>NC_045580.1:1262500-1893750 GCF_009819795.1 Aythya fuligula | reverse complement strand
CAATCTCACAGTTACATGGCTTGAAGGATTATTTGCTTGAATCATTTCCCTCCCACGCACAGCAGAGAAAAAACAGCTCACCCAGTTGACACAAAGCTCAGGTTTGAAGCATTTGCTGTCTGTACACAAAGTTGTTAGCATAGGTTTTAATCTCACAAACAGGCAGGTTTGCTACCCCAAGAAAGTATTTTATCACTATCATCATCAAGTAAGTGGATCTAAACAGAGGTCGTGGTTCCTCTTTGGCAACTATTTGCAAGCCAGGAGTTCTGAGAGAGACAGATGGTGCTGTGAACAAGTCATTAGTCTGTGCCACAGTACCATGATCCAGCCGGCTGTTTGAAGCGCTCCTGCTTGCCAGCTCGGATGGACTGTGCTCCTGTGAAAGAATTACTGTGTTGGAATTGAATCAGCTCCAATTGGTGACCAGTTCTCGATAGCATCTCATGAGATACCCGTTCTGCACATGATATTTGTCTTACTCTCAGAAGAAAGAAGTTTGCTAGGAATGAGATGCTTTATTCAGGACTTGGAAATGGATACTACAGTGGGAAAAAGTGACCAGCTGCTCCTTGCAGGCAGGTCCAGCATCCTGTGCATTACAGCATGTAGAGAGGGTGAGAGAAGACATGAGCCGCCATCCTCTCTGCTTACCCTGATACGCTTTGCTCGCCTCATGTCATCTGCTGTCATGGTGCTCTGCGTAGGCACCGTGCTCTCATCGTGCTGCGGCTGGATCTGTAGTGGGTGGTTTTCTGACTGCTGCTCCAGTGCCGACTGTGTCTCGGATGGCACTGGAGTCTGTTCCTGCTGCTCCAACCCATTCAGTGTTGCTTGTCCGGCCTCATCAAACTGCCCCTTGCTGGAAAAATGCAGCAAGTCCTGAAATCGCAAATCATACAACCAGTGATTATTCCCCCCACCCACTGAAAAATGCTTTGATATTACTCAGCAGACAACCAGATTTCTACATAATCACAAGCTATAAACAAAATGTGTCTACGCTAACTCTTTGCTAATGTGTTCCTTTGATGCTCTCAGCAGTTCCCCTCCACCTACAGCAACAACATTCAGAGCACTGGGGAAGAAGTGCTGCAGGTAGGTGACTTTTTTGGCCATTGTATTATCCACAGCTGATCGGACACGGACAATCAAAAAGACCCAACTGTTAATAGCCAAGCAAACTCTTCTGCACTAGTGACTCCATTACTGCTTTAATCAAAGATGATGTAGGCTGACCTGTAAGAAATTTTAAGACCAAAGTGAGTAGCACAGATCAGGCCTCCAGGAAAAGCAGAGAAATTCTGTCTTGTTGAGATTGTTGACATTTTGAAACATTATCATGTATTCATATGCAGTGCCTTTCCTTTCTAGAAAACTAGCTGGAATGATGAACTGGAGAGTGACAAACGAGATCATTATACTGTGCAATGTGTTTTACTATCCAGTTTCCAAGCTCTGCATACTCTCATCTATCCAGCTGCATACATTACTTATGTTTATCACACAAAGCTGTTTTCCTCCTCCTTAACATTATCATAAAAAGAGGGAGGGTGTTGGGAGCAGGAAGTACACGCCACAATCTACAGTTGTTTTCCTTATGAATTCCAGTAACTCCTCCGGGATGTAAGCCTCCAGTATTTGAAGGAAAAAAACATAGATCCTTATGTGAAGTCACTTACAACGCAACTAAGGAAACTTAAAAGCACAAGCTACAAACACAGAGCACCAAAAGTATCAGCTCAGCGCTGGTGCTGTCAAAATGCAGAGACAGGCAAGGGAGAAGAAAACCAGTGAGATGCCAGAGGAGTGCAGCTGTTACAAACCATGAACACTTACCAGACAGAGAGACTTAGCAGAGCAGTATACTATTCAGAGTCCAGTTCTGGTCTAAGTGGCAAATTTCCTCACTTGCTGACACTAAACTGTGGTCATGACATCTCGAATCTCAAGTTCTCAGGCAGATGAGCTTGTGCCTAGTCATTAGCAAGATGGGCAGACCTCCAAAGACCTGGGACATAACCATTTCCCTGCTCAACTGTATAGACACACGTGAGCTAACTCTGGGCCATGCTCCAAGCTCAGAGGATGCGAGCCACGTCCAGCCCAGAGGCCACTCACACCCATTAGCGTGGGACCGTGCCCAATAAGCCTTGTCTCTCTGGAGAGAAGAGTTACAACGCAGCATTATGTTTACTTGCCTAAATGGAGCTGATTTGTGGTTCAATTTGCAAAGAGGGTGACGTCGTCTGCAACTGTCTGCA
This sequence comes from Aythya fuligula, assembly GCF_009819795.1. NCBI lineage: Eukaryota > Metazoa > Chordata > Aves > Anseriformes > Anatidae > Aythya > Aythya fuligula. The sequence goes on along the minus strand of NC_045580.1, from coordinate 1,891,486 downwards.
TTTAATGTCAAATTTAGGGCAATACTGCATGCTCAGAAAACAAACAGCAGGCACTCACAGGCAATGTATACATTCCTTCCTCTGAGTCAGCACTGAACCATGACCTAGTGAGATGCCAGAGGAAAATTACCACTCCGGTTATCAGCTTTCAGCTAAGTCATAAAAGTGAGCCATTGATTCCTTGTGACACCCTTCATAAAAGGACTTGGTGGTAACCCTAAGCCTGGTCAGCATTAGACAGACTTTAGCATTTTACTTATACCCATGCATCGCATTAGGTCCCTACAGAATATATAAAGTAGCCAAAACCAACTATAACCAACTTATTGTAAAAGAAGTTTTTGTAATAACTATGCCTACAGAAGGACCTTTTGTTAATATTAAAACATTATAAAGAATCATAGCTCAAACTGATTTAATTCTACCAGCAACGGCTATAAGAGCAGGCTCTGACTTCATGTTCCAGAAAGGACAAATGTGAACCTAAATTCCCATTACGGTTTTATTGTCTAAATTACTTCTGTGATGCTGCTAAACAGCCGCAATAACCTATCTCACTGCTAAGTGCTTTGGGATAAAAGTTGCTGTAGAAATGGAAGAGATTTTACAAACTTTAGAGATGGAAAGTAGCGTGTTCCCCTGGCAAAGAATCACAGCTAGGAAAAACAAGATTTGCTTAGGGATAAAGCAGAATACCCTCAATGATGCCCCAATTTTTTCTCACTGGAATTTTATAACCCACAATATCTTTTTTTTTTTTCTCCTCCTCTCCATCTCCCAAATATACCTGTGTTCCTTCTTCACACTTTTCTCCATTTTCACTGGTTACTTCCATACGCATGAATTTGGGAGGGCGCCCTGGGCGTCTGCCTGGTCCAAACCTCCTCTTTCCTCGCCCACGACCTCTGCCTCTGGCTCTGCAGAACACATTGTGCTCCAGGTTAGAGACAAAAAGAGATGAATTTGGAATCCCCACTCGTTTTATTCTTTCTTTCTCAGCAACTGTTATTTACCCATTCAACTCAGTAACAATGGCCTGCAGTAAATAATAAAACTTGAAGAAATTCTGGCCAAAAAAAAAAAGAAGTGTATTGGTTGGTACTTATTTATGTTGCACTCTGAGAAATCAAAGCCCAGAATACATTAAAATTGTGGGACCAAAAGGACTACTGCCTTCTAGCAAGTCCTCAGCCATGGCGACTCTCCTACTTCAACACCCCAGTGTACAGTGTGCTGAAAAGCACTTTCAGGTAGATGAAACAAGTGCACAAAGAAACCAGTTTAAAACCTGAAGCCATAACATGCCTCCCCAAAAAGGCACTTAGCCACTGATGTCAGACAGTAAACCAAAGGGAACAGCGTTGTGTAAAGGAAAACAAAAGCAACAACAAAAAAAGCAGCCACTTGCTAAGTTTCAGGAAAAAGAAGGAACCAATGTCTCCTCCCTGAAAGATGTTTCTAGATTCAGCTTTTAATAGGTTGGGGTAACTATCTTCTCAGTTCAGTGGGGAGCCAAAGCACTAGATGTCTCACTCTCTGAGCTCTGCATCTGGGTATATCAGAGAAGCATCAGTATTTCACTAGTTAGAGTGAAATACTGCAGTTTAAGTCTGGGGAAAAAAACAAAACCCAGGAAACTCACCAATTTCAATGGGGGTATTTATTTTCTTCAAACTATTTCTTTTGTGAAGCCCCTTACACCAGTCAGCTTCCTGGTGCCATGTTCTCACCTTCTGGTGCTGAGCCATTCTCTCATGTATCCCCAAGTTGGTTAGTAAGATCTGTAGGGCAAAAACCCTTCCTTCTGCAAATTTTGCGAAGCACCACAGTGATATAAAGACAAAGGTAAAGCTCTCAGTACCTGCTGAAGAAGTCCAGCTTCTCATCATGGGAGTTAAGGTGCTGCTGGAGTTGCTCTGAGCTCATGAAGCGACGGTTGCACTCGTAACATGGCCAGTTCTTCTCTTGCTCTCTGAGAACTATGTTCCATTGAAATGTCAGTAACAGCATTTCAGTCACCACCAATTAAACGCTTCATTTTTTTTCCCAAGCATTTCTATCCTCTGTGGGACATATTCCTCCCCTGAAGGTAAGACAGACTGCAGAATACCCAGCACAACTCCATTTAGCTTTGCTTTTAACCGCCCTGCACTGTAACATGACTGCAGCTCATTGTAGAAATACAAAAAGGTCACTGGGGAAAATTCACATGGACTCCATACGCTGCTTGAAATTCAAGAAGATTTTGAAGTAAATCCATGTGTGGAAGAGCTCCTACAGAACTGTGTGGCTCTGGTATAAGCTAGGTAAGGTCAACAGGAAATTCTCAATCTAAAGCAGTAGCACAGAAACACACTTCTTTCCAGCAGCATATAGGCCCTGAACTTGAAACCCAGAAATCCAACACCCAAGCACCATTATACCAGAAACGCAGAAAGCAGAAAAGCTTATTACCCTTCCTTTCCTCCTCAGATATGTCATGGATCTTCTGGTTCACAAATTCTGCGTATGAGGCAGCGTACCACACCTGCAGCAGGAGAGACAAGGTAACGTAAAGCTTTCTTAGATGGAACAAGAACTAAGAGGAATGTGTTTGTCAACATTTTTTAGGCAACACATTTACTTTATCCACCTCAACTCTTATTCTTATTGCTCCTTTCATTCTTGATAATAAAGCCTGTTGAGATCAATATACCCCTGCTGATGAATAGAAGAGCTTTGCTTAGAAAGCATATCCATTTAATTTTAAGGTATAGCCTCCTAATATGAATGTTAATCTCACACATGGCTACCAGTAGTTCTAAAGGAAATGAGATTAATCTCTTTAGATCTGACTGTATGACTGTAAAGCATGGATGCCAACAAGGCGCTATAACTTGAGAAGGCGGTTGTACCAAAAGGAATGGAGCAATTCTAAATTGAGGGGATTTCCCAATTCTTTTCTGCTCTCTTTAAACAGACAACAGGCAGCACGGTCTGCAGAGACTCATGTGAAGTGTTCCTTAACTTCCAAAAGACTGGAGCAATACAGTCCTGCTTCCCAGAACAGAGGACTGACTGCCAGGCTGAGCATGCTGGACCCACTTGCATTTAAGAGCAATTTTGGGAACCTTTAGCAGAGACCAACCCAAGCGAGAAAGACAAAGGTTACTGAAGCCTAAAATCAGATAGTTACATTTAACTAAGAATTTTTGCATCATTTCTCATCTTATCTTACTGTCTTATTATAAAGACTGAATTTTGAAAGAGATTTTTTCAAGAAGGCATTACCAGGTTTTCAGCATGAGAAACCTGGGCAAGTTTAAACTTGGAGTGGGCCACGGGTGTTTTCACAGCAGTGGTGAGAGCAACACTTCTAACTCCATCCAAGACTCACTCAGCAGGTATGTGCTACTTTGCAGCCATCTCACTAGCAGGACAAAGGTGGAAGCCTGGAGCTCCTAAACTACTCACCTGACACGCAATGCACAAGTTTCCACAACTGCCTGATCCTCCTAGTTCAATCTTTGGACTGAATTTGTATCAACGCCTTATATCCACTTAGTGAGGAAAACACACTGTAGAGCCTGGGTAATTTGCTGCCAATTATCAAACTGATTTTACCCCAAAAGACATTACTAACACATGGAGCAAGAAAAATGGTGCTTCTACAGGCAGATCTGTACAGATTTAATTAAGGTCTGATTTCAAATTGATTAAAGAATAGTTGAAAAACGATGCTTGGATATACTTAAAATGGATAAACCAGGTTCCTAGTGATTCAGTTTAAACAAATTGAAGACTGATTTCAGGGGAGGAAAAAAGATCCTACTCTTAAAAAAAATCAGCAACAAGTGTGTAACCAGGATTCTAGTATAGCTAAGTGTGTTCAAAACTTTTCTTTTTTTGTTAAATTGTTGTTCTTCAAAAGTTTTTTTTCTTGTATGTAAATTCCAATATTTTATTTATTATTTTTTTTCTGTTCCTCCTCTCCCACCCCCCCCGCTCCAGTTCCCTGGATGTTAAAAACGAAGGCCATCTAAACCAGCCATGCTGCTTTGAGCTGAAAGTAATCAATACATTTTTAGAGGGAACAAAAAGTAACTCACAGAGAAGTCACAACATCCATTATCATTTTCCACATGCAAAGTTTCAAAAGTTCCAGGAAAGCCAGGTAAAGTGAAAGACCACATTCACTTAAGGCACCAGAAAACATGTCAAGGGCACATAGGACTAACTGGAAAGGGCATCCAGAACTAAAAAGAATAAGACTACTGTAATAAAAATTAGATTGCATCAGCAAAATATATGCAGTGTAAAGCATGACAGTGACAAGCAAATCATTTACATACTCTTATTTTAAGCTTCCTCATTTTATATCTGAGCCAAAGCTCATTTAAAATCCGTAAGTGGCTGACTACTGACTTCAGTGACATTTGATTCAGGCCACCATGTGCTTTTTCAGAGGAAAAAGACCTAAAAAATTGCTCCAACTATTAACAGCAATCATTTCTGACACTTGGAAGTGCACTTATTACGGAATCAATCTCAGAGTTGCTACATCAGTAGAAAAATAAGTCTGAAAACATGAGCAATGCCATACCTTGAGTTCCTGTTTGGGCTCCACATTTTTGATGGTTGTGTAATAAATATGGTGGCCGTACTGATACGCAACCAGGTTCTGCTCCAAATGGTTTTGAGCTGGACGCACAAACATCATCCAGTTACAAAGAGCCTCACTAGAAAGTTCAAACCACAGGTCCTCTTGCAAATCTCTGTCTTTTCTGTCACCCTTATCAAGAGACACCTGTAATAAAATCCCATTACATATGACTAACTTTTTGGCAGCAGGTTCAAAAGACTTTGAGTTTCAAAAAAAAAAAAAAAAAAACAACCCACTATGACTACACAACTTTTACATTAGGAAAGCAATGAAGGCATAGATTTTCTCTTTACTAATGGGGATCCAGAAACAGGCAGCACACAGGAAAATAATTTAAAACAGGTAATGATTTAACTAGAGAGGCACAGCGTACCCTTCCATGGCTTTCACGAGCAAGAAGCACTCATTAAAAGGGTCATGCACAGTACTTGACGTATGACTATAACTGAGGCACAAGGAGCTGAAGCTTCAGTAGGCTACACGGCATCTGTTGTCAGATGTTTCTAACTGACTCACCCACTTCTCCCTGCATTCCCTGACTCACAATACCTCAAGCTGGAAGAAGCTCTTCTTTAGATGAACTTTTGTTTGGTTACCAAATCTGCCCGTTGTCCTTGTTGGACACTGACCACCACGGAGACTAGTGCTCTTAAGACTGTGGACCTTATCTCCTGCAAGCAATGGACTAACTCCTATAATCAAGCCAGTAAATACATGGCTAGAAGTTAGTTAAGTCCATTTACCTCATGCCAATAGACTTGGCAAGGGGAGTGGGAGAGAGAAAATCTCCTCTCCCCCACATCCTGTGGGAGGAAGGAGGGAAAGGGGAAGAAAAAAAATATTTTTAACTTAAGTTACGGCATGACGCAAAATAATGGCTGCAAAACATCCTCAAGACTATTTTTGCCTACTGCTATTTTTATGTCCAGATGCTGCTTCAGCCTATGTGAGAGTGATTCACAGCATTTCGTATTTCATATCATGAGTCCCATACATCACAACACCATAATGCCGGAATATTCACCATGATTACTGCATCTCCATGGATAGCAGAGCAGACTTGGAGTAAAGCAAGCTGGATACTTCCGAATTACATTCAGAGAGGAAGTAACAGAAGAACATCTCTGGTGAACTAACTGATCACATCAGAGGCACAGATTCAAATCCATGGAAATATAAGTTTAAACACAAATTCCTCCCTCCTCCTCACACCCCCCCCCTTACCTTCAGATGGATATAGCAGTCTTTGAGTTCGGTTTGTCTAACCAGAGGTCCTTCCACAGGTCCAAACTGTGTGCGTTTGGGGATACGCCTTTTGGAGAACACACCTCCCAAAAACCTGTCTATATAGAGCACCAAGGGGAGGCTGGCTCTTGCCTTAGTCAGCACGGGCCGGTTTGGGATTGGATGCAGAGGTCCATGTTTCGGACACACCGAGGGATGCGCGTTATTACACTCTTCACACCCTGTAACACAGAGAGGACACGACTGTCAGGTGGACACTCATGCACCAGCTCAGAACAGACAACTCTATCTCTCTGAGCATCTTTGGCTCAGCTGTGGGAACATTTATTCCAATAGCCTGTCTACATTTTAAAACACGTAGGCCAGCCTCCCACAAAATAAAAAATAAAGCAGTTCACTGTTTCCACCTAGGACAAAAATCTTGTCTTTTAATTGAGACAACTGAATATGAACATACATTTCTGGATATAAAGGACTTTAGCTATTACTGCAAGATTCTGAATAGTCATTGACTCCACTTATTAGAGGGCTGGTAAAAGCAGAAAACAGAAAGGGGAAGGGCAGCAGATACACTACACACTGCTTCACATGCTTACACAGATCATTGGGATCAAAGGGTCGAGGTGGATCTGGATCCCATTCATCCATGTCAGTGTCTTCCCCATCTTCATCCTCATCTTCATCCTCGTCATCTTCCTCTTTTGTTTCCATCCTTCCCATTTGATTCTGCAGAGGTGCTAAAGGGTCAGAACCATCCACCGCCTCCATAGGAGGTAACACCTGGTTATGCACCGGTAACGATGCCTGAGGACAGAAGCCACAACAAGCAGTCAGAACTGGTTCCCAAGGAAAAAAGCTCTTACAAGGACAAGCAATGAAGGCTCTTGCTAGTCTACCCTTGCTGCTTCCTTTGCTAATGGGAGAGGAGGAGGAAGGGAAGTGAAGCTACCTAAAAAATGACTGCTGAGGGATGTTTCACATCCCTGCTGCTGACACTCTCACCCAGGACAGCTGTGCCACTGCCTAATTCAACCCTGGCACAAGGACCGACTTCAAGGGAGAAGAAACCAAAGCGAGAAGTTTCTGGACGGTTCATGGAAGGTTTCCAGCAATTAAACAAAGTCCAGGCTCTGTGGAAATTATCCAGAGCCTAAAGCTGTATTTTAGCTTCTTTTGTATGAGTTGGAGAGTCCTGTACTTTGGCAAATGGTCTTTTCTCTCCTATCGTACAATCAAATCAAAACAATCCCCAGAGCACACATGTAAAGATCAATAAGGGAGGAGATAACACCAGGACTAGATACAAACTATGAGACATGGAAGACATTTAAGGGCATTGCATTCTCTCACTATTTTTAATGAAGATTCTCCTTTGCTTTCCCTACAAAAAAAGTTAAAATCAAACGGTGTGCATTGCACAGAATATCCATCACCCACAGCGGTTTCTCAGGTGTAAAACAAGAAACACCACACACAGAGAAGCTGTCTTAAGAGACTGGCAAAGAGACCCAGTGGATGCCGGTCCTATGTGACAGCCAGAGTTACACCTTCTGTTCACTGTGGTTTTCGAAGCTGAGAAGAGCATTTTAAGGTTGTTGCTCAAGACAGAACAATCTGTAGAACAGGTTTCTCTGTGTATTAGGTACATAATCTCTCCTAAAAATCCCCACACATTCCACAGTGAGATGATGGAAGACAGCACAAATCTGTGCTACAGCCTTTTTTTTTTTTGTATCTCCTCCCATATCGCTCAGACATGGTTCATCACCTGAGACAATGGAGCAACGAAATCAGCGTACTTTCACATGGAAAAGAAAAGGGTGCCTGGCAACTTACTCTATCTGCTTGTTGACCCTGCTCCAGAGCCATTTGCTGGGGGGATTCAGCAACGCTGCCAAGCACAGACAGGTTGGTGGGATTCATGCTCTGAGCAGCAGCAGGCAAGAGCACAGTTACCTAAAATTATAGGCACTCATTTTAGCACTGCATCATTTCCATCAGTCACTTATATATGGGCAGTGCCCTGCATGCAAAGCTCCCTGGAGTCCTACACTAGGTCAAAAACTGCAGCATTTTAATGATGTTTGTAGCAGGGATGATGGATTTGCACAAAGCCTGAAAATCCAGGAACAAAAAGAAAAGCATCAAAACTCAACCTAGGCTTTGCAGCTTTTGGGTTTCTTATGTCCCACTCCTGGCTTTAAATTAAGGTGCCATCCAGCCTGGAATTCAAACTGACTAAAACCAAAAACTGATGAGCTCTTTAGCTCTTGGTAAAACCACTGAGTCAAGGTCTTTGTTTTTCTCTTCCATCACCATCTTATTTTTCCAGAGCAAAGGAAAAAGGAAGATAGTAAATTTGAAGAAGCATCTTCTCCTGATTTTGCCTGTATTTCTTCTGCTCAAGCAAATCAAGACCCGTTATAAAACAAAATGGTGTACAGACCTTGTTGGAAGCTCAAGCACTCATAAGTGAAAGGATTCCAACAATTATTTATTACATTATTCAGTCTCACCATACTTTTTTGGTTGTTTTTGTACTCATTTATATATGTAGTAATAAACACATTCTTGCATACTGCTCACATACTCACATACTGCTCCCATCAAGTGATAAAAAACAAATCAGAATTAAGATCCCAGGAATTACCTCTCCTGTCTTTTGTGTCTTGCTTATCTATACAGCCACTTGCATGGTTATCCTGCATGATTTTTCATCCTTCTCTACAGCTGACATTATGTGGCTACTAGTTTGTGTCTCTGACTTTTAAACAGCTTTTACACCAAAATTAAAACCCCTGTCCCTCTAAAGAGTGTTTAATAAATATTGATAAAACTGAGAACAGTGAAGTATGCCAACAGTAAAGGAACAGACAAGAAAATCCATAACATAAGCAGACAGTTTAAAAACTTCAAATCTAGTTGCTAAAGATATATTAAAAGTAATTTATGAAACTGTTCAAAAATCTACAGAAAAAAAAAAAAGACTTCAGGGAAGTATGTGAAAGTGAACAGGAAACCTCCAGGACAATGGCTGACCCGGACTGTCTGCTATTGACATTTTTGATGCCAAGTGGCAATAGAAAAGTCATCATTACTCAATGGCAGACCTCCAGGTCTGCCAGCAACGAGAAGTTCATACAAGCTTATGTCTATTTGTACCATATATTAGCATTTCTTACTACCAATCACCCTTCAAACATCTCTACTTTCATTTCCATGTCACTTCCAGACATTGCAAGCAATATAAGCATTTTTTTAAAAAAGCACCAAAAAAAAACACCACCTTTCCCTTTCTTTTTAAAGTAAAATTTTTCAGAGACAAGAGTGGCTTAAATTATTATGTTAAGCTTTGTCATAAGTTTGGGGATGTTCTGCATGAAATGATGATGTAAAAATACCTGCAAAGGCAGTAACTGCCACGAGACTCTGCTGGGGCTGCTGTCATGGGGTTGGAAGGGAGGACAGGCTGAGGACACACGGACAAGTATTTATGCCCTTGATACTCAACACATTATAGCAACAGCTCACATCCTCTGCTGTCAGAATGCTATTTGCACTGCACTTAAGTATTCTGTCCTTCCAATTTGATCATATATTTACTGTAAAGTTTGTTGAATAAGGTTTGAGACAATAAGATAGCATTTTTTGGCTTCCTTATAAGAGGAGAATGATGTGGCAAAAAATCCAAAACAACACCTTCAAATATGTTGAGAGAACAGGAAGAAAACAGCTAACACCTTTACTGAGTCATTCAGTTTCCTGCTTGTGCCTCAGTTTAGGAGGCCTCCTTTTCACAAGAAGAAACTTGATTTTCAATGCACGTTCAACCCTTTACTCTGCCCCAAGACTGCCAATAAGTACACATTTTAATGATAGCATTAGTAATACGGTAACGATTCAGACCTAACACTTTGATTCACACATGCCATTAGCGATTCAACAAGCAGTAATGATTTTAAGTCTCTATGAAAAGTGTAGGATTTGCACTAGAAATCTAGATCTGCAAGTACCTACACCTGACTACCACAATGCAGTCTCCACAAATAACAGTAAAAAATAACAAAACTCTCATACCCATACTGAATGAAAAAAAGAAAAGTCATCAAAACCTTTGTATCATCAAAACTTTATAAGCAAAGCCTCCAGTTTTGTTCTGCTCCCAGTCTACTTCACACTGGCATGCACATCAGCCAGAACACTGGGTATGCCCTAGTGAGGTGAGGGAACCAGTAATTGAATTCCTTCATGTTTCATGGTTATTTTCCTGTGAAGTTTCTGGTAGATCTGAAACTTGAATCAAGATCAACTTCTATCCCGTGAAAGCCTTTTATGAACATTTAGGTTTTCGGATCAGAATCTGTATGACAACCACAAACCCAGTCTTTCCAGAATGACATTAAAATAAAGTCAGCTGCATCAGATTGTTGACTTATTTAAAGCAACACTGTTGAAAGTTTTTTCATGATATCTGGGGCAGTAAATTTGTATTTTTGCTGAACATGAATTAAAAATTAAATTCAAATTCTCTTATCTTTTCATTGACATTCATGCACAAAGAAGTCAAGGTAATAGCAGCTTGTTAACATGCACTTTTTGTTCATGATCACTTAGACAACAGTCAGTGACTGAAGACTGCCATCCGACAAATCCAGAGAGGGAGCTCATTATGCTCTATCACCACAGCAATGTCCCTATGCCTTCTGTACCAGTTTCCTTACAGTTCCAGGGCCAAAGAAAATGATGTCTTTCTTACCTGCTGTGTAGTGGCATCCTGTTGGACGTAAGCCACTTGGGACGGATCTGTAAACAGAGTCTAGACAAAGTGAAGAAGGCTTATCAAATTGGCCTCGGGGTTGTTTACTCCCACCTCAAACAAATATCACCCTGACACCAAGAAATGATCCATGTAAGAATAACTCCTTTGCTAGCTTTTAACACAGCAGATTAATTCATCTTAACCATGTGAATCTAAATGCACAGAAATTAAACTGAAATTGGGTACTGCTCCTGAAGAACAGAATTATGTTTACATTGTACTTCTCATCTATATATTCAGAATGCTTCACATGATTTATTTTAAAACACAGAAATCACTTTGTGAATTGACGATTTGATAAATCATACAGGATGAAATGCAGTAGCTGTGTGAAAGCTAAATAATACTGAGGGCAGGACAGAAGATAACTCTTAACTTTATCTTTCCGCAATCACAACAGAGCTCTTCAAAAGAGAGCACGCATATATCAGGCACATCCTCCATGTGAATTTGCTATGGCTAGGGTGTTGGGTTTTATTTCATAAAAGACATGGCAACACCAATATTCCTATGGTAGTCTGCAAGAACAGCCCTGGTGGGAGAGCTTCCATCTAGGAAGAGCAAAACTTGGAGGAAAACTATGCACTGACAGTGGTCAGCCTTGCTTGTTTTGCCACTATTCGGAATACCAGAGCTTGAAGCAGTCTGGCACCAATAAAAAAAAGAATATATATGATGTAAGAAGATATAAGAAGAATTCTTGTGTTGCTTTTTGATTACATCCCAATTGCATAGCAGTGTCTTATCACTCCACTCCATTTTTAATTTAGACAAAGTGATAATATTCAAACTGTTCCGGAGTCACCTGGTCAGTAACTTACAGGGAGACATCCTCTCACAATATCTCATCCTCTCAGAACACCCCACCATGTAAGAATTGTTTTTATGTAATAGCTAAGGACTGCACAAGAGAAAGATCATGCGACACTAGGCTATGCCAGCGCTGCTAGTGCCAAGTACATGCACTTCATAGCACTACTAGTCTATTCTGTCAAAGAACATAAAAGGCTCTTGATGAAACATGTCTATTTGTGTTTTTGTTTTGTTTTGTTTTAATCTGTCCACACAGAGGTACAGATGCACACTGTATTAACTCCATATAAATGCATGCTGTCAGAGGGGAAAAAAGCTCTTTGGTATTTAAACTAATTATGAAGAAAAAAAACTTGGCCTATGCAATCAACAACTTCTCTGAAGAGAAACTACAAAATTAGATTGAATACACTGAGATCCTCTGCAAAAAGGCAAGGCTGTTATTGTTGCAATCAATTATTAAAACTGCACTATGCAAAACAAGGACTCTTCTTCCAGAAGACACACAGATCTCTCAGCTTTTTACTGAGCACTGCAGAGGCAGAATTTCTGAAGAGATTATCAGTGTTTTGGAAAACACCTTTGATTTAATTACCATCTCGTCCATCTTTAGTGAAATAACAAGCATTTCATAATTCATAGCCTCAACATCCTTTGATTACCACATTTGCACATCAGACTGAAGCGAACAGCATGAAGTCCCTGTTCAGCAACAGGCAGATAAAAGCATTAAGAATAACTGCCTGCTATTTTCCAGTCACATCACTTGGCTGGGAATTGGCTTTAATCTCAAGATCGCTTCAATTTCTAGGTGCCAGAACAGGGTGGGCTCAGAACCACACATGCCTGCGTAGCTTCCACAGGATGGATGTAAACTAGCGTGTGCTCCGAGGTGTCCACGGAGGTGTAGGAGGTGCCATCCGCCGTGTAGACCACCTGCTGCGAGGGACGGTCCTGCTCATCGCTGTACACAATCTGTGCCACTGCACCCCCTTCAGGGACAAAGTGCACCTGAAAGAAAAACAGATCCTGTACTGACACTTCTGCAGGCATACGCCTATGGAAACAAGACAAGACACATCAACCGCACTGGAGCCTTTGAAAGTGTGGAGAACCTTCTGCCCCAAACACGTAACCAGTTGTTTTGCAAACAATAAAAATCTCACTAAATAATACAAACTTAAAATCTCATCTAAATGATGCTAGCAAAATAGAAATCTGGACATAAAAACTACCATTGGTTTCTGTTTCTACACTGCATTTTAACTGAAGACCCAACAGGTATAAAGGATACCTTATAATACCTAGTTCTTGAATCATCCTTTGAAAATTGGTAAAAGTTCAGATTTGAACTGGTGTTACGTGTAAGATTCATTGGTACATTATTTCCATTTATTTTCAGTTTGCTTTCTAGATTTATGATAATTACTTCATTCAGCTAGCTCTGTAGTTGGAAGAATTTTTTCTGTTTGACAAATGGCGAGCAGTATCTATTAACTTTGATTGCTGCTTCAAGTAATACGATTGCACCTATCAAGAGGCAGCAATAGCATGTGTTTGATGGCTTCTTTGTAGCATGTACACACAGTATCAGTAGAAAATTCAACTGTTCAAACAGAGAAACATATAACTGAAAGCATTAAGCAGTGATTCCGAAGGCTATGAGAACAAGTTACCTCCAGGGCAGTTGTTCAAATCCAAATAAATGGATTTTGATTGAACATTATGATCATAAATGTTGATCAGTGGCCTACCTTAAACAAGGTAGAATACCTAATTCCAGTGGTAATAGGAATGCTCATCTTTTGACACCTTTTATACACTAAAAACCAATTCTAGTGGATGTGAAAAAGTAGCAGTTATCAGGAAACCTAGCTTTAGTATCCACATCCACAACTGTATGTTTCCACATAAAATGAGGCCACATTTGCATATTTTATTTACTTTGTTTCACCTTTTAGCTTACGTTTCAGAAGACAGCTGGTACTTCCCAGGGGATGCTAAGCGCTGATTTCATACAATAAATCCTTATGCAAACACTACAGTAAGGATGCACACAGCATTTCACATTTGCAGAGCACTCTGCAAATACTAATCAAACCTTTTAGCTGCCATGTGCAAACAACAGCATGGTTATCCCCACCTTATGGATAATGGAACACAGGTTACTAAAAGCTGTTTTTCTTTGCATATTTCAAAGCTGGAAATTACCAGGAAAGACAGGATGTCTTGGCTTGTGGCTCAGCTGACATGCAGCAACCTCTTCATAACATATTCAGAAGGATAAATCAAATTACAGTCTTCTAGAAACTCTCAGCTGCATTGTCTCAGAGACAGAGGGACTAGCTGCATACATCATAATCTGACTGCATTAGTCAGTGAAAATTAACATTTCTCCCTTCCCCACTACCCAGATGTCTGACTGGAAAAAATTACTCATGTTACTTTCCTGAAGGTCCACCCACAGTTCCAACCAATTTGACTGATGCCAACAAAACGGGCTGCCACAGACCACAGATTTTGTTAATATTCATTAATCTGAATACCCTTTCACTTTCCTATGTGGCTATATATACGTATACACGTATATTTATTTTTGGACATTGAACCTTGTATAGCTACTCGCTGGTTTCATTCAGCTCGTTTCAGATGTCTGCGTATTCACTGCTGCAGCTTGCGCAGCTCACTTTCTGAAGCTTTAATCTGGAATCGTCACAGACATGTTTGTATTTCTTCTCAAATACAGACTGAGTTTCCAGACCATAAAAACTGCCGAATTGGAACGCCTGCTTGCTAAGCCACCACACCAAGCCAAATTCAGTTTAAGCAGAAGCCAAGAGCTCTGGAAGGCACTAGTCACCTGAGCAGTATTCTGCTCCTGCTCAGCAGAGTCAGGCCACACCTGAGGACTTTCCTCTTTTGAGTCCATCTCCTCTCTGCCGTGGTGCTCCATGGTGAGAAGTATCTACTGGAGGAATGTCTGGCTGAGTAGGTTCATCTCTTCTCCGTGTTTCTCCTTCCAGAAGACATGGGGATCTTCAGTAACATGGCTATAAAGAAAGGAGGTAGAGACATTAAAGCAAGAATGTAATGCAATCAGTTCTCATTGCAATGGAAGGGTGCTATGAGGTTAGCATCAGCTCCTGCACTACAGGAACATACTGCCAGAGTAAACTGGGCTTGGCTTTGCAAGCATGAGAATTCTCGTTTTCCATTCTGAATACGCCATATACTATTTTCCACACCCTATTAAGGATGAAGCAAGTCAACCATTGCCACAGTTGGCACTGAAAGATACCTCCTGAATCCCTCCTGCACTTCCTCAGCCACCAGCAGTCCACAGGCATACGGCCCTTCAGCACATGCAGGCCCAGAAATCAATACGTGGTGCAGAGCAGTGACCTTAAGCTCCTAACAAGAAAACAATACATTCAGAGACACAGTGCTGGTTTCCCAGTTCATCTGAAAGAGGCTTTGACCAAGAACCAAGCGGCTTCACACTTACGGGCAGCTTTCACCTTGCACAGCAGTGCAGTGCCTGTTGGTATTCAGGCAGTGTTACAGACAACTCCCAGAAAAAGAACAATGAAACTTAAACTCTAAGTGATGTAAGCCTGAAGATCCTGACAAATTGCTTCCAAGCTAGGTTTTATTCACCTCTTGCAATTTTACTGGGGCCTCTCAATCTGCCATTGGGAATCTCAGAAGGGTAATTTACAGCTCTGGTGGTTCGTTTAGTCGGTGGTTCAGCACCTTCCCAGCTCTTCCCCTCTAATGTCATATTAAATCACAGGCCCAGGAATTAGCATGAAGCTGAACCCATTCCATTTTTCAGCTAGTCCAATTAACTTTATTTTATCCTCAGTGCCTCACTGGGCTGATCCAGTGCCAGTACCCTGTCTGCGCGCCACGAAGAAAGCAGAAGGCTCCTTGCTGACGCTTTCATTCATTTGCATTTTAAATGCAAATTATTTTAGTCATAATTTATTCCCATAAATGCTAGCAGTTGGCTTGTCACTGACAAGCTAAAAAAAGAGAAGGAAAAAGGCAGCAGGCATTTTCAGCCTTCTGCTGATTTCACCAGCAACGAGTGGGCTTTGTGGACCCGAGCACTGGCTGCACCACGCCACGGGCCTCGGCCAGAACCCATAAATTAACGGTACAGAAATGTGTTGGGCTGACATCACTGCACAGAATGGGGGAGGAGGAGATCACAGAAATCACATTACTTCCACATATACAAAGGGAAACTTTGGGAAAGGCATTTCTAAGACATTTCTGGGCATTGCTTGAGCCTAACGTGCTGTCTCATGCTGAGCAGCACCCAACGCACTGCAGGCTGATCGGACTTCTTATAGGCTCCGTATTTCTCAACACAAGGCATCCAGAAAAGCACTGAAAAGGAAGAAAACACATGTACCTGCTGGCTACGCTTCAGCTAGAGGATCTCATTAGTATGAAAAAGTGAACTGGAACAATGATTGGGACAGAGAAACGCCCAGCCTTACCCTCCGAGTGCTGAAAGCTGGGTCACTTACAAATATTATTTATATATTCTAGCTCCCATAAGCTCTGCTGTATTAAGAAGTATTATCCATCCCTGCACAGTACCTTTCATCCAGCAATCTCAAAGCTGTGTTGTTGAGGATTAATTCAGGGATTTCCTCCTATCTAATCCTATCACTTTCACCCAACTCCATCACTCACCCCACTGGGTCGAGGTGATCACACAACTGCTGGGAGAAACGCGACCGCATTTATGGCAGGGACACAATCTAACAACCATTTTGCATAAAAGTAAATGCCTGTCCTGTCAATTTTGTTTGGCTTTGTTCGTCCCAAAAAGCTCTTTTTTTCTTGCCTGTCATGAGATACCAAGAGCCAATTCAGGTAATTGCACTAGCACTATCCAGTAGTTTAATCAATTAAGCAATACCTAATTGCTCAGAACAATTAAAAAACACTAGGCTTCAAGGTTTTGGCATTGTTGTTTTGTTTTTAATATATAATTATCTTGTTAGCAAGAATGCAATTAGATTAAGCAGTGATTAAGAGAAAGGTATGGCTATGGCTAATCCCATATGGTGCAACAAGTAGCAGGATTTTTGGCTGATTTCCCCACAAGCAGATACTGGAGGTCTGTAAGATGCTGACTCACTCCTGCAGACTCCTTCAGGCACAAATAACTCACAACTTGAGCAGAAAGGAGACTCAAGGTTTCAGACAGGTCCTTCACAGACAAAATTGGATGTGAAGATTCATAACTACGGAAAATAGTACTAACAAGTTGGAAAGGAAAGAAGATGATGGTATTTTCAAGTTTTGCAATGGTTCTAAGGGTTAACATCTCAAGCAAAATCTCAGTCTGGGGAGGGAAAAAAAAAGCAAGGTGGAGGCAATTCAGTGTCTCAGTGCTATAGTTTCTATAAATGGTCCTGTTACATTATTGCTGTTCTTCACTGAAATAAAAAGTGTATATGTGTATACTGCTCAGCCCAGCCACCTGTGTAGCAATACCACGCAGACGGTATCAGCTGCGGGATTTGCTGATGCCTTCAGCTCCTGTACTATAAAATCGAGCCTCTGGTGCACGTTCCTGCAGGAGACTGGATCTCTGTGAATTGATAGCATTTCTGCTAGCATCACCAAAGCACGCAGGACACGTTTCCCTGGAAGCCTGGATCTGCTGAGTAAGAAGGCAGCGCAGGAGCAGCCAGACTCCCACAGAGGTCCCCAGGAAAAGCAGTGGAGAGGGCACGAGGCAGGAGCAAGCTCTGAAGTTTGGCTGGTCAAAGTCAGGGAAATGAGATCTGAAGCTAAGATTAAGGCACTGAGAAACGGTCAAGCTGGAAAGCACGATCCGGTCTGAAGTCAGAGACAACAAAACTACCAGAAAAAAAAAACACCTGAGTAAGCCTGCCAGTGCTGATGACAGACAAGTCACTTGTTCTGCAGCCCTTTTACGCAGGACACTCTCCCTCATTAACCCCACGTGATCTTTTCTCCTCCATACCCCCTAACAAAACCCATTACAGCTGTGACACTGACAGCCACAGGGCCTCAAGACATTAATTATTTCCCTGGGGACTTGTCTCCGCAGAGATGTCTCACTGCACAGGGAAGCAACAGCTGTCCAGCTCAGCACATGTACCCACAGTATTTATTTATTTTTTTCCAAATTAGCTGTGGAGGAATCAGGATGAGCACGTTGGGCTACGTGGTGTCTACACTTCAGAAGAAAGGCACATCCAAATGCTGATGTTACCTCACACGTGGGCAAAAAGTGTCTGCTCCTCAGCCAGAGGTCTGCCTGCCTGCCGGGGCTCTGATTACGGTGCTCAACCTGAGATAGCACCCATGGGTGCAAGCCCTCGAGCTCCTGGGGTGTGCCCACGTTTTTCAGGGGCAGAAGCGTGCTCAGGGGTCGGAAGGGATGCTTGCCGGCAGCTCTGCTTCTCCCCCAGGCTTCTCAGCGCCCAGTTCGGGGCTGGTGCGGTCGGCAGAAACACGGGGCAGGAACGGTGCTGTCCTGCCTGTGCACCCAAAACATCCAGCTGCCTGCCTCCTCGGGTGAGCACAAGTAAACCAACAGCCTCTTCAAGACACAACAGGTTCATTGCTGTGTGCAATCTCCATGTACCTGCCTTTCTTAATACCCTCTGGGGACCCACAGCCTTGGCCTTCCTCTTCGGTTCCTGCCTTTTCCACCCAATCCCGAACATCACTAATGGTGATGCCTGTCCTCCACGGCTCCTGATGCATGGAAAACTTCTTGGTGTCATTGTCTGAGCAGTTCGTCTTTTGGAAATCTCCCTTGAAAACTCCTTTTGACTGCCACAACACGCTCCAACCCCTCTCCTGTTCCTGCAGCACGTTGTTTTATCTCAGGCTGTGTTATTCAACCAGCAGCTCTCCCCACTCCCTAGATTCGGCTCTGGAGGATGAAAAACTGCTACTCGGGGGCAAAACCTCATTCCCCATCCTACACCAACGGGTAGGATGTTATTGCTAACACAACGTCAGGCAGGGAATGGGAAGGAGAGGTGCTTTAAGACCCCAGAAAACAGCAGGCACTGGTCTTTTGTACCTGGCACGCAAGAATTTTTAACGGGAATCGAATGCAGTGAAACCACGCAGGGCTTCAAAGGGAAGCTCAGTTCTGAAACCCAGAGAAAGGCAGCACCAACAGCACCTGCACTTCCTTGTGACCCTGCTGTTAGGGAAGGAGGCTTTCTCTCAGCAATGGGACTCTACAAGAAGATACACAGACAAAAGCTCTGGGGCTTCGTCCACAGCAACCTCTCTAAGTCAAATTAAGAATATTCTGCTGAGAAAGCACCCGAGCCAGTAGCTGCCAAACATCCATTGCTGTCCCTTCCCTGAGATGACAAGAATGGGGGAATATCAAAGCTGGGCAAGGGGAAAAGGCCGCCTCCCTTCTCAGGGAGCCATAAAGCCACTGCAGTATCTCAAATGAGAATCCACTTTACAATAATGGTGCATAAAACAGCTAATGTGATTTACTCCCCAGTGTAAAAGAGGCTTGCATATAGATCGGGGTTCCCTGCAGCAATAACAGCAGCGACTATTAGCTTAATCCTTTAAGTACTGAGCTCACTGACCACTCTTCTTCACTGTTAACCATATGCAAGGACAGCAAGATTGTTACGAAAGGGGTTTTATGGCTGTGGGTCTTCCTCCAGCTTTTAATATGAAAATGATTTATGATGCTCAAAAGGAACATCACATCTGTCTGCAAAAGCTATATCCCACACTTAAGTTAATTACCCCAGCCTGCCTAGAAGGCAGAGTTGGTGCATTTCCTGAGATCCCTTGGCAAGAAGATGCTTTCATTGCAGCAGGAGGGCTGGGAAGCACGCTGGGTTTCTAACCTCATTGACTACTGAGTCACGACTGCTGTCTCTTCCTCTGCATCCTCATTCATCAAAAGCACATATTGTTTCAAGGAACTCTGGCTCCCGTGCATTTCGGCTGACGGTTAATAATCAGGTAATATACGAGCACAATATTTATGTTTTACTGGTGAGTTAGAAATGGAAATCACACACCAGGCTGGGGCAGCCAAGATTATTTATTGCCACAAAAGGAAAAATGGCTTCAATTTATTTAGTCATATAATAAATAGAAGAACTCAGCCAAACACAAACTCACTCTTTACTCAAATTGTGCATAATGAGTCGATCTCCCCATACCCTTACATCACATCCATCATCACAGCAACAGCGCAAGAGGCCTCTTGGATCTCCAAGGCCAGCCCTCTGCTACAGCACGCAACAGAAAGGACATTGCCCGAGTGCCAAAATAGCAACAGCACTTGTCAAACGCATGACAGCGTGGTGCAACCGTGCTGTTCTCTCAGGGCATCATGGAAGTAGCTACAAGTCTGACTGCTTACACTGCAAAACCCAGGAGATAATCACCCAGTGCAGGTGAGCCCCAGGAGGGATTGACATCCTACAGGGGGGCCCTACAGACTGGGCTGGAGACGCAGTTCCCTCTTTCTGCGTATCCTAATTCTTGAATTAGCCAAGTGTTCCTCACTGTATCTGTCCTTCGCCTTCTGTGTAGGACAAGAGACAAGTTCATTAGATTTATCCAGACACACACGATGCTCTTTGTAGCCACCTCTCCTCCCATTTGCTCCATCACCAGATACCCGCTCCAATAACTGATGTCTGCCTCCCATACTCAGCTTCTTCAATGTGTTACCGCATTCTTCGCATCGCCTTCTTTCAAATGTTTCATATTCTGAAGTCCCTGTGATATCACCGCCTGCTACCACCACACACCACAGTTCTCGGGCTTCAGCTGCTTGAGGCAGTGACCCCATTCACTTAATTGATTTGGCTGACTAATGAAAAGGGAGAAATATGTCAAGGGAACAAAACAGGGAAGACACCTACTCGAGAATAACATAAGCAAAAAAAAGGAAAAGAAAAGGTCTGTATTGAGATGTGTCCTACACAGCTGCAAATGCAACTTCGAAGGAGACACTCTCATGGTTCAGGAGAAGACAACAAAACCATACCACCCCCACAGTGCTCTGCTTCACTCCAGCTTCCTTTTGCCTCCTATTCCTCCTCCTGCTCAGGCACCTTCCCAAAACTACCTCCACTTCAAGGTGGAGTTTGTTCCCCTTCCTGCAACCTGCTCGTGCTGTTTTCTCCCTCCCACCTCTCTGCATTAAATCACTGCTGTGCTCCAAGCTCTCAAAAGACAGAACTACCACTTCTCTGAACATTAAAAAAAAAAACAAAACTTGCCCGTTTCAAAATAGCTGCTTGTCTGAAGTACTAGAGACCCCTGAGGGCAAATCAGGCTGTCTGTGCATTAAAACAGGTGGCTGCTTAATGCATAAAGCCAGTTAAGGGCTATAACATAACCTCTACTTCTCTGTTCTACTAACATGGAAATAAAAGTGGCAAATAGAGCCGATCTCATGTTTAAGTCAAAACAAAATTCACAATACTAAAACAGCCTCCATAATTAGCTACACTTATAAGTCAATTAAAATTCAGTTTACACAGCTGACAGCAGCTGCAGGTGGTCAAAAAACACACTGGAAAGTAGCTGCTAACAACAGAGCAAATTACCATACGGAGTTTCTTTGCAGGTTAACAGTAAGGGTGCCAGATGAGAGCAAACTCCTCACAAGATCTCTCAAAGAGCAAGTGGTCAATTCTTCCACAAGATATTAACAGTTACATTTAAATTTCCTCCTATAACAAGGAAATAAAGCTGTGTCCATGAAGCACCTAGTATACATGAGAGGCATGCATGCATGCAGCAAAGCGCCAAAAAGCATCACAGCTCAGGAGACAAGTTCTCCCTTTCAGGACTGAGAAACACACCTTCGTACTTTTTCCCCCACTAAAAATGAAGGTGTTAGCTTGAGATTGTCAATTGCTATTTCCACCACAGACTCAAATAACCCTCCTGTAAAATCAGTTGATTCACAAGCATTTCATCTTCTAAATGAGCCAACAGAAATAAATAAAATTCAATTGAAAAAAGTGATAGAAGAAAGCAAGTGCTCGATCCAGTCTCCATATTTAAACTTTTAAAGGAAAACATCAATACACCTTTCACAGGGACACCCAGCCTTAAGCTTCTTCATTCTCCAGTACCACGAATACATCCCCAATGTGCCAGAAACATTGGGGCATTTACCAAAAAGTGCATCCCAAGAACTGACTGCTTGTTTCACCCTGGGGGCTGTGAAGCTTAGCAGCCTAAACCAGAGGGTTTTAAGCTTTGGAAAGACCACTTAGGGATCTGCCACGAGCAGCTGGGAGGTAAGAGCTGACTTTGCATGGCTTGAAGGGTTTCCGACAGGCAAACCAACCCTTTGTAGGGCTGGCTGACCCTTTAGGGCTGCCAGGCCTGCAAGGCAGTGGACCAAGGTCTTTTTTTTTTCATTCCAAGTAGGAAATTTAACAAGCTGCCACTGCTTCAGCACCACAGTGCCACAGGAGCGGACGTGGCACCTCAGCACCACAGACCTGACAGCAAGAGGACCGAAGAAATAAAAATGAGACAGCCACATGCGGTATCTGTACACAGGTGTATTAAGTAGGATATAAAACCAGCACAAAACTCGGTGCTGGCACAGCAGCGCCAAACTTCACAGCCCCACGCCCAGACGCGTGGCTGCGCTCCCTCCTTCGAGCCCGCGAAGCTCCGGGCCCCTCAGGCAGCGGGAGGGGCCCCAGCCCCGGGCCCTGCCCAGGGTCCCCGCTCCCCTCAGGGCTCTGGGGGCTCCAGGCTGACCCCCCACCTCCCCTGAGCCCCTCACAGGGCTGACTGCCGGTGCCCCCCACCGTCTCCCCCTTATATAACCTCCGCGTCCCCACCGGCAGCCAATCCGGGGAGGGGGCGCAACGCCCCCCTCCTCCCGCTAGGCCAATGAGAAACGGGGGCGCGAGGCACGCGGCCAATCAGGAGGGGCAGGCGCCCCCCCCCCCCCCCCCCCCCCAGTACGGGCAGGCAGCGCTGCCCGCTCCCCCCCCCCCGGGGGGAAAGCGCGAGGCGCCGGCAGCCCCCTGTGAGGGCGCCCAACGGCCGCGCGGCCCCAACCACTGGGGCGCGAGGGGGGGGGGGGGTGGGAAGGGGGCTGCCAGCGAAGGCCGCGCTGCGTTGCGGAGGGGAGGGGAGCTGGCCTAAGCACGGGGCGAGGGAGGCGAGCCGCCCGCCGTCACGGAGGGCTGAGGCGCCCACAGTGCTGGGGGGGAACAAGATGGCTCCAGCATACACCCCCCCGCCCCCCCCGCTACTGAGGTGCCGGGGTCCGGACCGTACCATCGGGGGAGGGGGGGGGAGCGGGGGTGGGGGCAGCCCCTTCTCCCTCCGGCCGGGCCGGGTGGGGGATCCCGGCTGGGGCGGGGAGGGGGGGGAGCGGACCGTACCTCTCCCACGGGGGGGCGGGGGGGGCGGAGGGGAATGAGTGCGCCCTGCTCCCCCTCCCCCCCCCCACTCGCGGGAGCGAACGGTTTGTCCCGGCCGCAGCGCTAAGGAGCCGCCAGCTCCGGGCGCCATCTTGGGTGCGACTAAAACAACAAGTCCAAAACCCCCGGCGGGGCCCCGCGGCGCCCCCGGGCCGCGCTTCCCTCCCGGACCGTCCCATCGCGTTACCTGAGGGGGTCCCGTGCGGGTGGCGCGTCCCGGCCGCCGGCGGCGGCCCCGCGGCGGCCCCAAACCCCCCCACCTGTCCTCACCTCACAATGGTAGCTGCAGAACGGGAGGGGGGGCGGCCGCCCGGGCCTCATTACCATAATCTGCCTGGCAACAGCCTGCGGCGCCGCGCGCTGATTGGCTGAAACGCGCCCGCCCGCCGAGACGGGGCGCAAAAGCCGTCAAGAAAAGAGCCGGGAGGCAGGCAGGTCAGGGGGCCGGGGTGCAAGGGGAGGGGGGGGCAACCCTCACGGGGGGGTGGGGGAGAGACCCCCTACCCGGGCCTTCACTCCCCCCGGGATGCCCTCCACCAATCAGAGCGCCGCTCTCATCCGCGCTCCTCTCCGCCGGGCCCCTTCCCGCCAATCCCAGCGCTCGTCTCATGGCGGCGCTCCGCCCCCCGCTGAGGGAGGCGGTGTGGGGGGGGCGCAGGGGGCGCCCCCTGGCGGTGGGGGGCGGGGGGGGAACGGGGCCGGGGCCGGGGCCCCCCCTCAGCCCCTCCGAGGGGCGACCCCGCGGCCCCCCCTGGGCTCCCGCCGCCGGGGGGCGCCTTGCCCACAGCCCTTGGCCCCCTCAGAGCTCTGCCCTCAGAGCCGCGCCTCAGCCCGTTAATGGCCAAACCACGAGGAAATGCACCCAAAAATGCCTCCCCGGGGTCCCCTCAGGGCTGAGGTTTCTTCCAGGTTTATCGCCAAGAGCTCCACCCCGCCATGGGCTCTTGTGGCCCAGTGACCCAAAGCCCAGTGCTGGAGGAAGGGCAGAAATTGGCTAAAGATGACTCAGGGCTCCTACAAAAACTGCTTCTCCTCCTCCTCTGCCCCAGGAGAATAACAGCAGGGGCAGTTCTTGGTGCAATTAAGCTACTTCTCCACTCTGGCTGTTAAAAGCCTGATACAGTCTTCTAAATCGAGGCCCATGTGTATGCTGAAGTCATCCCCATTTGTACTGACCTGTCCCTTCCATGAGCAATCAAGATAAAAATCAGAGATGCAAATTTTCTAACTTGTGTTTAGTAACTTACATCTTTAGCCAAGAAAGATTTTTAAAACTGAAGCGAGTGGAATTGCTTACCCAATTTGGTTCTGTTTTTTCTCCACAGTTCTTCTCAACTCCTCTGGGCAGTTCTCTTAACTTGAATTATGGAAGCTATGGAGTCAATTTCTTTCTCTACCCTGTAAAACAGCTTCAATTTCATTATACCACGCTGAAATGTTGGGATAACAAATAGCACAAGAAAAAATATAAGACCAAACAAAATTGCTTTATTTCCCACATGTCTTAACAGCGATTTGTACTCATTCTAGCAAGTCAAAGCGTTTTCATGCTGTTGTATTTTTATTTGGGATTTCTGAGAGTCTCCCTAACATTTTGAAGACTTGAAACATTTTAGAACTGACTTGGATACAAGCGTGGTATTGTGTCATGTTTTCATGCAACTATATCGTTCTGCAATTGAGCACAAAACAGTGTAGGACTTCAGGGCTGTCCTTTCCTGGCACATGGGTCATGTTCTGAAAGTTATTTGGGGATATTTTCTTCCCTTAGCTTGGAAAGACTGATTCAGGGCAAGTGCACAGTGGATGTAGCAGGCTGCCAGATGCAGAAAAAGCATGCTGCTCTGATTCATCATCTGCAGTATCTGGAATCTGATGTAATGCCCATTGTATTTCCCACATTTAATGTGTTCTTTCTGATGCTCCAGCACAGGCTTTGTTTTTCCAAAAGCCTCGTGCTGCCAGAGTGAGAGAAGCCTTCACATTAGGTTAATTTATTTATTTCTAGTTCTCATAGATAGTCCAAATAATTTCCCTGTTCGCCTGTCTGGAACAGTGCTGTAACCCTTCATTGAATCCTCCTTTCTCTCATCTCCTGGGTCATCAGGTCTGTATCTCCATCTGCATTGTCTCGTTTGTATACTGCTGTTTCAGCACTGCCTCTGCTGCATGTGTCCTGCCTTGCCTATTTTGCCTTCCCCACGGCCTACACGGCTCGTTTTTCTGGACCGCAGCGCTGTCTCCCACGCAAGCGTGTGTATTCTCATCCTCCCAGCGAGGGCCGTGCTCTCATTTCAGGCTCCAGCTGGAAAAGGATGCTGCAACCCCGCCCTGTTTCATTTACTTGCAAATATCTTTTTGACCCAACTCATCTTGAGCATCTCCATCGCCTAGTAAAACTACTGCCACAAGTCTTTGCCTTAACAAGACCTCCTCCCTCCAGAACCACCGCTCCCTACAGCTGCTCGGAGACCCTCCAGCCTCCTTTCAGACCGCCAAAGCTTTTCTGTTTTTTTTTTCCTGTCTATATCTCTTTGTTGCTGCTTTTGTTGGGGCTGATTTTTCATGACGTTGTCCCATTCTGAGAGGCATGTAGATTAAAACATGACAAAGAAAAATGCTCAAGTGCTGTAAACTCATTTGAGTTATGTAAGCAGACCGTGCCTCGCTGGCCCTGTTGACCTCTCCAGACTACATCTGTGCATGATAAGTAGGCACTTGCATCCAGGTTTGCAAATTAAACTGTGCATGGGCTGTGCACTGTAGTATCCATTGAACTTCCCTTGTACGAGCCTGATTTAAAATACTAATCTAGAAGATGGAAGAAAATGTTTGTTAGAACCTTCTAAATTATATTGCAACTGAAATGTGATTACTTTGCATCCTGCATGGAGAATACAAAACACGGTGAAGTTAATGATATGAGTTTACTGATTTAGAGTAAGCCACAGAAAATTTAATTAAGATTGCTTCATGTAAAACATACAAATGTAACAAAATGCTCCTGTTTTGGTTTCCAGAGCCATTTTCCCCAGAGAAGAACAAAAAAACCTTTCTTTTTAAAAAGGTAAATTATTCCCCTTATTCTGCAAGGAAAAAGTTTCACTAAAAAGTTTGTCTGTAACCATGTTTAATAGCATCTACCAAATAATCTCAAAATTGCTTTGACTTAAAACTAAGGGAAAGGTGTACCATTAAAGAAAGCATTTCATCACATACATTCACTTTTGACTACCTTTTTTTTTTTTGTCATTCATTCCCCAACATTAAATAAATATGGTCAGCAGGCAAAATAAGTGACAAAACAATTTACATGCCCCATAACAATCCTGATTGTGCTTTTTGTAAGAAGTGCATCGAGTTTTAGGAAAAGGCAGCTTTTCAGTTCACCATGAACACCTACTAGAAGCCATACCATGGTATATGAACTGGGAAAGAGTGTTCTGGCTGCAGAAATGCCTGTAGGAAAAGCACTTTGCCATTTGCATGCCACCATCTCCCTCTTCCATTACAAAAGGCTGCTGCTTCTGAAAGCATCTTGAGGTCTGAGTTCAGTAGGAGGGAAAAATCAACCACAAATCTTTGGTGTTTCACAAGATCTGAGGTAAACTGCTTTTGTTCGCAGGCTTCTCCAGAGCAGGGCCCATTTCTCCTCCTTTTTGTGCACGGCTGCTACAGGGGAGTCCTGGCCCATCAGCAAGGCAGCAGCTTGTGGCAGCAGTAAATGCCCACGCTCACAGACACATATGGGAGCACTGATGCACCAGAGTTTTTTTGCATTTCAAGACTTTTTAATTAGAGCATTTCCCAGAAGCCTGCACTGGACAGATGTAGTTCAACTTCAAATCCAGGTCAGCCACTTGATCTCGGATTACTGTGCATTTAGTCCCTACAAACCTCTTCCCCCAGAAGGACGTTCAGCCTTCACGCGATTCGCCCCGCAGCACTTGCAGGACATAACCCAGCTCTGCTCAGGTTCAGGTGCCACCAGCAGCCATTCCTGGTCACACAGGAGCACTGTCATTAGGGCAGATACTTGTGCACAGTAAACAAAGGATATCTTCATTTCCTCTCCGTTCAGCAGGCTGGGATGACTCCAAACTATTCATGATGTTTGTTGATATTTCTGAATGTGCTAGAAGTAAAAAAGTTGACCAGAAATAAATATTTTCTCTCAGAATTAGTACCGTATCTAGGCATTATAATGAAGACTCATCGCAAAGAATTTAAAGGACTTCAGTTTTCTAGAACATTTTCCTTTGTCCAGCCCTGGGAAAGGTCTTGTAATTACAGGTCCCTTTGACAGCTGTTTTCAAAAAAGAGAGTGAATTGATAAAATCAGGCTTAGCTAGCCTCTGTTGGGAAAGATGGGATCCTTCGGAGATATTCCTCTTACTTCTGGATACCTTTAGTTGATAAAAAAGGCAACATGGAAAAAGTTTGGTGATAAGTTATGTTTGATGCTTGAACTGCAGCCACATTTTCTGAAAACCATGAATCACAGAATCACAGAATTTCTAGGTTGGAAGAGACCTCAAGATCATCGAGTCCAACCTCTGACCTAACGCTAACAGTCCCCACTAAACCATATCCCTAAGCTCTACATCTAAACGTCTTTTGAAGACTTCCAGGGATGGTGACTCCACCACTTCCCTGGGCAGCCTGTTCCAGTGCCTCACAACCCTTTCAGTGAAGAAGTTCTTCCTAACATCTAGCCTAAAACTCCCCTGGCTCAACTTAAACCCATTCCCCCTCGTCCTGTCACCAGGCACGTGGGAGAACAGGCCAACCCCCACCTCGCTACAGCCTCCCTTGAGGTACCTATAGAGAGCGATAAGGTCGCCCCTGAGCCTCCTCTTCTCCAGGCTGAACAAGCCCAGCTCCCTCAGCCGCTCCTCGTAGGACTTGTTCTCCAGGCCCCTCACCAGCTTCGTCGCCCTTCTCTGCACCCGCTCAAGCACCTCCATGTCCTTCTTGTAGCGAGGGGCCCAAAACTGAACACAGATAACCTTATTTAGTTATGTGCCAACCACAGATGCTATTTGCCCAGGCTTTTTGTAAAACAGTAAAAAATAAATCCCTGGTCTGGGGAAAACCCACAATTAATTTCAATACGTACGAGCTGGTTAGTCTGTCTCCATCCCAGATGCTCAGAAGTGAGACCCTTCTCCTCGGTGTAGGAGCTACAGGGGGGTTCCCAGCCACCAAATCCCCTGCATCACAGCCACCACGAGGTATCTCCTGGGCAAGCTTCCTCTTAAGGGAAGTTGAGGTTTTTGTTCTTGCAGCCTTGACCAGGAGACTCCTCTGGGCGTCACTGAGGACAAGTCAGGGATTTTTTTTTCAAGGCCTATTTCTACTTATTTGTTTTCATGCCAAGATTTTTGCGTTGCTTGAAGAGGGGACTTATTTTTTCTTTCCCCAGTGTTTATTCTCCTGATGTATTTATAGGCAGCAGTCATACCCTCTCCTGGAGTTTGTTTTGTTGGACTGCACAAGTCACATTCCTTTTATCTTCTCCTGTACAATATGTTCTCCAATCTCCAGTTTGTCTTACTAGCTCCTCTGCTGGAGTGCCGCAACAGAACATTTGAAAAATAGCTTAAGTTACGTGATACATTTTTTGAAGTAGCTTCAGAAAGCCTTATTGATTTTTAAGCACAGAAAGCTTCCCCTTAAAGTCTTCAGCTCCTTGCAAGAGAATAGATTGTGAGAGCACCCCCACCAGCCACAGCCCCATCCAACAGAACCCAAACTGGAGACAGCAACCAGAACCATCTGAGAATCCAGATCATCGACAGACCCCAAGGAGATGATGCAGGTCAGTACAACCAGGAATGAAGCCCCCAGGCCACAACACAGCCTGGCAAAGACAACCAAGGTTAGACAAAACACAGCAATCACTAGTCAATCCGTGCTCCTCCAGGATCACTCAGGTGAGGAGTCAAATCCCAGGGCTCTGCTTGCACAAGCACCTGGGCCTGTGGGTGGGCACATGGGTGGGGGCCCCGGGTGGGGCTGTTTGGGGTTAGTAAGATTTATTAGTGGCCCCGGGTCACTAATGTGATGTGTTGTTGTTGAAGTGCTGCAGGTAAAGCCTTGTTCCTACAGCAACTCTGGTTTTCTGCTAGGCCTTCCACGTTTTGATGTGGAATCTCTCTTAAGATAATGTTATTGTTCTTACCCGCTTCTATTAAAAATCTATGGTCCTGAGTTAGAGTAGCAATTTAAAGTTTCAGGGGTGGTTGTGTGTTTTATTTATGCCTGTTTATTCCCCACCCTGAGGCTTGAAGTTTTCATATACTGTATTTTTCAAGTTTCCCTTCCCCAACCTTCTCCTAATGATCAAGAAGCTGGAGATTTGAAAAGAAAGCTCCTACTGATGTTTTCCCAGAGGGTTTGGGGATTTTGTTGTTAAGTGTAAGAAAAACAACCTTTGTAATATTGGCAATGTTGCATTGCTCTCAACATCTCTGGTATTTGAGACTGCAGTGTCCTGTTTGAATAACTGACCCTGCAGAGAGAGCTGCACAAGCAGACACCTGCAGCAGCATGGGGCTGTATTGATTTAGATGTCACTTTGGATTACATTCAAAATATTTTTGCAGAGTAGTTCTTTGCAGTTGGATGTGTCCTTCAAGAGGATAGTTGTCTCAGTGGAAGAGAAATGTTTACTTTGGTGACTGATTAGTGTAAAGGAGGGGATGTTTTGAAACTAAACAGAGTTTGAAAGGTAAGTATATTCCACCCACGCTATAGACAGATACCCGAATGTCTTTGGAAATGAGTGTCTTAGAAGAACAGTAGGTATCAAATGGAGCAAATGTATAGTGAGTGCCAAGATTTGTCAGTGAGTTCAATGCTGCCTTATCTCTACAACTGACAAAAGGAAAATGGTATCATCTGAGACAGCCATTAAGCTTGAAGCTGCAGCCTCTGCCCTGGTACAGATGGCTACAAATGAAAAACTCCTGCTGCCAGCCAGACAGGAAAAACAGGGAAATTAGCAGCCCAGAGGAAAAGCACAGGGCTGCCCAGAGCAGGGAATTCTGGCAGTCCCAGACCACGCTTCAGACAAATGACATTGGAGGAGGGATTCAGATACTGTACTCTGCAAGGAAATATTGTATTAATCTGTTTTTAAGAAATCTTAGTGTAGTGAATGGAACACAGCCCAGTTATTTTTACCTTTTTTTTTTTTTTTTTCTTTTCTCCTTTCTTTTCCTGTTGTTTTTCATTGTAGGAAATACTCCTCATTGTCAAAGCTCATGTGATGTTATTCAAGAGCACCCAAATGTTATGTTTTCCAGGTGTGCCCAGACACCTGGCCAGCCACCAAACAGAGGTGTTTTCTTCAAAGCAGCGGATTTACACGGTAAGGCGAGCATTCATTCTTTCAAACAATTATGACAGTTCTCAGCATTTCTCTGTTATTACAGAATTGTTCAACTGTTGCTTTGAACTCTTGTAACCTCAACCTGCGTACAGTGGAAAAATTCAGGATTTGCTCGCCTGAGCATGAAGCTCACAATAAAATATTTGCTGCAGTTCCAGCTGAGAGTGCTTGTGCGTCCTGCATCACGTTAGGTTTGCTCTGCCTTAATTTTGCAGGAGCCCTTCTGGAAATTTGTATCAAGAGTTTTGCTTCAGTAGAATTGATATTTCACAGTACTCTAAAATCCATTTGCTCAGGGAGGCAATCTTTAAAGATAATAAAATATATTTGGAGCTCAGGCTGGATCTGTGCTGTAAGTTCTGTCAAAGGATCCCAGAATTTGACCCCTGATTTTCAAAATGATTTGAAATTTTCTGTCTAGTGAATTTGACTGCATAATAGAGCACCAGAGTAATAGCAGAGCTATTTCTTAAAGCAAATTTGCAGTCATTTTGATCAAGAGACTTGCCAGCGACTTTGCCCATCCAAAAAGCAGCAAATTTTTGCACTTAAGTGTCTTTTTTGCCACCATGGTTAGATTGTCCTGGAAGTTATTATTTTAAGTGCTGAGTTATTTAGGAAGGTAAAGGACAGGAATACACCTAAGATTAGGTCATTTTACACTTCTGAGATCAGTCTGATAAGGCTGAATTAATCTCCCCTGTAAATTCTGTTTCATCCAAGAATATCCTATTAAGCTGAATGAGCCACTTCACATTCTTGCTGTCCTTCTCAAATGCAAAAGGTTGTAATGAAATGTCTCCTTCTGCCTTAATCTTTGTAATGAATTCTAGAGCATGGCTCCCCTTCTCTGCCCTCTGCTCACTATTTCTCTACAGAACTTCTAGGAAACCTGCTGGTGATACCTGTTTTCATTTCTTCCTACACAAGTTCCTCAAAACATTCCACCCTACTTAAAAATGCTAGAAACTCCCAGCCCAAAAGCTATTGGCATGCAGAGTTAAGTCTGTGGCTCATGCTTTTCCAGACTCTTGTGTAGGTACAGATAATCACAAGTGACTGCCTTGCTGGAACCAGGGACGAGAAACTTCTCTGTGGCATTGCAGCTGAAGCAGGGTGTCTCGCACTTCGAAATCCCTCATCCAAGCCTAAAAGTTTGAAATGGTAGTTGGCTCTGAACTCAGGGAAATGTTTGTGTTTTGTTTTGTTTTTCACACATACTTTTGTTAGATAATCTGTGACCTGGGGGAAGAAGTGATCTGCCAAGCTTTCTGAATCCCTTTCCAGCAGCAGAGGCTGGTGTTGGTAGAAAGGTTGAAGCAGGCACCTGGAAAGAACTGTGTTGTCTGAGTAAGAGATGACTTCTTGCTTCAAGCAGGGCATGAAGAAAAGGAAAGAGGAGGAACCAGCTGCCTACCTGAGCACACCAAGGAGCTGCATTGAGGAGCAAAATATGCTGCAGATTGTTTAATAGGTAGTTTTCACAGACCTGCATCAGAAGGCTGTAGTGCAGCCCTGGTACTTTTTTCTCCCAGGATGAATGCAGCCAGGATGTCGTACAGCAGCCTGGCCTCCATAGGTGTTGTAATAGTGGGCAAATTACATTTTAGTGCTGACTGGGTTTTGAGCTCTTTCTTGCGGCTTAAGCATGTTGGATGAGTTTAAATATTACTCCTCTGTAAACCTCAATACCTCTTGACTAAGAAAGAGAAAACAATGCATGTTCCATGCCAACTTCAGCTGTAGGTAAACAGTGATGTTATTACTCTTTTCTCAGGAGTAGTGTTTTTTGACTGTAGGCAATATCTGAGAAGAAAACTTCTCACTGACCTTGATATTCAGGTAGTCCTCCTACTAACCTGGTAAATGCCAGAAAGGATACCTGGCTAGCACCCTTCACAAAGCGGTCTATCCACATAGCCCAAGGTTGTCCTGCTCTCAGAGTGGTTATATTACCTCCATCACTCTGATTTACTAGGCAGAGACCGGATTACTGCATTCAGCCAGGACTAGGTGAGGTGGTATTGTCTGCTGTGGTCAGTGTGAGAGCACCCTCGGTGGTATTAGAGGTATTAACAAAGTCATGCATTGGTCATCACAACCCCACCGTCTTCCTAAAGGATAGAAGTGCAAAGGGAACCTGCGGTAAATGTATAAAGAAATGGCTTGTTTCTAATTTGGGTTTTTTAGAGCATGGTTTTGATTCTTTGGTCCTTCCTCAGACAAAACTCCTGCTAAAGTAGATACAGTAAAATTAATTAAATGACTGTGCTAGCTGTGCATTGAAATCATTTTAGCAATACTTTGACAGCTTGTGAACTCCCCATTTGCTTCCTGTGAAGCAATCATTTAAAACTCATTTACTTTTCCAGTTTCAGGTTTGTATTTGATTTCCATTCTCAAAGCTAAACAGAAAAAAAAAACAAAAAAACAATGCCAAACATGAAACTGAAAAGTGCAGTTACGCTGCTAACTAAATCTTGCCTTTGCTTAATCTTTTTTTGACCCATTCACTTTCTGTCATGGTGCCTGCAGAAACTGTACAAAATATTTTACAAAATACTATTTCAAATAAATAGAGCAACCACAACACTGCAAAAACACGTTAAAGACACAATCAAGATGAAAAGACAATTCAATATTCCTTTAAAGCATACTGGGAATCTCTCTCCTTTCAGAATCTTTCATCAGGTTTCCTTTAACACCTGACATATTGGTTGATAACATAAATACAAAATAAAAATGAATGAAAGAGCCCTCTACTGTACAGAATGCAGGGTTCCTTCACGATGAAATACTCAATAGTGAATCATGCAATTGTTGGAGAGCTGTTGGCAAGTGTTTGAATAAAAGGCAAAAAAAACAGATTTAACGTGTGCAGTATTTTTCCTTCCCCTAATTTAAAGAAATATTTTCCCAATGCAAGAGCTTTTAAGGAAGAGAACAACTTATGTAGCCATAAACTCATTTGATTCTTATTTTTCACTGCTGTACTTCTTGGATTTGTTTCTGGTAAATTATTTCTTGCCCCGTGCCAGATGCTGTTTTCATTCACAATGAAGTAATAGTTCTTTGTTAGTGATATCACAGTATTATACCACAGTCCTTATTGTGACTTCTCAAATTTAGCGTACTGAAATACATTCTTTGTTGGTTGTTTGGGGGCTTTTAGATCTAGGGCTTGATTGTAGTCAGTCTGTAACAAAAAAGAAGGAACAGAGCCCAGAGATCTTGGACAGTACGCAATTAGCAGAAAAACATAGAAACAAAAGAAGAGCAAAAAGAAAAAGGTTGAATATTTGATATATCCTGTCTCTTCTTGCGTAGACAGAGGAAAAATATGAAATAATACTTGTGTGATTTGCCTTTGTTCAGGCTTTGATCTGGCATAGTTATTTAACTGCTGACCCTGCCAAGGGATATATTGGAGGGGGACAGTTGCAGGGGGATCAGCAGGTGGCACAGGCTGAGGTCTGCTCCTGTTCCCCACCACTCTGTGTGGAATCCAGCCAGAGCTCTGGTGCTGCACCCATCCGCTAAAGCAAGCGTATCCACATATGAATAATTTCTAGTTCATTAACTGAATCACAGGGTTGGGCTCTGCTATACATAGGCTAGAAACTTCGCTGTTCCCTTTTAGACATGTGATCTGGGGTTTCGTATCACGATGACACAGTTCCATCCTGGGCTGGTATAAGGCTTATTAAAACTGGTGTGTGTTTTTGTGCCAGTGTCCGTAGAAATGAATCCTTCTGAAGGATTACGTAAAGGTGTATTTTCCAGAAGACAGAACAAATACAAGGAGGCCAGTTTAGTTACTTAAGGCCTGGTCATTCAAGGAGTGAGTGGAGCTCTCTGGATTTTCAAGGCAGGCTACAGCACTTCACACCCAGTGGGTCTGTGTCAGGCTGTAGGGGTGTGTCTATATGTACACATGTATATGAACTTGTTTAAGCATACACTGATAGAAGGATATAATTGTGTTTTTTCCCCTTAAACATAAACTGGTTATTATGAAAGAATGTAAGATGGAAGACATTCCTTTTGAAACTGGTAAGTAAATATTAGTTTAAAATCTTTGCAAGATAAACACTTTTTTGGACAGCTCTTTCGCCTTTCTGCTCAATGAAGGAGCTGTTAAACAAGTCTGTTATCCAACTATTTTTTCAGGATGAATGGAGAAGGTCTCATTAGTCTTTTTAACAGAAGAAGGGGAGATATTTGTAGTACGTGATGGAGTACTGATATATTTAAATGTGCTGATAAATGAGACTTTACAAAAGAGAAAATGTGGTCACATCTTGCCCTCATTGTATTCCACTTGAGACTGCACCGGGTTGTATGTTGAGGAAAAAAATAAGCCAAAAGCAGTTTGGGGGAAACTATTAAAATGAAGATAAATGAAGATATCTGGCTGACCAGAAGAATCTGTATTCATGTAGCAAATGTTACATTACTCATACTGCAATGCTTTCTGAAGTATATTTTTATATCATCACTTTCCATTTTAAATTCAGGTTTTAAATCCCCGATGGGAATTCACTACCAGCCATTTGCATTTTAAAGTGAAAACTCAAACCTCAATAGAGTGCTCTACTTAAGACTCCTTTTATATAACTTAGCCAATGAGCTACATCTTGGTGGAGGCCTTGGAGTCGACTGAGACAAGTCAGAAAAACTTGGAACACACCTGGTTTGGCTTTATATAATGCAGAATACGCAGGTATCTGTGCAAAGCTCTCCTGTGAAGTGCTGTTTTCATGAGTGTGGGATGGAATGCCTTTGGAGGCAAAGAAAGACCTTCAACCTTTGGCAAACCAGGATGGCTAGATAACAGGCTACTCCCTCTTTCAGTGTGGGAAGGGAAATCATAGTTAAAAAGAAGTAAAATGCAGCGTGGCTTTTAGTTCAGCTCTTTGCAAGACAGGGGAAACAACAGTAGGTAAGTTACAGAAGAAGCAAGATGGGTTTTCTTAAAACAAAGATCTCCTGGGGGCTGACTCATCTTCTGAGAAAATGTGATTCAGGAAAGAAATGAAGTGGGCTGTTCTCCCCCTCAGGCCATGGGTTTGCAGGTGGAAGCTGTAGACGGTTCACTCCTTCCCTTGGAGACATTGGGATTCATCTTCTGCTCACATGTCCCAGTTCCTGTAGCTGCGTCTTGCTTTATGTCTTCATTCCACTGAAGCAGACTTCAAATACATATATTTCTTCATTTCTTATTGCCAAGAGATCCTGTGTTCTGACTTCTTCCTGCTGAAGGCGTTTAAAAGCTTTGAATGTACTGTTACTTCTTATCTTCTTGTGGTCTTCCAAAGAATTGCATGTTTCAAAGGTTATAAACAAAAAAACAAAATGGTGCAGAGTACGAAGCCACTCTTTTAAATGAGTTTATAAATGAATAGTACTAGAGAGCACTGTCTTTATTTGGGGTGTTAAAGTATCTGGACCTACTTGTAGCGGAGGGTCTGCAAGTGTGAATCCCTGTGCCTAGGAATTCCAAAATCCCACCATTTTTCCCATAAACTTAGTTGAAGATTAGGCCTTAAGTCAGAACAAGACCCTTCAGCTCCTTCCCAAAATGTGTTCTGGTGGCAGGAAGCGGGAGGCAGAGCTTCTACATCCTCTTTGCTGCTACCTCATGCTTATTGCCCTTGTCTCCAGGTTGCACATTTCAAGAAACTAAAATATTCCTGTGTTGACATAAGAATGACTGGGAAGCTGGAAGCCATGAGGCTCCTAATGATGAATGCAACAGGAAATGTCTTAATATTTGTTTAAACAGAATGATGCAAACTGCAGCAATCCGTGATACCAATTGAGTCGGGGGGGGGCTTTTTTGGTGGTGTCACTTCGCTCTTAAGCACACTATGCTGCTGATAGAAAACAGTTACTAGAAATAAACCTTTGTGCCATCAGACATGAAATGTTCAGTAGATGTGAAATGTCTCCTCGGCTTCTCAAAATTCCTTGCTGTCTGGTCCTGTGTCGTGTTACTACTTAACACGCCCTGTTGCTTGCAAACTGAGTAACTGTACAAACAAGTGATGGGGGAGAAATGAGGTGCCTTCAGTGTGCCACAAAAGAGCTTGTTAGCACAGGTTATTCCATGATGCCTGATGAAACACGCGCTGAATCAGACCTGATTGCAGAAGGAGGGATAGATTTTGTTGTTGAATTGCACTTATCTTCAAAGCTGCTGCAGATGATTCTACGTTTATTCAGCAGGAAAAAGTCCTGAATTTTTACATTCTATGTTGTTCATTGCTGTGCCATTCGTTAAGATGATTTGGCTTTTAATCCACCAATGAATACTGAATGAAGAATTCAATCATGAATCAGCTATCTTCTTTTGCTTGCCAATAATACAAGCCATTTTTATTTTCAATTTCAGGTTTCTTTTATTGCACAGGACAAAAATAAATTATGAGAGAAAAAGTTAAAATTGTTCTTCTCAAGCAACTCTCCCGCATCAATGCTTAATCTTTCCATTATGTGTGATATCATTAATCATCCTACTGTAATATTTGACAAACGTTTGTGGGACAAATTCAGATCTAATATAAAAGATGCAATAATACTGACTTATGTGGAACTGTAGCTAATTATAACATGTTTGAATTTTCATCTTTCATGAAAGACCTCTATAAAATGAAGAACCTTTTACACTGCTGAAATGAGAGTCTGAATGAAACTGGCAAGCAGACAAGGGGAAGAATGAAATGTTGTCCAAGGACAATAGGAGAAATTTCAGCATCATAATGAGCCAATAACTGGAAAATATGCTCAGTTGTTAGTGGATTTTTTACTTGTCTTTTTCTTTAAATTCTCATATGGCTTCTCTGGCACAAATTGCACTGTTCAGCTTAGTCAAGTTGGAATGATTTGGTTGCCCATGATGTAGAACCATAGTTTTAGGTTGGAAAGACTTCAAGATCGAGTCCAGCTTAGTCTGACCTACTAAGTTTCATCACTAAATGAAGTCCCTTAGTGCCACATCCGCATGTCTCTTAAATACCTCCAGGGATGGGGATTCCACCACTTTGCTGGGCAGCCTGTTGCAATGTTTGACCAATGCATGAATGGCTGTTCCTACTGTTCTCAGAGACTGAATAACATCTCTTCTAGTCCACCTGCAAAGACAGGAATAAAGGTGATGGGAAACCATGGCCACTGTGGTAAGATACTATGATGCCGAAAGGGGAGAATTTACAAAGTATTTTCTGCAATGCAGCCTCTCTTTCTTCCCTCCTCCTCTTGTGTTTTGAGTTCCATGTGTCAAGTCAAGTGTTTGTTGCAGCTCTTTGAAAACACATTAGACTTGAGATCTGGTGCTGTGTTAGGCACAGAACAGAGCAGTAGGAAAATGGCCATCAGGAGTTAAGGATTTATTGCATGAAGTTTAGGTGAAAGCCAAACTGATGGTACTGTTTTAGGCATGGAACCAGAGCAGTAGGAAAATGGCCATCAAGAGTTAAAGATTCATTGACATAATAAAAGGTAGACTTTTCCTCCCTTCCCTGTCAAGCCATTTTAAGATGTCATTGAGGAGAAACAGGCTCATTGTCTACCACTGTTTACTGTATCATATCCTTTTTTGCATATTCCTCTGCTAGTTTTCCTCATGCCTGCAATTACTATTATTTTTTAAGGTACAACTGTTTGCAATCCATCTGTTCTTATTTATTTTCATTCTTTCGTTCTTCTAAACTCCACTGTATTTCTGTAGAAATTAACTATTGTACTGGGTCTGGCTGGAATGTTAACTTTCCCGGCAGCAGCCCATACAGTGCCGTACTCTGTACTTGTAGCTGGAACAGCAGTGTTATCACACCAGTGTTGTGTCTACTGCTGAGCAGCAGTGGCACAGCGTTGGGCCTTTCTCTAACCCTCCTAGGGGCTGGGTAAAAAAGTGAGGAGAGAAACATCACTAGGGCAGCTGACCTAAACCAATCAAAGGGATATTCCATACCATGTGGTGTCACACTCAGCAATAAAAGGTGGAAACAGGAAGAAGAGAGGAGGGGTGGGCTCTCGTTGAGAAGACGTCGGTCCTCCTCTCGAACACCGGCTGCGTGCGTTGAGGCCTTGCTTCAAGGACGTGGTCAATCATCGCTCATTTGTGGGAAGTAGAGAGTAATTTCTTTCCTCTGCACTTCCATATAGCTTTCATTTATTTTGTTTGTTTGTTTTCCTCCCTTTTCCCCTTTCCCTTTTATTTTCCCCTTAGTTAAATTGTTTAGTTCATGGTAGTCTTTATTTAATTATTATAATTATTTCCCTTTAATTAAATTATCCTTATCTCAACCCGTGAGTTGTTCTTTGCTTTACTTCTCCCCCTCCTTATCTAAAGGAGGGGGAGTGAGAGAGCGGTTGTGGGGTTTAGCTGCCCAGCACAGTAAAACCACCACAACTATCTTAAACTATCTGTGTCACCTTATCTTTCAAGGCCTAGAAGGTCTTTTTTTTTTTTTTTTTAATCCCCTTTCTGGGGAATATCTTCATCCTCTGTGTGTACCTTATATTTTAACTCCATTCTTTTTCAATTAACTGTCCTTCTTTGTATTGCTGCTGGACTTTGTGTCTTGTTTGCCACGAGTTGTCTTTTTCAGTCACAGATGGGAGACTGAGTTGCAAAACTGCAGGAACCCTACATTTCCACAAAGAATTTTTGCAGCCAAATATAGATGTCCAATACCAAAGTAGGTTGGCAACTTTCTGATGTTATTTACAGGTTTTGGAGAAGTGTTATTTCCCAAAGGCACTTACATAGCTGGATGTTGGATTGAATTTTAGTTTACTAATAAAAGTTGTGTATTGCCTTACGATTCTCAAACAGCCTTGTTCACCAATGGAGGACTTGTCTTAAGCATAGTATGGCTCGTGATGAGTTGTGGCAGTTAACTGTATATCATCCATGCAGGTTGTTTAATATATATTTCTGCCTTCAAGCACTCTTTATATTTCTTACTGCTGAATTGTAACTGAATTAGGAGTTCTTTCCACTGAAGCACACCATATGCTGTGATTGTTTTCTAAATTGAGTTAGCGTTTTACCTCCTAAAACCAAGGCTGGCTCATCTCTACCTTCGCAACCTCTAACTTGCACGTATCTGTCATGTAGAGCTACTACGAGTGATGTGATCTGCCACTTCAATCAAGTTTTTTAATTAAGAGCTGCATAACATTACTGTTCACAGGCTAGATCAACTTTATGCTTTAATTTGTGGAGTCTAAGAGACTGGTGAGAATATTCAAAGGCTTTCTCACTTTTGTGAACTCATTCTCTGGTACTGGCGTGATCTCAGCACATCTGCTGAAGCTGCTGCTCCGAGTGACTTTACTGGTATCAGACACGTTCCTCACTGACTTCTCTTCACCATTTTTAACAAGAGTTTATCATTGCCCTTTTAGGGCACGTTTTTTGCTCATAAATATGCTCGTTCCATTTACACAGTTGTGGTCTTGCCAGTAATAATGGAGAGGTGCTCACTTGAAACATTACTTACAGAATAAGCAGTACTGGAGGATTTTTCTCTCTAAGCCAGCCATGGCTGAGCACAAGATTCTCAGTGCATTTTTTCTATAGGTGTGCTGGGAAAAAGATGCTAAAAGCCCTGCAACCAAGCATATAAAATAGGGTTCTTGGAAGTAAATGAAAGCTGCTACCTACCTAACAGGGTTAGCAATTGAAAAGGCATTCTAGGGAATGCTGCAGCCTTGCAGCAGTTCAGTGTTACTGTTGTCAGAGGCAACAACAGATAACTACCAGTTCTAATCTGGAATTATCTACGCAGAAAATGTCGACATGCAGTGGTCATGGCTTCATGCTTCGTAGCATAACCTGCTGTTATGATGTTGACTAGTACTTATTTGAAAACAACCACCACCAAAAGCTTGCGTGATCCCTGCTGAAAGTGCTTTTATTTTATTTTTTAACTGCTGGAATTGCATTTGCATTTTGCTGTTTAAACATGCTGTTAGGCAGCTCTGGATAACCATCTGCATGATGAGGGAGATTGCTCCTATCCCCGAACAGCCATCTCACAGCAGAGCCAAATGATACTCTGTGAGGCCACTGGCTGTGAAGTCTGTAATCTGTCCTATGTATTTTTGCTACACAGTACAGGAACTCGTCTACAATGTACGGAAAGCTCCAGAAGTTATAACTACTGGGCTAAAAAGAAGTAAGAGGTTCTAGACAACGTTAATTGTGTGAGTTATTTGCACTTCCATGGAACCTTTCACCTGAGGATCTTAAAGGGTTTTACTGACATTAATGAAACCTTCCTGTGCCTCGCTGCGTATATATTAAACACCATCTCCACATTAATGCCAAGCAAAATGAAGTAGCCCTAAAATGACTTTTCCAGGGTTGCACAGCTTGGTGCATAGTGGTTCTCTGGGATGTGACAGATCATTGGTGGGCTTTGGAAGGTAATTTTCAGCCATTACTGTAGTCTGACACTCCACCACCTTGCACTTCTCCTCCATGAAGGCTGCATAATAGCTGATGGATCATGGCAATGGTAAATCCACTCACCCTGTGATTGCTCCTTTCACTGTTATATGCCCTATGGCTCTAGTGACAGATCTATGCTCTGTTTCAATCTCCTTTTCTCCTTGCCCTCCAGCAGTCATGTAAATTCAGTTATATTCAGAGCTCCTAATGACCACGAAAGAAAGAACAAGATCTCCTGGTTTAAAACTTTTCTGTGGAGGTCTGATTTCCACGTGAAGGGGAATCAATTAGTCTTAATGAGTTCAAATTTAATTTGTTGCATGTTTTTTAGGTAGTACACTGAGCGCTGATGGTCTCGCTTTTGAACCAGAATATGCTGTGTTCCAGCCCTGTGATAGGACTTCAGCTCTTACACATTGGTGTGTCTGCAGTGTAGTACTAGGAGGTGGATTTGTTACTAAAGCTGAGAAGTTAAGCTGAGTTCGTACCTCATGCTTATCTGTGAGACTTCCATATAAGTCACCAGATTCCAATGGCTTGTCAGGGAAAAATGAGGATAACGCTGTTCTAATCAAGATTGTCTCAGTAAAACAACAACAACAACAACAACAACAAAAACAAAACAAAACAAAACAAAAACTCTAAAGTGGATCAAGTATTTGGTATGTCTGTATATGTGGATGCTGCTTTTTGTGTGTGTGTTAACAGCCATTGTTGTACAATAGTTTTATAGGTGGCCGAATAGCTTGAGATAAAAGACTTAAGTATATTCAAGTTGGAACATTGTTCTGATTTCTCACATGGGTAGCACGTGGCAATTGAAATTCAGTCTCGTGAGGACCCTCGTACTTTGTATGCCTCTGGGCTTAGACATTTGTGACTTATTTCTAGAGGTACTCAGTAACCTGCAGCCAATTGCTTCAGTTTCTGCTGTACTCCAAGAATCATGCCACTACATACTCTAACAATTAACAAGCCCTATTTTTTTGCAGTCTTTCTGACATCTGCAAAATACGCTAGATCACAGAGGTGTTGTGAGCATTAATATTCACCAAGCGCTATGTAAATACTAAGTATTAAAAGTGTATTAATTTATATAGCACTCTAAGTGCTGTGTAAATTAAACCATGAATGAAAGCCTCTATCCAAAGATTTATAACTAGCTTGTACTTTTTGGCCTGGGGAGAAAGAAAAGTACCTTCTTTTTTTTTTTTTAAAAAAAAAAAAAAAGCTTAACTCCCAATATTCTCAGTTATTTACTGGTGTATTTATATTGCACAATAAAATATTTACATTAAAATGTATCAATTTTCAAAAAACTCTAACTCCATTTTCCAACTGAATTTGGCCATGTTGAAAAGAAAATTATATACGCCAAAGGACTGCAATAAAAGAGATTTAAAGGCTTTCAAATACTATAAAAAAGAGACTATAATAAGTGACTAGTGGACCAGTCAGCTGTTTTAATTAAAACTGGGCCATGTATTGATCTATCGTCCAGATTTACCCCCATCTGCAACGTTTCGGCAATATTCCCTTCAACCATTTCAGAAAATAGCACTTCTGAGAGACACTATAGAATACGGAAGTTGGGAATGTAAATGTTTTATAACTATGCGACATTTTGTACAGAGATCTTTCTTCCACGGCATCTAAGTGGCATATGTATTCTCATACAGAATCACAGAATCACAGAATCATTAAGGTTGGAAAAGACCTCCAAGATCATCTGGTCCAACCATCACCCTACTACCAATGTCACCCATTCAACAAAGAGTGAATCTACAGATTCTATAGAATATTCCTTTCTAGACATAATTATAATGTATATTCCGTGATTGTTACTGCTTAAAGAATGCCAAGTCTAAAATGTATTGGGTTAGATCATTTTTTTTTAAGGTGTCGTATTACCTAAACACTGCTCTTGCCTTTGAAACCAGGAGGAGCTTTAGTAGTTACACATTGAAGGTGGGCATTTGTCCTCCCTGAATTGAGGTATGTTCCTGTTGTGGAAGCCAAAGAGCTACTGAAAAGGGACTAATAAATGCTTTGCACTGGAATGTAAAGGCTTCTGTATCAGCAGCTGTGCTTGGTATCTGTGGTTTGTTCCTGAAGGGCTTGATTCAGTTTGCTTAAATTTCTTTTTATAAGTAACATGGTGAAATTCAAGCAGGCGATGCAAATGCGGTACGATGAGTTTTAAAGGCAAATGCAGTACGATGGGTTTTAAAGGCAGAAACATGTCCTTAAATTGCGGCACCAGCTGTGGCACAACATCTGCACTGAGAGGCACCGCTCACGCGCCCCAGTCTCTCAAAAGGAACAGGAGGCGAAGCCACTTTGCAGCGAGCGGCGCAGGAGCAGCAGGTGATGTATCGCTGGGATAAGCACCTGTCATTATTAAAGTTTACCCAGGGCTTTACGGTGTGTACAGAAGCAGGCAGCAGCGCGTGCGGCGGCGATCTCTGCAGGTAGCACCAGCCTCTCAGGGCGTGGGCACGCGAGCACCAGCTCCTGTTGGGGTGGCTGCTGGGATGGAGCCACCTCATAGCGCTGTCTTGGCAGTATTTTTATTGAAGAGTGGGAAAAAAGAGCTGAAGTGTCTTTTTGTTATGGTGGAGAATGGAGGTGCCCAGTGTTGAGTGTGTTTGTGAGGGGACACAGAGGGATGCGGAGTTGGCTTTGTGAGCCCAGGCTCCCTGCTTTTTATTATTTTTAAACGCCTCCCCGTTGCCCTCGTGCTCCTCGCTGTGGCGCTGGGCAAGCACCGGGAGGCCCGAGGCCGCCCGGCCGCGCCCCGCCGGCCCCACAGGGCGCCGCGCCGCCAGGGCCGCCTCGGGGCCTTCCGGCCGCCATTTTCCCCCCGGGCCCCACAGCAGCGCTCCCCCCGTGGGCGTGAGCCCCCACCCGGCGCCTCCCCCTCCTATTGGCTGATCCCAGCGAGGCTCCGCCCCCTCCTCCCCAAGTATATGGCCCATTCTCCGCCCCGCGCCCATTGGCCGCCGCTTCGGCGCCTCTCCCTGCGATAGGCCGGGCGGCGCGGCAAGGGCGGGGCCTGGCGAGGCGGGTCCCGCGGGGGGGGCGCGGCGGCCGCAGTAGCGCCGGGGCGGCGGCGACGGCGGGCGGCGGCTGGCGGCGGCGATGGGCTCGGCGCGGCGCTTCCCCCTCCTGCTCCTGCTGGGGCTCGCCGGCCCCGCCGCCGCGCTGGCCGGCTACATCGAGGTGGGTCCGGGGGGCAGCGGGGCCGGGGAAGGAACGGGTTGGGGTTGGGGAGCCCGGCGGAGCCCCCGGTGTGCGCCGTCAGCGTGCGGCTGGGGCGATCTTTGGGCTTAAAGGGCGTGCTTTAGGTGCTCCTGCTCCAGCTGCTCGCATCAATGCAACTTCACGCGTAGACGTGGTCAGGGGAGGGAAGCTCCGCTGGAAATAAAAACTTAACATTATCTACCTGCACGCGGCGAGGGGGGGGGGGGGGGGGGGGGGGAGGAATCCCGGCCCTTCCCCAAAATCTGGGCGCTGCGGTCTGCGGGAGCGAGCCGGCAAAACAAAGAGCAAAGTGTGCGCTGGGGGCAAGGGGAGTTTAACAAACCCCGCCTGGGCGCTGTTCGGGGAGGCTGAGCTGCCACAAGGTCCTGCGGGGCTCGGGGTGCTCAGGGAGGGGGGGGGGTGGACGGGTTGTGGTACCGGTGGGTGGCTGGGTTTGGCAGTTGAAGTGTAACGGGCTTGGTTCAGCACAGCATCTGCCTGTGTGCCATGCAAAAATTGCAAGCCCCGAGCTGCTGGTTGTTAACCTGCGATAAGCACAGCCCGATAATGTTTTTGTGTCTTGTGTGGAACTAGTCCAGGACTTCTGCCCTGCCCTCTTGTTCAGCCATTGCCAAGGAATTGTATTCCACAGAATTTTTGCCAGTGTTTCTGTTAGATTGCTGTAAATCGGTGGAACGAGGCAATAATCCTATGGGGAAAAAGTTGCGCTGGGGTTATCCTGCAGGGAAGGTGCCGAGGCTCTGCAGGGCTGGTCTGAGGGACCCCAGCTGATGGCACGGTCAGGTTTCGTGCTCCTGCCTTGGTGGCGGGGGACTGTCCTGGCTGCTGGGTGGTGGCCACGCTAATCTGATCTCCTGCACCTGTTGAGAAACTC
Organism: Aythya fuligula; assembly: GCF_009819795.1. Taxonomy (NCBI): domain Eukaryota; kingdom Metazoa; phylum Chordata; class Aves; order Anseriformes; family Anatidae; genus Aythya; species Aythya fuligula. Next base: position 1,846,506 of record NC_045580.1, on the reverse strand, counting down.
CTCCAGCTGTAGGTCACTTCCTCTGGCATATCCGAGGCAAATTCAGCTGCTTGTGGCACATCCCTTCTGGAGACTGCAGTTGCTCACGGACTTGCCTTTCAAAAAGCTGACTTCCTCCTCAGGAAACAAACCTAGCCGTAATTTTATTCTGAAGTGTTGTGTCCAGCTGAAGAAGCAGAGCCCGGCATTCAGAATGGGATTAGCGAAGGTTTTGGCACCGAGGGGAGCACACCGGTGTCACCCACCTGGCAGCCTCACGGCGTGGGGTGCTGAGCTGCTGGAAGAGGATGCGCCTGGAATGGCTTCTGCCTCCTTAGCGGATCGCCGTGCCTGTAGCAGGGCTGGTTTCGGGGGCTGTGGATTTGCTCCCAGGCTGCGGCAGGCCGCCGTGTGCTGACACAGATCAGTGCCAGGCTGGGGCTGCGCTGGTGCGGCGGGCAGTCGGCGTTCGGAGGTGCGTGCGCGAGCTGCTGCTGCCGCAGAATCCGCGTCCTCCAAAGGCATGACAGACTCCTTGGTCTGCTGACACAGAATTAAAATGTCACGACTGACATTTTTTCTTTTTTTTTTTTTTTTTTTTTTTTTTTTTTTTTTTTTAACTGCATCCTATACCGTTGTCTTGCCCGTGGGGAGCTGCAGCTCTTGAGTCTTTCTTGCTGCCAAATTTTTTCCAGAATGTTATCTTGACGCAGAGCTTAGGAAGTGAAATGGTTATTGTTCTTGTTTTCATCATCGTTACTGGAGGATACCAGGTAATGTGATGAAAAATGTATAAGTGGTTGATTAAAAAACAAAAAGACATTTGAAAGTGTACTAGAGTTAAGGAAAATACATAGCATTGTCTGTATTTATTAGTTTAGTTGAATTGGCACGGTCCCATTAGGTGGATTTTCTTCTGCTTGATTATCTTAGCTACCAGTCCCTGTCCCTGGAACACCCGGTAATCTTCTTATCGACTACAATTTGTTTTTCTTTCTTCCATGTATGGGGGAAGGCGAGTGGCAGATTTATTTATTTTTTTAATTACTGATGGATGAACCTTTGAATAGGGCGTTTACTGGGGCTTGTCACTGGTGACCGTCTCCCTTTCAGATCGTGGAGCTGGCAGATAACCTCTGACAGCCTTTCTTCAAATGAATTTAAATATAAGAGGTCAGAGAAAGCATGGATACCCAGCAGAATAATGGGTTTTTCTTCCCAGAGCAATGCGTGTCCTAAGGATGTATTTGAATTCAGTGACTGCTGTGTTTCGCTTGTGCAATCTGAGAGAACTTCAAATAGTTCACTGATGCTGACTGACAAAAGAAAATAAATCTATTCTAATTTGATCTGTATTCCAATGATAAACTACTTCTGCTGTGCCCTCAAGGCCTTTAAAGATGCAAAGTTTCTTTTTTATCACTTGACCTTTTTGTGTAATCGAATCTCAGCAATGCAGACTTGATACTGCCTCTTTTTTTTTTAATCTCATTTTTTTTTGAGTGGTCTTTTTCCAAAGCCATCTTGAATGATTCTGTTACCTGTCTGCTTCAAATGAAAAACATTTGGAGTGAGAAAAACAACATGCTGTCTTGCATCAGAATTGTGCAGTTCTTGTTATTTCTGTGTGGTGTGCTTAAATTCTCACTAACAAAAATATCAGTCTTGTGCCATTTCTGCAGACCTTAGGGACTTCTAATTGCCTGCTGCATTGAACAAAGAACTCCACCTAGGGGAAATTTCCACTTCTGTGTTGAAGTCCTGAGTAGAAACAGCTCAGTAAAATTCCAGTCTTGAACATGGCCTTTAGTTTGCTTTCAGTTCCCACAACTTCACTTCCCATTAAGTGTTAGGAAATATATTTTCATATGAAAGCAATTAGACGCAGTGCCTTATCTAAGCCTAAAGCAGAGCTTCGCAGAGGCAGAGATGCGTGTAAGGAAATAAAGCGAATCAGGTGGGCAGCTGGTATTGCAGAGAGGCTTTGGAATTTCTGCTGCATTGTAGAAGGCTACGTGAAGGTAAGCCCTGCTCTTTGGAGAATGCCTTCAACTCTCCTTGTGCTAGACGTGCGAGGGCATCTTATTTATGACCTCTCTTATGTGTTATTTAGGTGTTAATATCTCTACCTTCGATTAAGTGTTTTTGTTGTTAATAATGTCCGTTGCAGCACCTAAGAGCTATTCAAAATCTATTATACGGGTGGTAGCTTAAGCTGCATTTGAGTTTTGTTGTTACATACTGCACCTTCCCCAGTGCCTTATAGTGAAGAAAGAAAGAATATAGTGCCTGTTCTGTGTATGTCATGCTCCTCTCTAGATTTTGCTTGTAAAAAATTGCCTTTGCTTTTTTCCATTGTATGTGTCTTCTGGAGGCGTATGGACTCAATCTTGTAAACATAAGTTATTTTGACTGTAGCATCTGCTTGTACAAATGTGCTTAAACCATAACCTTGTTCTTCAGCTGAAAATACAAGGAGTATGCTATCCCCAGCAATTCCTTTCTTGGTAGAACAAGAAAGCCGCTTTCTGTACTTTAGCATCTCAGAATCTTCTTGTTAACTACTTTAGGGTGTATAAATGGATGTAATCCTTCAGCTGTTCGCTCTTGTGTTGCTTACATGCAGTAAAGCTTACTGTCATTGATTTTTTTTTTTCTTTTAAATTTAGTTCATGCAGTCAGTGCCCCTGAAATCTCGTTAAATTAAGATGGTGCTGGCTCTTAATTGGAGTACTTCAGATACTTGCAATGGCCTATAAACCACTCTGGTAAGGCTTCTACTTCAGAACTGTACTCAGCTCTGCAAGATTGTCCCTTTTTCTCCAAAAGTGTTGTCTGTGCCCGTAATGGGCATGCTTCGATTCCTCTGCTAGCAGTGAGTTTGTCGCTGCTAATGGCAGTGACAGGCAAATGGCACGTCCTATCACTGGTTTAACCTTAAATGGAGCCTGCGAGGCACATAGGCTATTTACATTTTGTATTCCAGTTTTGAGTTTCCATCGTCTGCAGGAAAGATTTGTGCCATTAAATCTCAGGTTTTTGAGAACATGGATTGACAGCACTGTGTAAAGTTAGAGTAACTCCTCCAGATACATATCTTTATTTAGTGAATGGAATAAATCATCAGGCTTCTGTTTACTGTGGTTTATCCAAAATGGCATATGGTGGCTTCTTATTTTGGGTACCATGGGCTAGAAGGTAACTTCAGCATGTTACCACCATTATGTCAGTGGGACAAGTTATGCTTTAAGTTGGGTGCTACAAGGGAAAGAACCAAGTGAACTTCCATTCCTGAGAGACTGTGCACAAGGCAATGTGCATTTCAGGGAAAACAGATGGATTTTTTATTTTTTTTTTTTTTTTAGTAATTTCTTAAGTTGGTTGCACTTTCAATTTACGAATTCTTGCAATTCTGAACAACTAACTTCCCAGTTGGATTTTGCGTGTGGATAACAATTGTTTAACTTGTTCAGCTTCTTCCCAGTTAAGGAAACAGTCAGGAATACATAATTAACTTTCCTGCCCTATATGAGAACAGGAAAAATCCCCATAGAAAAGAGAAATTAAGTTCACTTTTTTTTCATGGCTGTGCAGTGGTCAGTGAGTCATAATGCTTGCTCTGCAGTCTCATTGGGCTGATTTTAATATTCAAAATTTCATCTTTATCTGCATTTGTGAAACTTCAACCTCCAACTTGAGACAAATGATCAAAACTGTAATCTTCTGCAAGTGGTGTTAAACTAATCTTTCTAGCACAAAACGTAGCCTGCCCGGCTTTTTTACGTAATCATGTGTCCACCTGATCAGAAACGCATGCAGCTAAGCTGCTTACCAGCGCTTCATCGCCAAGTATTACAGCGGTTGTTCTGTGTATAGCCAGCAGGGAAATACCTTCGTTATTTTTGAGGGATCAACCCATATATGTACTAAACCTTGTTATAATGTTTGGTGGTTGTTTTCTGTGCTGTCAGCGATGATCATGCTCTTGCAGGAACTGAGGCACTGCAGCGCCTTGGTACCTCCAGCAGCGTGCTGTCTTCTGACCAGTGCGCGGAGTCATGTGGGGCCGCTGTCTGTGGCATCCGATGTCTGATCTCACTTTCCATTTTTCTTGGAAAATCGAATCACGTCCTCATTCTCTGTGTTTCACAGGGAGAGAACTGATGGTGAAAGCACCGTTGTGGATGAGGCATGGTCCGTGTAGTCTTTTGTTTTCTGCTGCAGGCAGTCCTGATACCTGAACATGTATTTCTTTATCCATTTTAGAGATCAATACTTGATCTCTCCTGGCCGACTGACAGAATAGCCTGAGAATTTTTGTTGTTCAGCTCCCATGATGTTGGTGTGTTGACTGCAAGGATAATGGTTTCGCCTGAGGTGCTTTTTCCCAGTTTTTTTTTTTTTTCTCTGCAGAACCGTGTTAGGCCTTGCAGTAACATCTTTTAGCAGTAGTTTTGGGGAAGTCTTGGATTTCAAGCCTGCTGATCAGTGTCTGGCTATAGAGTTTATCTCATTTAAGGGTGCTCTTTTGGGGGTTGATCATCTGAACCTTGGATAATTTTGGCAGATTTTGGCTGTTGGGGTACCCATGCAGCTGAGCAGCGCAGCAGGCTGCTGGAGCTGTACAGGCCCTTCAGGTTACTAAGGGGGCCTGAGGTCGCTATTCCATGCAGCACATGAGCTTAGAGAAGTTTACAGAGGAGACGAAATCAATAATTGTTTGGCTCAGATGGCTTTTCTGTGTTTTGAGACTAACTGAAAATCGTTATGAAATGATGACTTTGAGTTTTTTCAAGGCACCAAATGCGCAGGGCTTAACAATTACCTGCATCATTCAGATGCAGCCTGGAAAAAAATAAACAAAAAACGGAGATGCCAGAGCTGACCTTTCTTCCCTGTCTGCCTTGGTAAAGCTTCACGTGTCCTAACTCTGCAAAATCACAGAGTCCTAGGTAGTGGTACAGCTCACCCTGCTGTATGCGGCCTCCCTCGTATGGGTATCACGCTGAGGTGTGGCACGGACGATAACCGTGCTTCAGTGCTGGGATCCCAGGCTTTGGCTCAGTGACAGGGATGCATTTAAGTAATTTCATACAGTAAGCTTCTCTCTAACAAAATTACAGCAGTCAGAAGTATAGTCTGATTCAGGTCAAGGACATGGAGAGAGAGAGATGGAGCGGCTGGGGCCTTGTTCCTCCTTCCTGTAACAGTAGATTGGTACTTGGTGAAGTTTCCATTTAAGAGTAGCTAATTATCATCTCCTTACTGAAGACTCCTTGCTGATCACATCAGGCAGGCTGACAACCAGCCACACCAGGAGTGTTTAAATAAAAGTAGTGTTTAACCTTGGAAGTGCCCTTAGTCATTTAGGTCTGTTTTTACAACCAAACACTCGATGATTAGGTTGTGTTTTCGAGAGTCTGATATGTTCTGAGGTGTTTGCTGGTGTTTTTTTTTTAATTCTTGCAGTGAAGAAAGTTATTTTTATGTAAACTTTTTAGTCTAGCAGGCATGCATTTTCTCACATTGTTTTTGTGCTTGGGTTGTTTAATCCACCACCTCAAAGCACTGCAATAGCGATAAGACCTCAAAAATCATCTTCTGATGATGTTCTTGCAAGGATTGACCAGAGGCTTGGTGAGCTATGTGGTATTTTCTGGGAATTGCCCTATGCTAATTTCAATACTGAGATGCTTAAATCAAAGCCAGACATTTGCATTTTTAATTTTTGGGTTTCTCTGTAAGGGCTTGTACGTTATTTTTAGATCCAGCTCTCTGCCAAAAGTTTTGTCCATTTTGTTTTGGATGTTGGGCTGACGAATCCCACTAATTATGATGTCATTGTGTAGTGTGAAGTGACAGCAACAAAAAGAAAAATCTTGCCCGTGCCATCTGTTACAATAAACATTATGCACTCATGCTGGATTTCAAGCGGATTTGGATTGCATATTCACAACAGAAGCTGGTTTCTGCTTAGATGTATGGTAGCCTCCAGTGTAAAGCTTTTAATCACCAAATTCTCGATATGGTTTTGGACTTGGTCTGACACATTGCTGGGTCTAAGTAGTAGGTCTTTTTGTTGGTGTTTAATCTTTTCCCATTCATATTGGGACTAATAAATTGCCAAAAGTAGTCCTAGAGCAATCTGCACGAATTATACTAATTCACTAGTACCAAGCATTGGTTGAGGGCTGGCTGACTTCTTATGCTGGTCGTCTTACGATAATAGTGGCCTGAAATAGAGAGGGGCAGATTTGCTTTAATCTGCTAAGTATTCCTCTCAAAAGATTAAATGCAAAATGTTGATTCAAACCTGTGGTTTGAGTTCCCAGCGAGTGTATCGGCATTTGAACGCAAATCTTTCTCTGCATAATTTATCAAAGCCCTTGCTGAAGAAATTGAATTTGATGTCTGCTTCATTTTACGCAGCAAGATCACATACACGTTTAGAAACCCAAAAGAATGAAACAATGTCAAGATCCAAGCTAAGCACGTTAGCCTGTGCAACAGTCCTGGCCAGAGATTAACTCAATGTAGGGTGCGTGGCGGTGCTCATGCATTTGCTAGATGTTGTTGCCTGCCAGGAGAAAGGGAGACAAATTGTTAAGGGTGCACGTTATCATGGAAAAGTTGTTATTCTTGAATGGAGCACGATGTTCACGACTCTTGGAATAGAAGTAAGAGCCTCCAGGTAGTTTGGGATACGCTTTGTAGAGTCCTGAAGTAGGTTTTTGTAGCTTCGGCACCGAAGTGTCGATCAGTGGTGAAGGTTTTTACTTGGTAGCCAGCCAGGAAAGTATGATTTTGTGGTTTTTTTTTTTTTTTTTTTGAACATGTTGGTGTTTTGAGATCTGCATTGGACACAAATGTCTGTGCTGCTCTGGACTGGCAAGGGGCCAGAGCCCATCCGCAGAGCATCCAAGCAATTCCCCGACCAGGGGGTGCAGGACGGCGACAGCACATCCATGGTGGCTCCGCAACGCCAACCGCAGCGGTGCAGCCCCCATCCCCTCCACCTTCTGCCATAAGGCTCCTCGTAAATTCTGGCTTCTTCAATTGCATCAGTACTTGCTCTGCAACAAAGCTAGTCAGTATGTGGATGTTCTGTTTAGGGCAACAGACGCTTTCTCGGAAGCAATTTACCAATAAGAGAGGCAGGAGATGAATGGCCTGCCAGAGAGCAGGCTCAATGCGATGTAATATTTTGTGCTGCTGTAACCCTGTGTTGTCCACTGCTGGCTGTACAGGCTAAGTCACAGCTTGTGAGGGGTTTGGGTTCCCTGCCTCCTGGCTGCATGCTTGTCCTTTTACCAGTCTTTTCATTGTATGCATGTTCAAAATGTGTCTGAGTTACTCTAATCACAACAGCTGACATGTATTATTTATGTCTGAATCCCTGGTACAGCTTTTATGCGTAATGTTTTGGATAAACGAATCCTTCATTTTCAGTGCTTGCATCTTGCTTCAGAACGCCTTCAGTTCTCAGGGTAGGAGACAAAGAAATAAACAAACGCCAACCAGCCGATCACCTCGGAGGCCTTTTGCCATCTCTCCTTCACTCAGCAACGTGGCTCCAAGGGAGACTAACGAGAAGAGCTGGATTCCTAATGTATCAGGGCTCTTAAAGCAGCAGGAAATCTTCCTTAAGATTTGCTTAAATGTAAAACCTGTGATATAGACAAAAGGCATTTTGAAGTCCAGGCTGAAATCCCTGGGTTTGGATGGATTTGTTTTCCTCGGTTACATTAAGCAAGCTTTGGACCTTGCTCCACACGGGAATTAGTGTGGTGTGAAGAACACTTTTCAAAGTATAACCACATGGGAGGTTTTCCACAGGGCATCTGTAGCATGTTAATTCCCTTTTTCATTGCAGGGCACTGACTAGAATGGATCTTTGTGGCTCTTTTGTAAAAGCTGCTGATGTTTTTCAAGGGTATTACAGCTCTGAAAAGGCCAGCGGCATAGTTGTTAGTTAGGTGTATGCAAACAGCTGAACTGGTTGCTCCAGAGAAGCATGCTGTGAAGATAGCCACAAACTTTGGGCTGCAAGCTTCGTGTGTACTGTGGAAGAGAAGGACTGGGAGTACTGCTTGCTAAGACGTGAAATAGCCTTTTTCTTCAGGCAAAAGAAACGATGCCTTGACTTCATTTGCCTTGTTGCTCTTGGTTTCGATTTGGCTTTTTGTATTTCCTGTCACTATCTTTATAAAGATTTTTGCAAAAAGTTAAATCGTTATTCCTCACTATGTAAGTGGCAGATTGCTGTACTCAAACTGTTCTGTTATTGTATTTAATAGTCTGTGATTATTAAATCTATCTTGATGATAAAACCGAGGGCACAACAAACATTTAGCTACTGCTAGTAGTGAAGTTGACTGTCTAGGACATGCACAGCTGTTTGTAGCTGAAATTCCAGCAGCAATTCCCAAGGTTTTGGCTTTGAGGTACGTTGCCACTACTTTAAGACAGTGCTCCTGACCTGCCTGTAAGCTGCTTCTCAGGCCACAACAGGGGGCTGGCCATTTTTCACTCTTTATAGCAGATAGCTTAAATATTCCACATCTGTAAAGCAGAGGATTTTGCTTCATAGTATGTGCTTTGGAAGGACTTCTGGGGCGTGGAATATCTCTTCAAATACCTCTCTGAGCAGCATCCACGTAACAGCATGTACCTACATCCCATTTAAGATGACGTTCTTCAGTGATGAAGAGGATCAAAACAGTCATTAAGCTGCGAAATGTGTCACGTGTTGTATGAAGCATGAAATAAAGATACAGACTGAACATGCCAGAGTGGTGCAATCCATTGGAACCTGTCAGGATGTGAACGTCTTTAGCTGAACTTCAAATGCTCGTGTTGCTGACGGATGAAACTCTGGTGCTGGGTTTGCATACAGAAACACTCTGTCTGTCGGTGTTTGCACAAACATTTTTTTTTCTTCTGTGTATGAACGGATAGTTGGAGCCCCTCTGAAGCACCTAGGCTCCTGAGTGAAACTTAAAATTGTGTGCTTAGCTGTAGGTTAGTTGTTAGGATAAGTACTGGAGTGACGAGAACGAACCTTGGGAACAAAGAGTGGCCCCAGTGAAGAGGACTGTGCTTGGTATTCCAGCTGCTGCGCTAATATTCCTGTCCCTTTCATTGACATGTATAATTGTCAAAACAGATGATCTGGAGTTGTGCAGCTCTGCAGTTAGGACATTCATTGCTGCTGTCCAGGCTTTAGAATTGCTCTGCAGCCTTGACAGAGGAGCTTTTATTTCTGGCCATTTTTTCTCTGTTCCAACTGGTGTATTTGCAATCAGATACAAAATTTCTGAATGCAGTATTCTCAGAATCTTTTCACTGTCCCCCAGCTCATGACATGAGTTCAGCCATCATTGGGAGCACTGCTGGTTAGGTTAGCTGATGGCTGCGTGGAGAGGCAGCCTCGTTGAGACCTAGACTGGAAGGAACTCACTGGGGCCCACGACAGTTTCTATTTATCCAAAATAAGGATATTAGAATGGGACGTTTCTGGCTGCCTGGTGCTGTTGCATCATCAAGCTACTATTTCAACACAGCTCTTTCTCAAGGGCTCACTTCTTACCGTGTGAGGTGTCTGAATACATTCCATAAGGTGAATCCACCACAGCGATTTGCTTGATTGTGGTGAGGCTGCTGCTGAGATACTTGCACAGCCATGTGTCCGAGTTATAAAAAGCCTTGTTGGGCCGTGTCTGAAGTCAACTAATGAAAAACAAAACCACAGCTCCCAGGGGTGAGAACTTTGTGCAACATTTTCAGCCTTTGACTTTGAGAAAACTCTATTGAAGCTACTCAGCCTATGGCTAGGAAAATGGTGAGTGGCCTATTGCATCAATACTCAGATCAATCTTCCCTCCAATCGCTGTCCTAGTGATGGGATTTATGTGTTAAGTCAGCATTTCTATTGCCGTCCATATCTGCTTGTAGGGTCAAAGAAAGTAAAACTTGCTTGTGACAACCGACCTTTTATATCTTTCTGCTGGCTCTCAGCAGAGATAAATGCACTCAAGTGTTGGACAAGAGCATCTGAGCAGGCAAAAAAGTTTCTGCAAGAAAAAGTAAACAGTCCCTTTCTGCTAATAGCCTTTTCCAAGGCTACTTGGAAGCAGAGAATTGTTGGGGGTTGTGTTTATAACAAGACAGCTTGAAGTTTTTCTTTGCTGTTCCTGCAGCTGGAGGATGCTAAGTCTTTAGGCCAAACAAAGAATTTTACTGCTGAGATGGTCAGATTGTATAAAGGGTTAAATGGTGTGTTCTGGGAAAATAAAAAATAAAAAATAGTGCTCCCTGTTGGAGAGGAACTTCTCTGGAGGTGATGGAAGTTCTCACTGTGTATTGCCTGCTGTTCATGAAGGCATAACTAGATTGGCTGAAACTGTTCTGCCTGTTCTTTTTCAAAGGGTAATTTCCCCCACTGCTGCAGAATGGGTGATTTTGCTTCCAGCTTTGTAATAAAGCTTTTGGCTCATAATGGTTTTGTGCTGGAAGACCTCACTGAAGTGTCACATTTCTTAAAAAATTATCCAAGAGCTAAGCAGCAGAAGTATGCAGCTGCAGTATCTAACCACTTCTTCCACGCATCTTATAATTAATAGTAGCTCAACTTTAAAAAAAAAAAAAAAAAAAAAAAAAAAAAAAAAGCACTGCTCTCTAACACCTACCTTGAAAATTTTGTTGAAAGTGCTTAAGGAAACCTTGAGGAAATAGGGTATCAGTGTACTGAGTTCCTTCTTCCTGCTGAAAGCAGGAAGAAATTGATAACAGAAGTTGAAATCTCATTTTATCGTACATGAAAGTCAGTTCTCCCATTTTGTTTGTTCCCTTGTAATGCTTCACGATCTGATAGAGCTCAGGAGACCCAAGACCTATAAAACCATGGAGGTCAGGTGTGCTCGTGCAACATGCAAAGTCAGTTAACTCTTAGAGAACAACAGCCTCGACACGTTTGAGGCTCTGTGCTAACTTCTGTTGAACTAGTTTTACTTTCTGGATCAGCAAAATCAGTAAAGGGGATCTGAAGCTAGCCAGCTTTAGTCTGTGCTATAAATTACTGCTTAATTTTCTAATAGCATTAAGCAGTTACTCTAAGTAGAGGTCTGTTGCTTCCCTTAAAGGAACTGTTTAATACATCCATTAGAGTTTCCGTATGCTGCCTTAGCTACGATATGACGTTGTGACTATTAAACCCTAGCTGATAAATTAATGCTTTAGAAATAAAATGCTACTAAATTAGTCAGGATTGCTTTTAAAGAGTAAAAGACTGAAATCCATTAAGCCATTACTGAGGTCCTTTCTTCACTTTCTGTGACCCAGCAGCTGACAAAACTTCAGGGGTACTTCAAAAGGCTCCTTGCCATTTGACCCCTCTCTTGTGTTAGATTGCTGAATCTGGGGGTGGGAGCTTCAGGGGCTGGAGTTCCCGTTTTATACTGCACTTTGAAAGAAGAAAGTTAAGTTGTGAGATTCCAGCCTAAATTCTGCCATTAGTAACGGGATGCTTCGGAGATGTTTGGCTCTGGGGTGACAAACTTAGAAATAAACAAATAAACTTCCACTGTCTGACCGCTGGAATTGAGCTGTGTTGCTCCAAGCCATCTTCCTGCTCTTCAGCCTTTTTGCTACTTAAGTGTTTGGCTTTTATTTTAAACAAACAAACAGCCAAAAAAAAGATAAAAACCTGACACACAACTCTGCTCTTGCGTGCTTGTTTGCTGAACTCCAGTTTGCCAGCATTAGTTGAGGGAAACTGGCAGCCTTTCATCAGTTTTGTTGCTGTTTACTGGGATCAAAAATAACTGCAGTCAGGAAAATTGAAGGGCTGTTTTTTTTGTGAAAAGTTGAGATGGGTTTGCTAAAGTAATTCCTTTTTATTTTTATTTTTTTTTTACCTATAAGTGGTAGGAGCTTTTCCTAATGAGCAGCTTAAGTGCAAACTAAACTTTCTTAGGGCATTGAGATTTTGTCTTCAAGAAAAAAAAAAGATTATTTACTGTAGCTGAATAAACTGAGAATATCAGTGTGGGAATCTTTTAGCAGCAAATACAAAGATTTTTAAAGTGCTGCTTTCTATGCCCCTGCACATTAAATATTCTTAAAGGATTTTGTTTTGTATGCGAGCACTGATACAAGGTGCTGCCTGAAAGATGCTCAGCCATAAGCAGTTCTTAGAATAAATAACAGTAGGAGGAAGAGGTGTGTGGGAAGGCGTGTGGGGAGTTGTTTTTGTTTTAAGATCCCAATTTGCATTATTTTCTAAATATATTTCATAAGAGCTGATTTACCCCATCTCAGTAATATCTGCTAACTGCTGACTTACTCTCATAGGCCTGTAATTTATAGAATTAACCCCTACCTTTGACAGAACTTAAAAAGTTTTAAGTATAAATACACCCTCAGTTTGGATGCTGAAAAACAGCAAGGCTGTTCCGTAATTAGTTTGGTAACATGTTGATTTTGGTCTGGATCAGAAAATACTTGGCAACGCTCGGGGAACAACTGCAAAGTTGAGAGCAGCCCTGTATTTGAGCCGTGGGTTTCCTATTCTCAAAAGATGGTCATTAGCATGGCTTGGACAGCCAGCACTTAAAAACCTCATGGTTTCCCCTTCCAGATTTGAAGTTTCATCTGGACTGTTTGTATGTCAGAATTACCAATAAATGTGTTTTTCAGGAGACTCTGAATTTGGTGGTGGAAAGCCAGCAGCATAACCTGCAGAGCTTCAGTGTGGTTGTAGCAATTCCTGTGGAATTATTCCTGCGTGCCAAAGGAAGTTAACTTGTCACCTAATTGCAGGACTTTAAGATACCAAGTGAACATTTTATCGTGTTCCAAAACAACTGCAGTCTGTGCACGCAAATAGCCAGCCTGTGATGCTGAACGACGTCCATAAAGGGAGGTAAACTCGAGCTCACAAATGGCTGAAACCAACGTACGCCTGCACTGCAAACTTCCCGCTTATCTTCCCTTTATCTTGCAATTTCTTTTCCAGGTATTTTTCCTTGCCACTTCAAATTCTTGATGCTCTATTAAAATACGCTCTTCAATTTCCTGCTGGCTTCTTGGGTATTTGTGTTGGAGATAAAAACACAATCTGTGCAGCCTTGTTATCGCGTGACATCTGAGTGGTGAGGAGCATGGTTAGGCTGAGAAACCGCAGGTTCCTGCAGTGGTCTCCTCTGCAGGCTTTTTTGTGAAACTCCCAGTGAGCTTCTGAGGTCTCTCAAGCAAATATTTGTGTTGATTTTTTTTTTACAATTTATTTTTCCTCTGGAATGCTAGATCAGTTTGGATCAGTAGTTTGTTAGCTTTTGCTTGCCTGATGACAATAAATTCTTCTCTCGGTCTCCTTTCTGCCAGTTTAGTCCACTAGGAAAACTTGGACAAGTGCGTGTGTGCGATTCGTGGTGAGCATCGGTCTGGAAGTTACTTTTGGAATGAACATTCTGTTTTGAAGTGATGAAAGATTTTCTAACTGTACTTTACTGTGTATTACGGACCTTCTGCATCCTAGTTACTCCTGTGATTGAATCTCTGCGTCCTAGTTACTCCTGTGGTTATGTTCACTAACTTATATGGCTAAAGTGCCTTAAGATGGAAAGGATTCATTATTAAACTGTGCGGAGAAGTTACTTATAAAATAGCGTCTCAGTACTCCTCATGTAGCGTTGGTGTCAGCAAAGCTTTTATGCTATTAACAGCAATAGTCCGTGCTAGCAGCCTGCTCAGTAATGAAATTTAGATCTGAAAAGAGACTTAAGTGTTTTTTTTTCTCTCTCTAAATAAAGCAAAACAGGATTAAACTGCGGCCGCTCTTCTTGCACAGTGTTTTGCAGTTCTTGCAGTCTTCCAGTTGTCCAGGAAAGCAAAGTCATCCTGGTCTCTCTGTGGCCTTTAGAGCAGGCTTTAGGATTTCCCATCTGCATGCTCTTAGACATCTCCTGGTTTACAATCCATTTCCAACCCAGTTCTATAAAAACCAGTACAGGGTTCTGTGTGCAGCCACGTGCTGTGTTCCCCACGGCCTTCTTCTTTCCTAGGTTTTTAATGTTTGTGAAAACATAAACTTGCACTGAAGCTTTCATTTACTGGCAAGATAACAGGACATCTTGAGTCTCTGTGGTTCAGATGCCCAAATAATTCAAGTGGGAAAGCAGTAATTAGTCGTGCTGTGCAAGGCAGTATGATGACACAGATTGGAGCAAGGAGGGGCTGAGGATTAATCCAGCCTGCGCCCACTGACGGCTGACCTTAGGCGAGTCACTTGACTTTGTGCCTCAGTTTAGCCCAGTAATAAATAGGTCCCGCCTGCGTGTGCTGTGATATGACTTAGAATCGCTCCAGAAAAAGGCACTTTAAATAGCCCCGTTGCTGTGTTTTGCTGCAAAAAGGCAGGAGGTGGCCGTGAGTGCAGCCATCAGGCAGTTTGCATGAAGCTTGTCCTTGGGGCTCTTGTGCCTGGCGGAAGGCGGCCCGGCCGATTTCATGTATCCGGGCCCTCCCGTGTGCTGCCTTCGGGTCACTGGCGGGGTCACAGTGCTGTCCACCTCTTCTCCACGCCCTGTATTTGTAGGATTGCTTTTTTGGAAAGCTGTTCTGGCCACAGCCATTACACACAAGCCATAGTGCTGAAAGCTTGAGGCCTACCCGTTGGTCTGTCTCAAGGCCGCGGCTCTGGGGGCAGTGCCGTTTGCTCAGGGAATGTTCCAGCCGAGGTGCTCTGAACTTTGCCTCTCCAGGGCTAGAAGAGACGATGCTGAAGGCGGCCGTGTTACACAACCGGCCTCGGGGAGCCAGGCCTGCCCCGAATCCTGGCTTTGCTGGGTGGGATCGCTGCTCCCTGCGACGAGCCGCGCTGCCTGCAGTGCTGTGTCCCCTATCTGAACGGCACAGATGTCTGACAGCAGATTATCTGCCCGGTGACTCACCGAGGCTTGGTTTGTGGAGCACGATAAACTGGGGGAGGTGGGGGGATAATCTGCTGTGTAATTAGCACAAATTCCAAGGGCAGAAAGGCTGCCCGTGAGTCACAGGTACTTGGAATCTCCCCCTTCCCCTGCAGAAATGCGGAGGAAGGTGCAGAAGCGGTGGAAAATGCTCCAGGCTTCAGCCTTGTTTGGGTCTGTGCCGTGCTATGGCTGCTGACAGCACATCTGGAAGTGCACGGGTTATTGTCACTGAACTTCCGAGCGTCCAAGGCTGCGTGTTAGCCACCGACAGCGGGGATCTAAATATAAACTGCACCCAGGCCAGCGCTGCAGCTCCTGCATTGGTTTCCAGTTTTTGGCTGGTGCAGGATTCTCTACCACAAAAGTCAAAAAAGGACGAGCCGATGAGAATGCTGCCCCTTCCAGCAAGTTAAAGTAAGCCAAAGACTGCTTTACTGAGATTTCTGCCATTTAAATTCAAAAGCAAACACAGGCTGGTATTATCAGCTCACACCAGATCTGCCTGCAGACAATAATTCTTCCTGTCTTGGACCCCTGCCCACGTGCATTATTGTAATTATCAGCAATTTAAAAAAAAATAAAGCAATAGAGCTAGGATGAGCTGCTAGTCTGTAGATTTACTGCCTGCTGTGTCAGACATTCATTAGCCTTCCTGGGTTCAAGCCACCTATCTGCTGAATAAAAGCAGGAAGAGAAGCTAAGGAAAACAAAGCGTGGAACACCATCTGAAGCACGAATTGAAGGCTCTGCTCATGTTTACAAGTCATAAATCCAAATACAGGGGGATTTCAAATATTCTGTTCAGAAGTTCTTGTGCATAAAATCCCTTTGCCAACTTCCTTTGGTTTTTAATCCAAGTGTGGATTTCCTGAATCCTAGCTTGCCATAAACTGTTCGTTAGCAGGTGAGACTCAAGGCGATGACTGTAAGGTTTAAGGGGCTGTGCAGGGCCTGGAGACTGGGGGGCTCACCTCCAAATTCCAGCTGGGGTCTCCTCCTCCGAGCTCCAGCCTAACACTTCACATCACACTGCAGCAGTTTCTGAGTAAACATCTCTTGAGCCTTTAATTTTCTAAAGGACTGGTCTCTGCTTATGGAAGGAGGGATCCCTGTGTCTGCCCTCGTGCAGGGCTTACAAGCAGTCAGGTCACTGCACAAAGTGTGTGCTGAGTTTCAGCCAAGGAAAGGGCAGAAAGTCAAAATGCACATTTAGGAGTAGCGGTCATCAAGGACTGTGCTCGCAGGAAGGCTCATAAGGTAGCAGGATTCATGTTTGTGTCAAAGGAGCTCTTTAAATTCCTCAGTGGTCTTGAAAAAGTTCAATTTATATTCTCCCTATCTGCGGTTATTCCTCAGGCCTGGGGAGAGCTGCAGTGCTGACACCTCTGTGTTGCACTGCAGACAGAATGGGAGACGTATTCTTTTCAGTGAAATCCAGAAAAGCTTTTTTTTTTTTTTAATAGGTAAAGGTGGGAAATTTATTGGGATAGGGGATCTGTGCCAGATAGCATGTTGGTTTGAGCCTCATGTACGCTATGATATAGTAAACAGTATTTCTTTTGAGAAGCTTTACTTAATTAAAAATAAACAGTGCAAGTAATCTTTCAAAGTACAGTCTGGCATTTCTTGTTGGTGCAGCAGCAAACAGTTGTGGAATATTTAACTCTACTGAGCAGGAAATCTGATCTGACCTGTGGACAGTGCTGCAAAAGGCTGCACATTTTCTTACAAGGCCAGGAAAGTCCCTGGCACTTATTGGTCTGTGTTCTCTGGCCGCTGTCGATGCAGTTCATGCTCAGAGGTCTCCTCAGCAGCCTGGGAATCCTGGAGGCTGAGGTTTCGGTTTTAAAGCATCTGTTTGTGTTGCTGCAGAGGTAGCCTAAATGTAAAGTGAGCTTGAAACAAAGGGAGTTGTCTGTTGCGTTGTCAATTGTTTGCCCTGTGCACGCTAGCAGGGAGACCAGGATTTTCCGTACTGTGTATTCCTAACGTTTCTCTGGAAGCAATATGCTACGTGAACTCTGCAGCATAAATAATAAGTGTATCTCATATTCTGCTCAGCTCCTGTCCACCCCGGTTCTGCTGGGATAAAGACTCCTATTCTGGCTAATCTGATCAGATAGCGAGGTTACTCTAATGTTTAACCTCATGGAAGATTCAGAATGTAGTTACATCTGACATTTTGCAGATATCTGTGCTATTAGGAAAGCTCAAAAAAGAAACTCCAGCCGCCTGTATTCTGAAGCCCCCAGCAGCATGCCAGAAGGCTTTCCTGAATAGCATTTGATGGTGAGCAGAATAGCCAGCGTGCTCAATATGCTGTGTTGTGATGAGGTTTAGCAGATCCTGGAAATCTATAGCAAAGGAAAATGGCTATTTTTTCATGTTTGTTTCAGCGTGGATTGAAAGAGGCACTGCCGGGTGTTCCCATACCCTCTGTTGTTTGCAGCTGGAATTCAGAATGAAATAAGAGATTAAAGGACTGCATCCGCTACGAGAGTGTTGAGATGCTCTAGTGAAGGTGCAAAATTGTTTTGCAGGTTAAAATAATTCTCTCAGGCTGCTGTTTCTTCCAGCCTCGTGGGTCAAAATTGTTTCCTGAAAGTAGTCAAAGCCTCACAGACAGCAGTGATGCTACCAAGATGGCATCCATCTATAAAACTCCTTCCTTGTGATGTGCAGCTTGTGAATTTAATGCTGGAATTTGGGCCAGGCCAGTTTTTAGTCACCCATTGTATCTTAGAGGCACATTGTGAACCTCCAATTTAATTTAAATTACAAAAGCATTTTACAATTAATTAGAGTTCTCTCCTAGAACAATGAGAGGGAAGATGAGAGGGAAGGCTTTGAAAGTCTTGAAAGCAGAAAATCAAAAAGATGCACGCAGCAGTCACTTTGCACACAGTGTTTCTGAGAAATTCTTAACTTACTGAGACGTGCCTGACGAGATAACTAGAGGCTTCAGTTTTACCTTGCTCTGGCAAAGGGAAACTGGCAAGTTCTCCAGGAGCAGCAGGATGGTTTCTTCCTCACCCCCCACACAGGTCTCTCTTTTGGGCCATTGCTCAGCCATGTTATGAGCCAGCTCAGAAGACCAATTTGGGTTAAGAAGTTGTCTTTCTTTCCAGACTTACTTCTAAGTCTTGAGTTTCTCATTTGAGACAGTAGGTACTTAGAGGGGTGAAAAAGATGTGACACTTTTTAGAGTGCAGAGCCCAGGCCTCTGGATGGGTAAAACCCACTTTTGAAAGCCGCTGTCCCAGAATTGAAGAGGTTAGGAGTAAATGAAAGGCTGGATGCTTAGGCAGAGATGCTTCCATCAGAGAAAAAGAAGATTTAGATGTCTGAATTCCAGTGTTTCAGGACCGTAAATCAGGCCCTGCATGACAGGGTGAGGAATTTAACTGACATTAACTGGCCAGAGATTTATGTGTTTGTGGAATCAAATGCTTTTCTGGTCTTGGAAAGCAAACTGGATTACAGAATTATACCAAAAGGCAGAGTGAAATTTGTCATGAACCGTTTTGTAAATTCAAGTGCTAGCAAGGAAAGTGATGGTTTATGTAACAGTCTTTTCCCAAATAGCAGTCATCGTGTTACGGGTATGTATTCACAGGGTAACAGCCACCGAAGGAGAGCTCACTGAGGATGTGCACCGCTGGGTGAGCTCTCCCCGTTGTGCATGGTGCTGTCAGCCTGCTTATTTAAGGGATTTAGTACTTGCTCCCTCGCACCAAGAGAGGTGGCTGCTTCCATTTATGGCTGGGAAATTCCCAGGGAGAAATGTGCTTTCAATTTCTTCATCCCTCTGCAATGTGGAATGGGTGAATTCTTTGAAATACCGAGCAGCTCAGCCAAGGGCAATTTCTGCCTTGAGCTTCCTTCTCCTTTTTTGTTCCCCAACCCCCCTTTTGCAAAATAATGCTTGAGTGTTGGGTAAGTGGCTTCAAGCCTGGTCAGCCTGAGTGATCAGCTTTTATTTTTGGTATGCTGAAGGCAATTGTGGGGGCAACAGAAAAGGCCTTTGCCCCAAAAACCCTTCTAGGTGACTTTCTTCCCTTGAGTGGCAGTGTTAAAGGGGTTTGTGCTGTGCTCAGTTTATTGTTCTGTGCTCTGCCATTGCAGGTAGAATGAGATAAAATGCTAAATGAAGTAAGTGAGGTGTTCGGTGGCTGGAGCAGATTGTTAGTGGTGAAAAACTGAAGCCCATTACTCAAAAACCTTACTTTTCAGACCCCGGGTTAAAGATTCAACTTCTGTACAAAGTTCATTAATTTACTCAACTGTGTGATTCAAGACAAGATTCTTCCATTTGATTAAAAGCGATGAAATCAGGCAGGTAATTAGTCTCGTTTGTTCAGCTGCGAATTGGGGTTTAGCATGTTCTGGTAGCTACAGCAACAGCCCTCTACTGATATGCAAACTATTTGAACAATCCAGGAGGAGGAATGATACCTTTGCCACAGTGCCGAGGTGTCAAGCCGGAGAGACAGCAAAAATAAACAGCAGCTAACATCAGTATGTAAATACGGGGTGGTCATGATTTCAGGAGCTTGGTATGTGTTTGAACAGGAGCTCTGCTCATGCAGGAGCCCTTGTGAGGGGATTACTTATGGATGGTTCTGCCTCCGGATGGGACCCGCGCCTCTCCTGCTTATGCACTGAACTTATTTTGCTGCACACTTGTGAAGTTTCTTTTGAAGAAGAGGACTTTAACGCACAGGCTGTGCTAATGATGTCCGAGCCATTCCTAACACGTACATTTTATTCGCTTTTGATGCCCTGTATTCTTCTTAGGGCTAATGCTGTGCACATACTTGATCCTGCACTTTTTTTTTTTTTTTTCAGAATTCAGCTCGAATCTTGGATGCAGTCGTAGTGTTGTCATAAAACAAAGTTTTGTTGTGGCTTGTTTCCTGTAACATGTCAAGTCTTGTGCTCTCTGGAAAGCGGTTGTTGGTACCAAAGCAGTGTTTGTTTGCAGAGAGATAAAACGGCCCTCTCGCAAGTCTGCATGTGTGTGTTTTTACAGAGTTACAAAGGATCATTCTCCACTTGCCTTTTTCTTCTGGCACAATAGGGCAGCGAGGAAGGCAGAGCGAGAGCCTGGGTTTTGCTGCGTGGTGCCGGTCAGCACCTGTTAGAAGCTCGTGTTGGTTAAATGGTTTCTGAAGGAACAAAGGCACTGCACCCTGTTACCAAAGCCTCAGCCTATTTATCGATCCTCCTAGACCTCAAATGCCTACCTGGCATCTCGCTGCCCTACTGATGCAGCAGATTAGGTAGCATGATGTTTGTGGTGTTATTCTCCCGTTGGAAGAGTCTGTAGTTTCTGTCCTGGTTCCTCCATACTACAGGAGGTCAAAAGACTAGAGAATAACAAGAGAAGGTTTTGCCCTTTAACTTGTGCCTCTTGTACTCCCTCCAAGACCTGATGGAGAGCAGGGGAGGACTCAGAGCTTGGCTCTTTCCAAGCCTCTTAAGGAGCAAGCCAGCGAATTACGTCTGTGTTGGAAGAGCTGGGATTACACACGAATTCAGATATGTTCATTCTGTGTATTGTAACTTCTAGGCCTTTGGCTTCAGAGATAGTGAGTAAAATTTGCTGTTTTTAGCAAAACTGTTGCTTGACATCAATCTTCTGGGCAGAAGGGATGCTTCTCCACTGTCAGCACGGAGCTGAGAGGCTGCAGTCAGAGGAGGCCTTCAGGTTCAGCTGTGCTAAACGCAGAGCAGTGAGCAGTGCTTTGAACTTGGAAGCAGCTTGTTACTGCAACATCGATACCGGTATCTGTTATATATAGTTCAATATTTTATTACTTCATGATCTGTGCTAAAATTTGCTCTCACCAGTGTCTGTTGGTGGAAGGGGTTCGAGTAAACAGAAGCCACTTCTCCGTGAATGTTTCTCCTGCAGGCAACGTGCTGTTGAATAGTCCTTAAAACTCAAGGGGTAATTTTTCTGAAGGTAAGGCATGAATCCATGCTTTTGTATCTCAGGTTGGGCCTACACCCTGAGCACAGCCACGTGCTCAGCACTAAGCAGGCCGTGATCCTGAGTGCCTTATCTGCAGGCAGCGCTTGTGTGTGAAAGGGGAGGGGGGCAGTGGGCTAATCACAAGGGAGTTAATTTTTTGCTAATATCCAGCAGCCAGGAGCTGCACACAGGGTTATCGGGTTGAAATCATCTCTTGGTCACTTTTATACTTGCTGTGAGCATAAGCGTGTCTGTATAAGTTGATGAGGATCTGCAGGCAATGGGGAATGAACAGTGCCTGCAGAAATGTTTGTTTTTGAGTGCTTGAAAGGTTAACTCTGAAGGCAGGACTGGTGGCCTTGGGTGGTGCTGCCTCCAGAGGAGCAGAGGCTTAGGGGCAGTGGTGCCCTGAAGCCTGTGTCTTGCTGTTTCTCATCTGCCTTGTCTGCAGCAGCTGAAATGAATTTCACTCCCCCAAAAACACTCGGAAGAGCTTTCGAGGTGGGAGTTCATGCGGTGGGTTTGTTTGTTATTGCTCATAGGGTTTTTAGTTACACAGGGAGAGGACATTCAACTCCGTGCATAACCTCAGCCTTTCAGAAACACCCCACCTCTGCAATTTAATTTAAATCCCTTGTTCTTCCTTTGGTCAGCCAGCAAGGTTTCAGAAAGGGAAGCTGACCTTGTTTTCATCGATCGGTCTGCAGCTTGACCCGGACGTGGGTCTGCCTTGTCGGGTTTTTGTCCTGTGCTCTCAGTCTGCTGGTGCCGGGTGGGGAGAGCACAGAACATGCATCAGAACGGGAGGCGGCAGGCTTTGAGGAGTTGGTTGCATTTCTCTGATTCAACAGAAGTCATCTTTACTTGTATGTTTGGGCAAGAAAGCTAGGTGTTTCCATCCCAGATATTTGAAGATATCTGGAAAAACACATGGCTTGAAACTCTGAGCCAGTCTCATGAAGTGGGAAGTAATTATTTTATTAGCAGTAGCAATACTGGTAGCCTCAGAGGAGTTTCTGCCAAGAGTTAATGATATTAGTTATTTATCTCTCTATGCTGGGGACGGAAAGAAGCTCTTTTAAGTTCTTCAGACATCTGTTTTAGCTTTTGTGGGCACAACCTTTAAGTGTGAATTACTCTTTGCTTTTGGTAAGCTGTTGTTGCAATAATAAAAATAGAGTTTGGAAAAACACATACATTGCTGGTGGAAACTTTGTGTGGGCCCACCAGCTTTAAGGAATATGGTTACAAAATACATTTGCAAGGCTCCAGTGATGCTCTGGATTAAGCGGGAGCTCTTTGAGTAGATGACAGAGCCTTTCTGGTTCTTTTGACTTGTTCTGCTTTCTATCAGATAAAGCAATAAATGTTTTCTTTCTGTTTGCCTTCACAGGCACTCGCAGCCAATGCTGGGACAGGGTTTGCGGTGGCAGAGCCTCAAATTGCCATGTTCTGTGGGAAGCTAAATATGCATGTGAATATCCAGACTGGGAAATGGGAACCTGACACTTCTGGGACCAAGAGCTGCTTTGGAAGTAAGGAAGAGATTCTGCAGTACTGCCAGGAGGTGAGGATTGCTGTGTGATCCTGCGTATTCACTGCTGCTGAGGAGTTGGGTTTGAATTTAGCCAGTCAATAGCAAAGCAACCCTTCAGGAGAGTATCTTGTGTTCGACTAGCAGTTTTCCCTGGACTGTCCTGCTGTGTTACTGCCCAGTAAGGGCAGGAGGGACACTGCAGTGGGATTTAGGAGCTACATCTGATGTAGATCAGCTTAGGCTGCCACAGGAGGTCCTTGGTCTGTAAGTCAGAGAGGTACCTCTGAGCTAGTTAGAGCAGCATCTGCTCCGTATCTTCAAAAAGGGAACCCGATGCCTTTTTGAATCGGAATGTGGTTGTTTTGTTATTGGTGGCGTGTTCAGAACAGCCAGAATATTAGAAAAATATTTTCATCAAAATGTTGGCAGTATTTTTAGGTTCTTCATGCTTTATTGTAAAGGCCTTAATCTCCTTTCAGTGTGCTCCAGATACTGCAGCATATTGGTCTTGAATAAGTGTCTTTAATTATTCCTTGGGGGTAACAGGCATGTAAAATACCACAAGGAATATTATTTTTTAATGGAAGGTGATAGAACACACCATGTCTGGACTGGAAAACTTTCAAAACTGTTTTACAAGGCTGATGATCACATAGCGGAAGCCTAAATATAAATCAGTGTCCAGACTTGAGAACTTGAACAGATCGTAGGGATCATATTAATAAATTATAAATGGAGCAGGCACAAGGAAACCTGAGGAGTTAGGTGCATATTAGCTTGACAAATGCTGAGACAGTCTGAAGATGTTATTAATCCTATTGGTGATTGCCCTCTTCCGGAGGGTATTGCGCCAGCCAGAAGGGAACAGGTGAGGATATTCCTCCTCTTCCACTGCTGTCAGAGCCAAACACCTCAGTGCTGAGCTCCTGCCCCTAACCAGGCTTCCTCCTGCTGCCTGTGAAGGAGTGGTGACATGTTCTGTTGATGCTCTATGTGACAAACAGCTGGGGGCTTTTTTTTATGTCTTTAGCTGTTGTAAGCTTGAACCAGAAGAGAATGTGTATCTGCGTGCACATTTGAACGTATTCTTGTTTGAAGATTCAGCCTTGCTCCTTCTGTTTAGGAGCCACTTTGCACATTTTTTGTGCTTTCTGGAAATAACTCTGTGTGGGTCTTCTTAAACAGATGTATCCAGACCTTCAGATTACGAATGTCGTGGAAGCCAATCAGCCTGTCAGCATCGACAGCTGGTGCAAGAGGGGGAAGAAACAGTGCAAGGACCACACTCATATTGTTGTGCCCTACAAGTGCCTGGGTGAGTACATGATGTGCTTTTCGTGTGTTCCTGTGGGGGAGTAAAGGATTGCCTCCTGGCTTCTTAGGGAACAACTGAGTTCACAGAGCTGCTCTCGTATCAGGTTGCCATTTCCACATCCAACTTCCAGTCAAATGTTTTTATTTCCACAAGATGGAACTCTGCCTTTCTCCAACAGATCGACAGCTTGATAGCAGCTGTGCTGGAATAATGGTGCCTGGCGTGAAAAAGAAATCCCCATTCTCTCTGCAACTGCCATAAAAACCTGAAGGCTATTGTATTTGAGTATCACAAAGACATTGGGATTTAATACTCTGATCCTATTTTTGTGGAGCTTTAATATTTTGTTGCCTTGGAGACTTAAATGCTCATAGTGTTCAGGCTTCCTGCTTCGGTCTTGGCAAGAGATCTCTATTCTATTCCAACGACTATATTTAAACTTAGCTGCTTCAAAGAGGCCCTGCTTCTTGCAGCTGTATCCCATGTCCCTACTTTGAACTGTGAAAGAATATTAGATAAATGGTGATGGATTTCACTGTACTTTCCAGAGTCTGTCCGCCCACTCGAATCAGGCAACATGTTCAGCGTGTTTACCTGGCAGCTTTTGACCTGCAGCTTGGGACTGACACTGCTGTGCTGTATGTGTCCTTAGCAGTAATCTTTGTCTCAGCTGGCTGAATCTCTTTTCAGTTACCCACTGGAAAAGGCTTTGTATATCAGTTTGCAAGGAGTCTTGTGCAATCTTGGAGAGTCCGATGGCTGAGAACAGTCAGTGGGAACCGGTTTCCATAATTTGCAGATGTATTTCAGGGTAGCATATGGTTTGTCCTAAAAGAGCACAACCAAATCTGCCTAACTGTGTAGGTACTCTTCTCCTGTATGCAATACCTTCCACTAGATGATCACAAAGCACTTCACAAAAATTTTGTATGGTTACATCCTGGGAGAAAGATGCTTCTCTTTATAGATGTGGGAATTCAGGTTTGAGAAGCAGCTGAACCCTGCTGATTATACTGAGTACTGCTAATGGAAATAAGGATGAAAGCAAGATCTCTGGATTTATAAGGAGTCATCTCTTTTAAAAATAATCCTCCCCCAAGCCTATTCTTCAGCTGAAAATTAAGCTGATTTTAGTGACATTGCCCTAAAATGTGATAAGTATAAAACTGTTAAAGATTTTCATTAGTGTTTTTCACAGTGCTCTTGACTTGTAAGGCCCAGCCTGTAAGGCAGCGTTGTTTTTTAAGATCTGAGTTGCAAGTCAGTCCATAAAATGCATTTTCATTGCCTTTATCAGTCTGCACATTGCTCATTGTAAATGTATGATGTGTGCTTCTGGGGTACACGTGCTTTTTTTTTTTTTTTTTTTTTTAATTATTGTTATAGTCCAACAATATTTTTTTTCCTGTTTCTGCTGGTGTCTTCCTTGCTACAATAACACAGACTATCCTGAGGTAGGATCTTGCTGTCCTGCCATGTTTAACCTTCTCCTGCCTCTCCCCCACCAGTGAAAGCTCTTTTGTATTTCAAAGGTGAAGGGGGGAGAGGAGAACCCATTAGCACTCTCACTGAACTGTAAAATAAAGGTAACAATAGGATGATGGGAGTAGGGCTGAGCTTGGTGAGGTGTGAAAAGACAAACTGCTGACAGTTCTGGCTAAGCTGCTAGGTGGCATGGAAACACCTCTTCTGGCTACTCTGATTTTAAAAGCAAGAGGATTATTTTATTAGCCATGGTCATGAATGGGGAAGGTGTGTGTAATAGTTTTCCAATTATAAGCCGAATTGAGAAAACCTTCCGTGTCTCTCACGCCAGGATTCAATGCAGCTAGAAACAGCTGTTTCTGTGGCTCTTGTTTATTACTGATTACCATTTCTAATCAGTTTGAATCTTCTGCCTTCAGACCCCAGAACCACAGACTCTTGATTTTAAAGTTTTGTCTATTTTTTTTTTTTTTTGTAATCAGAAACTTTCCACCAACCTCTTGTGAGAGGGAATGAGGAGAGATTATTAACTCAAAATTGTATCTGGCTTGCTTTCAGAGAAGAAAATAGGGGAAAATAGCATTTCTCTATTATGTCTATTTTTAAATTAAACCAATTTAAAAGGGGTGATGAATGCTAGCTGATTTCATTATTTTATGATTGTCACAAGATAATCTGTCCCCAAACTCTATTTTGACTTCTGTGTGTAGAGCACAGAAGTGTTCATGAGCCTTTGGTATCTTCACTAATGGGCTGCATTAAAATGGGTCACTCAGTGTATTAAATTTCTTCTGAAAAGATTATGTTGAAGGCTGGTTGGACAAAAAATTCTGCTCTCTGGAGACTTCAGGAGAAAAAGACATTTACCTAAAGAATTTTTCTCCAATTTAATAAAGAGTTCCTAAAGCTGCCAGTCATGTGTGCCAGGTATGTTGCTGTGAAACACTTTGACTGAAGACCTTCTCTTAGTCTTTTTAAGGTATATAAGTATTTCCTTATTTTAAAATTACTGGAAGCGGCATTCAAATCTGCAAAGAAAAATCTCAACTCTGAGAAAATTGAATGTTCTGCATTCCAGTGACAAGGTTTATTAGGACTGGAGTGAGAACAGAAAGTAATGCTTATGTAGTTCTGATACTGATTTGACATGTGCTGGTACTAAACCGAGTTGTGGTGGATATTTAAGTTAAATAGCTGTGAAGTCCAACTGATACAAAAGCTGTACAGCAGGCTGAATATCTTTGTTTCCCTCCTTCCTCAAAAGCAAAAGTCCGGTTTTAAGATTGTGCCAAGACTTGATCATGTTGGTGAGGTTGTGGCTATCTAACTGTTGGAATGCAGTGTATTTGCTGAGTCTTGGTTTTACACCGTGTTTTTTTTTTTTTAGTCTGTATGGCTTTTATTTTCCAGTCCTCTATGTTTTGGTTAGGACTGTCCGAGTTGGGGAATGTGCTGCAGTTGATCCTGAATTAAGCCATCTGGAAACTGTTGAAAAACAAAACAAACAAGACTAACTCGGATACCCAGATACTGAAAACATAGATAACGCTTGTGGCACATAAAAATTTCCAGGCGGTTACAACAACAGGCAGCATGAGCTGGCTTTGGTTTGATACAGCTCATTTAGAAATTGGTGATTAAGTGGTTTGAAAACTTCCGTATGCAGATGCGATGTTTTCAAAGATTTGCATGAAATTGCTTCAGTCAATCCTGCCTGTTCCTTGAACAATTCACTGACTTGCATCGTAAACTTTGCTTTCAGTTCAGCCTTAGGCTTTGCATAATGTGTCAGCCATTGGCCCCTTCTCTTGTTTTCATTTTGGAAGCTCTGAGGCTCTGATTTTCCACTAAATTAGCATAGATAGCTGCTGGGTCCGGAAAGAATATGCCTTAGGCAGACCTTAAAGGCACTAACAGCAGTGGACTTTGGGCACCTCTGATACTGGCTTTGTCTTCTGTTTGAAGCTGGATGTCTGTGATGGGACAAATGGACTCTTGTTCACTGTCCTGGGGGCATTTCTTGTTTTTCAGTGGGCGAGTTTGTAAGCGATGTCCTGCTGGTCCCGGAGAAGTGCCGATTCTTCCACAAGGAGCGGATGGATGTGTGTGAAAGTCATCAGCACTGGCACACAGTAGCAAAAGAGGTAACTGAGCTGCTTTGGCAAGAATATTTACTCTGGATCTGTCTACTCAGATGCTTGGAGTACTGGAGCATAACAATGTTTATCTCTGGGGTCTCATATTCCCATGTTGTAGTCTATGGACTGAGGCGGAGATAAATGAAAAAATGTTTAAAAGAACTCAACTTAAAAAAAGTGTGTAGCTAGCTGAGTTATTTTCCACTCCTGAAAAGCTGTCCTAAGTAGCTTGCTGAAGATCATATTTAGGATGGAGCTAGGAATTGAAATCAGGCCCCTGGAATATATCACTAAGCAGTGGCTCATCCTTTTCCCCAGGGTGGAGGGCCTCTGTGGTCGTAGGATGTTTTGTAATTGTCTTGCACATTTTGCATTAATGTTGGTGGTGCCGCTGCTGGGGATTTGGTTTAGAGTGCAATGTGAGTTATGTTGTGATGATTAGTGGAGGTTTTACATAAGGGATGGATTATCTTCTCAGAATAAATCTAGCCCTTGGGTTTTTTTTTTTGATGTTTTTGTTTGTTTGTTTTATCTGACTAGTGAAAATGTTGCAAATTCTCTGCACACCTATTTCAGCTGGGAGTAAGAAAAACAAGATTGTGACTAAATGCACGTGTTTTCTGTTTTGTAGAAAGAGCAACACAATGTTTAACTGTGACAGTGCTAGTAAATAGGCGTTACAGATGCAACGATTACACTTGTATTTCTGTAACTTCCTGGGAGCAAAAGCCTGTCATAATAAAGCTGTGTTAGGGGAATCGCTTTTTAATTGAGGACGAACTTGCTTACGTTCAGAAAATTTTAAAATCATTTGCTTTCAACATAATTGGAGAACTTTTCCAGACATATTTGGCTCATTTTATATCCGTGCTGTAACAAGACAAAACACAAAAGAGTTCTGATGTGCATAACAAAGCCTTTCTTACTCCATTCCTTTCTGGGGGGCACCACAAAACAATATATTTCCGTAGTTCAAGAGAAGTATATAGACATAATGTTTAATCACAGTTTGCATTGGGCTTTTTCTTGAATTATCCGATTTATTTTCATCTACAGTGTGTTAAAATAATCCTGACACAAAGTGCATTTGAGCAATTACTCATTTACTGCAATGTAAAGTTTAATAGATAAAGTTTAATGAAATGGCCAGCCCAGAAAAGCAAACAGCAGTTCTCTTCTTTCCAAGTGCTCTCTCCCTCGAGTTGGCACAAAACGCCTCGTTATATTTCCAGAACTCAGGCTGACAAGCCAGCAGTTGGTAGGGACGGGCTGTTAGGGTTGGTGCGTGAACACCAGGAAGCACTGCAAGGCTCTGACCCTGACTTTTCTGGGGATTTTTTTTACGCTTCAAGTCTCAAATCCATTTGTCTTTAGTGTTCAGACTTAGGTCTTGTGTTGCTATTGCGTTTTTTCTGTGAAATGTAGACTATTGGTAGCATCCTTGGGACCTCTTGTAGGCAAATGTTGGCTATATCCAAAGTAAGAGCCTAATGCTGAAGTGATGCATGTGGGCTTCTCTTTCAGGCGTGCCTGACAGAAGGGATGATCCTGCACAGTTATGGCATGCTGCTGCCCTGTGGAGTAGACCAGTTCCACGGAACAGAATATGTATGCTGTCCTCAGACAAAAGTTGTGGATGAGGCTCTGTCCAAAGAGGAGGAGGATGAAGATGAGGATGAAGACTATGACGTTTATAAAAGGTGAGGTTCTGATTGCTGGCGTGGATGTTAGCAGCTCTACAGGAAGTTGCTGTCACCAATTTCATACAGTGACTCCATGGTGGTGAGGACTGAGAGAATTTCTGTGCTCTTGAATTTCCCAGAGGAGCATCCTGAACACGAAAAAACCTTGTAGAAGGTTGACTTTGTAATGCTCCTTTTACTGGAGCTAAACAGCCCCCTCCTTCCATCCTTAGCCAGTCAAAAGGACTGATTGCTACAATAGGTTTGTAATCCCAAGCATTTTAGGCTTTCACTTACTGAAAAGGAACTGTTAAAAAACATATTAGGAACCCCCACTAAGCCAGAGGCACAGAGTAGCTCTCTAGCCTGTAAAAGCAGGCATGTCTGTAACAGGAGAAGTCCCATTGCTGCAGCTGATGGGCTGATCAACAATTGGTACATTTATTTTCCCATCTCTTGTGTTTCTAAAGCAGATGAAAAGAGAATCATTATTCTGTTACATCAAAGCTTGGCTACAAAGTGGTTAGCATTAGCTTAACTCCCCTAACTTAACTGTATCCCTTCAGTGAGTTCCCTACAGAGGCAGGTGTAGAAGATTTCACAGGAACAGCTGTGGAGGAAGATGAAGATGAAGAAGATGAAGGGGAGGAAGAAGAGGACGTGGTGGAGGATCGTGATTACTATTATGATAGCTACAAAGTAGATGACTACACTGAAGAGACCACTACAGAGCCTAGTGACAAGGCTGTTTCTGAAAAAGAAGTTAGCAGCGATATGAAATGTAAGTCACATTCTAGCCTACAGGCCGCTCGGTTCCTTGTATTCTTGTTTGCTGTCAGTTGGCGATAGGTTTCTGATGAAGTCAATAAATGCCACTTGGAAGTTTTATTTGCCAGATAAGTTAGCAAACAGAGGAAAGCTGATGATGCTTATGTTTCAAGTGTTGAAATTGACTCTCTAGAGCATGGGCCATATGTTTCTAGATAAACAGCAGTTCTGCTGGCAGAAAGCCCAGTGTTTGGCACATAGAACAGGCACCTCCATGAAGGTGCAGTGTTGAGTCAGAAAATAATATCTGCATCTGCTAATTTTGGAACATCTTAAGGAGGCATTTGGGGTACAGTACGAATCCCTAATTTTGGGTGATTGCCTTGAATTTGGTGTTTTATACCCAGATTACAAAAAGGAAGCTTAAAGTGTGGGGAAATACTTTGCAGAAATGGCGTTAAAGGTGCCCTCTGGCCATTTGAGGTTGAGGAATATACTTGGTGCTCCCCTTCTAGTTTCCATGTTAAACAATAATAGCCTTTGCATAAACCCTTCTCCTTCTTGAAAGAAAGAAAATTAGCACAATTGCCTCACTTTTATTATATAAGCATTTCCAGTAGCTTTTGTTAAGCAGTATGTGCCATTGCAGAGGGCATCTGCTGATTGTGTGGTGCTTCAGTGTTACACTGCCCCATCCTTTGTGTGTAGAAGTATCTGCAGAGGAAGGAGGATGGGGAGAGGGAATGAAATTCAATTAGCTACAGATCAGTGAATTGTTGCCAGCAGTTCTTGCATCTTGCTGGTAAATTGCCAGCATGCTGCAGATAATTTCACTTGCTGAAACACGGCTTAGATCATATATGTACAGGACTGTTACAAATCTGCAGATGTCGAAACAGACTTGGAACCATTTGAATGGGGTGTCTGTTTCGGGGGTACGCAGTCTGTTTTCTCAAAGTGCTGTGAACATTTGCTAACTTACACAGTGTATCTGTTCTCTTGCCTCAAAATAACCCAGCGGCTCATATTGCCTGCTTATTGTAAAGCAGCCCACATGCCATGTCTACCTGGAGTTTCAGTATTTACTGTGTAGATGTTTCAAAACTTGAAAACCTAACAGCTCTGATTGTCATGGCGATTGTGTTCCTTGTGCTTAGCCTGCCTTCTCACTTGCTTTTATACCTCACCTGTAAGATGTGAAGCATCTATCCAGGCAGAGTGCAGTGGAACAGGACATCACTGAATGCTTTAAGCAGCCCTAATGGGTTTTCTTTCCATCATGCTGGTTTTATACAGTGGAGGCTCTACCATTGGGACACTCAAGACATAACTTAAGCATCAGCAAAAGAGATCCTTGCTGTTTCTGCCACTAGCTAATGTGGAATCACTCTTGCAGATGAAAGCTCCATGTTGAGACAACGGCTGCTGCACGTTTGCCTCAAAGCAGGACGTGCAGGCCCTTCCCTGAGTAGTGCTGGCAACCTTTGTGATGGACACTAGTAAAACTTTACAAATCCCCCCAAAACGGACACAAGCCCTTTGAAGGGCTGATGAGGTAGCGATGCTGAGGCTGGCACAGGTGCCCAGAGGAAGGTGTGAACTAGAGCCACCACTGCTTTGTAAGTCGCTTGGCGAGGCCTGTGCTCCTCACTAGCTCATGTTCTAACCCGTCTCCACACAGCTGTCTGCTCCCAGGAGGCGATGACAGGGCCCTGCCGGGCTGTGATGCCTCGTTGGTACTTCGACCCTAACAAGAGAAAGTGCATTCGCTTTATATATGGAGGCTGCGGAGGCAACAGGAACAATTTTGAGTCAGAGGAGTATTGTATGGCTGTGTGTAAAAAGATGAGTAAGTCCTGCCTCCCACTGGCCCTTTTGCAGCTAGCCACTGTCTGTCTGGCGTTTGGTGTCTCCTCCTCCTTGCCTGGGTCAAGAGAGGATACGTGTGTAGCCCATCCTTTTGGTTCTGGTGTCTGTCCTTTTGCAGCAGTCTCCTCTTGTCTCTGCTTCTCGAGGTCTTTAGGTTTGACTTTCCTGGGGAAGGTGGCTCTGGATGTATTCTTTCTGTGCTCACGGTTGGTTTGCAGCTCTTACCAAGGGCTTAGTTATCTTCTGGATTTATCGCAGGGACCGGGGGCTGTCTCTACCCTCTTGTTATGAAAACATGTAGCTTGCCTCTTTGTGTAACTGGCTTTTTTTTTTTTTTTCCCCAAGTATGTGGAAGAAAGCACTTGCTTTCCCCAGTTATATTACCGTGCATGTGTTTGACTAGTCAGTCCTGAAAAGCAAGCTGCTACTCACCATTCTCCTGGTAGTAGGCGTTCTCTTGCTATTATATTTTAGGCAAACATCAGTGAAGTAGTACAGAATTCAGATTCCCACTTTCAGCTCAGTTTGAAATATGAATCGTGACTCAATCCCTGCATTTTTGAGAGCTTGAGGTTTTTGGCACCAATTTCAACTGGCTTTTATGTCAGATGATAAAACTACCAAAAACATTTTAACCTCCTTATTAATCTTATTGTTGAACTCCAGCACTTCCACTTCAGCTACCATTAAAGCCTTTTGAAAGGCTTTTTGTGTTATCTGGGGCTTGGCAGTCTGACTATACAGCCATAATCCTGTTTACAAAATGGGCTTCATGCAAGTGCTTTAGATTGGGCTGATCTAACTGAAGTGATGAAATAAAAGATGCGGATGTCAGGAGCTTTTTGTACAAAAGTTTGTCCTGTTACAGAGGGATTTGGGGCTGGAAAGAGTTCTCTGTGTCAAAGCCTGGTTCAGAACTGCCATGAGTAGGCCCAGAGTACAGTGCTGGTCTGTCATTGTCCTTGCGCACAACAATAATGCCTATGTTGTATGTCGCCAGTATTTCATGCGGTAATTCTTTCCCCTTTTCCACTCCTCCTTCCCTAGTTAGGACAGAGGATTGTGGATTCCAGAGCTAAACTCTTAGCCTTCATTCATGCTAAAGCATAAAGATTTTTTTTTCTCTGAAGCATTCTGCCTTTCAGTGATGTCACAGATTTTATCTATCCAAATTAATAAAATGTTTGAAGGGTTGCCTTAATTTTCCCTTTCTGCCCTCTGTTAAAGGGCAGTAACAGAGTGCATCCTGTTTGCCACAGATCCTTTGAGAAAGAGCTCCATGATGTGTAGTGTCTAAAATCGTAGCACAGAACCTTGGTTCAGCTTTTCTCGAACTGCAGCGTGTGGAGCAAGTACAGACCTCCTGTTGTGGATTTCGCAGGCGCTTGTAACTGTCAGTTCTAAAATTTTATTTCTCCCCTTGTTGGATTTGAATGTCTTAAAGATACAAGCCGTCCAGATTATTGGACAAGTCAATTTGTCTCACTGAGCCTCCTCCTGTTGCTGTCTTGTCTAATATCATTGCCTGTTATTCTGTATGGTGCATCTGGTAGAGAAGGTAGGTTTGAAGTGTAAAATATTGGGTAGTGTTTTGTGCAGATTTATTGTCAAGCTCCCTAATCACATTAATGATGTCTGGAGCCAGCTTGTCAGTGAACAGCTAATGCACAAAATGTCATTTAAACTATCCAAAGCCAATGTGAAAGGGAAGAGGAAAAAAAATAAAAGTTCTTTATTCTGCAATCCGAGTCATTCTGCTGCTGGAGCTGAATAATGCTCGTCTCAGAACTAATGAGAAGACTGAACAGGTGCTGGTTGCCGCAGTGCATTACTGTGTTTGGGATGATGTAACTAACTGGTGTTGTGCAGTAAATTGGCAGCTTAGAGATACAAAAATGGACTCTTGGTAGGTGGTGGTTCAGTAAGCTCAGCCTGCCAGATTGTTAATGCTGCAGGCATGGAGATTCCTCTCCCTACCTGTCTCTTACAATCCAGGACCACAGATTTCTGAGCCTCCACTTACCCGTACCCTATCTTTGCAGTGCCAACTGACGATGTGGATGTGTACTTTGAAACCCCCGCTGATGACAACGAACATGCTCGCTTCCAGAAGGCAAAGGAGCAGCTGGAGGTCAGACACCACAACCGCATGGACAGGGTGAGTATCCAGCTTTAGCCTTTTTTTTTTTTTTTTTTTTTAACTGCCCTGCATAGTTGCTGTCCATGTTCTTATGGACAAATTGGTGGCAAAATGTCTTTTCTTTCCAGTCACCAGCTTCTGTGAGTTTCTTACAACATAACCACGCTGTGGCAGTTAGATTTTCACTTCTCCAAAAATTGGACATAAATTTGCGTTGTGGTGATATGTTCTGTCCTTTTCTTGTCCAGGTGAAGAAGGAATGGGAGGAAGCAGAACACCAAGCCGTAAATCTCCCCAAGGCAGAAAGACAGACTCTCATTCAGGTAGGAGTTGAAGGACCTAAAGAAAAAAGCTGCTGGTTCTTGGCCTTCATCTTGTCAATAAACTAAATGAGAGATGCTCGTATTCTAAGCTAAAAGATGACTGAAATGGAAGAATATCTTTCCTCTTCTGTCAGCAGTTGCCTTTTAGAGGAGATTTGATTGAATTGCATGTTTTGTTCTTAAAGCTGGAGATGATCTGATACTGTGCCAGGTCCTTTCCCAAGCCAAGTAGTAGGAAGCTATCTCATCTCCTGAGCCTAGCAACAGCAGAGCCAAACTGTAACCTTAGACCTTTGGCCTGCATTGCACTAACCAGTGGCCTCCCAGCCCAGTTCAGATTGGCCCTGACTCTCTGGACACACATTTCCTGTTTGGGCAGACTTAGTGAAAACCACTTAGACAGCAGATAAAGCTGGTTTGCTGCCAAAATGCCAATCTTCTGTCTTATGATTAGAGTTCAGTTAGGCTATGAAGTTAATCAGGGATATGCTTTGTATGGGATTGTTAGAGGCCGTGACAAAGAGGTGAAGTTCCCTCAAACCAGTATACAGCTAAGTGACTGACTCCAGTTCATAAGCTCACTTTGGATTTTATCCTGGAACACAGTTTTCTCTCTACATTATTTAGCATTAGCTACCTTTTGAAATCTGTACAAGTCAAAAAGAGTTTTCCATTGTCTGATGAAATACAGCAGCACTTAATGGACTCTTGTAGTTTGTTTGGAGATGCTTGTTATGACCTTTCTAATAGCATATACAGAGATTTGATCTGAAGGCATGCTGATGAAAAGACCCATATGCGATACCTTTGAGTTCTGTGAATTCAGATTAATGTCTGTAGGGTGAAGGGATCTATCTTGTTCATGTTTTACGAAGTTGAGGGAAAGAGTTAATACTGTGGCATTCATTCAGCACAGTTTGGGTTTCCTACCTCAAAAATGGTCTTTATCTGCAAGGCCATATGCCTTCTTCAGATATTTGAAATGGATTGTGAAGGAAGTTTGGAAGGTAAATTGTCATTATTTAATTTGCAAATGTGAAATCTGCATCAGCATCTGTCAGTTCCCCTCTCTAAACGTCTCAGATGTGCAATGTGACAGACTCCATTTATTCTAAGGAGGTCCATGAGTGAGAGATACTGACGCATACAGTGTTTCATTCAGACTCTGTTCCCTGTTCCAGCACTTCCAGGCAATGGTTAAATCTCTGGAGAAAGAGGCAGCAAGTGAGAAGCAGCAGCTTGTGGAGACTCACCTGGCTCGTGTGGAAGCCATGCTGAATGATCGACGTCGGATTGCTCTGGAGAACTACCTGGCTGCCCTGCAGGCTGACCCACCACGGGTGAGTTCCTTTGCATGGGTATTTTACAGTGGGGTAGTGCTGGGAATGGCTTGGTGAGAAAACTGACTGTGGCCTGCTGGGGAAGAAGCTGGGAATAGGTTCCCAGTAGAGCTTTTTCCCATCATGGCTGTTCCTGCTGAACAAGCGGTGGGTCTCCTAATTGACTCACTCTACTTTCTGTCTGTTTAAAATCCCTCCACTTTGTTTAGTGCTCACAGGGCGCAGTGTTCTGAGTCAAACAGGCTTAGGGTAAAGGGAAATTACGTAAGAGGTTAGCACAAATCTGTCCAGTAGCAAAGCAGGCTTATGTCTCAAGTGCTGTATTTCAGTTGTGATTTTTATATGAATCAAATGGATTTGAACTCCTTCCCTAAATCCTACAGCCCCACCGCATCCTGCAAGCTCTGAAGCGCTATGTTCGTGCTGAGAACAAGGACCGGCTGCACACCATCCGCCATTACCAGCACGTCCTGGCAGTTGACCCAGAAAAGGCTGCACAGATGAAATCTCAGGTATGAGAATGTTTCTATCAAGAGAGGCATTGTTATCCAGCAGTGGCTCTCAGAGACTCTAGAAGGCATGTGTCAAGTCTTTACACTAATTTGCTGGGTACTATAGCAACTTGACATACTTGTGTAGAGATCTCCCATTCTGTCTGCATATTGCCTGTCACCAGATACTCTGTACCATTTTCCTTGGTACATGACTCGGTGTTAAAAATCTGAGGATTGAGATACTGCCTTGGAACATCTGGTTTTAGCTGTGGATTATTGCTGCTCACAGTAGCAAGTCCAGGGATTAGAACTAGTTTGGTGTCACTTTTGTGTTTCCTTCTGTCGAGCATCCATGAAATTATTTGCTGGGGACTTGGTCATCTTTGAACACACTTTAATTTCTTTCAGGACCTTCTGTCTAAATGACCTTTTCAAGACCTTCTGTCTTTCATTTCTTTCAAGGCCTTCTGTCTAAATTTCATTAGCTCTGTTCTTCATAACTGTGTTTTGGGTATGTGGGAATTCCCTTGTGCCTCTGCAGAGTTCTTGCCTTGTTTCCATGCATAACCCTTGCCAAGCAGTTTATCATCATTCCTAGCTTTATTCAAAGGTCTGTTTTGATGAGTTTATTTTGTCTTGTTGCATTACATTTTACTCCTGAATACCCAATAAGTCACTTTCCTTTTTCTGGATAGCGTATGTGAATATGCTGCTTCAAATGGGTGTCAAACCTGGCCAGTGTAATTGTAAGAATAGATGCAGATACAAAGCTTCTGGGTTATCTCCTGATACCTGTTTTTAAAACGCTGCTCTTAAAATGGTGAAAGATGTACTGAAATTTCCAGCTAAGATACAAATTAAGAATGGCGTGTTAACGTGAAAAGATTGTTCAGAAGGGCATGTCCTTTCACAAGTTCAGAGAGAAGTAGAGAGAACTGACTGCTCGGTTGTTATAGCTTTAGATATGTAATCTGCATTTTACCAGCCCCAGTTTGTGGCTGGTCCACTGCTTTGAAATGTCTTTTAATTCTTTAGCGTATGAAAGATCTGCAAGAGCCAAAACGAATGGAGAGCTGCAAGGAGACAATGCAATTGAGCACACCCAGTGCTGCCAAATGGAAAGAAAAAATGCTTTATTACTACTCAGCTGTCTAAGCAATAGATAGAAATACTGTGGTTTAAGAGTAAGACTGGGACTAGAGTCTGTTCATGTCATCTCTGGTGAGGCGTACAGTAACATTGCGTTTACTGTCCAGAAGTAAACTTCACACCTGGAGATGCCTGATCACATGGGTTTCATGCTGATTCCAGGTGCTAGGTGATAGTGGTGTACCTTTCACTTTTGTCTCTGGTTTTCTGCCACTGATTCTTGCTTTCTGGTTGAGCTGCATGCCCTCAGATACAATGGTGTAACTGCGATATTTACAAACTGATGTTTGGCTCATGATACAGAATATACAATAGCATTTTCACAGACAGTTTAGCATATCAGATGCAGTCCACCCTGACCCTTTGTTCTAATGCTGCCAAAGCCCAAGGGGGGAGTGTGTGAACTGTATTCTTAAGCCAAAACCTAAACAGTCCTTAATTCATTCTGAAGGCTGCAGTGTCAACAAATCGACATGCGAGGG
Organism: Aythya fuligula; assembly: GCF_009819795.1. Lineage (NCBI taxonomy): Eukaryota > Metazoa > Chordata > Aves > Anseriformes > Anatidae > Aythya > Aythya fuligula. The sequence goes on along the minus strand of NC_045580.1, from coordinate 1,808,856 downwards.
ATGTGGGTGGTACAGTTCAATTTCCATTCGCTTTACTTTTCAGATGCACTTTAAGCTCCTCAATCGATTCTTTTGATTGACAAGCTGCCACATGTAAAATTAAATTGCTTTCATCCTTGCTCTTAAAGGTCAGGTACACGTCAGACTATAAAACAGGTCCATTCAACTCCTTAGCTTTCTCTAATATTTGACTGTTAATGTGTTTCTTGGTCTGCATGATCCCTGATTATGCAGCACCCTCTGCAGGTCAGGTTTGACTTCACCAATGAATTTAATATGCTAGGAAAAAGTGATTTGAGGTTGCATAAGGTTTGGATTTATGTCTCAAACGAAGGGAGAAAGCTGTTGCAAGTGGGGGCTGTAATGGGTGTCAGACATACGCAATGCCACTGTGCAGAACAAAGGCACCTTTGTTCTGAAAACAGAGGTGATAAATAATATTGTCTGGTCCCTTTGCAGGTTTTTTTTTGTTTTTTTGTTTTTTTTTTAGTAATCAGGAATGGTAATCCGTTTTAATAAAGCACTTAATGTGTAGTCACTGTATGCAATGGATTATGACCGTATCTGGGATATGGAAAATACCAGGTTCAGTGCTTCTAACAGAGGGCTGGTTACAGCAAGAGTCAGCTGAATCCTCTTTCTCTTCCCCAACCTTTCCCAAAATACTAAAAGAGCCATGTACAAATAGCCAGTTCCAGTGAAGTGTGCAGTGTTGGAAGGCATCAGTCAGAGTATTGAACTAGATGGGCCAACAGAATGGTCTCATTCTGTTGTCTGTCATGGCAAACCCACCAGTAGTAGATTTGTTATTAAATAAGTGGAGTATCAGTACCAGTCAAGTGACTGGCAGCTTTTGCCCACTCCCAACACATTCTTGTACATTTGCAGGTGATGACACATCTCCATGTGATTGAGGAGCGGATGAATCAAAGCTTGTCTCTGCTCTACAAGGTGCCATATGTGGCTGAAGAAATCCAGGATGAGATTGGTAAGTGTCTCTGTGTGCCAGCCCCCGTGCCACAGTGTTAGACTAGGATCTCGTATTTCAAGTGAAGTAGATTGCAAAAAGATTGCTAGCACCCTTGAAGATACCCTTAGCAATAAGCACTTGGGTCTAGGTGTAGGTACTTCAGGGCAGATATTCCCTCGGTTATACAATGCAGTGAGAATAGCTTGTGCTAAGAACTTCACTGTCAGCATAAGAAAAATCAGCAACAGTTGGAATAGCAAAGCTCTCCTTCAAAGGCAGATGAAAAAAGATCCATAAAAAGACAATGCGTTCCTGTTTTATAGGATTTTAATCCCTTCTTGCCAAAACCTCTAGCCACATCAAACCTCTGGGCCCTTATTAACGTGTTTTTCCAGCCAGCGCCTTTACTGAGGATTCCAGCTGAGACTTGAAAGCATAAAAGATAAGATATCCTGGCAACCCAGAACAGTATTGCAGCCCTGCATCAGCTAGGTTCAAACCATCTGTGCCCCTTCCTGTTCTTGCCAGGCTTCATGCAGTCCGTGTAAGATTTCCTCTGATTCTTTCTAGATGAGCTGCTTCAGGAGCAACGTGCAGACATGGATCAGTTCACATCCTCCATTTCTGAATCTCAGGTGGATGTCAGAGTGAGCTCTGAGGAAAGCGAAGAAATTCCCCTGGAGGGCAAACCTTTCCGTCCATTCCAGGTGAAAACCTTCCCAGCCTTGCCTGAAAATGAAGGTATGTAGCACTGGAAACTTGGGTTCACTTGTTTTTACAAAATGTAGGCACTTTTTCTTAACTGGTAGCTCAGCTCAGTGGCACAGGATGCTCCATCCCTTTGGGTCAGTTAAGAGCAAAGCAGTAGCCCCAGCAGTACTCCTCAGACTCCGTCCATTTGGCAGAGGCAGTGCTGCTTGTACTTTGCACTGAGCTGCTCTCTTGATTTCCTGATTCTGTTCGTTGCAAGGCTGCTTGGTATCTTCCATTTTGCAGGGAGTGTTAAATTTTTGCTTTGTGGCTTGATTCTGAAATTCATTGTCAATCCTTAACCAAAATGTTCTCATGTAAACCTTTGTGCCGTGACCTGCTGAAGCACCACAGGATTTTTTTTTTCTTTCAATATGTATCTATATTTTTTTTTATCAGCGGGTGTTGACATCTGGCGTGTGCGTGTGTATTTATTTTAAAAATGCTTGAACAGAGTCCTGAGCTTAAAGAAAGCTGTGGACTAAAAGCTTTCCCAGGGACTGAGTCAGAAATCATGCGCAAGCCTTTTTTCCTTTCTCTCTTAATCTCCTTTCTCTGCTATTTTTGTTTTTGTTTTCCCTCCTGCTAGATCCTCAGCCGGATTTGTACCATCCAATGAAAAAAGGTTGGTTCTAAGCTGCTCCCTCACAGTGCTTTCTATCACCCTCCTACCTTCTCTGTGTGCTTGGTAGCTTCATTTTAGTTCCATACTCACTTTTATTTTCATTTCCCTGCCCTCATTTAGATCAGTAACTTTCTATTTTGTTTGTTTAGGCCTAGTGATAACGAAATAAGCTAGTTTGAATATCCCGTTGGTTCTGTGTTTTCCTCTCTGATGGGCTAACAAGGTGCCTTAGAATGCATAATTAGTTTCTTTGTCCTCAAGAAAACGTGGGCTTAGCAGTCTGTCTGAAGCCATGCCATATTTTATATCTCTTTTATTTGTACTCATGGTCAACAATTTTCAAAATAAACCTTGCATTGCTGGTGGTAAATAGTCCAGAGGCTATTCTGCACACTGTGGAATCTGTACTTGCCACCTAACAACAGCACTAAACTAGGAATGAGAGTGCCCCCCCAGACATGGGGTGTGTCTCCTAGATACTTGTCCTCATAGGTATTATGGAGTACAGCTGCTCTGGGACAGGTAAAGTAGGCAATTCCTTTGTGTTTGTCTTCTCAGCATCCCCTTTTCAGAAGTAGCATCTCTCCATACAAGCCAAGTCCTGTGTGATTATACGTTTCTCCTTTAGCTCATTATTGATTCTGCAGTAACAGAGTGCCTGGCTAAAAAGGGTCCGACTGGGCCTTAAAATGGACATAGAAATATTGGTGGTAAATGCTTTGTCAGAGATACAGCCTCAGGTAAAGATCAGGCCCAGCTGATCTGCTAACAGATTAGGTTCCCAGAGCAGAAATGGGAGGCTAATTGTCAGAATACTTTCGCGGAACAGTGGCACGTGAGGTGAGCATGGGGAGTAACCCAGTCATTTTCTTTCATCTGTCTTTGGTTCCAACTATGTCATACAGAATTTCAAAGCAGAGTAAAGGGTTTTGCTAATAACCATTTAATATGAGCACAAATAACTTTGTAATGTGGTGAAGGCCAGGCAGCTGAACTGTTTTCATTACCAGTAGTAGTTCTTTACAAAGGTCACCTTCATCCCTCTTGTGGAGCAATTCACAGCAAAGTCAGTGCACTGACTGCTCTGGAAAGAATTGTGACAGCCTTTACTTTGATTCTTGGTTGATGACTGCTGTGTTGACTTAAAGATTATAAGCATAAGCTGGTCCTCTCCCCATTTGGGTAAATAAAAGAGTTTCTGATGACTTGGGGACTAAGATTATATCCTGTGTTTCCTTCTTCGTCTTTTCATTGAATTTCACAAAGGGCTGCTAGGGAGTTCTGTTTTGAGTGTGTGTGTGGAGTTTGTTTTTTCTTTTTCTTTTTTTTTTTTTTTTCCCTAGGAAGTATATAATCTAAACTGTGCCTTAGAGCTACATAGAACTAGGTCTGTTATTTGGTACAGCGCACTGTGACAAATAGCAAAGCTCAGTGCAGCAACTGAACTCCCAGCCCTGGAGACTGTTACGTTGGCTCCTGAGAATTGAATAAAGCAGCCATAGGCCAAAAGCCGGCACAGTAGTTCTCTTAAAAACTATTTCTGGTCTGTCCAGAAAATCCAAATCATTGACTTTCATAACAACATGACCTGCTTCAACAGCCGTGGGAAGTCAGATGGGCAGTCTTGGCTGTGCTTGGAATCTGATTACTGTCTCCAAAGAACTATAGAGGAAAAAGGGATGCAGTAAAACCCTAGATGCTTCTTTTGGGAGGAGTTGGAGTGAAACATTAGTTTCCTTGGCATTTTTGCGCAGTAAGAAGCTTGTCACAGTAAAAACTTGCCATGGAGCCAAATATCCTTTCCTTTGCATCTCATTAAAGAACATGTGCCAATTTCAGCATGGGTTGACATAATGTCTTAGGCAACCTGCAAGCTCAGCAGTTTGTGGAGAGGTGTATGCAGTCAGTGTTAAGTGCTGTAGTGGTATTTCCCCTGCCTTATGCTCCTCATTGGAAGGACCCCGTTGTGCAGGGCTGACATTTCACTGTCCTCCTGCTTTTGCTTTAGGGAGGCATAGATGTTGTGAAGGACATTACATTGTCCATACTGATAATGGAAAACTTGCAGTCTCCTAACTTGTTATGTTAGGTCAGAGTGTCTTGCATCAGATTGTTATTGATCTGATCTTTCTATAAATGCCTGAGATCAAAACAGTTTATGCAGAGCAGCTGCCTTCTGTTAATTGATATTCTTCTCTTCAGCCTGTAGTAGTTTTAGCCTAGAAGTGGGTGAGTGATGTTCTGGTACAAAGGCTAGTGAAGTACTTTGCTCCTCCTTTGCCTTGGGATTTATTGTTTCTGGACTTGTGCCAGCTATGGGACAGAAACTCATTACAGAGCTGTGCTGGTTGACCTTGAAATTCTCATTCCCGAGGCGCTTGCTGATGTACTTGATTTCAGAAGAATGGGTGATGCTGACCATGCGGTTGAAAGTCTTCCCTGTGTGCTGGTTGTCAGCAGAGGGGAGATGTGCCTTTCCGTTGTGGGGTCACGCTGAGGTGGTGGTGACCCTGGCTGACACTTGCAGAAAGGAATTGCACGCTCACAATTTGTGTTACATGTTGCCTTGGACATTCTAACAGCAGTACTTAACCGTATGGTATTTCTGGATTTACACTTCAGCCTGTTTTGGTGAGTCCTGTCTGCTTCTCTCATTGCCACCTCATTGCCCTTCATTAACAGAACCTCCCCAATCACTTGTCACTGTAGCATAGCTTATGAGCTCCCCTTCTGACACAACAGCATGAAGACAGCTTAATAATCAGCGGTCCATGCAGTTAAACGCACTAGCCATGGCAGCTCTACAAAGAGTAGGTAATCCTTCCTAAATGTCACTAAGGGCTGACTAATGGTCCTTGCCTTGCTCTTTTGGTGCAGGTTCTGGCATGACAGAGTTGGATGGGCTGATTGGCGCTGAAGAAAAAGTGATTAACAGCAAGAACAAAGTGGATGAAAATGTGGTGAGCCCTCCACCTTTATTTTGTAAAGCAAAGCCTGCCATGGACACTAATTAATAGCAGTGGCTTATTTCCATGTCTCCTTCCTGCTAGCAGAATGTCAGTGTGTTCATTATCCATATGGTGTGGGGGAGTCAGTTTTCTGACTATTGTAGGCTCTTAATACTGATTAGCATCAGAAGGGTGGGAGGGTGAGGGAAGGAGAGAGATCTGGATCTTTGGCAGTCTGAGCTGGAGAAATGTCTGATTTAGTAATTGCTTTCCCAAGCAGAGACCCTTTGATACACCTTTATTTTAGCTAGGTAGCTTTCTGTCTGAGTACACTGAATGCTGCTGCATTCCACCTGCCTTCCCACATATTTTTCCTAGCAAGGTACATCTCACCTTCTTGTAAAGGTACATGACCCAGCAGGCAATTAGCTTTATATGCAGTGTAAAAAATGCACTAGGTCATAGTGGCAGCTGTCTTGCCCCAGTTACCTGGCTTAAAAATATATATATAAAAGTGACTTCTCAGAGCCTACTTTCAGAATCATTCTATAGCCATAAGTTAGATGTTACATGACAGAAATGCTGTGTCCAAGGCAGGACCTGGGTTTTTAATTCGGGTCTTTAGTTTGAGGTAGTCTAGGCTTCCAAATGGTTGCAGTCAGTAGCTCAGTTGGCTCTAAAAGTTGGAGAAGATCCCACGCTTTGGAGAGCAGGGGAAAAATGGTAGGTGGTTCTGAGCTCTTGCTTGTATTCATTAAAGGTCTCTTGTCTGGTTTCATACTCCTTCTCCCACCTGTTTCTTACAGCTCCTTTCATAAAACGCTTTTTGTGACTGTTTTCAGGTAATTGATGAAACCCTTGATGTGAAGGAAATGATTTTCAATGCAGAGCGTGTTGGCGGGCTGGTGGACGAGCCGGTATGTATATGGCTACTGCACCTGGTGATTGGTGACTTCCTGAAACTGGATTTTGGTTCTTGCATATTGCTGAATTCCAGGGATTCAATGTGTTGACGCTGCTATGGCAAGTCATGCAGAGCATAATGCAGAATGGCATTTCTGCATGAAGATCACAGTAAATACATTAGATGCTAACTTGACTCTTTTGTTGCAAAAGCGCTTTGTGGGGTATGAAAGCAGTGTGAGTCAGTGCTTGTCCAGAAATGCCTAAACGGGGAAACAACTTTGTGTTCATTATCCTTTTGACAGAAAGGGATGAAATACTTACACTGCCAAGTATAATTGGTCGTGCCTCGATACCACAGATGGCTGAAGACCTTACTGGTGGCCTCCTTTCAGGTCTGCATTTAGCAGGGCAACTCCCACATCACTCCTCCTCTACCTGCTCCATTGTTTTCTTCCTTCCAGGATAACGACAACTCGCTTCGTGATGACTTCAGTTTCAGCAGCAGTGCCCTTATTGGGCTGCTGGTGATTGCTGTTGCCATAGCTACTGTTATAGTCATCAGCTTGGTGATGCTGAGGAAGAGGCAGTATGGGACCATCAGCCATGGAATTGTGGAGGTGAGAAACCACTCCTGCTCCATCACAGAGTATGAAAATAGTCAGCATTGAATCACATGTTGTGTGTAGGGGGCGAAGATGGCAGTAGCTGCCAAGACATCAACTGCTCTGCTCCTAGCTAGATGGGACTTAACTCTGTTGAGGCTGACATCTTCATCGCTTATTTATTAGCATGCAGGTACCACTTGTCAGTGTGCCATGCTGGGACCTGTCACTTCACAGTTGTATTTGCTTATCACAAGGAATTCAATTAGGCTTCCCTGTCTGGCTCGGGATAGGATTTAACAGTAAATGAGCTTTTCAGGCGATATCTTTAGCAGGGGAGTCAGTCAGTCAATCTATAGTAATTTGTCCTCCCAACTAATACAGCAACTATTAAGAGCGTGATAAGCTGAACACTGAGAAGCAGTTTTTTCTTAATCCTTCAACTCCCAATATGCACACTGCTAATGGCAACTTAATGGAGTCTGAAGCAAGGTGTTCTTCCCCTTTGATCAAGTGATGAGGGAAATTATAATGACCTCTCTAATGAGAGAAATGGGTCCCAAATTTGTAATGTTAACTAACATATTACAGATCTGGGGAGAACATCTCCAAAGGAAAAAATGCAGGCAGTAGGAATTAACACCTGACTAAGGGATTCTGTTAAGCACATTATTTTTGTGATTTAGCTTTTTTTCTGTTTACCACTCGGCACGGTATTTATTTAGCATTTGTCAATTAGCTCTACTTAATACGAAGTAAGGCCTGCGAGTACCTCCTCTGAGCAGTAACCATCTGGTCTTTCTAAAGGTTGACCCAATGCTTACCCCAGAAGAGCGGCATCTGAGCAAGATGCAAAACCATGGCTACGAGAATCCCACTTACAAATACCTGGAGCAGATGCAGATATAAAAGAGATGAAGATACAACAGCCCTGACCAGAAAAGGAACAGGGCGGAGGGCCAAAGTGGTCCAGTGTTTTGGATCAACTACTGACCAACAGTTGCTTCAAGAGGACTTCATCTTACATTCAGAACTCCTGGATCATTAAGACTATAATTACTACTGTAGAGTTGCAATTTCCATTCTTTTAAATGGGTGAAGAAATGATAATATAACAATATGATATATAAATCTCCTTAAATGGGAAAAATGGATCTATTGCAGATATTTGACTGAGATGTAGTTTTCTTTTTTTTAAATAATCTGAAAAATACCAGTTCCGTTGTACTGTTGTCTGATACAAGCTCTATATATATAAAATGGGAAATGTTGATTTTTATTTCTGATAGACCACCTGTATATTGAAGGTCATTTGTACCAGCCCACCTTGTAAAAAGGAGACAGTTGTGGCTCTTCAGTCCTTCTGGCTTTTATATATAAAGCAGTATTCTTTTTTCTTTTCCTTTTTTTTTTTTTTTTTTAAGTGAATTTCACTGGGAGTTGCAAAGAGATTAATTTAGGGATAGGAACTATGACAGCATAAGCAAGGAAGCAATTTGGAATGGTAACTAACAAAAATCCTTATAATGAGAAAAAAAAGAAAAAAAAAAAAAGAAAAACCCATCCTCATACGCCAGTGGTGTGCACCCTGCTGCTTAGCAGGTAGGGCTCTAGGAATCAAGACTCCCTGGAGGCAAGGAGTTAAAAGGCTTCTAGCATCTCTGTTTATAGTTATTCTAGTGGAATGTTAGAACATGGTTTGTGCATACTGGGGTCTGCACATTCCCCTTTCAGATTCAGTTCTGCTCTAGAGTTGGAAGTTCCTGGTATTGAATTTAAATCCTCCGTTCTTGAACCAGTTTCCTTCAGTACTCACCTGGCATTAACAGCCCCCTCTTGCTACTACTTTCTAATTTTCCCCAGCTCTCCTGCCTCACCAACATGGTAAGTAGTTAAAGAGACGCAATGTTTTCAGCCTTTGCATCTCTTCCAGTGATGTTGGGCCAGAGGCACGGCTTTAGGTCTTAGCCCAGAAATGACAAATCACTGCAATAATCAGCACCTTGGGAGCTGATGAACGTGGAGTTCACTTCAACTGGGGAGAGAAGAGGGATAAGTTGAGAAAGGGATACTGCCTGCTTTAAGGGAAATTGGATGCATAGGCCCTGAGAAGAACAAAAAGGGTATCGTTCCACTCACCATCATGTCTTTGTAATGCTTGTATAGTTGGTGTTAATGCTCACGGCTTTTTTAAATCTGGAGGTTCTGGTAACCTGTGGTGTATTTTTTCTATTTTTCCTGTGACTTTACTTTCTTTTCCCTTCCATGTCTCTTCCCACTATGCACAGATTTACCTGCAAACTCCTTAGTGTGGTCTGTGGGGAATGTACAAAGTTTAAACACATCAATAAACACTTTAACTTCCAGATGGTTTCTTTTCTTTATTCATAGACTTCCTTAGTTTCCCTCTCCTCCCACCGTGCCCTTGCCAAACCTGTGGGGTCCTTTCCCCACCTCTTTTCCCACCTCTCCTTCACCTCCCATCTTTGAAGGATGTGCTGATACTGAGATTGTCTATTCTGCCCTGCCCAAAGTTGTTTGTGGCACTTCCAGATCCTGATGAGCTTTGTGGAGGGAAGGAGGCATGATACTAAACCAGTGCCCAGGACTCCTGAATAGTGTTATATCCTCACGCTGCAGCTGTTAGACACCCGAGCACAGGTCAGTTAGAGCTGTGGCTGCTGTTTGTAATCTGGCTCTTTGCGGGAGACGTGAAGTGGTGATAAAATGCCAGAATCGCTCCCTGGATGAAGGCAGCTGCTGGCACAGCTTCTCAGGGGAGCAGAGCCAAAGCTCCTTGCGAGAACAAGCTGTTGCTGCTCCTCAGCCATCCCCCTGCCCTTCCTAGCTGGCTGTAGGAACAGCTCCAAGCTGGAAGTAGGGGTGCTGCAGGAGATCTTTGAATTCATGGGTTAAGAGGGCATTCAAGGAGCCAGCTCTCAAATGGTGACACAACTTCATTGAACTCTTCCTGTTGTTGATGGCCAGATCTGAAATACTTTGAAGATGTAGGAGCCAATGGCAATACTTTGCTAACCGTAATTAGTACTTACTGTATCACTTTTAATATCTGTTTTAGGAAGGGAACTTGAGTCTTTGGCTCAACTTTTTATTCCAGAACACCTAAAACTAACAGCCTGTAAAGCTCACAGCTGTCCCTGCCTCTGTCTGTCATTTCTCTTCTATTTTCCTTCTTTGAAGTGTGACCTCGAGCACAAATTTCTCCTCTCTTGCATCTCACTGAAATGTCCGAAGAGTCATTGCCATTTGAGCACTGTTTTTGAAAGCCAAGAGACGGATTTGATCTTCCTTTGCATTGACCTGAGCAGTTCCCAATAGGTCTGAATGAAGAGGGGAAGAGGAGGTAGGAAGAAATGTGAAGGTTTAACAGCTTTGAATAGGAAACGATTGTGTCCTGTTTCTCCTTAAACGTGGGCTCCTCGGTTTCACTGGAACCTCCGTGTTCTGGCTAAATTATTCAGACTGCAGGAAAGAACAGATGCTGTCCTAGAAAATGCCGTCTGTTGGCTTGTCACAACTACTTGGGAAAGAGTTTTGATTTTTAACTGTAAATTTCATTTAAATGATGCTGGAGCAAATCTCAAATCCAAAGCTGTTTCTCAGGCTGCACCCGCAGGTGGGATGACCCGAAAAAGAAACAAATTATAGAGGCTGTGGATTGAATTCTAGAATTGAATTTGGGCATTATATTTTTCCTTCAATAAATTCTATTAGACCTACAAAATAAATACATCAGGCCTGAATCAAAGTCTATTAGTTCCATGCTTTGGTGCACACTGCTGAGTGCTCAGGATCGATTCTTTATGATGGATTTTGACTGCAGCTCCTGAAAAGTAAAATGTTTAAAAATGCTTGCTAGATCAGTGCTAAAGAAGAAGTGCTAAAACATCTCCCAGCTGATACTGGTATCAGCTATGCAAATGAAGGGCAGATACTGGCCTTCATTTGGGAAGTGTCAAAACTTTCATCACGGTAAGACACTTAAAATTACATGCTCCAGAGCACAGTGGAACAGTTTATTGATAAAAGACAGCCTTGCAGAGTGTTTCAGAAAGTTGCGTGGCAGATGAAAGCTGTGATTTGAAAACCTTTTAAGAGGAGCTATGTGGTCCTCCCTTTCCGAGTGCGTTGGCAGAATGAAGGATTAAGGTGGAACTGAATCCTCTCCAATTTATTCTGCTTCTCCCTAATGCAAAGGGCAGACCTGGGCGCACTGATGGGTGGTGAATGGAGTAAGCAGGTGTAGGTAGCTGTGTGAAATGGGTAGCAGATTCCCTCGGGTGCCCACAGCCTTTCAAACCCCAGACCTTCATGGGGTACAGAGATGATTCCTGGTGTGGAAGCATGCTCGCTGCCCCCCTGCTGATGTGTTTCTGGGAGAGTTGAGCAATGCAGTTTGCCTTGGTTGCTGGCAACGACGTGGTTAAGTAAAAAGGGTTTTTGCTGTACAGGGTTATGTCTTTGGAAACTGGGAACACAGAGCAGAGGAAGAAGCGCTGGATCAGTTTGTCTCCTTATTGTAAATCTGTTCATTAATAATTGCTTTTCTGAGGGTGTGCAGTGGGGTAATGTACACAGGAACCACTCTGTGCACGATGGTAGGTGGATGTAATGTGGGCAGATTGATTTCACCAGCCTCACTTGTTTTTAATGTGGAAAGCAATACTTACTGAGATGCACACAGAGCATGTTTTCCATTCTTAGCCCCGGTCAGCCGAAGAGATTGAAGGTGTTTTTGACGGGAGAGGCCCAAGCACATGGTGATGTGGTGCCTTCCCCTGTGCTGCTCCATCAAAAAGAAACATTAACCTGGAGCACATAAAGCCTCCGCTTTCCCCCTTTACAGCTGTGATGGCCTAGCACTGAGCATTGCTGTTCCTGGGAGCAAGCTGTAGATCTCAAGATTAACGCAGTGCTTAAAGTTGGTGTCAGCAGGCAGGGAACTCTTTGTGTCTGGGCTTCTCCAGAGCAGTTGTAACTCATTATTTGGCATCAGTACTCTACTGAGATGGCAGAGGCTTTTATACGTGCACAGCAAGGGTCAGACATTGAAAGCAGATGAGCTGGGAGAAAGCCCATTTTTATAGGACATAATAACACGTAGCTGGCAAGTCGAGTAATAAAGAGTAAGACAGAGAAATTGAGGGCAAGTGGAGCTTAATGCTGAAGTTAGGTATTTTGGAAAGTGTGAAAATAGTTAAGCTTTTGAGAAACGGTTGGCTGCTGGAGGTGAGCATTGATCTCGGAGCTGTATGCAGGATGGCAACTAGGCAGAGCGGTAATCCTGACCCCACAGCCCCCTGCCCTGCTCTATGCACGTCGTGCTGGCTCGGCAGCGATTTCTCAGCCGCCACAAAAAGCCGCCTGTGCTCTCGAGCCTCAAGCCCCCGTGGGACCACGTGCAAATCACCTGGCTGCGAGCCTTGGCAACAGCATGGGATGGAAGCCCAGGGGAGCTGTAAGGCAGCAGGCTTGAAAGCCGTTTCTCCAGCGCATGAAGTTAGGACATCCTTAACCCGTGCAGTGCCTGCGATGTCTCCTCTCGAGCTCAGCTGGTGATCCCCGCTGTGGAGCAGGCACCAAGCAGCAGCACTGCTGCAGATGTGGTGGGGAGGCTCTGCTGAGTGCAGCAAACAGCGGAGACGAGGCGTTACTGTATGTACCTGTGATTCGATCCTGCAGGAAGGAGCAGGTTAAAAATAACAAGAGTTCTGCTGTATTTACCAGTGACCCGTGGGGGGACTGTGCTTTGCTGCAGGAGTACTTAACCTCTGGCCTGTGGGCTATCTGTGCGGTCTGCCAGGACAATTTAATTCTGATTGTTTTGTTTCGAGCAGCTCTTCTTTCCTGAGAGCAAGCTGGGAGCAGGCGGGGGACCGAATGAGGCTCTCATTAAATAGCATCAACCAGCCTCTGGATGGCATCTGGGAGGTTCTCCGAGAGGCTGCCTTGCCTATTGCCAGCAGCACACTGAGCAAACCCAGTGCTCAGTTGTGTTGGACTGAGGGTGACGGGAAAGGCTGGGGCCTAAGGTGAGCAGTCCCATCTCTGAAAAGGTTGCCATGATGCATGGCAGTGGGAGTGGGTAAAGACTCTGCAGTAGCAGAGTTAAGAGCTGAGGAGATAACTGAACACGGTCCAGGAAGCTTAATATCCTCTTCCAAAATTGCTAGCTGTACCAGGAACAGCTTGGGGATGTTCCTGTTTTCCAGACTCTTGTGCTTCCCTGTCCTCCCTCCCTCTGCTTTGTGGGACTGTGAGTGTTGTGGAAAAGTACATGACTTAGCCTATTTGTTTGCCATGCCTTTGCCTTTCCCAGATGGTCCTTTTGTTCTTGATCTGAGACCAGAAGGGGCAGGGGCAGCCAGTTTTACCTGTGAATTTTCTCTGTAGCATCCTCCAAGTCCCCGTTGTCTCCACGGCAACAGAAACTGGTCCAAATCCTCCCTCCTGTGCCTGGGCTCCTGGCCACCCTGCAGGCAGCCCAGCCCCGGGATCTCACCGTGCCCTGCTTTTCTCACCATACCCTGATTTTCTCACCGTGCCCTGCTTTCATCTGGGAGCAAGGATTCCCCAGGAAGGTGCCCTCAGCCCCTCGGCCTCCTCACCTGCCCCCTGTGAGCATCAGGGAGCACTTGTGTCCTCCAGCTGGGGACAGCACGGACATGCAAAAGCCTCGCAGGCCTCTTCCAAGCCCCTGCCTGCACAACTGTGGCTTTTTCCTGCCTGCCTGCACAGCAATAAGTGGAGGCTTTGCTCTGGTTTAAGACCACTGCTCACGTGGGCTGTGCCTTGCTGCTCCTTCTAGGAGGCCGTGCTCCAGGGGAGCAGGAGGATGTGATTTCTGCCTGTACCGCCAAGGCTGCCCCTGGTGCACAGCCTGCTTGCTTCCAAGACTGCAGCACACCGTGGGCTTTGCCAGGAGCTCCGGGTTTTCTTCCATCCGAGGAAGAAGAGGACACATTTCCTGCAAGAAATTAAGTTAATCACAAAACAAAAAGATATTTTACTTCACCTGTCAGCCGTGGTGATTGCAGGGATCTACACATAGCTGTAAAGCTGAGAGGTGTCTTTGGTGCTGTGGCCTTGAGACCCTTGGCACTTGGCACAAATTGCTGAGCCCAAGATCGTGCCATCTAGCGATGCTGCCTGCTGGGATGGTGTCCATGCAAGCCAGCCTGTGCTTGGCAGTGCCTGCTTCAGTGCTGCCACGTGATAGCAAGCCCTGCCTTTAGCAGGGCCTCTTCACCTGCTCTCCCCTCTGGGCTGAGGAATTTTTGGGAAGGTGATGTCAGGAAGGAGCCTGGGTGCCCTTCGGTAGCCATTTGCTTGTGGGCTGGCTGGCAACACAGTCCCCTTGTACTGGCAGAAACAAGTATGAGCTTAAATTGTTTTGAAATTCCCTCCTTTGTATACATGTACTATGGTGCTAACGTTAAAGAGGTTGAGGGGTGCCTGCTTGTTCTGCTCATACTGGCCTGTGTGGACACTGTAGATCAGATTGGTGTTAGGGTTGCATCCGAGCCACTATCCAGCCCCCTCCTGTGGAGGAGGATTTCCTGAAGGTGTTTGGCTAGTCGGGGAAGCCCAAAACCCAGCTGAATGACCTGTGAGATGGAGCTAGGGTGGATTTTTAAAATTTATTTCTTTTTCTTTTTTATTTTTTTTTAAGCTTTGGAGCAAGGGCCTGCAGTAAGTAAGAGTAAGGGGTGTAAAGGTTTTCTGAGCAGAGGGAGGCAGGGATCAGGGCCTACAGGCTGAGGTGGGCCCATGGTGGGCCGGCTTCTTCTGTGGAGCTGTGCCCAGTGCCCCCAGGCCTCGTCTGTGAACAGCGAGCAGTCCTGCAAGCAGCAGCAGAGCCGATCTGGTTAAAAAGAGGCATTATTATTCAGGCTTTTTTTGTTGCTGGGTGGCTCAGACAGCGGCTGTGTTGGGTGGATTTGGGCCTGTGGTTTACGCAGCGCAGCCTGGCACAAGAACAGAGCAAAGCCGAATCTCCCCGGGCTGGCGCTGTGTCAGCCAGCACAAGGTGAGCGACAATCGGTTCCTCCAGCACGGTGCCTTGGCAGGGAATAATCCTGCAGCTGGTGCAGGCTCATGGAGAAATGTAGGTTGGAGGGGACGTCTGGAGGGCATCTCACAGACTGTTGTGGAAAGGGATGGCTCCAGAGTCAGACTGGGAGCTCAGGGCACTGAGTATAATGCTGCTTGTTCTTGCAGCTGCTCCCTACCCTGTCTGTGGGTTTGGGGGCACAAAAAATTAGCTGCATTATTATGTTGGGTCAGTAGAGTCTGAAGGAGAATTCCCTTGCCATATTAAGCGAAACCTTTTTCTTCCTCTGGGCAGATGCACTTATTTGTGTGCATCCTAGGGATGTCATCCTTGTGATGCTAGACCTGATTTCAGTGTCATTTGGGGAAGCTGAGTTTAGTGAAGGGTCCCGGCTGTCAATTCTTGCTACCTGTTCTCTCTAATCTGGTTTACAGGCCTCAAGACTTGGTCTTGCCCTGGGAAGAAGTGATTATGGATGTGAGCTTTCAGCAGGTGCTGAGGTCCAGAGGAAGCAGGTGTTCATCATGCAGCTTCTTTGGGGAACAGCTCATTGCAACACAAGTATTTCCATGCTGGAAAGCTGTGGGCAAGGCAAGGGTCCAGCTGTTTTCTGCCAGGATGTGTTTATGATGGGGGAAAATTGGTGGGTTTTTGCTTCTAGGCTGAATTTTGCAGCTAATACTTGCTGCTCCCATGGAACTGAGCATCAGCTCCAGCCCGTGGTGCTTCTCCAGAGTGGTACGGCAGCTGCAGGGTCATGCAGCCTAGCTGCAGCAATGCCATTTATTTAACGTGATAATCCCTTGTGAAAAGATGGTGTCCCCCTCCCCATAATTCTGGGAGGTTTTTCTTACATGTCTGCTTGTTTTAAGGGTGAGGATCAAGAACATCAGGGCCCTGCAAAGGTGTTCCTGCTGCGGTTGGTGAGGCATTCTTCGTTTTCCAAGGTGATGTGCCAAGAACTATTGGCCAGAGAAGAAACTGAAAGGTCCTTATATTTTACTTACAAGCCTGTTTGCTTAAGTTTCTTTGTAAAAATAGATAACACTTGAATTTCTTGTGAACCAAAACTATTAGTGGCATTAAGTCTTCCTCAGAAATCAGTTTTCTGTCCAGCACAGCAGTAGTGCTGTTCTGGACACAATCAAGTATCATTAGGTATCATGACATATCATTAATCATTAGCTCTTGGTTTAGATGTTTTGGACAGTGCACTTTTTCTTTAGAAATTGGCTCACTTTGAAGAGATTTTAGTATTCTTTTACAGCTCTGTATAGCTAATACAGCAAGGGGGAAAGGACTAAGCCTGTCCAGCAAAGCTCTACATCTGTCTTTTCTTTTAAATGTTTATTCTTTTGTGCTGAAGCTTCAATTTCTGCTCACACAGAAGATATTTCACTTTTTTACTATGTATGCATAATGATGTTTTTGTGTGTAAAAAAGCTATTATACAGATGGTGGGTGTTCTTTGTTCTTTTTTTTGTTGTTGTTGTTTTCTTTTTTTTTTTTTTTTTCTTTCCCCCATGTATATCTGAATAAAAATGCTTAACTTTATAATTTTATTTTGTGGGGAAGCTTTTTTTTTTTTTTTCTTTAAATGAAAAATCTTTAGGAGAAGGGGGCTCTGATTTTTATTTTATTTTATTTTTTTTTTTAAGGCTCCAGCCTGATGTTTTTTATTGCTCATCTCATTAGTTTTTTGGTTTTGTTTTGGCTATGGCAAGGAGTTCTGCAGGGTTCCTGATGCCAATACAAGAAAGGTTCAACCAAAATGTTTTTATTTTAAGTAATAAATCTATTTTGATGGATAGGCTTGTGTTTTACTTGAGTAGAGTTAAAGTAGAGGACATGAGCTGGACTGAGTTATTTATGCCATTCTTGTGAGTTATCATTTATTCTGAAGCTTTTACAAGCATCTTGTAGGTAACAGGTACATCGTAGCACCAAGAGAAGTCAGGCAGCACACAGGATAAAACCTAACACACAATAAAAGCTTGCCATCAAAACACAAATAGATATGGTTGTCTGCTCACTCTTCATCATCCCTGCGGAGCTAACAAGTTGGCTTTACAGCCATGTTTACACGTCCCTGTCTGTCTGTTAGACAGGACAGTCTCCATCATTGCATTTAAGCCTGGCCCAACAGCTCAAGTGATCAGATGACAACAGCATCACTACAGGTGATGGAAAGTGCAGCTCCAATCACCAGTTTCATGATTTAAAATATTAAGTTATAGCTAATTTTAGATACACGCATATATACCTCATTAAAAAAAATCATTCTTCATCAGACCCTCTTGGAAAGACAAGGTAGACACATGATTAGGCTGACTCTTCTCAGCTTGCTCCTCCCAAAGACTTCTGTAACAAATAGATCAGATGCAATGTTAATTAACAGCTCAACTAAACCACAACAGGGGCATAGAAACAAGCAAACAAATCCTTATTTAAACAAACTTTTTTACTAACCACATGTAGGACAAGGAACAATTTTATCTAAGATAAGTATTTTGCATTTAAAGGCAGCCTAAACAAGTTTCATTGTAATGAAGGTTCTCTTCTTAAATGCAGTTTACAAGGTGACACCTCTGGGGTCCAAATTGTAGTTAAAACCCAGGCAGCTCTTGAAAGCCATTTCCCTGAGCCATGTCACAGCTTCTCCAGGTAGGTCCTGCCTGACAAATTCAGGAACGAGGTTTTGTTTTGTCTTCATCTTGTAAATAGTCTCCCCCTGAAGATGGAAAGGAGCTGTACCATACCCAGCGTATGCCACTAGCCCCCAGGAAGAAAATGCAAGGAACAGACTTTTTTCGCCCTCCTATCTCAGTTATGGTCCTCACCAGGTGATGGAGCTGTTGAAGTGACACAGGGACCTTGTGTGGTGCACTGAGGGCAGTGGCACATCATAAGCTGTCAGACCAGCAAAAACAATGCATCACAAATACAGTGTTTATATATATATATGTTATCAGATAGATTCACAAGTAAAACCATCACCCTCAGCCAAAAGAAATGATGGAATTCACCAGGGAAAGAAAGCGAGGTCAGGAATAAGAGGCAACTGCTGTTCTTTCTTCATGACCATTTGTGGTGAATAGCTAATAAAAGCGATCCCAGTTCCCCAGATGGGGATGTGCTACTGGCTCGAGCTGTGTTACCAGTCAGTGCTGGCAGCTTTTTATTTGATCTAGCTGTTTCGCACTTATGTCCCCACCACAACATGGCACACACGCTGAAAACATTTGGAGAATGATAGTCCTGTAACAGCGTTAAGCATTTAAAGAAAGCTTTTGTGGCATTCAAACCCACCCTCTTACACCTTGGCGCATGCAATAAGCCACAGGTACCCAGAGCAAGAGCTGCAGCCATGAACCAGCCTGCTGCCTTGGGTGTGCTGGACATAAAGAAGACTAAAGATTTGCTAGATCAGAGCAGCTGGGCTGGGCTGGGCTGGGCTCCCCAGGAAGTGCCCATACCAACCCTGCTCAGCCTGCGTTGTTCCTTCAGGAGCACCCTTCCTTCCCTCCCCACAGGTGACCTAGAAAAGAAAGGGGAGAGAAAACAAAACCAGAACAAACAGCAGGTTATGATGTCAAGTTTCCCCTGCTGTTTGTTTTTTTCTTCCCAGAGAAATTCATTTTGTTCCCTTTGATTTGGCAGTTGGAAGAGGACAGGTGTATCTCAGTCTCCCAACTTGCTTGGGACAAAATCACCTGTCCTGCTTTTCCTTACCACACACAGGAGACAAAAAAACTATTTAAGCATGTTGAGGAAGAACATCTGAAGAAAGCAACTCCTGTTCTGCCTATGGCACTGCCTTGACTAATATTTCCTCTGCTTTCCAGTCCCTTCTGGTGCTTCAAGTCTGACCATCACAGTGGAAGACTGACTGCCTCAGAACTCCCTTTAAAAAAAAAAAAAAAAAAAAGTAATCTTCTGGCATTTTGCCAGTTCTATTCTGTCCATTATGGTTAAAATCCCTGTCCTGAGAGAGCACTTCTCATCAGCCGTGCTGCCTCTGAAGCTAACATGCCCAGCACCCTCCTTGCTCCTGGTACGTTGCACAGCGCAGCCTAAGCATCTATTTCACCTTCTCAGGTACTAGCATGGATTTGTCTATGAGCACTCAGGAAGGAGGCTTAGCTGGAAGCAGGACAGAACCATCTATGTTCACCACGTTTTTATGGATTTATATCCCAGGTGTTTCTCAGACAAGCACCCAGCACAGACAGCTAACCCAAGAGCAGTGTTACAAAACCCTACCTGCACGAACCGCATCACATCCTGTAAAACAAAGAGCTACTACCAGGCTTTAGCTTAAAATCCAGACTGGAATTATTTTTTGAGTTTGATTTGAAATATCACCACTATATCCAGAGTGTTGGGCTCACCTGAAGTTGCCCCCATGCTTCTATGCCTTAGGAGGCAGCTGCTCTCACCTGAAGCAATATTCACATTACATCTTGTTTGTTTGCTGAGCGGCCATAAAGCTACTGTGCTGCTGTTTGATACTGAAGGACGCCCTATGAACACAGCAATTTATTTGGTGAAACACATCAGCACACTTAGTTTTTACTACGTTTTCCCCCCCCCCCCCCCCCAAACTGCAGTTGTTCCTATCTATTTTCAAAGCAGCACTGGAAAAACCACCGGCCAAAAATTCATATACCTATCCACATGTCAGGCAAGACATGAGTGATCCCAGCAGCCCCAGACAGGTTAAATTCCACAGACGATACTTCAAGGGGAAAATTGAACATTATTTCAATAAAGCCACTCTAATGTAAGTGTCACTGAGACTCTCACACAGCATGATTTATGAGCATCGTCTTACACACACACATTCGGCAAAGTGTTCGCTGGTCTTGAGTCTCATGAATTTTAGTACAAAGACATTAATGATTAGTTTCTTGTCTCCATCATGTTGTGTAACTGCTGCTGAAGCCCAGAATTACGCAGCAGCAGAACAGCCAGAGCACCACAACGAGACCAGCCTCACACCATCCACGTGCAGCCCCAGCAGCTGCGCTGCTGAACCCCCATCAGCCAAGAATCCGGCCCACCGTGGTGCTAAGTTCTTCAGCCTGAACAAGGGAAATGCTGAAGCCCAAGTTTTAAGACCAAAGTAAAATGCAACAGCCCCATGAGAACTACAGGACCGCCCATTTAGCTGGGCAGGGTGCTCAGCCCTTGGTGGAAAGGGAGAGGCTGCATCCAGCACAGCAGGCCAGCCAGCAGATCTCCATGCACGTCCTCAAAACCAAACCTTCCAAAGCCCAAGCCTTCAGGCATCCCACCCTCAAATCAGAAGCTGCACCAACAGGGGCAGCCTCCAAAATATCAGCCTTCCAGAAGGTAAACTGTGCGAGTAGTGCTAGCAAGTGAAAAAAAGCCCAGAGGAAAAAAAAAAAAAAAAAAAAGCATCTGCTCTTTTCAGGACTACAGAAGCAACAGCAATCACCAGCCATCATTCAGCTGGTTAGAGCCAGAGCCTCACCTTGCTCTGCCCTGTTACAGCCAGAACCCCACTGCTGGGTTCACCGATGTCAGCACCATGTGTGAGCAATCACATCAGCACCAAGCACCCCAAAATCTGTCTCAACAGTAAAGCCACCCTCGCCAAAGCTGGAGAGCTCGCCACTGCCTGGCAGGGTGACAGCGCTTATCTGTATGCTTTGGTTTTCCCATGAAAACTTGGACCCTCTTCTTTCAGCCACATTCTCAGTATGTTTGTTAACGGTGAGAAGGATTTACACTTGCCTTGCATGGCTCCAATACAATTAATAAAGGAGGCCTCCCACATTCTGACTCTGCCTGTCCTGGGACAAATATCAGGCTTCCCCTACAGATACTTCACTAAACCCCAAACCCAAATTACATCTTTTTAAAATACCACTTATTCCTTAAGCAGGGGAGCAGCTGAGATGCTTCCTGCACCTTATTCCTCTGAGCCACTGAGAGATGCATGCATCTGCCTTCAGGTTTTCAGTCTCCATCCACCCTCTCCCATCTCATGTGACTGCACACCTCAGCAGGCACCAACGAAAGCAGCCTTTTTGTGGTTGGGACTGCCTCCCTGAGCCAACCTTTCTCTGCTGTGAGTGGCTGGTGTGTGTGAGACCCCAGCTGGGTTGCACCTAGCAGCAGTGAAAACAGCCAGATATTTTGGTGCTGCTTGCAGCAAGCCTTACCAATTGCTTTTCTCTGAATTATAATTCACGCCTTATGCTCTCAACGCATCCCCCCATTCAAGCCCCTAGCAAAGGGGCTGTTTGCCTGGGCACATGTGCATGCTAAATGTAGTTTTGTCAGCCTACAGTTGCTCTGGTGGATTTCCAGCACATTGCATTTGCTCATGACAGAGGTGCCCACGCACACCCTGCACAAACATAGGTGGGCTGGCAGTAGCTGGGGGACCCCTTCTGCAGTAGTGCCACTTATAGGCAGTCGGCATAGCTAGGGCCCAGCCAATGCATTAATAGCTGCAATAAGCAGTTTAGCACTTGGTTTTTATCATATATTACCTGCCCATAAGTTTTAGAGGAGATTCAAGTTCTGCATCCTTAAAGAGTATGTGTAAGCATGTGCTGGTTTTTGTTCTTATTTAAATCAGTTGAGTTGAAAGGCAAGAAATACATTAAGACTTATTAAAATAAAATAAAATATGCTTGTTCTAGATGAGTAAAGTGACCTAGAAAAGTTATCCTCTCAACAGCAATTACACTAAGTTTGGAAACTTTTTAATTAAACTGAAACTGTAGATTTTAGTGGTGCATAAAGTGCTAATTTCAACTCTTCTTTAACCATGAACCTCCAGCAAGTCTCTCAGCAACAACAATAAAGTTTTGCATGAGGATGCCAGGTACTGAGAGCCAGCAAAGCTCTTCAAGTCCTCTAGCAGCCCCCCTCCATGGAGTCTCGAGGAGTTTCTCCTCCTTCCTGCCAGCTCGAGGGGGTATCTCAAATCACACCTTGCATTTACTGGCATCTCTTCTGAAGGCTTTCACAGCCAATTCCCCATGTTCACACAGGGAAAAATCCTGTCCTTGACACCTGACCTTAGCAGAGCACTTGTGGAAATGGAAAAACTTCCCTCCCCCTTTCCCTGGTTTTCTTGCAATCCTTAACCAAATGCTGTTTGGATGGTCTGGTTCTTCAGCACGCATGCTCTGTGAGTAGCTGAATTAATTCCCTGCTGTAATTGTGCAACAGAGAATATTTGCCACTAAAAACACTGGTCTCGGTATGCTAATGGACAGGAAATGGTGATAAAAAGCAGGTAAGCATTACCTTAGTTCCTGGCTCTGGCGGTGCCATTTAGTTAAGCATTAATGACTTGCAAACGTGCAGATCGAGGCTTTGTTTTCTGGCCAAGGTAATTCCAGAAGCCTCAGACCATGAGAAAAAAATTTCAGCCCCGGAGCAGCACGTCCACATCCACATCGCTGCTGCCTCTCTGGGAACCTAAAGCACAGATGGGCCATGACAGCCCCAGAAGGAATTGGATGTTCTTGCACAAAATGGTGCTACTACACCAGCAGGGGAACAGCAGAAGCTGGGGCTGTGTGTAATTATCAGGTCCCTGGTAATTAAACCCACCCAGACACACATCATAACCCACCTCTAAGGGGCAGGGATCACATGGAGGGAGATGTCACAGGTCTATACACCCACCTGATTTCAGGATCACCCATCTCTGTCCTCAGTTTGTGACCAGTATGGCCAGATTTGGGGCAGACAGTGCAGACTTTCCTAACCAATACCACTGTCTAGTCGATGGGTTTTATCGCCTTCCAGCTTCAAAGGGAAGGAGTGCTTTGGGTTAAAGGTTTGTTATAGAGGATATAAATTCCATATGGAGGCTAGCTAGGAACTGCTCTACAATGCAATTACAGTGACAACAATCTGCTTATGTCTTTCTACTCTATTGACCCAATAAACATAAGTCATATCTCAAATATGGGACCTCTATCACCCAGCTAGATGGCAGGTAATTTTGTGCACGCTATTCAAAGAAACCTTTGGGTATTCACTATAGGCTCAGAACGTGGTTCTGCTAAGCTCGTCAAAATGATCATTAAGTATTTGCCCTTATTTGTGTTTCTTCAAGGAAAGAAAAAACATCTCTGCTAAAGATCTAAGCTTTAAATAGCAAAATTCCGTCAGTAAGAGAGAGGATCCAAATTCCCTACATAATAGCAAGACAAGAAAAAATGGGAAAAAAGTGACATTAGTTGATCAAAGGGGAAAAGAGGATTTTTTTCCCTTTCTTTTCAATCAAAGTACAGTACATAGGGTTACGACCTATGCACTAAGCTTCCCGTTAATGGCAGCTAGTCTATAACAAGTTGACCGAATGACCCTGCTTCTAGTCCCATGAGAGTTATTAATAACCAGAGCACATCACCTCCACGTAGCACATTTGAAGCTCTCACTCAGGCGCAGAAGATGTACATCAGCACCAGCTAACGACATCAGATTTCCTGGGGAAATCACGGCTCACGCGTGCCAGCCAGCTTTACAGCCCCAAATACAAGTCAGAGCCACGTGTGTCCATGTCAAATGTGGGAGGCCAAAAGCTGTACTCACCTTGGTTCCTTTGCTCCTCAAGATCCTTTCCTCAATGGGCACAACACTGCCAACAGCACATGTTGGTCTTCTTCCAGCCCTGCTCCAAAGGGAGAAAATGCAATTAAATGAAATTTGAAGTGATCAATTCCAGGGACTGTGCAGGGCTGGGAACTGTGACTGTTTCAAGCCAGGGTGGGTTTTTCTTTCCTCCCAGGGCTTGGCTGTGTTTTTGAAACTTTGCAGACCAGCAGTAGAGTTTGGGCTAAGCAGTTTCTGTGTGTGTTTGGGGAGAAGCTCAGCAAAGGTATTAAAAACAACAGCAAAGCTGTTTGCCCAGCCCTTAAAAAGGGACATGGCACAACCACTTTAAACGTCTCCACTTTCTGATGAACTTGCTGTTTTCACTAATCCTGTTTAATGACAACTTCTAAATTAGGTTTTGATCTTGATGACAGGAAGCATCTCCCTATGCTGTTCAACTGCTAAACAAGTGAAGGATGTAAGAGAAAACAAAAAACCAACATGGGCACCAAGTCCAAAGCAGGCACTGAGGTTTTGTTGCTGTCCGCAGTGGAAGCGACCAGCTCTGGGGAGGGAATACAGCTGGCTGAGAAGAAAAGCCATACCTGAGCTGAGGTTGCTGCACAGCCCAGGTCTCAGAGACCTACCAGCAGTATCTGTATGTCCAACCCAGTCCTGCAGAAGCTTTCATCTTGTTCCAAAGGCTCTCTCTCCACACTGAACCCCGCCAGGCAAATGCCCCATCTCCCAGGTACACCAAAATCCCTGGCAAAGAGGCTGCTCCAATTACCTCCTTCACCCTCTTAAATTTTAGTTGAAAACATGCAGAATTGCAGCGATGTGCCCCTGCGATCATGCAACCCCATCCTCTCCATCCTTGCCCCTTTCTCTGGGGACATGGAGTGACATCGTCCCCCACAGCCCGGTCCCTTTGATTTTCATTCACTCCCCAAACAGCTTGGAATCCGGATATCACCTTCCCCATGCTTTCATCCTGAAGGCATGACATTGAAGTGATCCATCATCATGGTTTGTTAAAGGACTTTATTGGTGACCACGTATACGCTGTGCACATTAAGCTTTGTACAAAACCCCCCCCATTAACACCAGAGCAAGCGACAGATGCCGGAGTGGGCTCACAGGGCAGTTTGCCTCCAGCAGCGAGGGCCGGGTTCAATAAGAGCCAAATCAGCTACACCAGGCAGACTCCACCAGTAAACCAGCCCCGCAGATAGCAGCCTGAGAAAATTAAGAAAATCTTCCCTGAGGAGCTTGGTTTGGGCGTGCTGCTGCCAGCAGGATGCCGGCAGCATGCAGGAGCAGCTCAGTGCCTGCTGCTGTGCTCTGCCTTCAGGGCGCTGCCTCCCACTTCTGGTGCTCCCCCATCAAGCGTCGGTGCAGGTCAACAAGGCAAAACTCAAAACCTCATTTCAGTAGCTCTAGACCAGCAGGAAGGAGTTTCCACAAGGGAAACACCCGACAGCATCACTTGTCATCCAAGCCGCTCTCTGGCAGCAGGGCGCCGCTGGAGCCCTTGCTTTTGCGGATGCACATGCCGCAGTCCAGCTCCACGTCGATGTCCCCAAATTTCAGCTGGCAGGACTCATTGCAGCTGCAGGGAGAGACAGAAACACAGCTCAGGTGCTTACAGGCAGCAAAGTTGTCAGCTCTGCAGCAGCACCCAGCCCTCCCCATCCCTTCCAGCCAAGCCATGGAACAGCCCATGCTCCCCATGGACACATGGTTTTCCTGACACATGACACAGGTGTTGAGGTTTCCAGGGCAGGACAGGGTTTTGGAGGTGCTCTTGGCCCTCTGTGCCCCTCTCACCCACGTACCAGCGAGACGCGGCTGCGTTGGCTGCCAGGACGGCGAGGGCACCCGCGTAGTGCCAGCAGAAGCACATGGTGAGGAACGTGATGTTGCTGCGGTCAGTCTGATCCCAGCCTGGTCCTCCCCACGGAGGGGTCAGCACAAACCCAATCTGGTCACAGACAGAGGAGGTGTTAGGCATCAGTACACATCAGGCTTTAGCACGTCGCTCTTTGCTTTCCCTCCTGTTTTTATCTCTGTGGCCAAGCTGCTTCAGCTGACCATGGGCTGGAGGCAAAATAATCCCAGTAACACCCAGACCACTGCCCTCAGCACCATCACCTCCCCACATGGACAGGGACCCAGGGGTGAGCTCCAGGAGGAGAGCGATGCTCTGCAGGCAAGTCTCAGGGCTCCCAGAAGAGCCCAGCATCCCCGCAGAAAGCTGACAACCCAAACGCCAGGCTCTGTGTAACTCCCTAGGCCCCAAGCTGGGTGACTATTTGCGATGATTTAAGCTGTTTACACATCTAAATATTTCCAGTTACTTAAAACAAAAAGGAAGAAACTGGACCTAATAAAAAAGAATGAAAACTCATGTTTGTTGTTTCCCACCCTTCTGCAGTCTAATTTCTCTTTAGCATGCAGACTTGTCCATCCTGCATGCATTGTGTGCTCATATCTCCATGACAGCTCTAGCACTAACCCTTGTCTCCCCCAGTTTCTTACCAAGATGTCCCATCCAGTTTAACCCCATCCAGTTTGCCCCCTTCCTGGGGTAAAGCCCACTGCTCAGAGGAGAGCACTGGGTCCCACTGACCTGCCAGAGCCAGGAGCCCTGCAGAAGGAAGGTGCTGGTCCTGAAGGCCTCCAGGATGACGTGGTCTCGAAGGAACACCTCCAGGAGGGCACAGAGGGCTCCAGCAAAGATAGCCATGGCCAGCAGGGAGTGGAGGTGCTGGTCCAGCGCAGCATCGCTGTAGTCATGGAAACAGAAGAGCAAGCCTGCCAAGATTCACACTGCATTAGGGATTTGTCTGTTTTTTTTTTTTTTTTTTTTTTTTTTTTTTTAAAAAAAAAAAAACAACAACAAAAAAAACCACATTTGAATATTGTGACTATGCTCCAGGTCTTGCTGTGATCTGCCTGATGGGAAGAGCCACCTGTGAGCTCTGCACACAGAGTAGCCCCTAGAGCCGCGGGCATCCCTGTGACCCAGCCAGAGCTGTCAGGAGCACAGCAATGGGCAGCTTCAGCTCTGGAGGGATTAGGGAGCTTTGCCTCAGGGTTTCCTTCTCTGTGTTGGGTGGGCACAGCACATTTTTGTGACTCCAGAGAGAGCCAGCTACTTGTCACCAGGAGAAGCAGAAATCTCTGGGCACAATGAGCAGCCAGCCGTGGCTGGGCTCATGTTTGGAGAGGAACAGGGAGCACATTCTGCACCCTATCACCAGCCACAGCACAGCTGGGGGACTTTTGGCAGCTGGTAAACCCCGCCAGACACCCCATGTCGTTCACCTTCCATGAAGAGAGCCACAGACAGCGAGAGACGATCCAAGCCAAGCGGCAGCTTCAGTGGTGAGTGCGAGACGACGTCCACGATGCCAGAGAGGAGGAAGAAGAGGTACATGGTGGTGTAGTGCCAGTGGGCAAGGTCTGTCCAGCTGTGTGTCTTGGGGCTGTACAGCGTCATGTGGGGACCAGAGGGAACAAACTGCTCCACCAGTATCCCTAGGCAGAGAGCGGAAAGTCACACTTTTCCTTTTACATGGAGGAAAAGACAAACTTGGAAATGTTTCCTTGAGATGGGGAATTCATAACTGTATTTGCCCAGCATCATCTGTAGGAATGCCAGCAGGATCCCACCACAGATAGTGCCACCAGGTTGTCCCTAAGCCCTCCCACAGCAGCATCCCACCCCAACAAGCCCGGTTTCATGGGGGAGAGTGACTGCAGCATGGTCCTGCTGCCTTGCAGGGCAGAGAATCTTCATCCCTTACCTGCCAGAGCAAAGAAAGCTTTGACCGCCCCTTCAAAGACTTCCGCACGCTGGACTCCATAGCTTGGCTGGTTCTCGGCATTTACTTTTCGTCTGAGATACTTCAGGGGGTATCGCACAGACCACCAGAGACCAAAAACGAGGAAGAAGGTGCCCCGGAGGGCACTGCCAAGGAAACTCGATGTCATTGGGCTCACTCACAGGGCCTGCAAGGACAAACAGTGCCTGGGGAGAAACTCAAATTATCCCCAAGGGAGGTCAGGCTGCTCGTTTGCTTGGCTTCCCTGGGGAGCTGCACCCAACCAAGCCACTGCACCATTGGGTGCGAACAGGGAATGCCAGAGATGTGAAGTCACCAGGGAGAAGCTGCCACCATGCACCACTGTATATGTATATATGTATGGGGTTGGATGCGTACAAGCATCAGGACTTCATTGTGCTGAAGAAAAATGCATTAACACCCAAGAAAAAAAAGCAGCTTTTAGAAGAGGCACCATAACAAAGTTTTTTGCTAATAAAAAGCAACAGCACAATTATTTCCTTGGAACATGAGCTCCCTCCAAACCAGATAATTACCAGGGCGTGAATCCAGCTGGCGCCTTCAGCAGCTCCAGCCAGCCGCGGCTCTGCTGGGCCCTGCAGCAGAAGGCAAGGCCAGCACCAGCACCGCTCCCAAAAGGAGCCTTGTGCATCTTCCCTGCAACCTCTGTGTTGCACGTGAGGAGTGACAGGACTTCAGGAAAAGGCATTTCATCTCCAGAAGGAAGAACTCAGACACCGAGGGCATGCCACCGCGCCAACACCACCAGGCACCGAGTAGCAGCAAGGAAGGCAAGGAGAAACTTGAAGAAAGAGCAGCAAGAACAGAAGGAATAAGGAGTTATCTGAGTGCTTCCAGCTGTTATCAGGGCACGCTGATGTTACCTTAGGATGGTCTTGTCTCCTCCAGCAAGACCCCTCTCCTTGCTTTCTGTATACATGTATCGCTCGAGGAGATCTCGCTCCTTCCCTCCTCTCGGGCTCTCTGCTCCTTCCCTTCCACTCGCACTTGTGCGGAAGCAAGCGTTACTCACCCGCGGAAGAGCTACCACACCGCCTTGCATCAGGAGGGCCTTGCATCACAAATCACATCCTCGTGTTTATAAATACCAAAGGAAATTGCAGAGGCTGGATAAACAACTCCAGCACGTTCTCCAAGTCCTCCCACACGAGAAAGTAATTAGGTGCTGTGAAATTAGGGTAGGATGTGGCGGGGCAAGCACCTGAGGTGAGGGAGAGCTCTACAAGGTGTCCCCAGCCAGGTTTTGGCTCTAGTACTGGAGTCATTCGAACTGGTTCAGCGTGGGCAAGGACGGGATTTTGATTTCCAGGCTGTGTCACCCATCGCATCTCCAGGACACAGGTGATGTGGGGAAGGCTCGCAGCTCTTCACACCATGCTAGGGTTTCCTTTCAGGAGGGAAGTTGCTCAACAGCCCTTCGGGCTGATGAGATCGGCCCTGTCCCAGCAGCTGGTTCAGGAGCTGGTAGTAGCTTTCTGCTTTTTGGGTGCCTACGGGAGTGTGAAGTGGATCGTGCCCCAGGAGAGCCCATGTCTTTGCTGATTATAGCTTGAACACCAAGGCTAGGGCACATATCTTCCTAGCACCTGCATCCACTTGAAGAAGTGACTAAGAACATATGCTCTTAAATCACATTTAAACAGCGTGTAATTGCACGATCTATAACCAAATTTGACCATTGTCCTGCAGGAACTGTAACTGCAAGGACAACAGCCTGAAGCTGGAGTCAGGAACATACCCTGATCAAGATACATAGCTGGAGCATTAATTTTACATGCTTAATTGGAGGAGAGGAGTAGGAAAGCAGAAACATCCCACACGCAAGCATCAGAAATGGGCCCCAAGCCCACCGTTTGGTCAAGCAGAATCTTGTCTATAACCCTCTCAAAAAGAAAAAGTTTATTTTAAGAAACAGCCACTATTTTTCAGATAAACCAACGTGTTTCCAAGCAACAAACCACTTGCACAGCTCACATACTTGAGGTGCAGCAAAATACCCCCCCATCCCCAAATCCATCCCACCGAGGCCAAACCCAGCCCACCTCACCCACCAGCTCCCCCAGCACCCAGGCCAGGCTCACACGCACGCTGATTGAGCTCCAGGAGAGTCGCAGCCCCAGAACGCAGTGCTGGCTGAGGAGAGGCACTCGGGTTATTTATTTTTCCTGCAAGCTACTATGTCTGTCAGAGGATGTGAAATACGGCTGCAGTCAGAAGTTATTACCTGAGCTGCCTTTCTCCCCCCGCAGCTCCCAGCCTGTGACGCTTTTCCTTTAGCAGCCGCACGGGAGCTGCCTTCTCTCCTTACAGCACTGCACATTTGGGCAGGACGGCATTTCTGCCCAATTTCCAGGCTCTCCCCCAGAGCCATCACAGCTCCAGCATGTGTCCAGCCAAATGGCACTGATGATTTTTGTCCCACACAGGGGATCGTTCCTGCTGGTGCAGGGACAAAGCTGCTGCTGGGAGGATGCTGTCCACACGGATGCACGAGTATCTGTGGGTGCAACAATCAGCCCAGCAGGGAGAGGCAGCACCCCAGGACAACCAGCCTAGCCAGGGACATTTGGAGAGTCTTGTCCCAGATATATGTCTTTGTGGATCCTCCTCCACCCCTGCTGGGCACACCTCTCTTGTGCCAACAGCCCTTGCCCAGCAGCAGAGGCACCCAGCTTGTCTCCTGTCCTGCAAATCCTCCACCACGGCACAGCTCCAAAAGCTGATGACCCCCAGAAGTGCTAAAGCCACAGAAACTCAGACACTGCAGTGACTGCCGTCACATAAGACTTCTTGAAGAAGTGGGCTCAATAAGCCATGTCCATCCCACGCACAGCTCAGCCACCCATTTCTCTTTACAGGGAATGAGAGAAGTTTACCTGTGACTTCTGTCTGTCCTTCTCCCTTGCCAGATGCGGGCACCAAGGAGCGGTTATTACTCAGAAGTGGCAGATAAAGGGAGAAGCGGTGGGGAGGTGGCCCTCAGACAGGATGTTTAGAGCCGAGCATCCTGCAGGACAGCTCAAAGCGCACTGAGTCAACCGGCTTTCACAACCAGAGGCACCTCGGCCTGCTATTAACAAGAAGTCTCCTGGAGTTTGCCACAAAATCAGGAAGAGCAGCCAATTCCTGTTCCCATGGCAACCACATATATTCACTTATCATGCTATTTTTTTTTGGATCGCTGGGGAAAGAGCCAAGGAAAGACAAGGATGCAGCATCGCCTGACATGGCCAGGCCCTGCTGGAAGGGTTCTGAGGTCCCAGAACTGGACTCAGTAACCCCTTTATGGGGTCTGGCCTTATGTAAGATGCCTGTAGGCAGAAGTTTGGGGTCAGGGGTTCCCAAACCAGAGCTGAGCCCTTGCGAGCTCAATCTCCATCTCTCCAATCTCCAGATGAGGAGGAGGAGTATTGCCCCTTTCCCCCAAAAGAAGCGTTGGCAGAACACAGTAGCCTGATTTTACTCCTTTTTTTTTTTTTTTTTTCCCTACTTGACACAACACTGCCCAACACCAAGCAGCTGCAGCCACAAACCATTACTGACCTGCAAAGCATGCCTCAAATTCCTGCATGCCCAGCCTTAGCACCTCACCAGCCGCACAGATGAGCAATGCAGGTGCCTCGAGGCGAACGATCCCCCCACTGCCCCCAGCTCCCTTCGAAGCACTGGGTTTATGGTGCAGGAGCAGCGCTGCTCAAGGAGCAGACCTGGGTATCTACAGCCACTCACTGCATTTGCATTCTGGTAATTCTCTAAGCTGCAAACATTTACGTAACCCCCTGTGAACCCAAAAACCTCCCCAGCAGGGTACAGGAGGAGCCATGCCCAATGCTCAGCCCTGCAAGAGCCACGCACGTGAGCCAGCACCCCGGGGAAGCCCTGAGGCTGGAAGAGCAAGAGGCAAACCAGCCTACCCCAGGGTGATGGGCTGTTCTCCAGCGCAGCCAGAAAGGCCACCGAGCCATAGCCAGAAGCTTGTTTACATGCATTATCTCCCTATCAGTGGCAGCAAGCAGGAGGAAGGAAGAAAAGCAAGCAGCCGCTGGTGTGCTGCCGTGCTGCACCGCTGCCACTAGCCCTTCCTGCACGCAGCTCCAGGGCTTGCTCACCTCCAACAGGAGGCAACTCAGTGCTCGCAGGATGGAGAAATCCAAACAGGGACAGGGCAACAGACACTGTGCTCACCTGCAGGAGCTGCTTGTCCTACAGATGCACGGTGGGAGCCAAGTGTATGTGGAAGGGGATCCCTAATTCCCAGGGAAGCCTGCAGCAGCAGAGGGGCTGCCAAAGTACAAGCACCAAGCCAAGCTTTCAGGAGCTTGCAGGGTCCACTAAGACTGAGCACTAAGAGAAATGCAGCCATTTTCCCTAAGCCCCCATAGCAGCCCTCCCTATGGATCCACCCAAAAATAATACAGCAAGGCAAGCTTACCTGGAGCGTGCAGGTTACTGGAAGAGCACAGCAGCACCGTTTGTGTCTGGGTTTTCCCTTCTGCTAACAGCCAGCTCCACACAACAGGATCCCAAAAAGCAGCTGAGCTCAAAGCCAGTCACCAAGCAGGAGCAAAGCCCCCCAGGACTGCAGGAGAAGAGGAGCTGGGAGCCAGCAGCTGGGGGAAGAGGGGAAGAAATGAGGCCCAGCCGCACCATGCCTGTCCCTTGCCATGGAGGTTAAAGAGCCAGCCAGGAGCAAAACCAGCAGAGAAAGGTTTCTGTGAAAGGGTAACTCAAAATAAAGTACCTGCCAGTCTGTTAGCAAAGCAGACTTTGGGAAAAGCTGGCAGTGCATGAAATGCTTGGGGAAAAAGGGTTTCCAGACTTTTAAGGCATGCCCACAACAAAAGGTGAGGATGAGGCTGTGAGAAGTGCTTGGGAACAGGGGACAAAATGATGGCAGCCCCCCCAGACCACAGAAAGGGTCAGCCACACAGCATGGGTGCTATCACAGCTATCACAGCTATCATGAACAGATGCACTCCAATGAACTGTGCTGAGCTACAATCCACTGGGATATGGGGGAACATTATGGGATAGTCCCAGTAATCGCACAGCTGCCCTGATGTTCCCAAGCTCAACACCAAGCTGAATTTGACTTCATTTTTTATTTTTTCTTGGCTGTAACTGCAACATCCTCTCCCTGAAGGTTCATCATCGGCCTTGGTGCTAATGAAAAAATGTGATAATGTTTGCCTACTTCCTGGGGGTGGTGGGAGGCACAATCTAATTAAAGGTTTGCCAGCAGCTCAGGCTCTGCAGATGGATGGTTGTTAGGGAATTGCAAAGTATTATTATTATTATGACGAATGCTAAGACAGGCTTTCATAAACAGGCAACAGGGGAGGTGAAGCAGGTGGTAAAAGCATAGGCAGGGCTTGTTCTGCTTCCTACGCTATCATTCTGGCCTTACATAAACGTGGCCGTGAAGGGTGGCAGCGGTAGATCCTATCTCTGGTCAGAACCATGAAATGAGCAGCTCATGGACAGGCTGTGCTGGGGCTCTCAGTGCTGAGAAACTGAACAACTGAGAAACACAGAAGAAACAGGGCTAGGTATCACTTTGGGATAACCAGCAGCACCTTCCTGCCTTGAACAGGCAGGTTCCTTATTTCTGCAACACCGGCAGAGCCCTGCACTGATCAACACCATCCACCAGCACCAGGCTGTGGTGACGCAGGGCTAAAACCAAACCACCCCAAACATCTCCCAGGGCATTACAGCCCTCTTAAAGACTGATATGGCTACAAACATAGCCCAGGTCCACGCCAGCTGCATGGCCATTCGGTCCAGCCTGCCCATACATAGTTTCAAGATGCTAGCTGGTAATTCAATTTATATAGTGAAAAACATGCTGGTTGGTAGTAAAGCTGTGTTAAAAGTAGTACTCCATTTAGGACTATCCTGGCGTGTCTGTCATGTAAGAAATGAATGTGAGGATGGCTTTTGGTTGCACTTCACTATATAATAAGCCACCTCTGGACCACTTACTGTGCCCTCGGCGCCCAGCAACCTTCATGCCCTTCTTTGGGTTCCAAAGCTATTTACAAACATGTTTCTTAGCTAAAACACAAATTGTTAATTCTCACCCAAAAACAAGTTCCTCAAAAAGCAAACATCACCTGTATTTTTTTCTAACTTAACCACAGGCTGTATCTCTCCTCCTTTGCTGACCTTCATACCTTGGAAAAGAATGTGCTCCAGAGAAAGAAAACAAATTAGCAAGCACTATACTGACAGTCCTAGGATGTTTGTAGGACCAGGAGTTAATGAGGCAGACAGAAGCTATTCCAGACTCTCAGTGCTACAGAGGGGAAAAGTGTTTTGTGGCCACATGGTGACAAGGGGACAAGAAAATGCTGGAGGAGATCTCAGAGGGAAAGGAGACTGCAACTTGATTAAGACAAACAAACAGAGCTGTGAAGAATTCAATAAACCCTTTCCCACCTTCATGCTTAAAAGCAACGAGTGCTTTGAAAAAAAAACACAAGGTCAGCTTTCAGCTGCATCCCCTCTGATGGAAATAACCTCCGGCTTTTGGGGACGGCAAGGAGGAAAGGAGGAGGGTGCCTGCAAGGTGAGGGTGACCTCGGCCAGCCTGGAGCAGCTTCTGCACGCCCAACACCAGCTCTGCCACCTGGTGCTGCCCTCATGTGGCTATTTAATGGGAAGAATGATGTTTTTTCTAATTGTCTTTTTTTTTTTTTTTAAGAAAATAATTCAGAGCACTACTTTTTTTTTTTTTTTTTATTTTTATTATCATTTATATTTTATTTCTTCAATTAAGGTTGTTTTCTGTCCTGGAGCACTCTAGGTGCTCAGTTTGTCACCCTGCAAATAAGGCTTGCTCTGTGCACTAGGAGTCAGCAGCTGCAAAATGCTCTCCCCGGGTTACGTCTCATCAGAGCAGCAAGAGGAATTGGCACAGTTTAGAAAAAAAAAATATTCCAATCACCTCTTAGCAGAATAAGTATCTGCAAAATGCTTGTTGTCTTCATCAGTTACAATTCATGAGACTTAATTGCATGGTGTTTATCAGATGGATTTACAGTGGCGGATTACTCTGCCGCTTAATTCCCTTTGCACTGAGCCTATTGGCACCTCCCGATATCCAATGCTGCAAAATAAACCTGCTCCAAAGTGGTGGAAATACAGGGAAGCTGACATTCAAGAAAACCTAGTCTTTACAGCACTGCTATAAAGCAATAAAATCCTGACTGTAGCCCCCTTTGTCTGCAGCAACCTCTGTGCACAAGAGTAAAGGGGCTGGGACCTGCGGGCAGTGGGGCAGCTGCTTTTTGGTTCAGCCACGTGCAGGAGCACAAACCCCGCTGCCATTCCCCTGACACTGAGAAGACTTCAATGCAGAGCATCCTCCTAGCCCCAGGGTTTGAGACCCGAACAGCTGTAACTCAGCTTCTACTGGTGTTTATTTTATATATATTTCTTAATCTTTATACTCACTATTGGCACATCTTCCTCTTATCTACAAAGTGATGTTTTTGCAAGTAATTATCTGGCAAAGGCAGGCTGAAAATGAAAAGTGTGCCTGTTCCATCTCACTTTCCCAGCCGAGGGGGTTTTGTTCAGTGGAAAAGTGGGACGTCTCATGAATCCTGGCTGCTCAGCCATGTGTCTTGCAGGCCTCCAGGCTTTGCAGGTCTGAGAGCTGGATTTGTCTAAGCCATTATTGCACACTCTATAATTTATAAGACTTAAACTTAAGGATATCAGCTCAACGAGGGTTTTTAATTCACGTTTATTCACTCTTTAAGATTTTAAGTGAATATAAAACTATTTAAAATGTGTCTTTAGTTCAAAGCTTTGGTAATAAAATTTGTATTGTGTTCAATCCAGCTGTGATGTTGCAAATTTGACATAATCCCGCATTCATCACTCCTTTGCTCTTCTTCCTTGGGATGACATTTTGGTGATGAGGTGTTGGAAGACCTGACCCCAGCCTGGACCTTCCCTGCCTTCAGTCACAGCAGGTCAGGCCAGCATGAGCTTAGAAGAGTCACCCGGCCAAAGGATGCCATCCTTCACTATGGAGACACACATGGGAACCCACAGGACAAAATGATCTCATAATGTTGAACTTCTGCACTTCATTTTGTAGCTAAAAGTCACTGTGGACAGTGATGGTGACATTTGGGTACAGGTTGGGACAGCTACCACCCATGCACACAACAGGCTTTCCAAGAGCAGAATGGTGGCACCTCTCCACTCTCCCCAAACATAAATATTTCATTAGATTTTGGTTTTGTCTTTCTTCTGAAAAACTGATTCTTCACATATTTGGAGAAGGAGAGTGCACCCTCCTCACTCTTCATCTGATCCGTTTAAGAAAGCAGCCTGGGAGCTCATGTCACACTTTTGCTTCCGGAGTCCGAGGCCAATGTAGGGCTCGCTGCAGTCTCTCCTGCACCTCTGGATGCAGCTGGAACACATGAGTGAGAAATCACCATTAGCCAAACTCCCAGACTGCTCAGGGCAGCAAAGTATACTTGTATGAGCACACAGAGGGAGATAAGTTGTTGCAGAGGTCCTAAAAAGCTGGTTTTCTTTTTTGTACTGCTAATAACTTAATGAGTGTCAAATGCTTGGAAATCCTTGCAAGGGAAAGGACAAAGATGGGCCAAGTGTCGGGCATCCTGGTAATGATTTGATTTCTCTATCGAATTAAAAGCCGTCTTTCAGCTGTCAGTGCAGAGCAGAAGCAGTGCATGACTTGCAGGAGCAGCTCAGGGACTTATTTGCCTTCTCTGTCTTTAATGCCCGTGCCTCTTGCTGCCCCTATTTTGCATTCTGTACACTCATCAAACAAAATGCACGCTTGTCGCCACGCTCTAAAACTTGCGGGAGCCACAGGATGCTTATTCAGCTGTGACTTTGTACTCCAGGACAGGCTGCTCATTGCACATCCCTCTCCTGATGTCCCCATCCCCGCTCCTGCCCAGCCCCGAGCCCCAGCCGTACCAGTACGCAACAGTGTAGTTTATGGCCAGGATGACCACAGCGGCTGCCCAGTGCCAGAAGAAGCACATGGTGAGGAACATGATGTTGTCGTGGTCGCTCTCATCCCACATGGGACCTCCCCATGGCTGGAACAGCACGACCCCAATCTAGGTGGAAGAAGCAGTTCATTACCATGGGGAAAATCTTTCTGCCTGGCCTTGAAGTCCAGCCTGGCTATGAGTTTGGTGCATGACCCCAAGCTGGTCTGAAAATGGGGCTTTCCAATCTCAGAGAGATGTTCTGGAAGCAAACTGGGCTTGAGAAACTTCTGCAGGAGTTTTGTAGCCACACCAAGCAAGCCTGCACCTTCAGAATCTCTTCTTCTGCACAAAATCTGAATACGTTTGTCCATCTGGATCACAGACTCCTACCCAACCTTTAAAAACTCCAAATTTAGTGTTTTACAAGCTTAGCATGGTTTTTAACCTCTGGAAGAAGGGTGGTTTGAGTCAGTGGAGCAGCCCTGGGAGTGAGCAGGAGGAGAACTCCCACTTATTTTGGCAATTTAGTTCTGGGAACGGTTATCTCTACTCGATTTCTTTGCCTTTCCAGCTCCTACCAAGGCAATCAGGTGGCCTAATTTTTACTCAGCCATTTGATTGCTTGGTGAGGATTGTGTCTTTCCACTAAACCAGAGGGAGTGCTGCCGGGTGCATTAGACACATTAAGCAATTAGTACTTGGTTGTTAGGTACTGCAAAATGTTGCTTGCTTACTCTGAGCACTCGCCTCTTCTCTTTCCCCCAGAGAAGCAATAAGCCGAGACAAACAGCTATTTCAGCCGGAGCAGCCATCAGAGATGACCTGTGCTGAGTAAATTCTCATTCTGGGTTATGATCTATTTATGAAGTGAGCCTTGCAAAATTATTCTTCAGAGACACGTGATTGATACATGATGTACAGCTGCTTTTCCTCTCTGCCATTGCTCTCCTACCTCGGTGCTCAGCTCTGCAATAGAAGCCAGAACAGACCTGCCAGAACCACGTTCCCTGGATGATGGTGACACCAGCTCTGAACATCTCCAGGACAATGTTGTCATAGAGGAAGACCTCCAGCATGGTGCTGCAGGCCCCTGAAAATATGGCGATGAGCAGGAGGGAATGGATATGCTGATCCAGCATGGGGCGGTGAAGGACGT
This sequence comes from Aythya fuligula, assembly GCF_009819795.1. Classification (NCBI taxonomy): domain Eukaryota; kingdom Metazoa; phylum Chordata; class Aves; order Anseriformes; family Anatidae; genus Aythya; species Aythya fuligula. Next base: position 1,771,368 of record NC_045580.1, on the reverse strand, counting down.
GGTAATAGAAGAGACAACCTGCCAAAATACGTATCCCACTTAGAGCAGCATTTAGCACAATGACCGAGATCACAGAGCCCTGGTAGAGCAAATCATGTCCCACTTAGATTTTGGTGAGCTTTATCAGATGGGAAATGTGAGCAATTAGCAAGCTTGAAGGACAAGGAAGTGAAATAATTTCTTAATGTCACATGGAAATGAGTGGCATGCCACAGACAGCACCCAGGCCCCCTCCAAGATCTATTTCCTTTTCTTACATGCCAGACTTTACCCATTGAACTGTCCGTGCTGCTATTTCAAAGACCACTTGGACAAGGGAAAAGAAAATACCAGGAGACATGCTTTGGTTAAGGGGTTTTCAATAAAAGCAAGGACTTCATTTCCTAGTGCCTTCTTCCTGCCCTGTGTGAGTCAAGAGGTCTGAAATCCTGGCTCACAACTTGCAAGACAGTCTGAAGATAAAATGATATTCATGATGTGCTGAAGCCAGAATAAGTCACTTGAATTTGCCACGTGCAGCGCAAGCAGATGAGAATGACGATGCCTGCAGCACAATTAATGGCTCTCGGGGGAATGCAGGGCACACAAACAGCTCTGTGGATGTCAGATAGATGCTGCATCCACCAGCCATTCATCATAACAAGGGAACTCAGCCTTCTGCTTTGTACCGCTCTCACCCCAGAAACCCCAAGCCAGGCAAAGCCAGGACCTATTGATGCCTGTGTTTCCCATCCTGATACAGACAATCCTTCAATAATATATCAGACCTAAAATGTGTCCTCTCTGGGGGTGTCCAGAGCAATATCTCAGTCTGGCAAATTTTGGTCCTGCTCTGACTCACCCTCCAAGACCCCTCCCCAAATTCAGTGCCGTCTGCTACCGACCTTCGACGAACACAGCCACAGAGAGCATGAGGCGGTCCAGACCCCGCGGCACGGTGTTGAACAGGTAGGTGAGGACATCCACTGCCCCGGAGAGCCCATAGAAGAGGTACATGGTGGTGTGCTGCCAGTTCATCAGTTTCACCCAGTCACGTTTCTCCCCACTGTAGAGGTACATGTGAGGACCGTCCGGGACAAACTGCTCTGCCAGCATCCCTGCTCAGACACACAAGATCACACCATTGTGCTTCTGATGATTGATGCCACTCACTGCTGCGGGGGCTCTCTGAAGGCAAGAGCTGAAGATTTAGGGGTAGGGAGAAAGGACTGGATATAAAAATCAGGACTCCCTGGATTAATGGTAGCTGGTCCTTGGGAAGCAGTGTGAGATTTGTTTGGTTTTTTCTTTTTTCTTTTTTTTCATCAAACTCTATTAGAGACCAAGACCATTAAGGAGATGCATCCTTCCACATCTGGGCCAGTTTCTCTGGAGTAAGGGCCATCTCTTATGGAGTAAGAGCACAGCCATCACTACAGGCTGGCAAGCTACCAACACAGCTACTCTGATATAACCCTTACCTATTAGAGCAAAGATGATTTTGACTGCTCCTTCAATGGCATCCACACGCTGGAAGCAGTAATTCCTTTGGGACTTCTTGCTTGCTTTCTGGCTGAGATGCCTCAGTGGGTATTTCACAGACCACCAGAGCCCAAAGAGCAGGAAGAAACTGCCTGGAAGCGCATGACCCTTGAAGTTTGCCATCCTGACAATGTCCTCCAACTAAAAGGCAAAGAAAAACAATATCATTACACAAATCACACCAGGGTTTGATGTAACACTATGGAAAAAAATGGAGGATTTTTTCCCTTTGCCTTTTGGAGAGGACTGGAAGAGCCGGAGCCCAGACTCATTTAGCAGAGCCCCATGTCTGCTGCAATCTGGCATCCCAGCAGCCTGAATCTTGCAGCTCCCAGAGGGCCCAAAGTGGGCTTCATCCCTCCCAGCAGCAGCTCCTGCTCTTCCTAACCCTCAGGGGGTTTGAGCAAGAGCATCCCCTGCAGACCTGGACAGGGTCAGGTTTATAGGACCAGGCAGGAGAGATAACACACTGGGAAAGCTATAGCTGGGGGCAAGGGAACCACCAGTGGGCTTGTTCAGCTCCTACAGAAGAATTTGAACAGCCACAGGAGCGGTGTGCTCTAAGCAAAAATGTTTAAAATTCCTGGAATTGTTTCAGCCCAGATGCATTGATTTTGCAAAGCCAAAGGATTTTGTTAAAAACAACTTCAGAAATGCTCCCAAACCCCAAACAACTTTCTCTCTGCATCACTGCTTCCTCCCAGAGCATCACCAAGCTGGGATTTGCAGCGGGGATCCCACCTGAGCTGCTCAGCACCTCTGCTTGAACCTCCGCACCCCTTGGTGCTGGCACACACGTGCAGGGGTTGCAGGAGAGTCGGGGGATCCGTTTCCTAGGAGAATTGCAGCAATTAAAACTCAGCCAGCTCCTGTTTACCATTTGCTGCTTTGCTTAATTAGGTGCAGAAACGATTAGCTCTTTGATGTGGGCTCGAGCATATGTTCAGGGGCCTGCCTTGGCACGGCTATAGGTCGGTTGTGTCGGGCTGGTCAATTAGGAGTTTTTAATTGATAGCAAAAGCTGTGTCTGGCGGTGCTGAGCAGCTCCTCCTCTGCTCAGTAGTGCTCCCACCCATGCCGAGCTGCAGCAACACCGGCTCACTCGTGGCACAGATGCAACCCATTGGAACAGCGAGGGGCTGCGTATCTTCGTGCTGAACCTGCCCATACACCCACCACCTTGGTTTGCTTCCCCCGGCTGCATTTGGGCTTCATTCCCCCCCCTGTTGGTATGATAGAGCAAAACACACCCTTCTCCTGCTGTTTCCTGCCATAAAGGACAATTTGGGGATGAGGTTGAAAACAGCTTGCTGCTGTTGGCCTTTGAGAGGCACAAGTTGTTGCTTAGGCTTTTTTCATCCCCATTTTGGGGTCAGTTTGTCCTGAAGACACCCTGTTTTGCTCTGTTGAGCCCAAGCTGCTGGGTCCTGGCCATGTGCAGACAGTATCTCCTGCAGGCAGCTGTCCTGGGGCAGGAAAATCTGCCAGGCTGGGTCAGACCTGCTGCTGCCAGGTGAGAGCTGCTTTAAACAAATCAGCTGATGCATCACCTTGAGGCAAGCAAACGTCGCCTTCTGGCACAAACACCACCCTGGTGTGTGCAGCTGCCTGCACAACCGTGACTGCACCTTGTGCCACGGTCCTACCTTCACCAAATGCCTACAACCTTTTCCTGAAAAAAAAAAAAAATAAAAATGAGGAGGGGACTTAATGCTTGGGTGGAAATGCTGTGCATGAAAACATGATTTCCTACTGCATTTGAGAGCAGCTTTGCAGGCAGCTTGTAGGAGCACTGCAAGGCTCTGCCTTATTTCATGACTTAAAAGCAAGGATTTATTGACAATGGGTGCATTGGGTAATTAAACATGAAATCAAAGCAAGGCGCTGTTTACCAGCACTGCTGGCACAGTCCAGTAGCTTAATACAATAGCCTCTTTTGACCTTTGAAGGAGGAATCAGAACATCTACCTGTATCCCTCTGACAAAGGGAGTGACATGCCTGAGCAGGGGAGGTGGCTGAACAGTCTGTATTTTCTGGGTGAGCAGCGAGACACATCACATACATGCAAAGGTATTATATCAGAATAATATAACTAAACCCCTAACATAACTAAACCCCTAGCAGAATACCATGACAAGACAGTCCTACAGCCGTACTGCAGTAATGCTATAATTACCATGTTACAATGCTACCCCACATGTCAAATATTTAACTCCATGAGCCAGCTCCAGCAGTTATATTTTAAAGGTCGGTGTTTAATAGGACCTGAGGGTTTCCCACATGAGTCCAATGCAGTCAGAATGTGATTACCTAAAAGATACAGTGATCAGTCAAAGCAGGGAAGCTTAAAGGTTACTTTTAGGTGTTAAACACACAACCCATTTGTAGGATGAAGAAAAGCATGAGAAAAACCCAACAGCTCTGATTTCAACCCTGAGCACCCCAGAGAAAGCGGCTCCTGTTTATCCTCACTCCAAATGTAGTGAGGCTGTGCCTGTGATCCCCTGTGTTAGGGAAAAAATCAAAAAGCCGAAGACACAGCTGGTTCCAGGGTTGGTACCAGCAACTGCTGCCACAGGGCATCACTGCAAGGCGTGACTTTGCCATGTTTCCTACTCATCTGATCTGTACACTTGATAGCGCACCCGCGTCCCTGCTCCCATGTAATTAATGCTCTTTGCCCCACTGCCTGTTTATTACAATGCCGTGCACTGAGCTGGCTTAATGATTTACTCTTTCATCTGCTCTTATCACCTCCCAAAGGAGTTGGTTTCTTTTTGTTTTAGAGCTAATGCACCAAATCACCCAGGAAGGCATTTGGTGCAGTCTGGAGGATAGTGAGGAGCTGGGGCAGACTTTTGTCTCCTCCTTCCACCTCCCTGTGACAGCCCCAGTCTCTTTTCAGCCAGCCCCAGGACCTCTAGGGTTTGCCTTGTTTGCTCTAACATTTTGAGTGTGCTTCTCTTCTCTTCTCTTCTCTTCTCTTCTCTTCTCTTCTCTTCTCTTCTCTTCTCTTCTCTTCTCTTCTCTTCTCTTCTCTTCTCTTCTCTTCTCTTCTCTTCTCTTCTCTTCTCTTCTCTTCTCTTCTCTTCTCTTCTCTTCTCTTCTCTTCTCTTCTCTTCTCTTCTCTTCTCTTCTCTTCTCTTCTCTTCTCTTCTCTTCTCTTCTCTTCTCTTCTCCTTTCCTTTCCTTTCCTTTCCTTTCCTTTCCTTTCCTTTCCTTTCCTTTCCTTTCCTTTCCTTTCCTTTCCTTTCCTTTCCTTTCCTTTCCTTTCCTTTCCTTTCCTTTCCTTTCCTTTCCTTTCCTTTCCTTTCCTTTCCTTTCCTTTCCTTGTTGTTGTTTTGCAAAGGTTTTATTACTGCATTGATAACAACTTGCTCAGGGCACTGCTTCCATGTCCCCAGCTTGGAAATTACAGTCTGAAGTTCGCGATTGGAAACAGCTCACAGCCATCACCCATGCAATGAACTCTGCCCTTCAACCTCCACAAATCAGACAGTTCAGAGCCAGCAGAGCTGTTTGGCTCTCTGGGGGACCTGCTGCATGGCTTTCAGAGCGTGTTCGTGTGACAGGGGCATTCCCGGGGGAAATGCTGACTCAGTAAAGAAGAGAAATGTCCTCGCTCACAAAAAGGCTGAGCTCGGTCTGGATCCCAGCTGGGAAATGCCACTGAGGTGCATGTCTGGAAGTAATGCAGCTATTTCTGACCCTCTTGAGGTGGTTTTGGCCTCCTTGTACTGAATCTGAGAGTGCAGGAGGGCATTGAGCCCAGACCTAGAGACCAACAGCAGCTGAAGTGCTTTGGCCAAAAACCATCCTCTGTCAGCTCAGTTCCCACCCCCACATTCTCCCTGTGCATCACATTGGTTTGTGTTGGATTCAACATAACCCCACATCCTGATCTACCAGAAAAAAAGAAAAAGAAAGAAAAAAACAAACAAACAAACAAACAAAAAAACAACCAACCAACCAAACAAAAGGCTGGGCGGGAAAGAAATGGTCCAGCAATGAGGAGCCTGGAGAAGCAGCTGTGGCAGTGATATAGCTATACCATTGCAGACAGAAAAATTGCAAAGATGACACCCAGGAGATGTCAGGTATATGTACAAATGGAAGTTCCCCTATCTCATGTCCTGGCCACCTGCTGTCTGTGCTCTGCCCCATGCTGTTACCAGCTCAGTCCTGTTTGTACAGACCCAGGGGCACTTCTAACGAGAGCAGCACTTCCATTAGCTCCCCTAGGAGCTAGATCCCTAATGCAGTAATGTCAGCCTGAAACCCCACGCTGAGCCATTTTATCCCATTATCACTGGGTTTTCTTGTATTTCTGCCTCTATCCACATTGGGCAGTGTTGGTGACGTTGAACCAACTTATTTTTTGTTACTAATATTCCCAAGCCCAGCTGCTTCCGCAAAACTAAGAAAGCAACTTTTCTGCCTATAAAAGATATTTTTGGGGTTTTGTCTTAGGTTAAAAATCAGCAGCAGCATTGGAACCTGATGGGCCCAATTGCGGGGGAACAGCTGAAGGACCTTCCATTGCTGGAGCTTGCACAGAAGCATTGGATGGAGGCATGAGATAGATCAAGCTCATCCTAACACATTGGCTTGCCATTAGGTTTGCAGTGGGAAAATTAAACCTGGAAGTTCAAACTGATGAAAGCTTCCGGAGTGGTCTGTGTAACAGACAAAACAGACCTTAATGAAAAGAGACACGGGGAGAGAGAGACCAAAAGGAGAGGAGGATGTTGTGCTCCCTGTTGCTGCCCTGCCTCTGCTGACCTTCTTCTGTGCCACTGTCTGGTTTGGGTGTGCTCAATTTTACCCCACCAGAGTGGCTGCGGTGAGGGGTGTGAGCCCAGGACCCCAGAGCAGCGACCTCCCTCCAGCTCAGCTACAGCCCAGCAGAAAAAGCTGAGCAATAAAACAAATTACCCGAAGCCATCTTAATTACACAGGCTCGGAGCAGGCGCTTTGTCATCTTTTGCTTCTCTTTACTATGTGCATTTGCTTATTTGTGCTTTTAAGGAAACAGGGTCTGACTTTAAAAATGATCTCTTTTGGGAAATGTGTGTTACCATCCTAAAAGCTATTTTTCTTGGCCTCTGCGTTAGAGATTAAAGTGCTTTCTGAAGGTGGAGGTTGCTGCAGGACTTGCCTTGCCAAGGTCTCGCCTGCTCCGTGACGCATGGTGATGAAATCGCCCTGACTCTACAAGCCCCTATTACCTCATGGGCACCAGCACACAGCCGTGACCCCAAACTGGCATTGCTGCCACCAGAAATGCCGCAAAGTCCGTATTTTCTGAAGACAAGACAATTGCACATCCTAAAATTGTCCCAAAGCTGGCGTTTGCTGCAGTCTCTTTAACAACTAATCTGTGGCTGCTCCCTACTCCTCATCCCCTGTTCTTCCTCCCCTGCCATTTATCGTGGGGAGCCCTGCCCTAACGAGCATCCCTTGCCCAGAGGAAGGAGCCCCCTTGCCTCGCCTGGGCTCCCCAGGGGATATTTTGGGCAAACCCGCCATATGACACAGGCTGACAGCTGCCTTTGACAACCCTCAAGGAAAAAGCTTTCCCCCAAAAAAACTATTAAAGAGACTGTTTCAGTTTCAATATATTCAAGGCACAGCCAATTAATCACCTTAAACACCTCAGGTCTGCTTGCTGCGCGGTGCTGGTGTGCCTCGGTTTATTGGATACCTGCGGCTGCCTGACTTAAAGCTCTGGAACTGCCCTGCTCACACCAAAACGTTGTTAGATTTGGTGACGTGCTGCTAGGAAGAAGGAAGAAACCTGCAGCAGCGTCCTGCTGAGGGAGGCACCAGCTGCGGAGAAGGGCAGTGCCCGGACTCATTTCCTCCTCACCTGCCCCGTTTTCAGGTACTAAAAAAGACTGTTCAGGGCAGTTCTGCAGGGAGAGGAGGGTGGGGGAAGACTTTCTGCTTCAGCGCACGTAGGGCGATTTCGGTCCAGTTCTTGGACAGAGCCTTTGTGTTTCTTTTGGCTGGGAGCAGAGCAAGCAGCCAGGGAGGGCTTCATGCAGGCTGCCCAGCGAGGTGCACGGGGCCTTTTGGGGACCCCTGGGCTGCCCCTCTCTCACCTCTGCTGCCTCAGCCCCCTGGTATCTTGTTTAATTTCCAACTTTCTCCCCAGACAGCACTGCTACCAACTCCCACCACCACGGCCCATCCTGGCAGAGGCAGCAGAAGCAAGTCCCTGCCTCCCCCACCCCACTGCACCCTGTTACAGTGGGACACCCCAGTGTGCAGAGCCCCCCTTCCACATCACTCACCCGAGGGGAGTGGGTCCAGACTCACCCACCCCAACCCCTCACCTCCCTCCTCATGGCTTTGGTCCAGACACCGAATTTGGGGGTCCCCCACCCCACCCCACCTGGAAACCCAATCCATGGGGCTTCCCAGCCACGCAACATGAGGCCCCATTCCAAAAAGGAGACAGGGTGTGTTTGCCCACCCCATCTCCCACCGCATTTTCCCCCACGAAGCCCCTTCCCGCAGCCACCCCTCGGTACCTGCCGGCCGCTCCAGCCGCACCTGCACCCAGGTGAGCCGTGCTCCGCCCCACAGCCCTGCCCGCGCCTCGCCCCGCTGGCTCCACGCTCCAGCTGGAATCTTTAACCCCAAATCTCTACTTCTTTAATCATCCCAAGTATCAAATATCCTTCTTCAGACCCTCCCCCTGCATCGCTCTCCCTGTGCAGGGTGCATAGGGCGTCACCCCCTTCCACCCCATGCCTTCCCCCTTTGCAGCCCCCCAAAATGCTGGGACATGGAGGGGGGACCCACCAAACAGCTTCACTGCTTCTGCATACTTCATTTTCCCTGCGTCCCAGGTTGTGATAGATGCTCCTCCAGGGATCCGCGATCATAACCCATATTTCAACTCCGAACGCAATTTTCTGACCAGACCTCCTATAAAATGTAGTTTATTCTTAATAATACTTTCCACTTTCATCTCCAGCCCTGCAAGTGCTTTACAAATGTTAAATAATTAACCCCCACGACACCCTTGGGAGAGAGGTAAGCATTATTATCGCTATTTGTAACAGAAGCACTGACAGAGCCTTCTGTGCTATAGCCCTGCCAGCCCTCGGTTTAACTCACTTTTATGGAGCAGCACAGGTACTTACATCACCAGCAGCAAATACACCTGCCGCAGGGAATTTGTAGTGAGAAAGCTGAGTCTTACTGTCTGGGCACATTTTTAAATATACCCACTGCATTTCATAAATGACTTTGCAGTTAGAAGCACTGTCTAGCTATCCCCTGGCACATTTTTTTTTTTCTTTTCAAGTGGGGCATTTATTAAAACCAAATCTATTCACTCACCCCATCTTGTGCTGTTGTTTAAACAGGTGTCTTCTGGTAAAAATAATGCCCTGTTGATTCATCTTCACGCCCCTCTTCTAGAGGTGTGTGCTGCTGGAGTCAGGGGAGGAAGGAAGCATCCTGCAGGCATCCTCTCCCCGCTGATTTTATCAGCATCTCGTCCTGACAGCTGCTGCGGCACTGGGGTTGGATGCCCGAGCCGTGCATGTTCCTTCAGGTGGGCGATTCACATTTTCCATAGAGAAAAGCCAAGCTGCAGGCATTTCTCTGCTCCAGCTACATAGCGCCTCCATTAAATGGCTTCATGGATGCTCTAGGAGCCTGCTGCTGTTTTAACTCTGGTCCTGTGAGCCTGGAATAAATCAGAATAAAATGGGTTAAGGATCAGGACCCTTTTACATCATCCCTGCTGCAGACACACAGGGGTCTTTAGGTTTACTCCCAAAACCCTGCACCTGAAAGGGAGAATGAACAATAAATGGGAGGAAAATGAGTGTGATGTGGAGGGCCCAGAAATGTATCAAATTATTTAGCTGGGGAGGTGCTGTCTCTCCTGAGCAAGTTTATGAAACAAACAAACGAGCAAACAGGATGTCCAAAAAATGTAAATGCAGCACCAAAAATGCTGTGCAAAAATTTGGGTTGCTCTTCCATTGACAATGAAACTCCAATTTCTAGACGGGGTTTGTAAATCCCACGGCTGCCCTCATTTCAGAGGGCTGTTTAGCTACTGTGGCAGAAACCTGACTCTGAAAATGAAATGTGCCCTTAGCGAATGCTCTGCTGCCTGTTGCTGGTGTTCCTTGTCTACCAGGAAATTTGCACTGCAAAATATTTGCAGAATGAAACCATGGTGCCCGGGGGGTGGGTGGATTTTACTATAAGGAAATAGGAAACCTCTGCATGTGTATTTATGGTAGCAAACACCACCCCTGAGCAGGTAGCTAGTCTGAATTTGAATGTGTTCAACTTTGTCAACTTCCCATGGTTCACAGCAACCATTTCATAGTAAAATACAGACAAAAAGTCAATTAATTTATAGCTATACCTCTGCTAGAGTTCAGCAACCCCTTAAAAACCTCACAGCTCCTTCAATGACCTTGAAATCACACATAAAGCCTGGACCTCATCCAGCCTATGTCCAGATTTTGGCTTCTCACCAGCCACAGACATGGGGCTCCCACCCACGGTGGGACTTAGGGTGACCCCACTGCATGGCACGGGCAGCAGAAACAAGCCAGGGCTTGAGTCCTGATCGGCAGCTCGCCCAAATCTTGTTACCTTGACATGAAACCAGTCCTGGCACAAATTCATGATTCCTAGTCCAGGATGTATAAAATAGCTTGGAAAAGGCTCAGAATTAATTGCTCAGAGAAATGGGGGAAGTGTAGAGTGTTATAGACAGGAAATGAGTTCCCTCGTTCCCATGTGCTGGCACAGGGGATGGGTGCAAGACCCCCCCCACCACGTGGACACAGCCAGAGGTGAGCTGCGTGGCTTGGCTGCCACTTTAGGATGCAGGGAAACTGGAAAGCGAGCTGGAGAGCTGCATGGCACACCTGTCCAGACATAGATACTTTTGTGGTCCTTCCCTGGGACATCAATGTTGTTCCAACCAAAGAAGATCGTTACATCTTGTACTCCTTTCACCTGTGCAGAAGTGTTACGGGTGTGCACAAACCCCACCTAAATGAGTGGGTGCTGTGCAGTGTAGCACCCACCGTGGGCAAGGTATCTCTGGAAAATAGTTGCATGCCTTCATCCTCCTGCTTTTAAATCCCCCAAAACCTGACTTGGCCCCTCAAAAAGGAGTCACATCCTGCATATAACCATCAAACAGATCTGTCACATCAGCCTTCCCTATAGGCTGTGTGCATCCCTTCAGAGCACCCTCTCATCTCATTAACTTGTGTAGAAGCGCTAATAATATATCCAGATGGTCCATTAATATCTTTGATAGCCAAATTAAAATTGAGGAGGAAAACGATACTCCAAAGTCATTGTTCTCATTCAGGCATCCTGCCTCTGGTAGAAGTTCATTTACTTGAAGTGTTTTTCTCTCCCTGAGCCGTTCGCGGAGTTATGCACCAGGCAGGAAGGGTCTGGAAATCTCTTTGCTGCTGCTGCAGTGCAGGATAAGCCAGTACTGCAGCAGCAATCCCAAAATTGATCATCACAACCCGAGAACAATATTTCAGACATCGTGGCGAGGGGTGGACAGCTTTGGATTTGAAATTCTGGGCAGCAGTGAAAGCAGGCTGATGGATAACGTTAAGGAATAAGCAATGTTTTGTCTCCTGCTCAAAACTACAGAGCTCGGAGCCATTCATGTGCTGAGCCCACGCACAGTTTTGCAGGGATGCCAAAGTCCTGCGGCTGCCTCCAAGCTGCCATGAGCACAATTTACACCTCACCTCGGGTGGCTCCAGTCCCCAGGCAGGGTGTGAAATTTGGGGAGTGGAAAGTGCCCCAAGGAGGTGCAGGCTGGGAGTTATCGAAGGAGATGGCAAGGGACTCCTTGGGCTGTGTGTGAAACGTGACCTGGTTCTGACAAACACCCTGTTCCCTCGCAAAGATGTCTAGGAAGGAGTTTGCCAGATGGCAAAAGGAGAGAATGAATAAATCCGAGACAGCACATCTGCAGCAGCTTCCCAAGGCCAGCCCACAAAGGCACGCCAAAGTGCAGCTGTGGACAGCGAATACGATCTGTGCACGGCCAGAGTGAAAACATGCTGAGAAGGGACTGCTTTGGGGCAGAACTTGTCCAAGAAAATTGATGCAAGTGAAGCAAACCCCAAAGGTTCCTATAACTGCCCCCACCCCAAACAGGTCTGAGCCCCTTTCCAGGTAAATACAGGCAAGAGGGGACTGGGATTAAATAAAAGTGGGGAGAGCTCAGCCATGGTGGGATTCCAGCTGCATCCATCCCAGCTGGATGCCAGCACTGCACAGTGCTTGGAAAATGCTAAGCAATTAATAAGGGACAGCAAAATCACTAGAAATACAATAGTGTGGTCAGACAAATATAAGAGAAAGTGAAGGTGGAGAGCAAGAAAAGAGAGAGAGACAGCACAAAGGGAAATACAAAGAGAGGTGATAGAGGCGTAAGAGATAGCATTGAGAAGGGAGCACAGAGCAGGCAAAACTCCATGGGAAATTTTAACATTGGACAAGCAAGGTGAAAAAATAACTGACAGCTGACATAGAGCAAAAAAAAAAAGCAGGGGAGTGAAGAGATGCTGGGCACCTCCAGACCTGCCAGCCAGGAGCAGCAGCAGCATGGGAGGCTCAGTCCAACCCTGCCCCAGGCACCTTGGGGCTGCGTCACCGCCACGGCCACCCTGTGATCCTCAGGGCAAAATTCAATGTCACAGCCCTAAGAGCTGCCCCATGTTCCATCTGAACAGGTTGTGCTTGGCACAGTGGCAACACTTCTTTGCAAAATACGTTGTAATTTTTTATTTTTTTTTTACAGGCTCTTTTAGAGGGCTCAGGGGAGATGGTGCAGGGTGAGGAAGGGCACAGCAAAAAACAATAAAAATATATAAAAAATAAAACCCAACCCCAAAATAAAACAAAACAAAACAAAACAAAACAAAACCTCCCAGAGGGCTTTGTTCCACCCCCCCTCCGTCAAGCTGCCATTCAGCAGTGAATGGAGCAAGGGCACACCTCGGTGGCGGAGGGAGGAATGTCACCTCCCCGATCCCGTAGAAAAAGTGGTAAAAAGTGGAAAAAGCGGCATTTGCTCGGGGTTCTGTTGATGCTGAACACCTGGGGCTGGCCCAGACGGTACTGGCTGATGGGGAAGTCCTTCGGGAGCTGCAGCTGCGAGGGACTGGCAGCATTCTCAGTTTCATCTGAAAAGACAGGGAGCTCCAGCACGTCACTTTGGCACTTTAACACCGGGCTCTTCATTGTTTTTAATTAAATCTGGGAAGTGTCATTGTAATACCGATATTTACTTTCGCTTCTTCCCAATATTTATCACGGGCTACAGTTCTTTGCCTGCTATTTTCCTCCTCCCCAGCAGTCCTGAGCAAATATTTATAATGTCTGCTAATATTCAGCACTCTGCTCAATCCCCAAAATTGCATCTTACCCAAACCCGTACCCGGGGCGTGGGAAGAGCAAAACCTCCCCCTTAGGGACCCTGGGCGATGGCAATACATCCCAGGCAGCCCCCCAGAGCCGTGCCCAGGGGGCTGATTTGGGGCCACGGACCCTCGGCACCATTTGGGAACGCTAGGTGGTGCTGAGGGCCCGCAGATCGCCTCGCTGCCGCCCAGGGATGCTCAGGGCTCTGAGGGTGCTGGGGAGGGACCGGGGGCCACATCCCCGTTGTGTTTCCACCCGTGGAGCCGGCCCCACGCCCCCTGGAAGCTCCTCGTGTCCCTTTGTCACAGGCGCTTGGAGCCAGCCTGGAAATTTGGAAACAGTGCTCCCCAGTTTTACTGATGGGGAAACTGAGGCACAAGGGGAGCACCGAGCAGTGTTCATCCCCATCCAGTCGCAGTCCATCTCCGGAACACAGCGCAGCACTTCTCCAGCAAGGAGGTATCATGGACTGTTGCTCAGCCCCAAAATCAATGGGAAGGCACTCAAATTGCCTCCTGCAAATGCCAAACTCCCTTTTGGGGTCTGAACTTGCCTAACGGTGAATCTCAAATCATATCACCTATTTTTTTTGGATGGGAGATAGTGAACAGTCAGTCCCAGCTTGCAGACTCTGGGTTACTCAGAGTTTTACCAAGGATGACTTTTAGGGTGGTATGGAACTCTAATTTTGTTCTAAAACTGAAAAAAAAGAAATCAAATTTTTTGAAAGTTAAGGGCCAAGACACAGATCAGCTGAGCAGACAAGGTGGATAAAAACCTTCAGTGCTGCCACTTTGGCATGCATTAACGAGTTTTCCACCACTGTCAGCTGCCCCGGTGAGAACCAAGGGGGCTGCTAATTAGGCTGAAACTCACTCAGGTCTGCCCCCCCTCACCCCCAGCCCCCTTTGCCCACCACCTCCCATTCCTCCACACTGCCCGCAGGCTCCGGTTACTCCACAAGTCTGTAAACAGCATCTAAAATAATTGTGCAGTTGTCACCGTCGGGCCAGGGACACACACACAAGACTATTTTAAAACGTTGGCTTAGCCCAAAGGGCTGAGGGGATTGTGGCACGGCCCAGCTGTCCCCAGCAAGCGCATCAAAGTGCCAGGCGGGATGCCGCAGCGCCGGCCTGTCCTTGCCGCTTCGGCTGGGGCAGGGGGCCAGGGATGGACAGCAGGGAGATGCCACGTTAATGGTGTTTTGACGCGGGGCTTCCAGAGCCATCTGTGGGGCCTGGGGGGACACGGGGAGCAGCTGGAAGGGAGCTGGGGGTGGTGGGTAGGGGGTGACAGGGGGCTGTGGTTGGGCCAAGGGACTTGCGGTGCTTAGTGCAAGGCACGGGGCTGCAGCCGGTAGGGAGAAGGATGAAGACATGGTGAGGCTGCATGTCCTGCTCACCTTTGGAAATAGTGGAGGGAAAGGGCAATGCTAACTTCTCCTAACCCTGTGGGATTAGCAGGCTTTGACCATGCCTTGATGCAACGTCAAGGAAGGGCTTGCACATATCTCCAGGCCAAAAGACAAGACTCTTCCTGCTGCCTGTGGCGTTAGGGCTGGTGATAAAATGTTATCGGTGTTCATCAGCCCTAAGCAAAATGCAACCCTTAATTCCCTTTGGTCAGCATGAGGTGCCACGCTGGATGGCCAGCGGAAGACAAGGATGCTGTTTTCATCTTGGTCTCCTGCTTGCCCTCTGATCCTGCTCTGCCTGCATACAGGCAGGATTGCTCTCCATCCCGATGGTCCCCTGTTTCGGAGCCTGGTGAAGAGGCTTTAGCAAAGCTTAGGGACCTGCTTTCCGCTGGAGAAAAGGACCCTTTGCTCCCAGCTCCTCACTCAAAGAGAGTTTTGCCCGAGTCACGAGGCTCCAAATTACCAACAAGAACAAGAAAGAGATGCTCAGCTGGGGTGACTCTTCCAGATCTGTGCTCTCTCTGCTTTATTTTGCATCATTTCCCTGCAAGCCACCAAAGCATGCTGCCAGCCCGTTTCCCACATTTAGATTTCCAGCAATTACCAGCAGTGCATCCATCCCAATGACTTTCCTGTCCCCTTATGCAGCCCCACTGTCTCTGCCTTCAGGGGCTCCCTGAGTCAATCCCCCCAGGAGGCAGGTAACAAACAGCCTGGTGTACAGCAGGCCCACTTGGCTGTGTGCTGCTCCCCAGATAACACCTCCCTCCCTTTTCCAGAAGTACTAGGCACTACAGTTAGTCCTGAACTTGTATTTCTTTGTGAAAATACAATAAATAAATAAATAAATAAATAAATAAATAAATAAATAAATAAATAAATGTGTATATATATGTATATATATAAATGACATGCTGATCAAAGTTGGGAATTGACACTTTTGACAGCTCTCATTTATTACTCACCTCGTCTCTGCAAAGAAGCAGGCACAGGCAGAGTGTTTCTTTTTTCTCTTTTGGGGTTCCACAGGAGGACTGAGGCAGCTCCTCCACCACCACGTGGATGAGGAAAGTGCTATTTCATCACTCGCTCTCTTGCAGTGCAAGCTATGCCCACCCATTTCACACCTTGACTCCATCAGATATACCCACCTGGCTGGGCCAAGCCATGCTTGGGGCGATATACAGGATGCTTTTAGCCTTGTTCACAGTAAGAATGACTTGCCAGGAGCTCTCTCCATGAAGAATCAACTATATACAATCTCATATAAAGACCATCAAAGACCATCCCTACATGTCCCGTACAACTAACATCTCCAGATATTGGTGGTGTGTTGTCCTGATCTGTTGATTAAATGGGGTAAGTTTTGACAAACCGATACAAGCCCTACACAGAGCCATGAAAAATCATAGGTAGATTGTGCGCCTGTCTTGGAGAGGCTTGGATCCCTTGCAAGGTGAACCTGGAACAATTCCCAGCACCAGGCAAGAGCCATCTTTCAGCAGCTGCAAGCCATTTATTAGATGGGTTTGAATATTTCTGCAAAAGCCGAGCCTAGGGGATGGAGGCGGAAGGGAGAGAGACAAATGTGAAGAAAAAAAATGCGTTAATTACCAGTCCATTTGCATGACGTGAAGCTGCCTCGGTCCGTCATCTTGTCCCCTGAGCCATGGTTTGTCGGGTCTCAGGCTTTCATGCTGGGGTCCCAGCAGGGCCCATGTTTCTCTGCATTGCCATAGGGACGGCAGCTGCAGCTGACTTCTCCCGTTAGAAGCCACCGCCGGCACTCCAGAAACCATTTCGGGAGCATTTGTCGCAACAGCTTCTGCTAATCTCTCTTTCATTTGTAATTATTTTCTCGCCCAGGCGCTCCGACACCAGAGCCGCCCTCCCTGCCTGCCCCTGCGGGAGCATCGCTGGCTGCCCTGGGGGTGTCGTGGCGAGATAAAAAGGACGCGGGGGCGGGAGCAGGGACAGTCTTGCGAGGAGGACGGTGGCCTTCAAACGAGCTCAGGCTCCTCCAAAGGCGATTGAAGTGGGCCGAGCGATGGGGCCGGCAGCTTTGAGGCAGCCCGCGCCATCTCAGCCAAGAATAATTGAACAAATAGTTTATCTGGCGCACCGACAGCTGTAGGGAACAGGCGATTTCCAGAGGATTAGGGGAGAGCTGTGAAAGGGAGCTCCCACGGGAAGTCTAAAACCCTCATCTTGAATTCAGCCCGCCAAGAACACATGTTGGAGCCTTTGACTTACTTTTTAAGCAACTTTTCTTCCCCCACCCCCCTTTTTTCCAAACGATGCTATAAACCAAAATGGTGAAGTCACTGGAGCACGAGGCAGGACAATGGGGTCTGTGGGAAAGAGATGAATTATTTAGTGGCGGTTGATTTCTAAATGGGGTTTTCCTCTGGCACGTGTTTTCTTTTGGTCTAATCCTGGCAGTGTTATTGTAACTTTTTTTCCCCAGTGTTTAATTTTATTGGGCTTTAAATTTGTAGTGGTCACCAGCAAGGCAGGGAGGCAAGACAGGAGACTTCATCTGTAGTGCCTTGCTTTCTGCACTCATCAAGCAAAGCTCAGCCACGACATGAAACTGCAACGTGCTTTACACTGCACCCAATTTACTTTGCAACCTCTTCCTCTGCCAGGGCATAAAGACCCAAAATAAACATTGCGCCCAGCCACTGTTTTGCCTGGGGTAACATCAGAGCAGATCTAATCCCAAACCCCTCTATTTTTGATTGCATGTGAATAGAGACAATTAGAGATGAAGATAAGGCGCCTCGGGAGTGGGTTGCAGCTCAGCTATGGAAACTTCTTCTACATCTTGTCCCACGGAGTGCTCCAACCTGGACCTGAAGGATCATGTCTGGGAGAGATCATCCCAACATTGCACCTCCCTTCCCCAAGGACAGATGCTGCACTGTGTCTGGATCATCCCTCCACAACCCTTTTTTCTGCAAAACCATCCTCTCTCACTCAGGCACAATTACACATTTTTCTGGCATTGTTTGCAAGGTCAGAAGACTTCAGTAGCCATCACTCACATCTCTCAGAGGTCAAGTTCACGTGGAACTGGAGATGCTCAAGAAGAGCCTCCAGCACCCTCTGTAGTCCTTAGTCCACCAACCACCTCACAGCCCAATCAGTCCAGCTGCAGACCATTTCGAAACCAGCTCCATCCACATGCAGCCACCCACAGAGAAGTGAAACCTGGAGAGCAGCACCAGGGATTAGCTCACCCTGGCCAGAGAGATGTGTCTGTAAGAGAAGGAATGAGCTGCTGCCTTGACCTCCCTCTTTATCTCCCTTTGCTGCAGTCAAGACAACCAGCAACGATCTCATTTCCAACCAGCTTCAATTAAACATCTAATTTGCAAACAGCTACATGAGATAAAATCCCTTTTACCAGCAAGAGGCAGACTCTACTCACTCCTGTGCAGCCAGGCATGGCAGACTGTACAAAAGCACTGTATCCTATGCATGAATTTGCATCGAAACAGCCCACGTTTGAGGCTCTCCCCATTTTCCCCTAGTGTGTAGCAGTGCCCTGGCCTAAACCAAACCTTATTTAAAGATGGAGATCTGGTGGTGTCACTGCACTTGTCACTGTAGTTCTCCTCCAAGTCCTGGTCCACAGAATATGAGAGGACAGAGAGGAAGTTCAGCAGCACCCCCTCCCTTCACACCAGCTCCAGATCTGTCCTCAGACTTAATTTGGATCAAGAGAGAGACAGAGTTAACGATCTAATCACTATTTTTAGAAAACTAGTCTTCTGTTGAGTATGTATTTGGCAATCCCTACAGCTGCATCACCAGCAATGAAACCTTTGGGGATGGGTTTTGCCTAACTCCAGTCACTCAGCAAGAAAATAAACTTTTAAGCCCTTCCCTTGATGGTACAGAACTATTTTTACTGCTTTTTCACCAGGGCATTATCCAGGCTAGTTTTAAATTCATAGGCAGTGAGAACTCCCTCATAAAAATATGGCAATTTCTATATAAATATATATATATTATAGAATGAAAAAATGCAACAATTTCTGGAGGAGAGGTTCGCTAGGGGTTATTAAACAGAGGCAGGTTTTGGCTTAGTGAGGCTATAAACCACTGACTGCTGAAAGCTTCACGATTTACTGGACAAAAAGGTTGTTCTGGGCCATATTTCTCCAGGATGCACAGCTCAGAATTGTCCTTTTCTTGCTCCCCTTCCCCAGCATCCAGAGGGCCTGTGGTTTCTGCTGGGTCCCAGCATGTTGGTGGAAGGGGTGAACATGAACGGGCTCAAGATCCTCAAAGTCTGGATTAGTCAGTCGGCATCCAAATACATTATTGTCAGCTTCTAGATGTGTGGGATTAGGTGGCAAGCTCTAAAGAAGGCCAAGTTCCAGGCAGTTCTAGCAGACTTCAGTACATGTCGCACAGTTCAAGTAGTAAAAAAAGGGGAAAAAAAAAAAAAAAAAACTTTTAAATTACGAGGAGATGAGAACCTAACAAAAGGAGTCTCATTTGTTGGTTTCTTTTTTTTTTTTTAAATACCTTTCAATCATTCCACTCACCAAAGAGACCTTAACTTGAAATCCAGCCCTAGAAAATGCATTACTTACTGCTGAATTGATGTCACTGCCAAAGAATTTTCTCTCAGCTTAAGCTGTCTGCTGCAACATGCCAGTGGCACGTTCGAGATGTTTCCGTATTTGTGGAGTAAAATTCCTTGCGTTGGTTTTTTGCTCTTCCCCTTTCCCCCCATTTTTAATTAATTCCTTTCCAGGGGTGGGATGTGCCACTAGAGCTGAACATGCTGAGTAAAACATTTCACTGCAGATTTCAGCACTCAGTGGGAAATGCTCACACATTCCACCTGGGTTTTGCCACACAAAATCAAGGATTCACCTTTATACCCACAGCGGTCATCGCTCCATCACCCCTCTAACCTACCACATGTTGCATGAGCTGGATACAAGCACTGCAATCATGACACAGAGCAACATCTACCAGGGATTTAACTCAAACCCTCTGCAACTCAGGACACTTTTGCTTCTTGAATTTTGAGGTGGGTGTGCTGGTGACAAGTTACCGGTTGCAGAGTCCATCGCTGCAGCTAGTACGAAGCTCATGCCTTGCTTGCATTGCTGTCTGTGGGACTGAGCTCCGCAGAGGTGGCAGCTCCAGGTCACTGCTCAGGCATGCTGGCAAGATGCTGTGCGCTATGATTAATTGTCTGCAGTGTGTTACGGGGCCGTTAGATGTCTCCGCATGCTGCGATAAGAGCCGGGACAGCATCGCACCTGGTAACAAACACAGACAAAGGTGGAACTTGAGCACAGCAGGAGGCTAGCTGCCCACACACCCTGCTCTTTTCTGGCCCAGAAGGATGGAAAGTCATGTAACACATAAAAATTAAGCTTTGTGTGTGTGTGAGGGGGCAACAAATCTGCAATACAGCAACACATTTAATACTGAATGCACAGTACAGCCAGCTCGTTGGGCAGACTGATTCACTTTAAATGTCTCAGCTCGCAGCCTGCAGCATCCTCAGCTGTGCTTGGGCTTCAGCAGGAACTAAGCACAATCATTATTTCATAAGTCCAACCTCTAATTGGTTTGTCACTGCAGATTTTTTCCCATTCTGGTACCCAAACCACAGTGTAGTCCCCTACTTTTACCTTTCTCCTCCATTTTCTGCCAAAAGATGGGCAAAAAGCTAGCCAGGACTCTGGCTCACTACTAGTTTTCCTTTAGCCTTTGAGACCCATTACCTGTTCTTCCTCTTGACAGAGGTTTCAAATCAGAACTTTTCCACATAGGTTATTTGTTTTTGTGGCTGTAATAGCTTTGCTTTTTCCTCCCCAACCCACCTTTTTATTATTTATTTATTTATTTATTTATTTATTTATTTATTTATTTATTTTTGCTCAAGGAGAGAGGAGAAAACCTTTATACCATTTGAATGCAAACGTATCTCAGTCTCTTGGGGATCAACATTAGCTGGCACTAGTTTATTTAAAAAAAGAAATCAAGGGTGAAATACTGGATCCTCCAGAGAGGTGCATGTGGGGCAAATACAAAATGCTGTGTTTAAAACCAGCCCCAAGCCCTGCTTTGGGACATTTTCCTTGCCAGTGCTGCTGCTTTCTGACTTACCCACCCAGAGATTCATTCTGTTAATGAAGCCAAAAGGCTTAGTGGGGGGCAGTTCCCAGAGCCCCAAGTGATGCTCAGGTCTCTCCATGTCTCCTCCAAGCCATGGTGCCTCAGTTCAGAGAAAACCCTGGAGATATGCTAACCTAGTGACATCCCGGTGTTATTTCTTCTGTGCCCAGCCTGGTGGGAGATGGGGTGCTCACTCATAACTCTGCCTGGTTTTTGTAACACCCATCTTCACCATCACTTGATCGTTACCAGGAATCATCAAATCTGTGTTCACTTGTGTCATTTTCCAAATCTCCCAAGCCCCAAAGCCTTTTTGTTCATGGCCATTAAATAGGCTCAGTGTGGAGGTACACACATAAGTGCCAAGGAAGAAGCTCTGAAGAGCAGATATGCAAAAAAACATAAAGGAAACTACCTCCTTGTGAAATCAGGAGGATTTATGATCACACTGGCATGTAAGTACCAGATCTCTGGTGCTAAATACATATTTTAAGTATCACACTGAATATGGGAAATGTGCTAAACCATTTCTATAGTGTCCTGGCCTCTTTTTATGGGTTCATTGCCTGAAGCCAGATCAATAAAACTGTGCATTAAGGGGCCCTCAACCTACTTTTGGGAAGGCTGTTAGAAACCAAGGGCTTCTCAAACCTTTCTTCCCATCTTTAAGGAGGACAAATGCAGCTAGCCAGCATTTTTGCCAACGCTTTCATTCCCATCTTATTTCACAACCCCTCTGTCTCCCTCCTATCATCCTCCCTCCCTGCACGTACAATTGCTGATGTCTTCCCAACCAGATGCACACCTGCAGGAAAAGTTGGCATCTTCTCTTTCCAAGCTGTCATAGAGTCAAATAGTTTATGAGTCCATTGATGACAGATAAATTAATTGCAGAAAATATGAATGACTTAATATTTTGTGTGTTAATATATATATATTTTTTTTCTTTCTTTTAAATCCACATCATGGTATAAGATATATCTCAGGCTATTTGGGTTGTGTTCAGATTCCCATGTCTCACCGCCTACTTAAGGTGGCAGAAGATACCCTATGGCTTGTAAGCTTCTGGATTTGATGTTTTAAATATGCAACACAGCTCTTGTGGAAAGGTGCTTGATGGGTAATGTAGCCTGGACTAAAGATGGAAGTAGCAGGGACATTTGGAGGTGTGAAAGCATACCCAAATCCCACCGCACCCAGTGGTACCCAGATTCATCCTACCCTGCTCAGCCTCAAGGTTTAGGCTCTCCTTGTAGGCATCAGAGAGAGAGGCAGTAATTCTGACCACCTCAGTTATTTTAGGCAACAGCAGTTGCACGGTGAGGGGAAAAAAGCTTTTTAATGCCCTGCTAAGGGAGAGGCATAGTCTTATATAAAAAATGTGAGAATCTACAGCTTTTGTCTCACCCCCCTATGACAGTCTTCTGTGATGGATGATATAAATGCATAATTCATATTTGGTCTGTAGTCAAAGCTAAGGAGAGTAATGGGGGTTTGCTTGGGTTTGATTCAGCCCCCATCATCAGGCAAGTGCTTGCAGAGTCAGCAGGAGCCCAAATTACGTGTGTAGCTGTCCTGGATGTGGGTGTTGTAGGCACAGGTTGACTCTGGCCACAAGAGATTGCCCTTATATTTATGCATTGATGACTAACCCATCACTGCTCAGATAGCTATCTATAGTCAATATATTAGATCATCGCGGGCTATTGATCCAACAAGCTTCAATTATCTACTTAGATTTAAAAGAATTTCAATTTGTGGATTGAGGACAATCATCCATCTGCTTTATGCAACAATAAGCAGCAGGATTGATGAGCAGCCTAGAAAACTTGACATCTGAGGGAAAACCGAGTAAGACGGGGTTGTTCATTTGAGAAAAGGGAGCTTGGAGAGAGAGAGAGAGAGAGAGAGAGAGAGAGAAAGAGAAACGTAAAAGCCAAGCAAAATATTAAAGTGAGGCAGTGAAATAGCTTCTCTTCAGTCTCAATAGGATGAGTAAGAAGTGTAGTTGAATTGTAGTGAAGGGGATCAGGCTGACCCTTAGGAAACATCTAAACATAATTAAAAAAGCAGAATACATTCCTTATGGAAATAAGGAATTTGAGCCATTTAAGAATAGGAAAGACAAGTATCAAACATGGATTAGATAGAGTTGTCTCTGCCTTTGCATTGAGGGCACAGGTAGGTTAGAAGGTGATTCAAGGTTGCTCTCTATCTCTGCTTTCTGTCATTGCCAGACTTCCTAGAAAACATTTGGGTACAACACTGTCAATATTGGGGTTGAAGTGGATGTTTATAGTTAGACATGTATTTAGCCAGTCTGCAGATCTTGCAGCACTAGAGTCAATGGCAGATATTCACAGAATCACAGAATTTCTAGGTTGGAAGAGACCTCAAGATCATTGAGTTCAACCTCTGACCTAACGCTAGCAGTCCCCACTAAACCATATCCCTAAGCTCTACATCTAAACGTCTTTTGAAGACTTCCAGAGATGGTGACTCCACCACTTCACTGGGCAGCCTGTTCCAATGCCTCACAACCCTTTCAGTGAAGAAGTTCTTTCTAACATCCAACCTACACCTCCCCTGGCACAACTTTAGCCCATTCCCCCTCGTCCTGTCACCAGGCACGTGGGAGAACAGACCAACCCCCACCTCGCTACAGCCTCCCTTGAGGTACCTATAGAGAGCGATAAGGTCGCCCCTGAGCCTCCTCTTCTCCAGGCTGAACAAGCCCAGCTCCCTCAGCCGCTCCTCGTAGGACTTGTTCTCCAGGCCCCTCACCAGCTTCGTCGCCCTTCTCTGCACCCGCTCAAGCACCTCAATGTCCTTCTTGTAGCGAGGGGCCCAAAACTGAACACAGTACTCGAGCATTGTAAGAGCAATCCTCCTCTTTCTTATAATCAGTCCTTAAAGAAAACTCAGCAGGAGTACTTGGATTAAGACTGTGCACAAGACTTTGCCCCCCGCTCTTTAGTTGACTTTAGAAGTTCTGAAACCAAACTATGCAAGCAGCAGACACACAGCGACAGTTTGGTCTGTAAACTTCGTTCCATGTTGGGGATGAATGAGGTCACCCTGCCATTTGCATCACACCTCCAGGGACATGATGCTTTACGAACAACCCAAAGGTGGGACTGCTGCACAGAATTGCTCCCGTGCACCAGGAGAAGACCACCGAGCCTGCTGTGCTACCACAGTGCAGACCCTGCTGCGCTACCCCACTGCAGACCCTGCTGCCTAAGCTCTTCAGCCACCCTGTTGGTTTTCCCCCATATTCTGCCACTGATTCCAACAGTCCTTGTTAAGCCACTTTGCCTCCCTCCATTTCCAGACTAGAGGCAGATGTTAAAGCACAGCATGACTGTCTCCCAGGCCAGGCAGCATTCAGCAATGCTCTCTGGGCTGAAGGCAATGCCATTGCTCTGCATCTGTAATAGATTTTTGTTCAGTGTAGTAATGCATCACAATGACTGTTAATTGTGTCTGTGTTTTTCCAGGGGAATAATTATTTAGATGAGAAGGAAGAGGTTCTTCCCCACTTGCTATTTAGCCTGTAGGATGTCAACAGAAAACAAGCCCTAAGTGGCAGAGGCCACAGTACAAGCCAAGCAAGCATAGCAAGGTCTGTGCCCTGCTCCCAGGGACGATAATTTGTTCAGGTAGTAACGTATGAACCTTAGGGGTGTTCATTTTGGTTTAAGCTGGGGTGATCTGAAGGGAAAACTGATTTCCTGCCTTTAGAGACATTCCACCTTAATGTAAAATAAATAAAGAAAGAAAAGCTTTGAAATCAGAGGAGAACAAAGCCAATGGAAGAGAATCTGGAGAGCTGTGCTGTAGAAGACACCCTCTCTATAAAAAGTGACTTTTGATAATTGCTGGAAAAGTGCCGGAGAGTATTTTGGGAGAGAGGAAAAAAAAAATAATGTATGACCTAATGTTTCTGGAACCCATCCACCAACCTGGGTGCCCCGTGGCTGTTTAATTTTTTTAATATGCCTTTCCAAAAGGCATTTCACAATCCAGATTGTTTTGTGTGCAATTCAGAGAGAGGCTGTACACCTCCCTTTCAAGGGCCCTCTCTGGTCTCTGCCTGGAATGGCTTTTATTCAGGTGAGAAGCAGATAACACCTCTAAAGCCAGTTCTTCATCAGCAGTAACAACTCGAAGACCTCATTAGAATGGAGCCATGAGGAAGGGTGATAATTAAACTGAAGTGTAATTAGACAGATGCTCTGTAGTATTACTGCTCCTACTATAACTGCTACTGCTACTACTGTAAAACAGCAATAAAAGAAGAAAATTCCAAAGGCAAAGTATGACTAATGAGTAAATGCAGTTATTTATACTATCATATGTCATTTCTGTTACTTTTTAATATATAAATATATCCGGGATGATTCTATGCAGTCTGTGTCTCAGTGAGGTTTCCTAGACCTTTTTTCCCATGGGGAATGATGCTGTGATCTCTCGGCTCCTACCGGGAAATGCTGCCATCTCTGTAGGTTACATAGTGCAGGATCATGATCCGAGTCTCTTGAGGACACAGAGCGAAGTGGGACTAGCAGTAAGATGTAAGTGATAATAGATAAAGTAATTAACCACTGGATCAAGAGTTCATGTAGAATGAGGCTTTTTTTGCGTATTTTCCAGACAAGGCTTCTCTTCAAATGTGGTATTATAAATGAACCCAATGGTAATGGCTTGATATAGGAATTAATATCTATTCTTTTCTGGACTGGATTTAGCAAGAAGCTGGCCTAGGCAATCATTACATTCGCTTCTGACTATAAAATCATTTGTCTGTATTAACCAGTTACTGCACACTGGTTTCAAAGCTATCTACACCAGAGGGGATGGGGGTTGATGTACTTAAAGATTTTTTTTAAACGTCTGTGTACGTTTTCTTTCAGAACTTTGTATACACTTCAGAACTGCGTACGTGTTCTTTTAGGGCATGCATCTCCCTAATACATTCCTGTTAGAGGATGAGGACTGTGCCCAAGCTCATCCCACACGATAGGTGCTACTGCCATCACGTATGGGCTATGCACCAGCCTCAGTCCCTCCCTATTCAGCATTCCAGAGATCTCTCAAGAGGAAACCGTGCTTGCAATACAGTGTCCCCATGGGGCTTGGGGACACCGGGAGCGTCCAGCTGAATTTTACACCCCCATTTATAGGTTGCCCAGAGAAGCTGTGGATGCCCCATTTCTGGAGTTGTTCAAGGCCAGGTTGGATGGGGCCCTGGGCAACCTGACCTAGCTGGAGTTCTTGCTGCCCATGGCAGGGCTCTGGAACTTGATGGCCTTTATCCTTTCCTATCCAAGCCATTCCATGATTCTATGAATTTGTGACAAGCTGGCAAGCTGCTTCAGGGTGCTGGGACCTGATCTCTAGACATCTGTGAGAGCTCAGTCTGGACATGTGTGGAGATAGTTTCAAGCATGAATCTTTACCTTCTAACCTCCCGGCCTCCCCTGTCACACCCTTCCAGCTCAGACTCTAGCTGTGCCATGTGAGCCCACATTTTCCATTTGATTTTACAGCCTGTAGGGCTGTTTGTACAAGATTGGCCGGTAGGGATGTTAGCAGATTACAAATCAAAGGGAAGGAATTTGCTCCAGAAAATGCAATGGCAGTGATGGCTCCCACCGAAGCCTTCATCAGACGTAATTAAACAAAGCTTCATATTAGGAAAGTGCTTGTACTTGCTAGCTCCCCTAGGCTGAACTGGCTCTCATTTCCCATCATTTAACTCTTTCAGGCTCACTCTGTACATGAACAGTGATTGAGAGTCCCCCAGGCAGCAAAGCAAGCTCCTGTCCCCAGCCCGTGCATGTAGCATCTCTCCCTGCTCTCCCATGAGAGACGGGAGCAAGAGCAATGGTTAATGCAAGACCACAGGAGCCTGAAATAGCATCTTTCATGCTGCATTTTAGCTCTATGACACTGATGAAATGACAGCAGCAATGGCCATTTCAGCCAACAACAGTGACTAAGACACGAGAGCCACCAGACCCAAAAGCATATCTCTCCGCAGTCCATGGAAAACAGCCAGGACATCAACTATTTGGTACAAAAGTCACATTTCCCAGCTCACTGGCAGTTATTGTTTCTCTCTCTGCAGTTCCACGTTTTTCCCTGCTAAATGGGGGCAGTAGCTCATTGCTACATCACGCTGGCCTCACAACCTGCAAGGATGCACTCAAGGGGAAGGCAGGAGCTTCAGGCAGAGCTTTGCTCTGCGTTTTGCAGTGCAGGAGTGCTCAGGGAGGATTTATGAATGCCGTGTGCTCTCCTGGTGAACTGCATCTGCCAGCAGCCGAGAAGCTTTGTAGAGAAGAAATAAGCTGGGAGAAAACTGAATGTCTCAAAGCCACCCTTCAGCAAATGCTTGAAGGTTGTTAGAGGAGCAGCTGAGAAGCTTTAAGGGCTTCTCATTTCCCTCATCAGCCTGCAAAGTTTGAGGCCAAAGGAGTGAAAGTCAGAAGATACAGCAGATCAGAAGGATGATAGCATTTACGGAAGAAGAGCAGGGACCAGAGATGCTTTGGGGAACAGACTGAGACTGAGGGCAGCCCTGGAGCATTGAAAGAAATTGGCAGGCAGTGAGAGCAAGTCCTATTTCCCTCCTGTGAAATAACTTTTTCTCTAAACTTTTGTCTTAAATGTGCCTGTTGTTCGTAAAAATTACCTTCTTGCTGCTGTTCCCTGATGGTGGTGGATGTGGCAGTGCCAGAGGTTGCTGTGAGGCAGGCCAGGGCCTAAGAGGCAGGGGATTAAGCAGCAACAGGCTGCACATGTGAAGCAGTTAAGCCCCAGATGGCAGATGGGGCTTTTGGGGGTGATTAGTGGATGTGACAACCCCGGTATGGACTTAGTAGACCTGGAGAGAGTGTTTTGGTGTGGTGTTTGCAACTGAGCCTCCATCCCTGGCTGTATCCCCACTAAAGAGAAGGCAGGTTGTGGGCCAGGTTGTCTGTGTATGACCAGCAGACAGAGCAGAAGTAAGCATTTAATCCAGTACGGGCTTGCCAGGAACTGTGAGTTAGTCCCCCTTTCCATAATTCAGCTACTTTTTGTCACTTGGGGGTGTAAAAGCATTTGCAACCTAAGAGCCAGCCATTCTGCCTTTCGCCTATGTCCACATGTGGTGTTTCCAAGATGTTAAGTGTTAATACTGTTAACACCAGGTGCTTCCTGGAGCTGGTGGACAAACTGCAGCCCCTTCACATTTGCCCCTGAGTTTTCAGCACGTCTCAGAGGTGATGTGGCCTCATAGTGACACAGAAATTGGGGAAATCTTCCCTTTTTGGCAGTGCCATTGACTTACTGTGTGGTCTGGGGCAAACCGTGTAACCTCTCTGTGACTCTGTTTACCAGTCTGCACACCAATGAGCACAGCATTTACCTCATCAGGGGTTGAGAGGCTTAATTATTCCCAGACAGATGGATGCTGCATAAGCGCAAAGTGTTGCGATGACTAAATCTTCCTGGAGGTGCCTCTAATATCTCTGATTAGTTTGTTTATCCCCCAGATTCTGTACCATGGGCATGACAAAGATTACAAGGAGCATGTTTAAGCAGGGGCATGAATGCTTTGCCAGATACCTCCAGGTTAGAGGGAAACAGATGATGGAAAACCAATTAATTTTTTACAGCGAGAGAAATAGCTACAGGATTAAGAAACATTAATTATTTATTGAACTGCTGCCTTTGCAAAATAAAGAGTTTATATATATATATATATATATAATAATCACTCATTGTACACAACAGGATAATAACTTCGGTAATCTGAGCTCCTGTTTTGACACTGCTCTCTTCTCAGAGGTCAATTAAAATAATAAGAGCAATAATACTTAGGAGCCTCAGGAAGAAAAAAGCTATCATGGCAATGCTAGGGTTTGGGTTATCAAACCTTTAGCCCTTGGTGCATGGAGGCCTGGTTCCGGTCTCCCTGCTATGAATTGCTGCAGTGCTGTGCACCTGAGCAATGCAAATTGATTTGGCAGCAGAGATGCCCTGAAATGCAGTTCCAGTGGCAGCAACGGGGAAAAACTCAAGGGCCATTGAGCAGCTGGGCAAATAGCTGTCGGTCAGCTGCAATGCAGGCACTGCCTGGGTGCTCCTCTCTAGCCCTGGGCAATTGCAGGATTAAATGTATTTGTTGAAGCCACCTTCCTGCTGGTAATGCATTAAACCTCAGTACTGCTGGTGGCTCCCTGGCTGGGAGCACCCTGAGCTGTCTTCCACAGACTGGTGCTGGGAAGCTTGCAGTGAGGTAAATCTGCTCTGATTCATGGCACACACACTGTCTTCAAGGTCTTCTCATTGCTGGACAGAAATTGCATTTTTAGTAGGCTTTGACTGTGGGAAACTTGGATGTGGTTTCAGTATTATGAGATGTACCTCATTTCCCTCGCATGCAGCCATAGACACACACACTTCACCGGTATTCAAAGCAAGGAAACTCAGACAAAACTGTTTCCTGTTTTGCCTGGAAAACAAACCCAACACAATAAATAATTGTGAGCAAGCAGAGAGGCTGGGAATTGAGTGCTGTAACTGAATGGGATGGATTTGCAGAAGCCACCAAGGCTCTGGGTATAGGAGCAGTGGGATCTCCTGCTGCCCTGCATGATGCTTTGCAAATCCTGAGCTAACAGCCCATCTTTTGTGCCTTTGTAGATAAGGTCCAGGGTCACTGGATGAGTCCTAAGTGTCCCCAGAGTGGAAGGTTAGCTCTGCCAGCAAGGGTCCTGGGCTCTTTGGGATCCTGTTGGCTTTGGTGTCCCTGCCTCAAATATTTGGGTGCAATCCTCAAACTGCAAATCAGAGGAACATATAGAGAAGCTGAATAAATTTACTTCAGATCCAAAGAGGAGCTTGGCACAAGCACACATGCTCTGAGACGAGGGGACATCCAAGCGTCGTTGGTGGTAGTGCATTTCCCATGGACGACCTTGTCTGGAGGAGCACGAGTGGCCAGCAGATCTGAGCTGGGGCCATCGTGACAGCAATGGGAACACAACGAGCGCCAACAGCAAGCCCACACAGGCCTCCTGTGAGTGCACCCAAGCACGTTTCAGCTGCAGAGGGGCCCTCACCCATTAAGGCCTCCCAGGGTATGTGGCAAGATTTCTTTTATCCCTGTGGCTTGGTGGCTGAGAAGGCTCTTCACCGCTGGAGATACTTCCGTGTGGGACGGGAGGAAATTGTGCTCCAGCGAGAAATCACAGCTATGTCCCTTAACGCTGGGCCCGACCCTACCCCTTGGGTCTAAACAGCTTCTGGGAAGTGAAAGGGGATGTCTTGCAACATGTGCAGCCCGGAAGATTGATTGGCAATGGTATTTCACAGCTGGCTCCATCCGCAGCTGAGCTGGATTCCTAAGTCCCAACACCCTTCAGCTTCGCACCGCGCAGCTCTGGCTTTTACCCCCAGCCCTCGGGCGAGAGTTCATTATTTCTTGCTGCAAGTTCCTCCTTGGATTAGGAGCTTTTTGGAGCACAGCCTGGTCTTGAATGTTTGCTGAGCTGTACTGCGTTGCACACACAGCCTCGAATAGCCAGACTAAGGTTACCTCTTTGGCCCAAACAGTGAGTCAATGGGTGGGACTTCGCATGACCACATTGCATGGGAGAATACTCCACGACCTGCATTCAATGTTAAGAGCAGGCCTGTTTATATATAAATAATCTAGTTACAGAAAACTGTTTTTTCTAATGAAAGAAAGGAAAATAAATCAGCAGTTTTCCTTGCTTGGGCACCCAAAGGGGCCACTTTAGCAAGCTCAGTGCTCAAAAGAGCTCAGATCCCTCTGCTGCATCTGGACAAATGTTTTCAACCCCAAATCCCAGCCTCTGCATCTGCCCTCGCTCACCAAACTCACTATCTCCAGCCCTTCCCACACATACCCGACATGGACAGGAGCTTTCCCTGTCTACTGCTGTTTTGCTACCCAAAGGGGTTTTAACCAGTCCTCCCATTGACCCTGATTATTCTTGGCACTTCAGTAGTTTTAGTAGGGTCATTGAATCCAAAAGCGATGCAATCGTACATGCAGTCATGAGGGTAATTATCAATACAGAACAACAATAATTATAAACCAGGAACAACAATTATACACTTTCCCTTTGTGATTTGAAATGGCAAAGAACAACTGGGTTTGCTTGTTCCAGCTGAAGCCCAAAACATCTCCAGCTGCTCATGCTGAGGATGAAGGTTTGGCAACTGGAGCAAAGCTAAACAGTTAGGCTACCTCAGGAACAAACTTGGCTCCTACATTTTATTCCCTGTTCTGCCACTCACCTTGGAAATCAGGCCCAAGTTTTGGCATGGTGTCTCTGACCACAGGAGTTTGGGGCTGCTCTCCTCTACAATCAGGAAATGCCCTGAGACTCTTAATGTGGTTCTTCAGAGCTGCACAGAGATGGTTTGATTTGAGCTTGGTTCAAGTTTGTGGCAAAGTTGCCAGGAGGGGGAGAAGATAAAACAGGAGGAATTTCCTATGGCTCTTCTCCATGAGTCTTCCTATCTCTATCTTCATTTCCCTAGCAATTAAGCAGCAACAGAGGTTTTTGTCTGAGGTTTTTAATCCTTGTAAGCCTTGGCCACTGCCAGGAGCAAGGCTGTGCTGTGCTGTGCTGAGCACACAAGACCCAGAACCACATGCCCACCTGGGTCTGACTCCTCCCTTCCTGGTGCCTGCTGTCACTCACTCCTTGTATCTCCTCTTTGCAGATCAGAGCACAAGGTCTTCCGGCAAGGGATGACACAACCAATGTATTTAAAATGCAATTACTAAGAGGCATGGAGCCCACCTGCCTCTAAACCAACTGAGCACACCAACCTCCAAACATCTCCTGCTCACGGGGTGTAGGCAAAGTCCACCCTGTGCAGTTTGCCAAAAAAAAACAATAAGAAGTTTTATATCATCATAACCGGGGTTATCCCAATAGCCACACAGGGCAGTCAAAAGCTCCCACCGGATTTTGCAGGGGGAAAGAGAAAGGAGAGAGACCAAGAGGAGGCTCTGCCTCACAAGAACAAGCAGGTAAATGTCAAACTATTTCTTCTCCCTACTAAGGAGGATTAATTTCCCAGGTTTCCCCTGCAGGGAGAAGCAAGTCAGTCGCAGCAGCCCTGGTCTTGATACAGTGGCACAATCCTGAGGCTTCTAAGGAAAAAGCAAGAGACAAAAGTTTGATTCATAAAAGCTTGGGGAGGGGGAAGGCGGGAGGAGATGATAATAATAATAAAAATGCCTGGGGGTGATTTCATAACATTAATAGGTAATGTAGTCAATTATGTAGGCTTATTTTATTTCAGCAAAGTGCAGGTGGTGAGCTACATCTCATCGCAGGTGCTTTTCCAATTAGCTGTACGTATTCTAGGTGAATAAATGGCCAAGAGCCAAACCTCCATGCCACTAGCAACAGACTAATCCAAACTAATCCGGAGGACTCATCTTGCTTCATGTTAAAGCAACTAGAGTCTATTTTCTTTATTATCTCTTGAAAGATCTCTTCTCGTCTTGGAAAAACAAGGAGGACTATTTCACATCGGAGGCCATAAATACACTTCACTCGGCATTCGGTAAGGGCTGGAAGACTATCGCTGCTTGAATTCAATTGCTTATTACCATTATGTAATAGCAGATGAATATCCTGTTCTGCATTTGCTAAATGTTTTCTTTTAATAATCAACTCATATCCACATAATGGGTGAGCTTATGCAATAGGATGCCTTATGAGCTCTTCAGGGAGACATCTGTTTTTCAGCTTCGTTAATTACCAGCATCGGATCATTAAAATGTATTTATTTACTTTTGTTATTACAACTGGGCGAGCCCTATCACTTAGGAAAGTGGCAGGCTGATAAGCCTGCCGAGTGTAGGCATGGAGTAGGCAGGAATTATGAGAGATAGCCCCACACACACATACCTGCATCTGCTGGGCACTTTAGTTTTAACATGAGGCCTGGCTCCTCCTAATGTGCCTGTTGTAGGTATGGGGCAGGTGGGAGGCAGAAATTGGGGACTGCCATCCCCTGGCCTACGGTGAGCCTGGTGACTCCATCCTTCTCTTTGACTTCAAACCCGGTAAGCCCAGACCTCATTTCCAGAAAAAACTCATTTGGACTCTGTGGGATACATTGCCAGTCTTGTGACCACTGGTCAGGAGGTTTTGGGGTGGACACCAGGTGCCCTTGTGACAGCAGAGCAATGCTGAGGGCTCTGCAGAAACCTGGAAGTAGACCCAAGAGAGAGGCCAGCAGTACTCAGTTTTGCCCTGAAGTAGGGAACTTTACAAGTTATCCACATTTCTGGATATTCTTCACCAAGCCTGCGGTGCTTCTAAGCTATATCTCTGGGGAAAGGATGTTTTTCTTCCTAGATTTCCAAAGACTTACCCTATGAAGAAAACTTCTGCAGAGACTCTCATGGGTCCTTAGCTCCCTAATTCCTGTTCATTTCACTGACGACACATGCTGTTTGCTGAAACTCCTTGAATCTTCCCTTTATTGGGGCTCACCCAAGCACCTACTCTGGGTCACTGGCACATCCAGAGCTGCACCCAGCTTGCCTTAGACGCTCCTGGAAGTCCCATCACCTCATGGGGTGCCTTGGTAAAACAACCAGCCTCTTCAGGCTTTCGAAATGATGACCCCAGGAGCTCGCTGGGGTTCGGGGAAGAGGAGCCTGCCAGGATGAGAGCTGCCTGACATCATCCGGATCCGGTCCAGGACCATCAGACACCTGCTGAGCCTCCCAGTGTAATTCCACGGCAGCTGCTGCCCTAGCCCACAAGTGCACAAGCGGGAACATGAGCTGTTTGGATCACTTGCTTCAAACATTGTTCTCTGGAGTGTTTGAAAAAGGCCTAATGAAATGTGACTCAGAAATAACTGACAAGTGCCAGCCTCACCTTCTTATTGTTTCATCAAAATGGGAAAGACAGTGAGGAGAAGAGTCAACCTTCTCCATGAGATCTGCTGTCCCAACTTGCCCGCAACTTGCAGGCTGACTGAAATGTTGACACAGAGTTGACATCTCCACTTGATTTATGGAGAGCTTGAACGGCGGGGAAAAAATTAAACATTATAAATCAATGAGTAACATCCATAACCCTGAAGTGCTTGTTGTAAACAATACAAAACACCGGCCTAATTTTTATGTGTGTAATTTACGACGAGCAATTCCTTCCAAATGAGAAAATTTAAAAGGAAAAAACCATCACTTGTTAGAATATCATTAATTCAATCAGATGAGAACTAAGCCAGCCATTGTTCTTAATGGTGGAAAGTTTCATGGGAGCTAATTGCTTATGTGTGGTGCCTTTTAGCGTGTTTTCACTCAGACGAGCAGAGGAGATCTGTTAGTGCTAGAGGAGAACCACGGCCAGGGGTGAGAGTGGCTGGGGGGCATGGCTGGACCTTCTGCGCTCAAGTCCTGGGACAGCCCCATCATGGCCCAGCTTCAT
The DNA here is from genome assembly GCF_009819795.1 of Aythya fuligula. Taxonomy (NCBI): domain Eukaryota; kingdom Metazoa; phylum Chordata; class Aves; order Anseriformes; family Anatidae; genus Aythya; species Aythya fuligula. Next base: position 1,737,329 of record NC_045580.1, on the reverse strand, counting down.
CCCAGCATTGCCCAGCTCACTCTTCTCACCAGGGACTTATGCAGAGATTCTGGTCTATAGCAGAGGAGTTTGGCCAGGCTTCCTGCCTCCTGGTCAGAGGACAGCAAAGTTCTCTGAATACCACCAGGGAGGTCAGGTATCTCCTGGGAAAGCCTGGTTGCTCTGGGTAAGCAAAGAGAACTAAACGTGTTCCCAAAGCCAGGAGCGATGCCCACACTGATAGGGTATTTCACAGCTGGAGATGCCATCCACCATGCAGTCTGCCAAGCCCTGCTCCTATCTACTGAAATGCCTGTTAAAATCTCATGGCAAGGAGATGGTATAAAGTCAAACCAGAAATCCTGCTCTTATTTTTGTTTGGCTCGTTGCTTGCTGTCAGCCAAAACTTCTTCTCCTAGCATTCCTCACCTCCCTCAGTAAAAGCGGGTAGGTGAGAGCTACAAGCAGCAGCAGGGCAATGCCACACAAAACCAATTGCCCAAGCTCTGCAAGCACAGTGTAAGAAATGTCCCCTTCCTCATAAACCACAGCTGTGGTTTTAAGTAATCTGTTTTAATTTGCTCTGAAGCAAATTAGTATCAATTGCAGTGCAGAGCACAGTGTTTCAGACAGAACATTTCTTCCTCTTCACTAGCCCCAAAAAAACAAGCTTGTTTCTGCCATGGACAGTTTAGAGAGACCTGGTTTGCAGAAATGTGGAGTAGAGGCAAGAGTCAAACCCTGACTGAAATCACAGCCTGGAGCTGTGCTCACAAGAGCCCTCTTTGTGTTTATCCCCAGCCCAGCAGCGGATGCGTTTTCACAGCAGATCTCGTGGCTCTGGGCGCAGGGGAACGCTGTTTGCCTTTCGGTGATTAACAGATTCCAGAGTGCTTGGGGATGGAAAGTTCTTCATAAATAAATAAATGGATCTAACAGAGATGTAATGAGACTGTAATTAATTACTGCTCACAGAACACCATGAGAGGCATGAAGAAATGTGCTAGCAAAATGCAAAGTATTACTGCAGAAAATATATTATTGTTGGCACACTGGGGAACATTAGCGAAGCTCTTTGCTCACTATCTGCTTACCCTCTGTGCTGTTTCTCAATCCTTACTCCTCCTGAAGGGAAGCGGGGTGCTTTACCCAATGATTTGGTTGCCAGCAAGGGCTCCTGGCTCTTTCTCTGTGGGCGGTGATGGCTGAGCCCTGCTGGGGCACTGGACAGGGTGGGTGCTGCTGCTGCAGGCAACATGCAAACGGCACTGGGAGTGCGATGCTCGCCCTGGCTGGAGACCTGCAGCCCTTCTATCCCCCAATTCCTGATTAATGCTTGCAAGCTGCAAACATTTAAAGTCTTTTATATAGATCTCTATAGTTTTGACAGCCCCAGAACCAGGCTTGATGTCCAACAATTCTCAAATACAGGGTGGAAAAGTTCTTGGGGGCTATCCAAGCTGTTCCCATACATTTGCATTTTAAAGTCAAAGGGTTAAGAGTCAAGATTCAGCTAATAATAACTGAATACTTGGGCAGGGAAAAAAATATGTTCTCTGGACAGGGTAAATCAGCCTGGCTGACTGCACTGAGCACCTACTCCTTTATGCCGCCAGAGAATCTGTCCTTCTGCAATTAATAGAAGCATATATATTGCAAAGCTAAGATTAAAGATTTCCTATGAACAACTACGATTAAATATTTCTTTCACCAGGAATACTCGGAGAGTGGATGAAAGCACCCTTAGCAATTACACCGTCAAGTCATAGGCTATCGCTTTACACACATACATAAATACACACGTATGCATTGACACTGAAGGAGGGGGCAACTGTAACCTTCAGAGAGTATGAGACATGAAATAAATCTGTTTCCAATTTATCTTGAAGGGAAGGAACTGAGACAGCAAGTTGCATATAGACACTTCACAGATTGAGCAATGACATTTGTTTTTCTGGTAAGCTCTTAAATGCTTTGAAAGAGGTGAAACACGATCCATCTACAACATAAGCTCATAGTCATTGACTCCAAAGCCATCCTCTCAATTACACTTACAAACAGCATTTTCCTGTACAGAATTAAGAGGAATCCCCATAATCCCTTGCCCTTTGTAGTGCAGCAATGATATGCTGGCTGCCAGCACAGCGGGTCTCACGCGGGCAGGGGTAGGCACTGCTCTGACAAGGAGACCTCAAGGAAACAGCCCCAGACAGCACCAGAAATGCTGTACTGCATGTGGGCAAAAGAGGAAGAACACTGCAAGAGGTGCCACCATCCTTAGAGCTCGCCTGCATCCCCTTGCTGGGTATCGGGGTCCAGAAGCACTCACCAGATCACTCTGTTGATCCATCCCTGCTCTGCAAAGCAAGCCAGTATTTGGGAGGGATAACTAGGAAGGCAAGGAAGGATAAACCTAGATGAAATGAAAGGTGGTGGGGAGCCTTTATCAAGTTGGAAAGCACCAAGTTCATCTTCCCAGCTCAGGTATGGTTTCCAGAGGTGCACAGGCTTAAAGGGAGGGAGCAGATGAACTCAGTGAAGATGGCTAGAGGATCAAGGAACAAACACTATGGGAAGAAATGGAAGAAACTCACTTCCACTCATTTCTAGATTCAGACCTTGAAGTCCTGAGGGATGGCTGTAAAGGAGACTGCTGCCATCCTGGCTGTCACAGTGAAGACTGAAGAGGGAGCCTCAAAACCTGAGAGCTGTGGCAGCTTCACAGCTTCCACAACTCAAGTCATGACCAAGGCTGCATAGTCCTGGTGGAGGACACACACCTTGCACCTCTGCATCCAGCCAGTCTGCTGGGACAGCAAGGCCACCCCCAGGTCATTGTCTGAAACAGGGATGTGAGTGGCCACATCTGTCTTGTACCCATGAACACTTTTTGCCTCAATTTCTCCTCACAAGGCAGCTTCCCATACGGGTCTCGTGTCTCACCTACCAAACATGACTGTTTTTGGCAGGGCAGCTCAGGAGTGAGACTGGAAGACAGCTTGATTGCCAATATCTAATCATAATTGGGGATCCAGAAAACTACTTATCTTAAGAATTGCTTAATAATGCACTTAGTGTGTGAAGCATTATCATTGCATATAATTAAATACAGAGAGTTACATGGGGAGAGATAAGGATCCTGCGCAAATGAACGAGGAGGAAGGTAATTGAGATTTAAGCTGCTGCTCTGCCAGCTTCTCACCTAGCTCGCTGCGAGTTGTCTCAACACGCGTGCCTGGAGAGAGAAGGGCTCGGGAAATGGGGAAGGAGAGGGGGAGCCAAAGCCAGCTCATCCCTTGCTGCTGCTCCATTTGTCCCTGTGCCTCTGTTTCCACAAATGGTGCCCACAAAATCCACAGGAAGCCCTGGAGTGCAACTGGGCAATCAGCACAAAGGAACAATTAAGCCCTGGGGTGTAAATGCTTAGCTCTGTGGAAGAACAATTAAGCTCTGTGAGCTATTTTATCCAGCCCTATAGCGGAGTAAGCCCTGCAGTGCAGACCAGATGTGACACAGGCGCAGGGGATGGGTAGTGCCTGACCTGGGGGACGTGGGGCTGCCACCTCCAGCAGCCCCAAGTTGTTGCCTGAGCTCCAGAACAGCAGGCTGCGTTAAAATACTGAAAGCATCCTGCTGGCTTGTATGGGAGATTATTGCCAGCCTGCTGCTGAGCATTTCAGGGGCTGGGAGCTGTTAGGGGGTGACATGCAGCACCCCATCTCCTCCCTGCTCCAGCTGCCTTTGAGCACATTGCAGGGGTTGGCTTTGCTAAGGCAAGGGGAAAGCCACTGAGGCTGTGTTCATTTTATTTTGCTGCTCTGCTGTCAGGGGATTTGGAGCAAACAAGAAAAAAGAAAGGGAAAAGAGCAGGGAAATGGAGGAGAATACAAATGAGAGGAGAGGTCCCACCGTCACATTGCAGCCACAAAATTACCTGCATTGCTTGGCAGTGCTGCTGCCAGTGCTCATGCTAAAATTGCTCAGCTCACTGCAGGAAGAGGTTTTCCTCATGCCCCACTTCCTGAAGTGACAGAGCATCAGCAGTACTCCTATTTGTTATGTTTATTGGGGAACCCAGAGCTCTGGTTCTGCCAAGCACTGAAAAACCCAAACCCAAACAAACAATCCTCCCTTCAGAGAGCTGAACACACATGCAGAACACACAGCCTTCACATGTGCAAGAAGGAGAGAGGCTGGGAGCAGAGAGATGAAAGGAAAATGGCAGCTAATGCACACAATTATTTTCCAGCTTTTTGTGGCAATTAGAAGAAAAGTTAGAAAATGTATCTGGAACAGCATGTGGATCAGCAGGAATGCAAGAAAGAACCCAAGACTTATTTCTCCCAAACCTTATATTCTGTGCACCTACTGAGTCCTAGTCGACCCATCCTAATTATGGCATCCAACTCCAGCATCACAAATTAAGGTCAGCAATGAAGCTGAGAAAAAAAGCTCCATTCAAATGTAAGATGCTCTTGGCCAGCCTTGCTTGAGCCATCTCGAAAGCCAGAGGACTGTTTCACCTTTTCCTCACCCAGGGATACTAAAGGAATAAGCAAATAAAAACAAAATCAAGGGAAAAGGAAAACAGTTCATGTCCTCTTGGCAAGACGAGCAGTAAGCAAGCACCAGGCAATGTACCAACCAACACATCAAGAAACAAAACAAAGGCATCACGGATCAGGGAAAAAATAGTTATCTGTTTTTTTTTTTTTTTTTTTTTTTTTTTTTTTCCTGGAGCCCTTTTCCCTTTCAGCCAACTCATATTTATCCCATGGCATTTTGACAGTCATCTAGAAACCACACAAAGCACATTTGTTCCCATTTGCCCCTGAGGCAGGAGGACCGGTGGAGCAGCTCTGAAGGAGGGTGAAAACAAACGTCCCAACGCCACCATTAAACAGGCAGAAGAGGAAATGCAGTGATACCCTTGCTCATCCAGCCCACTCCGAGCCCAGTGTCTAAACAAACTCTGCTGAGGTTAGACTGCAATAGACCTGCTGACAAAATAGCCCTTTTGATAAAAAATGATTTACTCATCCCCTCCCAGCATAGCCGCTTCCACCTGTGCCGCCGCTTACACACAGCCCGGCTCTGTGATTTCCAAAGACGACCATAAATTACCCACTTTGCCAGGCGATGCTCGCTGGTTCCCATGCCTTGTCATCTGCTGTGTGTTTTATCGCCAAGCCCAGCAGCAGGGATCTGTGGAGGGGGGACGAGTGGCCAAATCCCTGCAAGGACGGGAGGAAAGAGGAGAGCTTCAGAGTTAGAAGAGCCCAGAACCTTGTTGGCTCAGCCTGTGCCTTGGGAATGGGACTAACGGGGCAGTTTCTCTGTGTGTCCTCACTTTGGGAAGGCAAGGAGTTTGTCTCTGCTCCCGGGAATGGGTTAGACACATCTCTGTCTTCAGGCAAGGTGCTGAAATTCAGCTCCACAGCACCTCCATGCCACTCACCCCCATTTTGGTGCCATGAAACATCCCCCACTCCTGACCCAACCTGACCTACACCACATTTAAAGCCCACTCCCAAACCACCAACTAAAATTTGGCTGTGAACATCATAGAGACAGGATTTCACTTGCACAAGTGTTTTTTGTTTTTTGTTTTTGTTTTTGTTTTTTTAAACAATGGTCTTGGAGCCCTGCAAAGTTGCCAGGATCTGCAAGAAATCTTGAGTGATGATGTTGGCTCCTTCCAACCATGCATTTAGGACGCGATAAATTGGGTCTGAACTTAAACTTCCTCCCACTGGGAGCTATGCGAGCCAAAAGCACTTTTAGGACAAATTCAAAATGGATACGGGTCATAATGGATAAAGGACTGGAGCAGTGTGTTTTAGGTAAGCCTTAATCCTTCATAAATTACGGATAATTTGCACGTAAGTGGGTTATAAAGAATATTTTGGTATGTTTAATAACTAAGTATCTGAGAGAAAAGAAGGAACAGGACCACTGATTAGATATAAATTTAAGTAGAAGACCAGCTTAGCAGCCCCTAGAAATGCTGAAATACTTTATTTTGGGAAACACTGTGCTAATGGAATTGAAATGCTCTGTGGGATGAGGGCAGTTTGTAAAGCACGGGAGAGTATGGAGGTAACAGAAGAAAGCAAAGAACTGGTTTAGAGTTTAAGTTTTTTTTCCATTCCTTTCCTATGAAATGTGAGCATTTTGAAGTGATCTGCGTTGACCCTTTCTCAAAATTTGGTGTTTCATTAGGTTAAAAAAATATGGTTAATGGTTTTATCAGCAAAACATTCACTTACCAGCAATGATTTTTGCTTTAAAAATGATTTTTTTTGTTGTTGAAAAACAAAAAGGTCTGTTAACATAGATGCACAAGCAATACTTTTTTTGAAGAGGACACTTCTTTTCTTCAATAAAATGCTCAAATTACTTCTAAAATGCAACAAATTTCAATTACCCTGGAGGTTTCACCTCCCTGTATCACATGTGAAGTCCAGAGCAGAGCCCTACTCCTGGACAGCTGTGGGCCATTCCCCACATTGTAAGCAAAGGTTTTCCATTCACTGATCCATCCCCAAATCTCTCTGCACAGAGTGGGATTTGCTGTGAGCTGGGCAGAACCCTGCCAAGGGCGTGCAGGACTTGGGACGTGTCACTCGGCGAGGGAGCTCTGGGCTCTTGCCCTTGACACACGGGCACCAGTCCTGCCCCACAATGCTTGGGGAGCCTGCCTGACCCCCAGCCCTCGAGCATCACCACCACCAGGCACAAAACAGCTTGGCTGCCTCCTCTTCCTGCAACAGAAATGGTGCTCAGAGCCATCAGCATCTTCCCTTCTGAGACCTTCAGGAAAGTAAACAGGTTTAGTAAAAAGAGATTTGCAAAAGCACCAGAACTCCTCTGTGAACATTGTGTCATGCTCCATAGCATTGTTTTAAGATCTGACCCTTTCTCTACATCTTGTAAAACACTTCCCTAACACACGGCTCCTTCCAGGGCTGCAAACCAACCAACACGGGCACCGGAGCCAAAAGGACGGGCAGAATCAGGCCCCTAAGCCTAATCCTCCATGACCTGCTGCTACATTTTAACAGGTGATGAATCTGGGGGGAGATAATTCTGCTTGCTGGTTAATTAATCCAGCATTACACGAGCAATGAGAGTATAATGACCACTCATAATCCCCCTGCAATAACATTGCATGCCGCCGCTCGCAGCGGGCCACCTGTTGGGGTGCCACCGGGGTATCCAGATCACAGCGGCTACTGGTCATTAGTGCCATATCCACGGCTGAGATTTTATTAGCCATCATTTGATACGTTATCTGCCTTGTACAACTAGATCTAAGCCTGAAATATTGTTTTACAGCATTAATTAAAAGCATTGACACTGAATGCTTGGTTCACATTCTCCAGTGTGATTTACGGGTAGCATTTAATTACCTGACAATTGTGATTTACCGCATCTACCTGGTAGGTACCATGCGTATTTAAATCAATTAATGTTTGGTGGCTTTAGTATGCCTTGCTGGGGAAGGAGTGAGAGTTTATCGTGAACAATTAAACTCCAGACAAGGAAGAAGTTGTCAGATATTTCAGGCATCTAAACTGCAAACAAGATAATGTGACCTGGGCAGAGTCACACAACAGCTGTTTGCAGACCATTGCTTTATTAAGAGTCCTAGTGAATTTTTGTAGAAGATTTAACTAATTAGCTGAGTAGGCCCTCTACAGAATAGACACCAAGTTATGTTTGGCTTTAATCACACAATAGTCCTGCTGGCCCGTTCAGTTGCTGAAAGTTAGGCACATGCTTAGTGTTTTGCTGAATTAGGGTCAATATAAACACACATCTCTTGTAAGCACCTAGGAAGCTGCACAAATATTAAATGAACGTAGTCAGTGGCTCAGAGAACTTTGTGGCTGAAAAAAAATGCAGCAAAAATAATGAGGAGAAGGAAGGAGAGAAAACAGCTGAAGCCTTGGCTCAGGAGGGCACTGTGACAAGCAACACTGCTTGTTACCCCAAGTCCTGCTGATTTTTGTGGGATAATGTGTGCTGGGCCTAAGGGGCAGCTCACCCTTGCCCACATCCCTGTGCAATAAGATTTCCTGCTCCAGGAGGGAGGAGGACTACTGCAATGAGCCCTCAGGGCTGGAGGATTTTACCATGCGTGCCCTTAATGCTTTTGCCCTATCACCACAACACGCTCCTTGCCCCTCGCCTTTCCCTGTCCCACCACAAGCTCTGTGCTCTCCCAGTTGCTCTCTCCCCACCTCTGCTCCTCCACTCCAGTCCTATTCTTCCGCCACTAAGCTCACTCCCACCCCAAACACCAGCCCCTCTTTCCTGTCCACCCTCCACCATCTCCTACCCCATCTGCCATTAGCTCCACCTCTCCCCTGATACCCTACACCAGGTGAACTTTCTAGCAGTTCCTCCCCTATTTACCCCCAGCTTTTGCCTGCTTGAAGGCTCATGCTCCTCTCCCCCACCCCAACCGCCCAATTATTTACCCCATTAGTATAAGCACACCATAATTTATACCACTTGCCTCTCTCAGCTCCCACCCATCCCCAGTTGTTTCTCATCACAAAACTCACTGAACGTGTGCTTGGCATTTGCTGCCCCAGCTCCTTTTTTTTTTTGCCTTCCTCTGCCCAGTTTGTCTTCTGCCATCTGACCTTCCTTCTACTTACACAGAGTATTCCAATCCCATCAAACCCGTGCTTCCCAAAATAAAGAGGGCCAGTGTTCGGGTGGAAAATTTCTTTAAAAAATAAATGCCTTGTGCTCTTGAGATGAATGCGCATTGCCGAATCACTTCCCAGCTACTCTGTTTATGTAACCTTGAAGCTATTTTGTACAATCCTTTAGTTTTGACAGCTTAAGATTGGTTATGAGCTAATATTTTAAAATCAAAATAACTCAGAGGTACAAGAGATTGTTAAAGATCTGCCAGACAATCTGCACAGAGTCACACCAACAAGCACAATATTTTTTTTTAAAGGAAAGGCTTTTCCTGGGTTACCTTGTCTTCAAGTCAGAAGATGTTTGCGTAAAGTAAACTCACTCCCTTTCCAATTTGATGGCCTTTAGGAAGTTGAAAATATACACATGGATACATGCTTATTGTCTTTCTACCTGGCATTTCTCTGTGAATAAAGGGCTTCCAGCCAAGATCAACGAGATAAAATCTTTCAGGAACTTTTACAATGTCACATACTTGTGCAAATTGCCCGTGTGTTTATAGCAACAGGCACCACAACAGACCTCTACGCTTTCAATTAGGCCAGGCAAGCCAGGCGGATCAAGCAACCTTCTCCATGTGTTTACGGGTGTGCATTTGCATGCGATTGCCCCACCAAAGCACAGAGGTGCTGGGGAGGAGCGAGGGAGTCACAGTTCCCCACTGCCCTGGTGGACACGTGATGGACTGGGCTGTGCTGGGTGGTGAAAACAAAGCAAATCCGATGGTTTTGGGTCCTTCCCCAGTTTGTAGCAAGACCTTGAGTTGCTTCACCAATTACTGCCTTGTTTTACCCATCTGTACCAAAGAGATTAAATAGCACTTAATCACCTCGCTTAATGTGCTGTGAACTGTCAAAGACCTGGAAATCCTGGGGCGTACGATCCAGCGTGAGAAGGAAGTGTTATTACGCATGGCCTTGTGTAGCCATCTTGGTGAGAAGTTGCCTAACGCGAGATATGTGGAAATGAGCTTCCAAGCTGTGTTAAGGTAAATGGCAAACTGAGACTCTTATTTTGGAACACAAATGTTCCTACCAAAGTAATTATTCCAGAACAGCTATTTTGATAAGTATCCAAAAGCAGACAACTTCTGTGTACTGGAAGAAGTGAGTATATTCTTCTGTTTCATGATTTTTAGGGATTATTTCTAGGCATGTTGCTGGCAAGTGCTAAATTTAGAGCTTTGCTATTATCCAGACAGCGCCTAAAATGATGGGCTTCCATCTACCTTGGCCAGATAGAAACATAAATAATATCAGTTAGGATAAGATGGAATTGATTCATTTAAGTTCTCATTCACAGAAAAATGAGCTAGAAAAACAAGGCCAAAATATCTATAACTATAAAAATCTTTGAAAAGTGGGTTTGTTGTTCTTTTTTTTCTTTTCTTTTCTTTTCTTTTCTTTTCTTTTCTTTTCTTTTCTTTTCTTTTCTTTTCTTTTCTTTTCTTTTCTTTTCTTTTCTTTTCTTTTCTTTTCTTTTCTTTTCTTTTTTCTTTCCAAATAGACTGTTTTCTTCAAGGAATAATTTGCATGCTTTAATGTTTCCATTTCTCACTGGAGAATATTTTTCAGGAAGCTGAGTAGAGGCCTATTTCTTTCCACAGGACAAGTCCTTTCTGCTTTTCACCTTTTGGCAAGAAAGGGGATGCCTGTGCAACCTTCCCCAGCTAGGGTGACTGCTGCAGATGCAGAGGCCAGTGCTGCCGATGGGTGAGGACAGGTATGTGAATCCTGGGCAGAGCTTGCTTTGCTCTGAGTGCCTGCAGGCAGCGCAGGGTGATGGAGAGCCTCGAGGCTGCACTTCAAAATGGGATGGGAAAGCGTCTGGACTGCTGCACAGGGCAGACTGGGAAACACGAGCGTGATTTATTGCGCCAAATCACACAAATAAAAATAAGTAAGTGACTCAAGCATGTGCTTGCCTTAGCAGGGGTCAGTGCAGCGAGACACATCCCTCTTCCCACCTGGTGGAAAACTGCCCCAGGGAATCCTCCCAGGATCCAGTTACTGATCTGGGGAACATCACTTAAGCCAATGTATTTCATTTCTAGTCCCTTGGGATTCCAGATGAACAATCAAAGGGGTGAAAAGGGAAGCTCCACCCAAGTTTGTATTTCACAGGATGAGAAGTGCATTATCAAGTGACAGTGAAATAAGCCCAAGGCGCAGCAAGTGCCGATGGAGTGCCTACGTACCCGTACATTTTGATTAATTATCACAGTATGGTTTTATCTCTCCAGCAGTCATTGAATTAACCGTGTGCACCAGGTGGAGATGCTCCTGGCCAAGAAGGTGATGAAGAGACCCCACTCCCAGCCTGCAAGCCCCTCTTGCTGGGAGACCTTTAGCAGAAAGCCCTCTGAGATAAACATTGAAGGTCTGTGTTAAATGAGTGTCAAACGACAGGGACAGGCTGTGCACACATGCTTCAGCCAGATCTGCCATGGAAAGGAGAAGAAATGATTCACTCCATCACCTTTCGAAGTGACACTGTCTCATGTGGGAGGATGAGAGAAAGTACCAACTGCCCACTCTCCAAACCCCACTCTCCTTACTCAGATGAAATTTTTATGTTGCCACCCACACACGTTCAAAAACCCGTGACTCATCTCCACAGATAATGAGATCAGCCTTAAAGTTACGAGATTTTGAATACAATAAAGGTTGCCTCCTAAACTCTTCTCTTGAAGAAGGCCTTTTTTTCAAGCTTTTCCCAGCTACCCCAAAAGGTGGGGATGATTTAGTTCCATTTCTACCTCTCCCAGAACTGGGACGCTCAGGGGACCTCAGTTTTGGGGCAAACGCCACCTGTCCTCAACCTGCAGCACACAATCACAGGAGCTGGCAAGGCCCTCATGTTGGTGGAGCACTGCCTGAGCAACAACCAAGAGGTCTGGTCCGTGATCAGCTCCATCTCAAGATGTTTCACTTGTTTCTGGGTCTCTTCCAGTTCAAGGCAGGGACTGGACCTGGTGGTGGAAGACGGAGAGAGCACCTAACACCTGAATATGCCTTGTGTCCTCCACAGCTCCCATTGCAGGGCAGGATCAGGCTATGAATCACGGACCTTGCTGGATTTCAGACAAGAAAATCTTTCCCAGAGGGATTCTGACTCTCAGGTTGATATTTAGGGTCTCTTACCCACTCTGTGGTGTTTTCTTTTTTTTTTTTTTAATTACCCCTTTGGGCTCAGGGTTCCGATTACCCAGTTTCATTCCTTTTTTCTTTACTGATTCAGAAATATTTGAGTGACAGATCTTTTATTAAAATATCATTATCAGAGAGCATCCAAGAACAGGCAGGGCTAGCGCTCCACTCAGGCTTTCCATGCCTCGGGGGGAGCAAAGCTCTTCCTGGCTCTTGCCCGGCCGCTGATGAGCAGAGGCTTGGTATGCAGCCCTTGGTAAAAAACACAGAAGAGCAGGATTCTCCCAAAAGGCTGGGAGGAAAATGAATTTCCACCACACCAGACAGCTAAGCGGTGAGGCAAAGGAGACAGCCTGCTCGTCTCATTCAAGAGCTCCTTCCCATCCCACTCCTGGCAGGAACTCAGGAGCAAGAGGGACACGGCGTGGGCAGCTGCTGCCTTTACTTGTCTCATTCTTTGTCTGCTGAGAGACCATCTGCACAGCAAGGAGAGCTGGGCAGGGGCCGTGTCCTCTCCTCTTGCACCAATGCTTCAGGCACCCAAGCTAAGTCCAGGGCAGGGGGCGGGTGATGTGTTAGAACCTTCTTTTGGAGCAGGGCTTCAGGCATTTTTCCCTGCTTCACCTTCACTGCTGCTGTGAGCTTGTGTCTGCTTTGCCAATGCAGGGCCAGAAGCCTGCAACGATCCATCAGTCGTACAATAGTTAAGAGCCACAATTGCATCTTCTGACACAGGCACTGAACATAAAATTCTATGGATTGTATTCTGTGGGAGGTCAAATTATTTGGATTTGAAAGCAAATGAGGTGTTACCCATCCATTCTTTTTTATTATTATTATTATTATTTTTATTTTTTTTTATTTCCCTCACTAAGTGCATATGACTTGCATTTCGTTTTAAAGAACTCTGCAAAATGGGAGAACTGAGAGCAGAACCTGAAGTATTTCTGTTTCAAATGGTCTCGCCAGGGGTTGCAATAGTGTTTCTGCACCTTCTCAAAGCCCTCCCAGCTTCCATGCCATGTTCTGACTGCAATATCCGAAGAACTGGGCAGGAAAAGTTGAGCTGCTGTCCCCAGGCCCCTTTGCCCAGGACATTTTTGGTTTCGGGACGGTGGACAGAGTGCAGACACCAGCTGCTCTGTCAGTGCACACACCCGGCACGGCATTGCTCTCCAGGCTGGTGTGTTCCTGCCCAGATAAGTCAACATCACACCCAGTGCTTATGGGTAAAAAAAAAAAAAAAAGAAAAAAAAAGAAAAAAAAAAAGCCCAGTTTGCTCTCTCTTGCCTATCCATGGCACAATTCCAATTATTTAATGGACTAACTGAGCCTGAAACCACAAAAACCACTGGTGTAGCAGGGAAAGGAGTGTTTCCCAGCGGGGTGCAGTCGGTGGGTCACCCAGAGGTTCTGGCCCCACCACTCGGGCTGGAGCTGGTGTCCAGGGCTTGGCCACACCATCTGCCTGCTGCCAGGGAAGAGATCAGCAGGGATCCCTGCTTTTCTCATGGCGCTCCCCATTCTCACTAAAATTGGATGGATGTTGGGCAGGTTTGCCTGAAGCATGGGCTAAGCCCCTTTCCTCAAGGCCACCCGTCTTTTGGGAGGTGAGGTTTTGGGGAAGCCAACAGGCGTCCTCACCGATGAAAGAAATGAGCAGCAACATTGCAGCTGGCATGCAGGGACAGCCCTCGCCGGGGGCCCAGAGCTATGCACGCCCCCGTCACCGTGCCAGGGGGTGCCAAGTGTTAGCACGGATCCATCCTGCTCACACGCTGCCTGCTCTCAAATCCTTTTTCCAAAACAAAACAATTACCAGTGCTTTCGCCTCCTCTGTTTTGCTTGGCTCCACCGCCCCTGTTTGTTGTTTATTGTGGTGCTGTGCCCTTCTCCCGGGCGGCTGCAGATGGGCCACACCAGCGGGGAGCTGTGGGATGAGGAGAAGGGTCCGGGCATGCCAGCACCAGCACTGCCTGCCCACCAAACCCCATGCTTGAGGCTCCCTTGTGACCTGGGGAAAATTCAGCCAAAATTTTGTTTTGACAGAGAACTCCATTTTGACAGATTTTGACTTGGTTTCCCATGCAGTCCCAACTACTATTGCCCCTTCCACGTTATTATTTTCTACTGAAATACCCAGCAACAAACATGCTAGGATTTGGGTTTTCTCTTGCTTTGTTTTCCCAATGGGAAATGTTTGTTTATTTTGAGGGTGCAATCAGGAACTAAACAAGTAACCATGCAAAACACACCAAAAATATTCAGGGTGGGGTGAAACAAGCAGGGTGGGAAGGAGTCCCAGGAAGGGTTTGACAAGGGGCTGGCAGCAGGGTGGTGGCAAAAGTGCTCAGGCTGGAGGGTCTGAACCTGAGTAAGACATTAGGGGAGAAATACAAATATATGGGGGCAGAATATAGAAGAGTGGCTCCTTTCCTGCATGCACATAAAACTGGAGGAACAAAGCTACGTGTGCCAAGGGAAAGGGGAGAGGGAAACCAACAGCATCACCAGCTTGGGGAGATCTTCAGAAAAAAAATGAATTGACCTTTTGTGCTGTCTGGAGAGAGACTCTTCCATCATCTTTATGGATTTCCACCTTCGGCAATAGCTAAATAGCCTTGCGTATCTACCATCAAGGAACTAACAGCCATGCCATAAATCTTAACCTTAAACTATCATTATTCGCCAGAGAAAATGAATGGTTTGCTCTGCGAATGACAGAGAGCTCAGCTCCTGAAAGAGGAGACCCCTCTCGGGCTGGGCATCACCCCCTCTCTGGCTGTGTTTCAGGCTCACTCCTACTTGTCATGGGCTGAGTGCTGCCTGTGGATTTGACTCTGAGAAACATCTGTGCAGATGTGCCATTTGATACCTCTTGAGACTGGTATTATCTGGATATTATCTATTTCTTGATGGAGAGACTCAGGTTGGACAATGATGCTGCGCAGCCAGGTCACAGTCACCCACAGCAAAGCTCACTCTTCGCTCGGAATAAGGATCCTTGGAATCCCAGAAATAATAATAAATGGGGTTAAAGTTCACTGATACAGCAGAAAAAAGTGACCAGGACTTGTGCATCCTGCTCCTCTGTCCCAGGAAGGACACACAGACCCAGCACGGGCACATGGAGCCAGCCCCTTTGCCTCGGCCCTGGGGCAGCTGCCGTGCGCAGTCCTCCCCTCTCGTCAGCGCTTCCTCAGCCTGGGTGCCTGCAAGCCCTTAGGGAGAGCAGGGGAAGAGGGGAAACATTAGTTTCTTAACAAATTCTTGTGTCATCTTCTTGACAGCACCTTTAAGCGCTGAGTGACACTCAGGAATGATGTGGCTTAACCTCAGAGTTCACGCGAAGGAGCATTTCCCCTGCCAAAGAGCAGCAGCAAGCGCTGCAGGAGAAATCCCTCCCAGCCCTCCCTGCCAGCAGCACCGAGCCCACGTGGCAGGGACGCAGCCGAGGCACCCCGTTCCCTCCAGGCTGTGCCATTATGCCAGCAGGAACAGCTGGCTGCTAGTGAATTTTGGAAAAGTGTTCAGATATTTGTGAATAGCTGGGGTAATACATCATGTGATATTACCACCTTTTGGCAGTGATGGCACGACTGACCTTACATGCTCATTTAATGCACTGCTGGTGGAAAGCAAGCAGGGTGGACACAAAGAATCATGGTGAGGGTGAACAGAAACATCTTGGTAGCACCCGTGCTGCTGCTCCAGCCGGCTGGGTGAGGATGTGAAGGCGAAGGCTTTCCCGCAGCACTCCTTTCCAAACTCATTATCTGGAGACCAATAGAAAGGCACTGTTTTAAATCCTGGGGATCAAAGGTTTAACATGACCAAGAAGAAGAAGCCTGGAGAGCATTAATTAATGTTTATATGTGGTTTCTATCTCCTCTTTCCTTTTTCTTCACCCTTTGTCTGCCTCAGAGGATAATAGGTGGGAACAGATTTTTTTGTCAATGCCAGATTTCAACAGCTAAGTCTCTTCTTTCTCTTCTCCAAAATTTATGTAACAATTTAATGCATTGGCTAATGATTCATGTGACTTTGCCAGTGTTTATCTGCAATTAAGGCTCCCATTGTCTCCCAACATTGCCCTTTCGTTGCAGAGATCTTCTGCTGGGGATGGTGCCCAGGCAGAAACCTTTGCCATCCGGCCCTGGGCATCCCTCGGCATGCCAGTGCCTAAGGAAATGTGCCGTCCCCTCTGCAGACAGCAGGGCTAAATCACCTCCCACGGGCACTGCCCTGCTGCAAATTCCCACCCGCATCAACCCAGCGGTAGCACACGTGCATAACCCCAACCTTTCTTTACAACTTCTTCGGGTCAAAGCCATTCCTTCTTCGTGGGGTGAGCCTCTGGCAGGGAGGGCAGGAGAGCAAATAGCTAATCCCCTGCCAGATACTCAGAGGGTATAAATGGCTCCCTGCTGATTTATGTCAGCCGAAAATATGACTCTGCTATGTCTCTGGGTTTCTATATAGCATCATGCTATGCTGCATTTGAACCCAGTAATTTTAGCTAAGAAAATATTTGAAGCTACTGCAACAGGTGAAAAGAATGAGGGGGTTTTCTTTTTCTGCCTCAACAGGCTACATATTGCCATCTTCTTAAAAATAAATAAATAAATAAGAGAGAAAGAAAGAGAGAAAGAGAGAGAGAAAGAGAGAAAGAGAGAGAGAGA
The DNA here is from genome assembly GCF_009819795.1 of Aythya fuligula. NCBI lineage: Eukaryota > Metazoa > Chordata > Aves > Anseriformes > Anatidae > Aythya > Aythya fuligula. The sequence continues at coordinate 1,720,798 of NC_045580.1, read as the reverse complement.
AAGAGAGAGAAAGAGAGATAAAGAAAGAAAGAAAGAAAGAAAGAAAGAAAGAAAAGAAAGAAAGAAAGAAAGAAAGAAAGAAAGAAAGAAAGAAAGAAAGAAAGAAAGAAAGAAAGAAAGAAAGAAAAAGAGAGAGAGAGAGAGAGAAGGGACCCCCACCAGCTATTTATCGAAGTTCTTGAAGTTCTTTACACAGTATCACCTGTTGGCTTTCTTTTCTTTTCTTTTCTTTTCTTTTCTTTTCTTTTCTTTTCTTTTCTTTTCTTTTCTTTTCTTTTCTTTTCTTTTCTTTTCTTTTCTTTTCTTTTCTTTTCTTTTCTTTTCTTTTCTTTTCTTCTCTGCTCTTCTCTGCTCTTTTCTTTTCTTTTCTTTTCTTTTCTTTTCTTTTCTTTTCTTTTCTTTTCTTTTCTTTTCTTTTCTTTTCTTTTCTTTCTTTTCTTCTCTGCTCTTCTCTGCTCTTCTCTGCTCTTCTCTGCTCTTCTCTCTTCTTTTCTTTTCTTTTTTCTTTTCTTTTCTTTTCTTTTCTTTTATTTTCTTTTATGTTCTTTTCTTTTGTTTTCTGTTGTTTTCTTTTCTTTTCTTTTCTTCTCTTCTCTTCTCTTCTCTTCTCTTCTCTTCTCTTCTCTTCTCTTCTCTTCTCTTCTCTTTTCTTCTCTTTTCTTCTCTTCTCTTTTCTTCTGTTTTCTTTTCTTCTCTTTTCTTTTCTTCTCTTTTCTTTTCTCTTTTCTTTTCTTTTCTTTTCTTCTCTTCTCTTCTCTTTTCTTCTCTTTTCTTTTCTTCTCTTTTCTTTTCTCTTCTCTTTTCTTCTCTTTTCTTTTCTTTTCTTTTCTTTTCTTTTCTTTTCTTTTCTTTTCTTTTCTTTTCTTTTCTTTTCTTTTCTTTTCTTTTCTTTTCTTTTCTTTTCTTTTCTTTTCTTTTCTTTTCTTTTCTTTTCTTTTCTTTTCTTTTCTTTTCTTTTCTTTTCTTTTCTTTTCTTTTCTTTTCTTTTTTTCTCCCATGCTTATCCAGAAGAGAGGACACATTGCATGGACAACACTGCATGCATTGAAGGGAAGAGGCTTACACTTGGATTCAATGTTCATGTTTGTATAAATACATCACAAAAAGCCCTCAGTATTTTAGTTACAAACTCCAGGACTTTGAAGCTGGGAATGCTGAAAATGGGGTGTTGCAAGAAATTGTAAATAACCTCTGTTTTTTCAGGAACTATCAACTGCACGAGCAGGCTGGTGTGTTTTTCATGTGGCATTTGACACATTTGCTGCCAGAATAGCTGCTTGTGGACTGAAGAGTCCAGGCATCACTTGCTCAATTTGGTGCAAAGCAGGGCACAAGAGCACAGCTGTAACACCCGAAGTTCAGGATCTGCTCCATGGGTGGATTAAAGCTTCCCTAAACTTATCATCTGGAAAGCTAATCATCCTAAATTCATTTTACGATCAGTGGGAGATACTTGTGGAGAAGGTATGCTTGGCATCTCGGTGATGATTTCTTTATGGCCAAGGGGGAGCTCTATAGAAGTAGACTGGGTGAAATACAGAAAGCTTATGCACTAACAGATGTCTTCTTCTCCACATTTTCCCTCCCTCCAGCCTGTCCTGCCTACAGAAGGGAGGAAACCTGTCCCTCCCCTCTTTTCCTGCTGTCATTCAGCTGCTTCCCCAGAGCCCACCTCAAGATGTCTGCTGGCAGGGATGGGAGCGAGGAGAAATCCCAGTGCTGGGCAGGGCAGAGCAGCACCTGCAGCTCAATGTCATCCTCACCACTGCAAATTCTTGCATGATGACACCATGTAATGGGCCTTAAAAGCTCCTCTCTTTTAATTTTTGCATTCTGCTCCTCTATTTATAAAGCAGGGTACACAGGCATGCCGGGTAAAGGCAGGCACACCATGCCAAGGCAGGATTAAGCCCAACTGCATTGCAGCAATTCCAGGCGCTGCCAACCCAGCTCTTCTGCACTCCGTGTGCTGGGGCTGAAAGAGCAACCCCAGCCCCATGGGGCTGCCCGTGCCCCACTCCACCACCCCACTGCCTGCAGCCCACGGTTTGCACCAGCCACAAATCCAGCAGCAAGTGTTCAGGCCGGATTTTATTCAGCCCTTGTCCGAAAGAGTTGTGGTGATCCCAACAGCACTGGAGTCAGAGGTAATGTAACACGGTGAGGGTGGCCAACGTGATCCCCCATCTTCATTTCCCTTTTAACACAGAATTAATTTTATCTAGAGGAAGTTTCTTAAGACGAGAAATTCCGTCTGGATATCAGTATTTCCAGTAATGGAAAATCCACCGTAACCTAGGCACACTGAGCCATGGTCAATTAACTGCACTGCTAAAAGGTTGCTCCTGCCGTCTCCATCATCCATTCAGTCCATTAGGGAAAATCCAGTAGTTTTAAAAATGAGATGCATGTCATTTCAACTTCTCTCTATATTTTTTTTTCTTTTTTTTAAATGTGTGTAAAATTATGTTAATTAAAAAAAAAAAAAAAAAGCTCCTCCCAAAGACATTATTTTCCAGAAGCTGCAATTACGGCTCTTTTGCTTCTGACTCTGGACCAAGAGCTAATGAACTCGTTGACAATGTAACTAGAATGCAAGGAAAGGGACTTGGCACAGCAAGAAACTGTGCCCTATGAATAGAAGGTTTCGTACAGCCTCAGCCACGTTAATTCTGTCTCCATTCAAAAACACTGTGCCTGAGCACGGGGGAACATTTCCACGTTTGACAGATGGAATAATCGCAGCAGCGAGATATTAATACTCCATTAAGCAACCACAGATATTTTTTTCCTCTTCCCCTAAGTTCAAAAACAAAGAACAGAAGGTAAGGTAACTATTCACAGCCTGTTTAGCAAGCTCACCTATTTTTAATGCGCTAGCTGCTATTATGCCAAAGTACCCATATCTCCTGAAAAAAGCTGGTTAAAAATAGAACTCTATTAATTAGAGTCACCAGCAATTGCAAAGGTTATGGCCTGTTTTTGCTCTCACCTACAGACACCACAGGAGCCAGTGGGCTGAGGGAGGGGAGGCAGGTCCATGCACCACCGATGTCCAGGGCAGGTCCGTGCACCCATTCAGGATGGGCAAGAAGGGACTGGCATGGGAGCAAGAAGGAAATGTGTACTTGAGAGCTTAATGAGGCTGCAAGACCCACTGCCACCCGGGGCTCCTGAAACCCAAGAGCCAAAGTGTAATTTATGTGGATAATAATACCTAGGGTCATTATAGCCAGTAGTAAGAAGCATTTGGAAGGCGTATACAATGTCATTTCAGCAGGGTGAAGCCAGCTGTTAGAGGTTAGGAAAAGGGCTGTCGTGGAAGAGAGATTGCTCTGCAACTGCCTGCTACTGTTCTTTGTATTTGAGGGAGCCATCTGGTACCAAACGCTGACATGGGCTGGACAAATTAGAGCCTCCTGTGTGGACAGCGATTTTCTAAATTTGTATTCTCCATTTCCACTCAATGTTGCAGGTAGCATTTGGCAAAGTAGAACAACGTAGCCAAACTGTAAGACATCTGCTTTGCAGAAGGTATCAGAGACATGAAAATTAGGTTTTATCTAGAAGGTGACAATCTAGGCTAAGCAAACCAACCTAACTTCTATCTACAGTTAGAGGCATCTCCAGGAGCAGGTAAGTTGGCTTTCTCTGTGCCATCCATATGTGGCAAGGGGTCAGGCAGCTCTGACTGAATAGCAATGATGGTTGAAGTGAGGTGAGATGAATCCTACCCAAAGGGAGGACTGCTGCAAGCTGCTGCTGTGTGGTATTGCCCGATGGATTCTCAGCATGAGAATAAAAATGCCTACCCTAACCAATAATAATAACAAAGTTTCTTAACTCACCTCTTGCAGCTTAATTGTCAGTCCTGGGAGACCTCATTTTTTACATACCTTAAAAGCAACAAAAATTTGATAAAGCGATCCAACCATTAACTGAACTGGAGGATAGTGCTGGAGAAGGAGCCAGCAAAAAGTGTAAATCACAGCCCCTTCCACTGAGCAGGTATGACAGCATTTCTGTTAAATCCATCTGAAATCCACTGGTATTAGTTCATCCATCTTAAGAATATGAATGAATATAGAAATCTGGGTATGGAAATCCTCCCTTTATTAAATTTGTTGGCATTTCATTGTCAGAAGTGAAAGCACAAATAGGGATTGAGCCGCCTTGCTTTCACTTCTCTTCTGTGGCATCCCAGAATGAGCCACGTAGGCTCAGACATGGCCCATGAGGCTTTAAGTCAGTGAACATGAAGGTTTCCAGTGACTCCAGTGGTCTTCAAACCACACTTTTACAAAAAGGCAAACCAGTAATGGGGCCTGAGAGATCTGAAGTGTCTTCGCTTCACCAGGAATGGGTGTGAAGACCCAATTTCAGATTTTAAGGGCTGGTGGCTTTGACCTGAATCACTTTGAAGCTGATGAACAGCCCCACAGGAGCGTGTTTGTTGTTTTCGAGGCTGAGTTTCTTAACAGGCAGCTTTGGGTGACCACAAAGTCAGCCGTGACAGTGAGCTCCACCACGACTTTCATAATACAGCCCCAGACCTGAAAATTACAGCTTGCTCCCATCCCTGCCTTTCACATCCTTCTGCACCTGCTGACTTTGGCTGGAGTTGCAGGTGATAAAACACTACCAGAAAGTCTGTTGTAATATTTCCCCATGCATCAAAAGCATAGGAATTCAGGAGAATTTACGAGAAACTCTGGCAAGATTTATACCCTGGTTCACAAGCCAAAGCCTTTCAAAGGAATTAAAATACATTTCTTATGAGCAGCTGAACTCGTGTTCATGCTCTTAGTGCTATCATACAGGATTCCTGGGTTTTGCACTCTTGCCAGCTCTTTCAGCTCTTTCTGTTATTTTGAGAAATGTGCTTCACCTCTTCGTGCCTTTAGTTTCCGTATCTGTAAAATGGGCACTGCAGCTAATTTAGAATTTCTGCATCAAGTAATGTTGGAATGTTGGCAAAGCACTTAAAATTGTGGTTGTGGAGTTCTTGATTTCTTGATTTCAGCCTGTGAAGAGAGTAAAATTAAAGCTGATTGCTACAGAAAAGAAGCCTTTGTGTCTCATCTTCCTCCATCAGATTATGTTTCTAAAGGTATGTTAAGAAGTGAGACCCCATAGGGGTTAGCGGTGTCCATTTAAATCTCTCAAATACCTACACACAAATATACCAAGCACATGAGGATTAACTCTAAATCTGAGTGGATTAGTCAAGAAGCTTTGCACAGCAACGTGGAATTGCTGGAGAAAAATATATAAAATTGTCATTTTTGTCAACTTTACAATACAACTTGATCCCCCGTGTATAATGAACAGTAAGCCTGGCAATATCCCAGGATCAGGTGAAGAGAAAACTTTCACTTGGGAAAAACCAGTGGAATTCACAGGGTCAGAGCATCAGAGACGGGAAACCTGAGGCCACCTAGCTCCCTCACCCCGCACCAGGCAGTCCCCACTGGCTGCCCTCCTGGAGCTTGTCCAGCCCTGCTTCGAAGATATATTCACCCATAAGGATAAAAATATATATTTACTCACTCCCTGCTGGGTAAAGACAACTATGAGAGGTTAGGATGTGAAGGACCTGGTTAAATGCACGAAATAACAAGAGCAAGCAGATGACCTCGATCAATGAAGGCTACATGTGTTACAAGTAAGAGGGAGACAGTTCTCTTTCAACAAGTGGGGAGAACATTTAAAATAAAGAAAGCATGCTTTCATACATAGATTCCCTTTTCCTATGAGATGCTTCAGCCAAAGGGGAGCAGAGAGAACTGCTTGTGATAACCTCAGTGGTTCCTGTGCTGAACTACACAAGCCCTGCCATGCTGCATGTGGATGGAGGGAGGGGAAAACAAAACATCAGCAAGTGATCACAGGGAAGTTCAGCCCTGACAGCTGACCTGAAAAGCTCTGAGACTATAGGTAGAAAGAAGGGAGCCCCACTCTACCCTGCTGCCAGCTACAGGGCAGAAATATGAAAAGATTGCAAGATTTTATTTATTATATATATATGTATATATATATAATTTCTTTTCCTGAGGAATAACTAGGATTGCATTTGATCCACAAAACTCTCCTCACTTTTTTTTTTTCTAAAAATTTCCCTGCCTGGAACTGGTTGTCAGTGGCTGCATGACTGGTCACAGATTATTCATAGCCGTAATTAGCAGGTGTGTGACTGCCTGTTTAGCCACATTTTTAGATCTCCGGGCTGGCTCTTGCAAGCTGTCAAAAAGAAAGGCATTATTTTAGGTAAAATACCACTGCAAAACAGAGTGACATTCAGTTTGACGTGTGAGGATAAATTAAGGATGAGGATACGTTAAAGAAAACTCAGAGCGCCTTCGTCACATTCCTATATTCAAGGAGAAATGCAGCTGAGTTTCAGTTGATCTTGGCTTCTTCATTGACCTGTAGCAGTAAATTTTCCCCCCTTTTAGTGTTTAAATAGTTTGTCAGTGAATGATCCCATTCATAAAGCGCTGGTGATGACAGTTCTGCAAAGTTAAATGGCACTTAACTGTGCACCTAATAAATCTGCAACAAAAATAAACAGAGAGGAAGAGGGGAAAAAAAGATTAAAAAAAAAAAAAAAAAAAAAAAAAAAGATTAACAATGCCAAAGAGCTAAAAAGAAAAAAAAAAAATCAACTGGCAGGTACGAAGGGATATTGTCATTAAAACTGTTTGAAATTGTATTGTGCAGGATTGCTCCCATTTCCTGCGCCTTTTTGGCTGACCTTTGAATTCTCAGAAGGAAACAGCCTGGGTTGACATTGGGGAGCTCTGTCTTCAGATGTGAATTTGCTGTGGGCAGCGCAGATCCATTGCCCCGTGTCACTCCTCAGGTACCCACTTCTTACCAGGACCTCTTCAGTTAGGGAAAGGGCATCACTACACTCACAGAAGGCAAAGTTTGCCTCTATGAAATGGAAGCTTTGATTCCATGTAGCCAAGGGAAAGCAAATAGTCAAATTGCTGAAAGCAGGAATCAGGTCTGGGTGGACATTAGGGCAGAAAAGCTGGTACTAAAAGATCCAGTAATGAACAAATCTCAGCACACTTATGCTACAAACAAGGCGCTTATCACAGCACTACACACTCCAGGAGCAACAGCTTGAATAAATCAACCTAGGCAGAGGTGGCACTGGAGAAATGTCACACGTATTCAAGAACTGTAAAGAAAATCTGAAATGAGCAAAAACACTGAAAATTGACTTTAATAGCTTGGGGGGAAAAAAAACAATGACCCTAAAAAGTACTTAAGGCTATACAGGGAAATGGGACGGTGTGGAAAGAAGTTTGCTATGTTTAATCTCTCTCTTCAATAAGATAATGCTTTCTAAACAAAGGAAATGCAGTAGAGCAGTAATTTTTATAAGCTGCATAATTCTGGATAGGGAATTAACGACTTCGCTGACAAAAATGAGGTTTTGTATGAGAGGGCATGGAGGCAGCTAGAGGTCAAGGGAAAAATGTGTTTTCAGAGGGAAACAAGTGGGCTCAAGGAAGTTTATTAACCGAGCTGTTCAGGATTCAGACTGAGACTAATTTTATACAAGACTTTAATTAAAACCCTGGGCAGAAAAAGCAGGGCTGAGCCATCAAAGTGTGCTGATGACAAAAAGCTGAGTCAGATTGCAGTTACTGAAAAGGATTGTATAACCTGCAGGAAAAGCAGGAGGGTGAGGGCTGGAACAGGGGAACGAGACATGGGAGGAGCAAAACACCATGTGGTAATCAGGGAATGATTAACAGAAGTTTCTGGCTACTGAAGTCAGGTGGCCCGTAGGGAAAAAAAAAAAAAAAAAAAAAAAAGAAACTCCAAAATGAGCCCAATTCCTGATGGAGACAGTACAGCTTGGCTGTATCAATGTGTGCAGTTTTTATCACCTGTATTCAAGAAAGATAAACTCAGCCTGGAACAGTAGCAGCAGAAGGACAGCAGAGCGATCAGAGGAAGGAGTTTATCTCATGAGACAAGCCTGCGAGAGCCCAGGGGACGAAGGCTGCTCTGAGATATGATCCCTATCTATAAATACCCAGGGGCAGAAGCAGCAGAGAGGGAAAACGGTTTGCACCAGTGGGCAATACTAGTCAAAGTCAAAAATAAAAGACAGCTAAATGGGACACACATAAGCGTAGACAGGCAATCGAATGAAGGACTGTCACAGGAGTTTGCCTCTGATCCAGCTTTCCAGTTGAAGCAGAAATGTATGATTCCCCTTAATTTTAACAGCAACTGAAATACTTATGAAAGGGAAGGTACAAACTAACATGTTCATTTGCAGCTTCATAGCCTGGAAGGACCCTTCAGACCTGAACTTTAATCTCCTGCCATCAGAAAGGGTCCCACGTTGACAAAGCACCCCGAGCAGTATCAGCAGAGAGTCTTGTTGCATAGGGAAAGGGGAATATTTGTATCACACTTCACCAGCATTCATTTCTCCACCTGTTGTTATTGTAACTGTGCTGAGTTTAATCAAACTGAGCTGTTAGGAAGAACAAGCAGGAAATGAAACTGATAAAAATAGGATCCTCCCCGAAGGCCCGCGCGGCCCTCAGAAGTGCTCGGGTTCCAGATTTGGCAGCACTCACTTCTTTACCTGCTCCAGATTTATTTTACAAGACTAGAGCTCAGTTTCTTTGCTGGTAGCAGATCTTGAAAAAGAATTATTAAGAAAGAGCCGAAAAGTAGAAAACTTTCCTTTGCTGAAAGGAAAAAAAAAAAAAAAAAAAAAGGAAATCCTGCCTTGCACTCAGTTGCTGGGCTTGCAGTAACTTCTGACTTAGGAGAGCCACCACTACAGGAGGCTGTTCATGACACCCTCAAAGGAGCTTTATCTTCAGAAGCAGGATTATCTCTTTCTTGAAAATCAAGATCTCTCTTGGGTGTCTTAAATTCAGACTTTGAAGTCTTTCTTGGCCCCTGTTTCCAGGCCCACATCCCATACAAACTGCACACAGTGCCGAGGGGATCCAGCCAAAACCCCGTGCTCGGCTACCTCAGGCTCTCCATGAATTCCTGCTCGAACAGATGGGCTTCATCCTGTGTCCAAAAGGTCAGCAAATCTGGCTTAATTCAGGCCAGGCTGGGAGCCAGGGAGAGGAGCATTCCTCAGGGAGGGGATAACCTGGGCTGTGCCACCAGCTGTGAAGAGCTTTTATGAAAGGAGAGCAAAATGCTGGGCTTTTGCTTGTGCCCAGGTGACCGCATGGCATGAGGGGCCAGAGCTCAGAAAGGGAAATAATGAACCTCAGAGCCTGTGTTCAGCGGGGACAATGCTTGGCTGACACTTCACAAATAATTATTCCATCTCTCCTGGCAGGAGCTGAGAGCAAACGTCAACCTGGCCTCTGCTCTTTGACATCTTCATATTACCGCTCCTGATGGGTGACTTCTCACTGCACAAATGGATCTAATTATTACCTCAGGGGTAAATATTCACTCAGGCACACAGAATAAGGCAGGTAACTCCCAGTCTGGGCTTCTAATCCCATTATCAGACACCTCCTCAGCATCATTATCCTCAATAACTCAAAATGAAGCACAGGGGAAAAAATACCATTGTATTTCCAGTAATGAGAAGCACGGACAAGAGAGGAAATAATTTCTCTGAGTCATGCTCCCCACCCAAATAATAGAAATATCTCCGTGTGGAGAAGCAAATGACGTTATGGATTAGCTGTGTTTAATTTTCAGCATGAAGAGGTTCCTACGTGCAAATGCCAGCACGGAAAGCCAGCCCTCCCTCCTTGGGGGGCCGGGGCTCCTGCTCATTGCCCTGAGGTTTGCAGAGAGCTGCAAGGGATCGGTCCCTGCAGGATGGGATGCTCCACCATTCTACATCAATCCAGGGAGGGACACATCCAGAGCAATCAGTCTGCATGCAGAAAGCGGGTGTGATGGGCAGCTTGCAGTTTGGGGGCAGATTCAGGCTCTGGGCATCCTCAGGTGTGCTGTGCCCCTGCTGCCACAGCCCAAAGGAGCTCCTGCAGGAGGCTGGGGAGAGGGATAGGAACCAGGGCTAATCCGAGGTCTGGCTACATGGTGAAATCCCCTTCTCTCCTGGCAGAACCTTGGGTGCCCAGAGCACTGAGGCTTGTACGTGCACAAACACACACACGCTAGGGACAGGAATGGGTGAGGGAGGAAAAGTTAACCTGTTTTCACTGAGCTGGTGCCATAAACTCCCAGAAGAACAGCTGTGGGCAAGAAATCCCCAGTCTAGGACCTGTTTGTATATTTATACCTTTAATACACTGCTTTCATCTTGTTTATATCTCATTTAGCTACTAGATGTCCAGGAGAGTCAGTATTTCCTGAGGCACCAGGAAACCTCCACAGAGGGCAGCTGAACAACCTGGCTTCAAAATTCACCTTCCCTCTGAATGCGATCTTGCTAAACAGCACTCAAGAGCCAGAGAAATCTGCAGGGTTTGTCTGTATCCAGCAGTCTCAAGGAAGGAGCCCTGTTGCTTTCAGGACAGTTTACACCTCTCTTTTCTGACTTCCACAAAGACTACTACCACATCATCATAATTACCAGGTGGCACGGCTGGAGCAGCCACCCATGCCTCCTAGCTGTGACAGGAAAGGATGCTGCTGACAATTTATGGGCTTGCTTCTTGCATAAATACCGGGACGTGACTGACTGAACTGCATATTAAAGGAGCTCTCAGCCCTGCTTTAACTCAACTCAGTTGCTGCAATAGCCTTTCCAACACCTAGCCGGTGTGGGATTTCTCATGTGTAGTTTTACTGTAAGGAAACCCCACCAGCTTACTGCGGGCTGTAAGAATCTGCACAGCATCAGAACCGGGTACCACAGCTCTGCTACAACCAAAGATTTTGCTCTGGCTACAGTAAGAGCTGGGCTCTGACAATGGTCTAGGAGCCTGTAACATTTCCCACCTGACAAGGATGCTAGCTGCTGGTTGGGAAAGATATTAAATGGCCCTCAAAGGGAAAGTGCAAAAGGTCCGAATCATTTTCCTTTTCTTTTATCTACAAGGGTTTGGTTACTTTGGTTTTCAGCAAATACTGCAGACATTTGCCCAAGGGGTGCTGTTGCTTCCTCTACTTTTGACAGTGCTCTGGCATGCTCAGCAGGATTCTTTCCCAGGAAATTTTGTCTTGTGAAATTTATTTTTGAAAAATGTGTTTCCCACTAATTTCTGGGGAACCAAACCTCCCAGATGCATGAACGAAAGTAGGCGGCCCAGGACTGGGATGACTGCAGGAACCTCTCTTAGTGAGTAACTATGACTCTCAGTTGTTTGACAAAACAAGTGCTTCAGTGTTTCCAGCAGGTAAGGGATGTGTCAGAACAGCCTGGAGGGGTTAACTCTCGCCATTGGCAGCAGCCAGGCAGCACACATCTCCCTGTTGGCACCTATGGCTCCCAGCAGTGATAAGAAGTTTCCTTCCTGTTACTGCCATGCTAAGGCATAGCTATTACAGTGCGTTGGAAAAGTATGTTCAGGGAGATTAACAATATGGGAAGGGACTAGAATGGTGGGAAAGCCTAGACGTCAGAAGGTATCTGGTTATGAGAAAATAATTTAAAAAAAATAAAATAAAATCAATTTCTGCTAGGGAAGAAAAGTCTTTAGATTTTCATAAGGTTCACATCCCAGCACTGAAAATCATATTCACAAACTCCAGGATTTCGAAGTCTAAAGCTAGCATCTAGCTATGGATTCCCAGAGAAGAAGAATCAACAGGTTTTGTTTGTTTGATTGTTTTTGTCATTTTAACCAAAATTGCTAAATTAAGCAATGTGAGTTGCAACTATGTTTGCAATGTAAAGCAGGAAACATTACTGTGTTCCAAAGATTTATGCCCCCCCAAACAACTATTCCTAAGTTTATGGTAAAACTTGATAAATCCCAACTTGTGGTATGACACCGTGAGAAGAAAGAACAAAGTTCTTACAGGATGTTCACACCCAACACATCAGATTCGATGAGACTTCAAACCCATGCCTTTTTCAAGATGTGGACTTGCACCAACGTCTTGTGTTGTAGCCTAACTCCAGTCCAATTGTTCTTTACTCAACCATATTTTTTTCTTTACTCAGCTATGTTTTAACCATATAGCATAAGAGGAAATTGGCAAAAAAAAAAAAAAAAAAAATCATCATTCCTACATATATAGTTAAACCCCAGAAAAATCTGCCTTTAAAACCCCAGAGAAATCTGTCTTTTGACATAAGGCCAGAGCATTATGTCAAAATTTTTTAAAGTCCACTTTTGAACAAAATGACTTTTCCTCCAACTTTTGTTTTTTTCACATAGTTTGATGCAGCTTTATTTTTCAGCTTTATTTTCAGCTGTTTTCAGCTTTATTTTTCTTTCACATCCTTGTCCTCTCTTTGTTCACTCCTTCCTTTCTTACATCCCTTTTCCATTTTGCTTCTGAAGAAAGTGATGGAAAGTGGAAGTGAAAACTCACCCAAACACCAATTGCTTTGTATTGGCCTGGAGCTAAACTATTTTTTTTAAAAAACAGGACGACAGCCCATTCATCCTTGCTGGGACCTCGGGGAACTTACCATTTTTTAGGATGAGCTCAGTGCTTTGCAAAATTATCTAAACAGTGGGTACAATAAAAGGTGGGTCCCAGCCAGAACTCCGGATATGAGCACTTTCCATCCCTGTAGGGGAGTTCGTATTTCAACATCAGGGCTTGTTTCTTGCTGTTAGAACTGGAAGCCAAACACCCTTGAACATTTGCAAGGCTCAACCCCAAGGGCACACATCTCTGATCAGACTCCCCTGAGAGGTGACAAGCCAACCTAGGACAGGAGGTCTCAGTACCTGGGAGGGAAATACTGGTCTTTTAAAAGATAAAACTGTCTTCGGGACCAGTGTGAAGACACTTGGAAAGCCCTTTGATGCCACTCTATTGGTAAAGGTGAAGCCTTTTTGTGCAGACATTTAAAGGTTCCTCATCTCTAAGGTTTCTGTCTTTTTCCAGGACATAGCAGTATTTCCAAGTATCGAATCTTGCACTAAAGGGACCATCTCATTGCCAAGGGGTCTGAGAACATTGCCACTCCAGGGCATGAGCTGAGCACTGCTGATAGAGACAGAAAAATTAAAAAGGCACCAGTGAATTAGCTGGAGACAAGTGCCCAACCTGCACTTCTGCTGAATGTCCGTCTCCTAGAAACTTGTTGCTAAAGCCTTCAGAGACGTGCCATGTCAGCGTTCGGAAGAACCAACACAACTGTTTCTGACAGAAAGGGGACTGGGGATGGTGGTGTTTGGGAGCAGTGGGTATTTGCAGAGATGCAGTCCTGTCTGGTCTTTGAGGAACAACATGCACTTTTAATTTTCTCAAATTGAAAAGCCCATACAGCTCTAGACCAATGAAAGGTGGTTCAGGAATAACCACTGATTGGTACAAAACTCACAAACATGCCAGGCTTTTAGCTCAGCAAAAACTTCTCAAGATCCAGGAAGAGTTCCTCTCCTTGCTAGGCATGACAGAGTACAGCACTTCCTCGTACCAACCATTGATAGAAGAAGTAGGAGAAATAAGGAGAAATAAACCCAATGGAGGAGAGTCTCAAAACAAGAGGAAAAGGATCACTTGCCTACAATGACTAGGGTCAGTGTTCAACTCTACTAGAATCTGTAGATGTTTTTCTCCAGCTGCAGACGTGACACAGAACAAACAAAACCAAAAAGATTTATCCAAGAGATAAATAATTGTTTTTACCATTTATCCCCTGCTGTTTTCCTCCCATCCAGACATATACATTCAGAACGTGCTTTCCATGAACATTCAAGAGGCTACCAGGAAAGCCAGTGAAAGTAATTTAGTGTAAGTAAATATGAGACAGCATTTAAAGACAGCTAATTTTGCACTTAATCACACTGAAAAATAAGACGCTAAGATTACTACTCATCTAAATGAGGAACAGAATCATCTTCAATGTCTTATGGACTCATTAAAAACTAGCCCAGACAGCTAGAGTATTGCATTTTTACCCAGATTGACTCATAAGTGATTAGAATGGGATTAGCAAATAAAAAAAGTCACTGGAATGGTTCCCACTGTAAAGTAGGGTTGAGTCAGAAACAATTATTTTCATCTGGGAAGTGGGAAATGACATTTCCCAAAACTTATTTTACTCTTTGCTGGAAAATGACCAGCTTTGTTTGTGTTTTAGAAATTTATCTTCCTCAAAAGGTTTGAGATTTTGTATTTTCATATTTCTCCTTTTCATTGAGTAGCACAGAAATACCACAAGCCTTTTCCTGATTCAGGAGAACATTAGTTTTCTTGTTTCTGTATTTCTCCCCAACCCCAATCTAAATCTATCAAAACCTCCCAAAACAGACAAGGGCACTGGCTGTCAGTAATAATAACATAATAAAAGTCCAATATGCATTTTCTATTTTATGGAACACATTTTGGATGAAATAAAGGGTATATATAGACATTTTAAAGTTTACAAAATGCTGTGCTTACACTGAGAAGTTTTAGAAAAATGGACTGGAAGATGTCTCCACTTTGAGCCCAGAGAAATTACATTTCTTTGATGCATTCCCTAAAGGTCAGGTTGGATTTTTTATTTGTTTGTTTTAAATGTTTACAGAATGATCTGCACAGAAAATTTGATTTAATGACCTCTTTAAGCATCTAAATAAACCTAGTGGACTCTTGCAGGCATTATATTATTATTATTATTATTTTTTATTTTGCAAACTAATTGGTGAAACTCAATAGAAAAATTATTTCCAGTAAATTGCTCCCTTTACCCTCACTGAGTAATACTACACTTAAGACTTGTAGAAACATTTTATTTTGAGATTAGTGCTGTTGCTACTATCCAAGAACAATACATGACAATTATAGATTTCATAGACCATCTAATCTAATTCCTGTATAAACAGGCTATAGGCCTTTTTTAAATTAAATGCCATTTCAAGTCCAATAGACATGGTTGAACTAAAGCAGTTTTAGGAGAGAGAGAGGAAAAAAGACTTCCACAGATAAGGAATCTGCAACAACATACTGTATCCTAATTCCAGCTAACCGGACAAGTGCCAAAATCTGTCCTGCCACCTCTCCCTGTGCCTCTCATGAGTATGTTACGGCACTGTGGAACAAACAATGGCTCAACGAAACAGATCCCCATATATTTTAATGGCAGAAGAAGTACTTCATGGCTCACAGCCTGCATTTTCCAACACAACATGCAAGAGGGAAATCTGTTTTCCCATTTCCATCTACATGTAAAATAACTAAATGCCATAAAATGCCTGAGATTTTCAGTTTCTAACAAAAGAGCATTGCCCAACTCTTGTGATTTTTTCTTTTTAATTATTATTTTTAGATTTAGGTGCATCAAACCTGTAGGTGCACCTAAATACATTGTAATCTACAGATTTAAGTACTTAGCACAGTGAGTGGAGCAATGCACTTCATTGAAGTCAGCTGGAGCTTTGCCATGTAAGTATTACCTGATGCAGATACATGCGCCATTGCAGAGCAAATGCTGAGGTGGACTTAAAGTCTTTCAAATATCATTGAGCAAGAAGCTGGGAAAAGAAAAGAAATCCTTTCTCCCCACTGAACACTCCTTGGATAAGTCACTTAAGAACTATGTGTGTGAATTGTTACGCATCCCCTCATTTATTGGCTGTCCAGATATAAGTGTAGGTGGAAAGGTGACAGAAAAAAAAGCTAGAACACCAGTGATCCCACCCTGACACATTCATCTGCACCCAGGGACAAGGTGGCATCAACAGCACCCCTCACCTACCTTCGCAAGGTGCTACAAGGAGTTTGCACAGTGCTTCCTGCGCTTTGGTGTTATGGAAAGTTCGATGACTCCCATTTTCTCCAGTTTGTTAGAATTAAAAGCCTAGCCCAGAAGTGTCTGGACATTTTGAAAAGAAAAAAAAAAAAAAAAAGTAAAAATAAAAATCTAGGATTCTGAAAGAGAAACAACAGCAATGTTTTTATTTATATATTTAATTTTTAATTAAAAAATAAAGGTTATCTTAATACATCTCTTGCAGCCTTTGGGCAAAATGCACCCTTAACAAGACTTTATGAAACATGATGCACATCTGTTCTTGGCATACATCTTAAACGCGAACTTTCTGCAACAACTTCTTAAATCCATCCTTCTCCCCAAACCCTGGAAACATTTAAATGTTCTTTAAAAACCTTACAAAAATTAGAAGTGGGCCCAAAGCAAAAATCCTAGATCCAAGCATCCCAAAGCATTTGGAGCAGACTCAAATCCAAATCCTCATCTCATTCGAAGTTTTATCCTGGATCACTGCAAATTCACAGACACAGCACCCAAATAACCAAGAGATATGAAATCTGAACACTGACCTGGGTATCAATCTCTCTTCAGAAGCTTTGCTCTTTATACAGAGCCAAAACAAACCCATGGGTCTGAATTCTTTCCAGAAAATGTTGAAGTTGGGCCCATCCCTAACAGAAATAAGTGCTGGTTACATGATGAAATGGTGCTACCATGGCTCCCATTTCTTAGCTGTCCCTGGTCTGAGACCAGACCAAGTCCTCTGTCCATTTGCACTACTAAAAGGCAACGATAAAGCCAAGCGAACACACTGAACCCTCCAACAGTCATATCACTACACATTTGCCTCCCGCAGCAGGAAAGGAGCCCTGGCCTTCTCCACTATTTGCCAGGAGCTGTCTCAGGTTTCTAGATGCGATTTCTCTGGAAATACGTCCAGTTTCTCTGGAACTCCGTCACTATCTGTGGGAAGGCATACACACGCCACCAGAGAGACAGGTCATCACCACTCACACAGGATGTCTTTGTTCCACTGTGGCCCATGATGGCTGATTCCCAAAGGCACAAAGTGACAAATCTTTCGACTTATACACAAGGTCTACATATATATATATTTATATATATATGTACACACACACAATTACATACATATTTAAATATATATATATATACACACATATATATATATTTGGTTTTGGTTTTTCTTTTCTCTTTTTATCCCCCCTTTCCCTTCGTTCTTTCCCTTTTAACTTAATGGCGTAGCCTCCTCTGAGGAGGGTGCTGGTATATGTTCTGGAGACTTCTCTGTCTCTGAAGAGCCTTCTGGCTTCTCCTCTGTCACTTTAGGTTCCTCAGGGGCTTGAGATCCCTCCAGCTCCTGACTCTGAGCCTGGCTGTTCATTTTCTCTTCTGCTTCGATTTCCTCTGAAGTGGGAATGGAGTTTTTCTTTGGACGGCCTTTGGGCTTCGTTGGAGCTTCCTGCCCACCTTTCAACACCTGGAGCAAAGAGATTAACAGTCAGGATCAATCTGAACATCACTGCTGTGAGACATCCTTTAGAGGGTAGGATGAAATTCAGCTTTGACTTTAGAGTGGATCCATGGTTTGATTACTATTGCAGCTTCATAGAAATTCCTTGTATTCATGGAGTGAGTTCACTCATTACCTCAACTAGATGCAAAAAATACCAGTAAGGACACCTAGAACTCTGGAGCTGTCTAAGCCAGTTCCTACAGCAGGCCCAAAAGCAATCTAAGCACAGAGTCCTCAAGATTACATACAGAAAGATAATATGCACAATTCACTTCCTTTTTTCGAGTATTTGCTTTAATCAGAGCCCAAGTAAGAACAGTCACACTTTAGCCAGGATTTCTGCTGGCTGCCTATTCTCTTGCTAGTTCCACTTTGGATTCTGAAATAGTCTTTATTATTAATATTATTATTTTTGTAACTCCTGCATTAAAAGATGTGACATCCATCTAACCTGTGTAAAGGCAGGGAGTCATCAGAATAGGTCTGCTCTTGTATTTAATTCCATTTCCCCTCACATGCTGCAGCCTCAAGACACTTTCAGCCAAGGATCTGAATCCAAGCTATTCCCAAATTTGTTTCAAGTGGCAGTAACTTCTGCAGCTCTCACATACACTCAAAAATTCAGTTCTGATGCAGTGCAGAACTGAATCTCCTCTGCTGGGTGGGAATACATAAACATCTCCACTGGAGAATTCACAGCATCTGTTCCCAGCAGGATTTATGGATAGCTGCCCTTTCTAGAAGCACTTTAATTGGAAAAGGGCCATGAAGCTGGAAGTACAAGAGGTGAAAGGAAGGTATGAAAAGCAAGAATTAGTAACATTAGTGCTTAAAACTGAATTGGCTTCCACTGAGCAATATCATCTTTTTGGTCTACATGGATAACCAATCCCACAAGTGTTAAGATCACAAGAACACCAAAAATGGAGAGGTAGATACTTTGGTTCTTTTCTCTGCTGTTTTATTTTCTTTCATATCTTGGCTTCATATTCTTCTTACTGCCTGTTGTACATCTAGCCCACCACATATGCTGTAGTGTGAGTTTTGTTGTTTTTTTTTTAAAAGTGTATTTCTAAAAAAAATCAGCAAGAATAAATAAAATTTGGTATAAATAGAGACAAATCACTGACACTATACTCAGCTTCAGAATCCATTCTTTTAAAAGCATTTTTAAGGACTATGGAGAAATGGTAATGAACCACTTACCATTTTCTTCCACTTCATCCTGCGGTTCTGGTACCATGTTTTCACCTGGAGCTGAGTCAGCCCCAATGACTGGGCTAAATCGAGCCTGGAAAACAAGACAGACGTTGAAATGAGTTGACAGAGGACGAGAAGAGCCCAGATGCCAGGGGCAGCCAATCCAACAGTAAATGCATATAACAGGAGGACTGCCAGAAAATACTGCTATTTGTTCCTTCAATCTGTTGTTTGAAAAAAAGTCAGACAAAAGTGGTAAACCACGTTTGGGTAAAAAGATAGCTGGCTCTTACAAAAGAAGCAAGACTATTCAGGTGTTTGCAGCACTAATTTGAGAAATGAGATCTCTCATTTGTTCTCTTTTCTCCTCCATCACCATGAAGGAATAAGCAAACCTACAAATATCAGAGGTTTTTCTGCCCTTTTTGAAACACATGACTGTGGTACTCTGACTGCTGACACCACATTTGTGCATGAAGCTACTGGTACACAGCATCCCTGAAAAACAGGTCTATGGTGTCTGAAGCAAACACGTAAGAAGAAAGACACTCGGCATCAGTCTGCCTTTGAAAGCGTTGCTCCTTATATCGTATTTCATCTTCACTACCCACATAATGGGGATAATGATACTTTTTCATTTCTCATGGAGTAGTAGTACATCTAAATCTATTAATTTCTTATGCATTCTGCTATTATAGGCAATTTAGGCATATAAATGAATTTATTATTTGCGTGTTTAGCTTAAGGGTATATGTGGCAGACAGCCCATAATCCTGATTCATCCTCTGCAAATCTCCAACCTGTGCAAGTTCATTTGAAACCATTCATTATTTCTATATTAAAACTCAGGATATGAAGCAAATACAGCTCAGACTAACTCTTTATCCTTCCCCACAGGTGATAGTAGCATGCATCTGGCAGTGTTGTAATGGCGTTGCACAACGGATGGAGTTAGAAATCCTCAGCAACGCTGGGCAAGTGCCCCAGCGTCACGCAAGTCCTGCAGGTGGGACAGCTCAAACAGAGTCACATTCCAAGGTGTTCTGGATTATGTGAGATTTTTTGGCAAATATTTCCCCACCTTTGCATGGGGAAACACACTGGTGGTTCAAGGCCAAGTTTTTCATAATACAACTTTTATTTCAGCTGGGTTCCTGGGGCAGTCAGACACACTTTTGTATTTATAAACACCTCTGTACCCCACACCAGCTCTCTGCTCACACACATACTCCTAGCTTCATTCTTTTCCCCCCTTTAGATTCCCTACAGGTTTGGTTTGCCTGCTGCCCATGCCACTATAGGGTGTCTGCAAAATTGACTTATTGCCCATGCCACTACAGAGTGTCTGCATTGACTTAAAAATGCCACCACTGTTGTGTGAGTAGCAGAATCTAGCAGAGGCATTATCCCCTCATACTGCACTCCTTTACTACTAATAAACCAGGTGGTCCAGTTGTCATCCAAGCAGTACAATGTTGCACCCAGGCCAAAAGCTGCAGGACTCAACACAGAGCACAATCCATTGCTTCACCATCACGTTTCCAGCCATGAGTTCACAGAGAAACACTGCTTGACTAACTCTTGCCACAGTGCACATGTCTTCTCACACTTTGATTACCTGCAGCCAGTTACCACCTCTTGCCACACACATCATTGTAACCACCATTGCCTAGAAACCCAAGGGAACAAACCAAGAGGGGGAAGCGGTACAGGGACAGGAATTGCTCATCAGCCTCAAGCACATACAAAACCAAGGAACAGTCATACTATTAATTAAATTTACCAGCCCTGAGTGCTTCAGCAATGGTGTCAACAATCTGCTTATGTGAAGCTGTGAGGAGTCAATACAGGAGCATTAGGAACTCTGAAGCTGTACAAGACATTACAGTCTTGTCCATGAAATTTGGTCTAGCTGTGATCCATGGCTTGGTGACAGACAGTAAAAGTAGGGAATGCTGACTTCAAAACCAATTTAAATATTGGAATTCTGCCATCTGTGGAGCTCAAGGCCTGGTCAACCTTTCAAACTCTCTCTAGGTTTACAAACTTAATACGAATTGGACAAAATCTTTTTCCTGTAATTTAAGTTTACTGAGTAGTGTCCAAGGTCTTTAAAATAGATACCTATTTTAGGTATCTATTTTAAAGATAAAATAGATACTTATTTTAGTTCATCCATTTGTTACCAAGCAGTCCCTAAGAACTCGGGACAGAAGCAAGGCAGCCTTCTAACGTATGCATCCCTGGCTCTATTTCCCTGATGGACAGGCCACTAACTCCTCACTGAACTGCTAACCAGGTTTACTAGAGGAAAGCTAGTTCAGCAGCCAGCTGAAGCAACAGGCAATCTCCCAGCCTCCATAGAGACACGGCCATTGGATCCCAGGAGGAAATCAGGCTGCATTTTTTTCCAAGGGTCTAACAAGAACAGGAAAGGGAGAGCTTTTGCTCTGTTTCTTGTGCATCTCTGAGTGCCTGCTAGCAAGCACATTTATCAGCATGTGACATTTCCATTGATACAGCCTATCCATGTCACCTTTGATCCCAGGAAAAGTTAGCCTTGAAATTGAATCTGGTCACCTGCCCATGTTCTTGGCCAACAGCAGAGGCATCTCTGTGGAGCTAGAAGGCAGCACACTGCAGCCAGGGAGCATCTGGTATGGGAATGAGAACAGCTGAGCAGGGCTGCAGTAGCCCTTTTGCTCCCCTTCCTTTTCCTAGTTTAGGAAGCAGTATTTTCCTGCTCCTTTCTAAGCAGTATTTATAGCCACTCACAGGCCTTCAGCTAGTTTCTACCCTGCCTGGTTGTCCCCATATCTAAAAGGAATAGAAGTGAGCTACAGATGAATACAAGGTGTGATCTGGCTGTCTTTCAGATCAGTCGCTGTCAGCATTGTCCCTGAAAAGGAAAAAACACTCAAAGGTGACACTGAGCATTCAGATGCACTGTTGAGATAAAGCAGTGAACCAGAATGTTTCCTAGATGAAGACAAGAGCTTCCTGCACGGCAAAATGACTCTAGGAGGTGGTGCATAGTGCATAGGTGCATAGCCTGATCTGTGATGGGCAGCTTGTATTTCACTGCCCAGCCCAGCAAACTCCTACCTGTCAGGGGTAGACAGATACTTCTGCTTCTGGAATTTCTTCTCCAAGCCCATTAGCTGGAGCTCTGTGAAGATGGTCCTACTCCGGCGTGGCTTTTTTAACCGAGGTGTGGGCTGCTCTGCCTCCGACTCACTGCTGGCATGGGTCTCGCTGGCTGGGGTCTCCGAACTTGCAGTCCCTGAGGAGGCCTGGGCAGGCAGCACACGGGAGCTGGTGGCAGCTGGAACGAGGTGAGGGACCACGGACGGCTGCCTGGTGATAACGGAGATGAGAGGATATGCCCTCAGAGAAGGGGACCCTGGCAGGGAAAAAAGAAGACGTGGATAAGGGCGAGTTGAGTGGCAATGTGGTTAAGAAATAAGAGCATTGGAGAGAACAGGGAGAGGGGAACACCTTCCCTGGCTCTGCCATTCAGCTATTAAATGACCACAACCAAGTCAATTCCTCTCTCCGGACCTGTTTGCTCTTCCACATTATGTTTAGCCTTCTTGGGCTGGCATTCTAGTCTCTTGATGTGCATTTCATTTTCCTTAGCATAGAGTGTCTATTTTCATTGTCTTTTTTTTTTTTTTTCTTTTTCCTTTTTTTTTTTTTCAGGCGCTATTAGAACACACATTGTTGAAGTCATCCATTTAAGTACCCCAAGAAACTAACTCAGAGCAAACAAGACAAAATCTGTCCCCACTCATGCAAATCTGCTTCTCTACGGACACTAGGACAGGGTTCATTTGAGATAGTTACCTAGCCCCCTTTATATGCAACAGACAATTTCGTCTAGTTCTCTATCGGGTAACTCAAGAAGTCAGGTGAATCACACTTCTATCCTCCGTTTTCCATATCGACCCCAGTGACCATTCAGGCAGATGAGGCTAGATAGATAAGAGGCAGATTTCCTCACTGACTCGTAACTCTACATCTTACACCAACTGGTGGATACCAGCCCTAGAAGTAAATCAGCAGCTCTGCTCCAATCCTTTCAGGCCAGAGCCAGTCTGGGATGGCAAATTTAAACACTCCCAGACACTACAGGAAGTTCTGATTCACTTCAGGTCGCCTGAATTTACAGCTATAGACAGATTTCTCCTCAGCCTTAGCCCCAGGAAATCAAATGTTTCTTTAAATCTCTGGGCAGTGAAATATGGCCACGTACGGGAAATGTGCATTCATGTGCAAGATGGCTCTGTATACAACTTTGCAAACAACCTGCAGTCTTGGGCAAGTCACTTTCTTGCTCGGTACCTCAGTTTACCTCATCTGCAAAATGGAAACAATCCTTCTTACATTGCTGGTGGTAAAACATGGATTAAAG
Source organism: Aythya fuligula (assembly GCF_009819795.1). Taxonomy (NCBI): domain Eukaryota; kingdom Metazoa; phylum Chordata; class Aves; order Anseriformes; family Anatidae; genus Aythya; species Aythya fuligula. The sequence continues at coordinate 1,697,839 of NC_045580.1, read as the reverse complement.
CTTAATGTACATAAAGTATTCTGAGATCCTTAAGATAAATGGTACTGTGGAAAGGAACGTATTACACCAACACACCCGATTGTGAAACTCTTAATATGAATCAACACTAATGAACATAATGATCTATAGGCCTCAATGAGTCTATTTTGGTGAGTAACTCATCACCAGTAAAGGAAAGGTGTTACCAGCCTGGCCTGCTGATGACCTATATTCCTTACTCTCATCCCCAGCATGAAGGGTTGTGGGGTCATACATCAGGTATCAAGTAAACAGCCGTGCAGAGGGTACATAAAGAATTCTGCAGCTTGTTGATTGGCACTTCTCCCCACAACCACTTCAGTCACATGGAAAATTCAGCCGCTTACAAAGTGAGCTTGGAAAATTTTTGTCAATACAGTGTAAATCACAGCAGTCTGCATACAAATTAAGCCTTGCTTTTCTCCTCCACACCTTTGCAACACCACAAATCAAAATATTTCCATTAAATGTAAGTTATTCCACCTAAACCACCCAGGAAGTACATGAGAGATGAGAATTGCTTAGCCAACAATTGCTTGTGTAAAGTGTATCTATGTCTTCTCTCTGTGGATTTTTTTTCCCTCAGCTGACGCCTGTGTGCAGATCTACTACCACCAAGTGAAATGGCAGAAATTCTGCCTTGATTTACCATCTCAGTGGCAGTTCAAAGAGCATAAATCAGGAGAGAGCTGTCCTTTGCCTTATGCCACTAATTCTGCACCCTCGGACACCAGCCAGCTATGCAGAAGGTACAGCAGATCCTACTCCCACAGTTTATATCCTCCCAGCCAGTACCTGCTGGGACAGGCCACTGTGGGACAGGAAAGGCAATGCCAACACACCACTGGAATAGACTTCTTCCTCTGTTTCAGCCAAACTGGCCTGAAAGAGTAACCTCAACTGGTGCTCAAGCTTACATGGCATAAAGGAGGGCGTCTAGCCTTACGGCATGCTCTAGGCAGCCAGAGGGTCTCGGTTCAAACCACCTAATGAACGCAGCTCCTGCTCCCCTACAGGTTCATTCCCTGAGCCTTATCACACAGCCTGAAACACCATTCCTGCCCCTGCACATGGGTGGTTTTTGGCAAAAAATTGATACTTGTACCCTAGTGTGCTTCCAGCAGGGTTCTCTACAAACCACAAGATTTCTGAGGAGTAAGAAATCACCAGAACCCAGAAACTGCTGCAAGGCTCCAAGTGACAAAATCCTATAGAGAATAACACTTTTACACAGGACTCTCTACAAGCGAGGTCAGCAAAAGGTATCTGGTATCAGAGCAATCAGGGATATTTGCTTTCCTGTATGCATGATAGCAGCATGCAGGACTGCTTGGGGTGAGGGAGACTAGCTGTGATGGTCCCAGAGCTTGACATCGGCTTCAGACTAATTTTCTAGTAATTAGGTAAGATCAGGATGACGATCATAAGATAACCACTTTCCTCCTTCCAGGATCAGCAGTTGCAGTGTGGCTATTTTTGCAGGGTAAAACAGTGGCTGGTTATTAGAGAAGCAGATGACACTGGGGTTGTTCAAGTGTTGAGCACCTGAAAGAGGGGATACATTTTCCAAACTGTTCAGCAGCCAGCAACAGAGATGTGGTGAAAGCTCAGCACACACTTATTTTTGGTGCCCACGTCAGGACACTTATTTACTTACAGAACCTCTGAAACTGCTGCTCTACTTCTGGACAAGTAGTGGTTTGCAACTGCTGAGTTGCTTCGAGCTCCAGGTGGTGAACAGATTTGTGAGGCTGTTGACACTGAGTGCCTTATTTGTTTATCATTTGAGATCATAAGAGAAGCCTTTGCTTATAGCATGACCCCAACAGTTGAGATGGTGCTTTTAGAAGTGATTGTAAATAATAAAAGCATCAGCTGATGTTCAGCTCAGTCATATACATATACAAGACTTCTCAGCTTTCTGCCCTTGGCCTGATGAGGGCACAGGATGGCTATGACAGAGTAAGGACAGCATTTAGCAAAAAAACAGGGGTTCAAGACTTTCAGTAGGGAAAGCTGGAGGTCAGAAAGAGGGCAATGTTTTAGCAGCCACCTGCAGTTAGTAAAAAGAAAAAAAAAAAAAAAAAGCAGAAGTAGATAACCTCTACATTGCTACTAGATCACAAAGAAAAAAGCATAAATTCAGCATCCTGTTCTGGATATAGTTACCCCAAAGATCAAAGACAGCTGAAGTTGAGTTAGTCCACTGTATTGAGGTACACTATTAATACATTTCCCCTTAAACCATCTGTACAGTTCTTACCCTGATAAAGTCTTGGCTTCCAAACACTACAAAATCTGAGGCTAGATCTAAATTTTCACATCCCCCAGAGTTCAAAGGTATTTCTAGACTGACATGGTATTGTAAGAATGGAATAATTTCCTAATCTTCAACAAATTAAATGCTGGCAAGCAGCTCTTGTCTGCTCAGCACTGTTGTGACATGCTCTGTCTCTCAAGACGGGAAGGAATGGAGATGAAGCACTCTGCCTTTTCATACCTGCCTTATAGAACAGTTTCAGCTGAACGTGTACTTTCCCATATCATTCTTTGAGTACCTTTTCCACTTTTGACCCACTGTCCTTTTGCCCTTAGAAACCAAAAAGAAGTCCAAATACGCCAGAAAATGAGGAATTAGTTTGCTACCCTGGCAGCACAGTGTTTTAACATTCCCCACTGATACAATCAAGAGGCTGCACTGGTGAAGTGCTGTGAAAACACCACAGGTTTAGGATTCAGGAGTTCTTAACACTCTTCATAAGAGGATGGTGTCTTACTATGTGGTTTTGCAGAGAAAATTCCTAATTTTATGTATTTGAATATTCTTCATTACCCTGTTCTTAATTTTAGGATAGTTTCATGTTCTCTGTGTTGCTGAATAGTTCCCAAGTTCTTGGGAAGTATTAGTATAATCCATACTTCATACCATATACAACTGAGGAAATGGTGCTTATACAACCATTTTGCTGTAATTATTTTAAGCATTTAACTAGTCTCAATTTTAAGCATCAAGAAAGCTCTTATTTCTGTCCATCTTTATAATGCTAACATCTGGCCACTTGGTTGCTAAAACTAATAAAGAGATAAAAATAAAAAGGACATTGGATCTGCAGAGTGTTTTCCAAGGATCTGAAAGCAGTTTGTTTCGCTATTTAAATCAGGCCATGCTGGCAGCCTCCATACAGTGAAGAACAGACCTGACCCTCGCACAATGCACTGACCACACAGCCTTGAAATGAATTGGCTTACTCAAGCCATCTAGAATACCCCTAGACTCCTGTTTCCTAATTACATGCAAGACATTTGTCCTAGAAATTTATCATGATCTGACATATTCACAAGGATCTTTTTCTCACGTGTTTTGCTTTTCAGTACTAGCACCAAGAAAAAGGACAGCGAATGTGTCCTGTTTTCCCCAGAAGGTCACAGTCAAGAAAGTCAATTTTTACTGGCCAAACAAATCAATATCCCAGGCATCAACCTGCAGTGTATCAGCCTGTAACTTCCACTTACCACACATATGAAAACAAGGAGTAAAGTAGCAAAGGCTCCAGACTCCCCGTCCTGCTCCAAGTCTAGATACGTGAACAATTGCTTTTCATCAGCCCAGCCTGCAGCCAGCTCCACTCATCTGCTGGGATGTTTTGATTAAACTTATGACCATGAGATATGATGCAATAGGTGCACCACCATTGAACTGTATCACATTGCAAAAGTTTTAATTAAAAATAAATGTTTCAAACAAATCTTTTTCTCTCCTTTTTCCCCTCCCCCTTCTCGCTGGCTTATTTTCAACTGCAGCAGACAGAGACTAGAGGAAAGAGAAAAGGGAAAGCACTAATTAATTGCACTGTTTGACTGCCGGCAATGGCAGAACAGTTTTCCTCCTAGGCAAACTCAGCTAATTCTGTTTTGGAAGGAAAGGAAGGAAAGATTTATGGATCAGCTCCTCTTGGCAGGTCAGTCCTGCTCGGAGGCAGAATGAAATCTCACTCCGAATGGGCTGCAGTGAAAGGTAAATAAAAAAAGAAAATGAACTTACGACTTAGGAAGGTCTATAAATCTGCTGTCTCCCAAGTGTCAAAACAAAAGGGTACCAAGAAGGAGTTGGGTTCATTTAGGAGAGTTTCATTTTGCCAAAAGAATGAACAGCCTATTGAAAGGAAAAAGCAAGCCCTGAGCAAAGCAAAGAAGGCAAAAGAAGAAATGTTCAGAATAAGCGGAACCAAACACAGTTTGTTTAGCAGAGAGGGCATTAAATCTGCTTTCTGCACCAGATTCCCAAAACCAGATTTGCCAGCCATGCCACTGCCACACATCTTGGCTGGACTTTGCCACCAGCTTCCATGGGAATGGAGCCAGGCCAGAGCTGAGCACAGACCTGGTATGACCCAGCCATTCAACTTGGCCCAGAAGTCAAGTGGTCAAAGACAACAGCCAAACACATACAGCATGCACTGGGACACAGGATGTCTTCTCAGCTCCCAGTGGGCTCCTTTGCCTTGTGGCTGCTAGAGCCTGTCAGAGGTTGGCTAGGGACATAACACGGCTCTTGCACAAGGGCTGTGCTTCTGCTTGCTTCCTCAGCCACCATGCACTGTGCAGACCTGCAGCACCTCTTGCCCATCAGAAGAACAGCAACGAGCTGTGCATATAATGGGCAAATTCATTCTCCGGTAGAAACAAGTAGTTAGGAGAGGACGGAAGGAAAATAACCGGGTCTGCCAACCTCTTCACTCAATAACTCAATATACAGCCCTTTTCTAAGTGCCCTCCTCATTGGCGTGCCATCATTAACTAATGCTCAAACCCCCAGTTCAGAAACGACCTGGGTGATGTTCGTGCTATGCAGCATGGTGTTATGCACAGATCTCTCAGCTATCTTTAGAATGGGAAGCAGCACAGCCATGCCAGGGTATGATTGCACCTGAGCTAATTATGGCCTTAAAAGAGGTGGGCTAATTAGACTGTGAATACTGTGTTGACAGCTTGACAGCTTCCAAGACATGAGTTGGTGTATTTGTATGGTGTGGCCCTTGCAACACATTGACACAGATGGTCTTTCAGACATAACTACCCCTCTTGTGTCCTCTGCTGATGGGCTGGGTGTTCAGGCATAGCCGCAGCATCTTCCTGAAGATGATCCCTGCTCAAGTCAACTGAACCTCAAACATGCAAAAGCTACTTCTGGACTTGACTGTTTTTAGCATCCCCATCAAACCAACCTTGGCCAGAGAGATATGGGTAGATAACCTGCCAGGAATCCTTTGCATCAACCAGGGAAGACTCATTTTCTTCTCATTCTTTCCAGGCTTACTGAAAGACACCCCTACAGAGCCTGCCCCTCTTTGAATATTGAAATGGCTGGAAAACTTGGATGTAATCCTCTGACCTTTAAAAGGGCCATAACTCAGCTCTATAATCAGATCTTTCTGTGGCTATTACGTATTAAATAGGAATCCTGGAACAGGGAACACTTGATAATGCTCTTTATCATCATTCTTTTCCAACATCTCAGCACCTAAGAGCCTGGTTGATTAACAGAGTTAGCACTGCTCTAGGGGAGCAGACTTTAATTTGTTCTTGTTGGTTTTGTTTGTTTAAATGATTGTTTTTTGTTGTTGTTAGTTTTTTTTTTTCTACTAGCTCTTTTTCTTTGGTTGCATGGGGAACCAGTTGTAGCTAAACAGGAGCCAAAGCCTTTGCTATGAACAGAGGTGAAGGGCACTTCTGGGACATTTTGAAAGCTTCCATAAATAGTCCCAAAACTCAGCTCAAGCACACAGAGCCAAAATTTCCATGGGAATCATGAGTGTCACATAGGCTATGGGGAAAAAGAGCAGTCAACCCTGAAATCTAAGTGCAGAGCTCGAGTGAAGAGACACTGGTGGTGCTCCAAAAGAGCATTCAGTGAGATTCCTCAAAATGAAGTCTAACTGCTCCTCATCAGAGGTTGCAGGTACAGCTCACACAATATTCTCTTTCCAATTCAATTCAGTAAAACCTATTAGTCTGACAAGGGCTGTGAGTCTTGCCAAAATTAAATGCAACTCAGCTACACAGCAAAAAGTTGGCTTGGTAGCTAATGGTTTCTCTCCCATAGGGAGAAATCCAGAGCCAATTGATGTCCATGGCAAAACGCCCATCAGCTTCAGTGGAGCCAGAATTTCACCTGCATGTGTCCACAGAAGAAAAAAAAAGAGTGCAGCTAATTTTAGTGAAGCAAAAAAGATCCTTCATAGGGCACTCTGATTAGAGGACAATTCTCTTGGAACCTACACCTTCTGTGATGAGCCAAGACAAAATTAAGGCTTATTCTCCTGGAGTCTTATTTTGCCTTCCCTAGTCACTTCCCTGTTCAATTAGTTTTGTTTGTTTGTTTGTTTGTTGGTTGGTTGGTTGTTTTTTTTTGGGGGGGGGGGGGTGGAGAGGAAGGGGTTGTATTTTCATCTAAGTCAGTTGCAAACAAAAACCCTGATGCCTGTAAATATTACCTTATATAATACTGAATATAATGTATTGTCACTAGAAACTGCTCTTCCACCATGCATCTCTCACTGTGCAACTGCCCATCCAGCTATCCAGGGGTGAGCAGAGCTGGACTCAAACTTCAGCTGCCCTCACCTAAGCAGTGGGGCACTTGGTTCTGTAGTTGAGTTTAGCCCAGTTTCAAAACCACAAGAAAAATTTCCTGAGCATTTGGAGTTGCAAGATACAGGTTTTCTGTTTCAAGCCTGTCACCTTTAGCAATTTATCAACGTAATGTTTCAGTATAACTTTCACATAATAACAGTAATTAATATGTTTGAATGCATCTGAAGCATGCATGCCGGAGGCCTTTGCACACACACACACACACACAAAATTAACCAGAAAGATAATTAATCCTTACTTAATAGTGACATTTGATATTTATATTGTGCTTTTTGACTTCTTTAAGGCACTGTACACACAGTAAGTAATTGGTCTTGAGGAAATGATGAGCCTGAGAACCTCCCTTAATGAGAACTTTCCTCTCTCCTGCTGCCATGGGCACATATGTAATACCCTGCCTTGGACAGGGCTGGATGTGGGGCAATTATCTATCTTAAACACAATCCAAAAATTCACCTGCAGCACCAATGCCTCCAGCAATGCCAGATCCCTGAAGGGTGGCACCAGAGCACTTCTGGCTGGAATGGCAATAACCATAATAACAAGCCAGCTTTGTTTGAGAGCCATACTGGTGAGGGAGGAGATAGGAATGCACATTGAACCAGAGTCAAAAGACCTGGTTGTGCTGCTGTCCTGGGGCTAGTCACTCCATTGTGGTTTCCTGCTATCCTGGGATATCAAGGCTTAGCTGCTGAGTTTCTTCTTAAGTGCAAAAAAAATACAACAAGCACCACCTGGGTACTACAGGTTGTTCTCCCTGTGCCCAGTGGCCTTTCTTCCAGGTTGTCTGTCAAAAGGGAGTGTGCCAAGACCTTGTCATATCCTTACTGAAGAAAATTTATATGGAAAAGGATTTATTTATTTAAGAAGCATTTAAAGAATCTCTTTGGCCAGTGCTCAAGAAGTCCTTTGTAGCAAATGTAATAGCACTCTGCCTTAATTAGTGGAGAGTGAATCAGAAAAATATGCACTACTTTTCTATTCTGAATTATCCCACCTCACACAAGGGGCTGCCTTTTGGAACAAAGTCCCCCTCAATTCACATCCATCCTCTTCAGGCAAACTGGGCATGGCTCAGAGGTTCTGCTCATTGTCTGAGGCTACAAGAAGTGATTCTGTTTGAGATTCCTCATCTTTACCAGATGATCCGTTTAAATCCTACCCAGGAGGTACTCTGAACCCAACAGATCAGTCCTCAGATCTCCTTTAGGATATATGGGCTCAAGGCCATCACAACTGGAAACAGCTCCAAGTGGCGGGCGGGTTTGTTTGTGAACCTCCATTCCAGACCCTTACTGTTTGGACTCCAAGGGAGTTTTAAGACCAGGCCACATTAGTCCCAGCGAAATAAACACAAGCATGTCTCCATAAACCACAGTGTTTAGATGGTGCAGGAAAGTTACCGGGATACAAGCCACCGGCTCATTTACCATATCTGTATCGAGGGACACTTTGGCTCCATTAAGCCAACATCAGTTTGAATCCCTTTCTTTTGAACTAAATCATGTTGAATACTTCAGCCAAGATTTTCCTCCATTATGCAGCATAAGACTCAACTCTAGAGCTCATCACTCGCTGGACCCGGATTTAATAAGCAAGGTAGCCAAAAGATTACAGAATCAAATAGCTAGAAGAATGAATTTATAGGCAGTTTCTGGTCTCAGGGGTGGAAGAGAAACACAGCACCAGGGCGACCCAACTCTCAGGGTGGCTAAGCTGAAGCCGCAACAAGTTTCTGTCTTTGCTGATGACAGCCAGATGACTAGACACCTCGGGACACCAGGGAGAGGTGTAGGAGGCCAAATCCAGAACTCCGTACAGATGGTCTCACTGGGTAGGGAGCAACACTTGGATTTAGGTCTAGAAACAGATCATCGGAGCTGAGAGGGTACAGTTTAATGGAAGGATAAGTCATGTTATGCTCTTCATACTGCTCCCTAAGTATCTCTTACTGGACACTGTCCAACATACTAGTCAATACGGACTTTGGTCTGACACATTAGGACCATTCTTATGTTCTTACACATTTGATAAATAAATCTGCCTTCTCTCAGGATTTCAGAGTTTCTGTCCAAGTTCAAATGCATAATGCCATGCATGCATAAATCAATCAGTCCTTTACTTCCTGCTCTGTTAATTATTATCACAACGTCCATAAGCAAACACTGGCCTTGGTCAGCTGACTAGCCAAGAACACAAAAGCACTCTTCAGGTTTCTCAAGCCCACCCTTGTGTGAGCTCCAGCACAAAGCTTGCCATAAATATCACCACCTCTTCCTGCTTCGAGCCTCTAAAACACTCTGGTGAGTGACACATGGGAAGAAAGAAAGTTCAATTGTTTCTAAACACCAGAGTGCTTAAATTTTGTCTGACTGATCTTTTGGAAAATGTTTTTTTCTTCTCAGGAGAACAGTAGATCTGTGTTTAAAAACCACACACAGACCCCTCCTCTTTTCCTCCACACTGAAATGAAAGGGGGACTTGAGCAAGTACCAGTGTTAACCTGAAAGAGACCTGTCACTTCTTGGCAAAGCCTTTGCCTCTCATAATCATGGCTTATCTCAAGGATCACCCTATTAATAATCTTGCCCCCATCAGGACACATTTAGCAGAGAGGTTGGTGTTACTGAGCTGCATATATGTTTCTTTGATCTTGCATCTGCCTTAACAGAGAGAAAACTCATCTCTGTGCTTCTATGCACAAAAATAAACTCCGTGGACGATTTGGCTGAACAGCTGCACAAACAATGCAATTTAGATGCATGCAAATGATACACAAGCAAGCTGTGTTCAACCTGTCCATCCTTTGTGTTTGAGTTAGATCAGCAATCTTAACCCAGCTCTTGTGGCTAGTGGAAAGGAGAAATATCGACGGAATAAAGCTACATATAATGCTCATCCCAGTGTTACTCTAAGAACCCTGAAACCTCACTGTCAGAATCCAGAGCACCTTCAAATAAGGATTTCATTCAAACCTGATTTTTTGGGTTGAAGAAGCTGACAAAGACTATGTCAAAGCTTCCAGCAGCACAGGGCATTGCTATTTTTATTCCCTCACTTCAAACAGCAGCTCACTCAGGTCACTCTGTGGATTGAATCCTATCCCAAACATAATCAATCGAGGACAGCTAAGCTTTCACTTTATGGATGGAGGAGGGAATACAGATGAATTTCCAGTTCCCAAAGAAGCAACTTCTATAGGACTGTCTACATTACATGAAGCTAGCCATGAGCTGAAGTCATTTCAAGAACCTTCAGTTGTATGGCTTCATCACTGCCTCTACCTGTCCAAAATGGACATGGGGAGGCAGGATGCTCTCAGCGGTTACTCCCTCAGACTCCAGGCAGACTGATACTGTACTCGTTTCAACATCTGTATTTGATTAGCCAGCCCTACGGTCCAGGAGTGAGTGAGGACAAGGAAAATTGCATTCACTACTACAGACATCATGGAAAGAGCATGTCAGACGACAGCATTACACATGTATTTTCACCACAAAGTATAGCTGGTGGATGACAGAACAAGGAGAGCCAACGAGGCAGTTATGGGCTTGGTCAGGAGGGGGGATATGGAAACTAAACAAAAAGAAAAATAGCCAATTGCTTGGTGTAAAATGCTCTGCCCGCAGAGAATGCAAAAGTCACAGCTGCTGATAGCACCACAGAGGTGTCATGCTGGAGGGGGCCTTGCCAGGATTCCAAACTTCAGCTCAGTCCCTCCCACGCTTTGACCCTTTCCACCCCATGCTAGGGTGTACTGTCTGTGCCAGATCTACAGCCTGTACAAATGGGAATAGCCCCCCAAATCAAAAATCAGTCTGACATACAGACCCGGCACATTCATTTCAGGGTGTTTGGTTTTTCTTCCCTTTACAGGTAGGAAAGGGAAACACAAACTGGTTTAGCTCCTATTGCAGTTCTCAAAAAGCAAGCCAAAAAATGTCTCAAGGATAGGCAGTCTCACAATGGATGCACCCGGAGCAATAGTTCCATGAGAAATATGTCAACCTTACAAAGTTGCAAAGCACTTTGGCTGTATGTAACCATTTACATGTCAGAAAAGCGATGACAAGGTGTCTCAGGTACCAGGCTGCCTATACCCCAGTGCTGTTAGAAGGATGAGCCAGAAATTCCAGTTGGTGAGCTCTAAAAAGTTCCAGTCTCCAGAGAATATGATCCTTCACTCATGCCAGACATCACAGTGCTGTTTGTTTGTTTTTTTTTTTTTGTTCTGATAGGAAGTCAGCCAAGGAGACACTGTTTTCACATCTCCAGACAGATGCAGATTAGACTTAGGGTGGAGACTGGGCCTAATTAATCATAAGAGTTCGAATTAGGTTTCTACAGGTGCTCCAATTCTGCTAGCTTTAATGACATTACACACACAAACTTTAGAAGGACATCTGTTTCAGACATCTCCAACCTAGAACTACGAACACTCCCTATAAATGCTCTGAGGAGGGATCTAGATGGGAGACCCTCCCTCACTCTGAGGTTTGGAGGGGTTTGAGTCAAAGCTCTGGTTATCACCCATCTCTGGTTTTCATCAGCACATCTGTTTACCTCTGATTTTCCTACGGCACTTGTCACTGTGGAATGCAGCATCACCACGTTCCACAGGTACGTCTGTGACTCTATAATCTCATTTAAACACCAATCAGAAAAGTCAATAAGCAAAGGACAATGCAGCCCTTTCTTCCCTCCACATGTGTATGTGGGCGTACAATCCCCACCAGTACTAGCATCAACTCCGGGATAATGGGAATATCATGTCATTCCCACTGACTTTACTAACTCTCACTTGACTCATAAAGGGCAAGAATAATCAAGTTTTGATCAATTAGGTGTAGATTTTGGGGAAGGGGAACACTGACATAGCATTTCCATTCCTGACAGAGTCTTAATGTACAATCTCAACCAGATCCCCAAATCTCACTGGAATTCTGTCTTCCCCACATGGAAAACAAAGATATCATCTACCACACAAGGCTGTTATATGGTCTGGAAAGTACTCAAACGGAAGCCACAAAGAGGAGGCAGAGGTGTTATTATCTCACACCTTGCTAAACACATTTCCCATTAATAGACTGCATAGATTGCATGAGCACTGCACTGAGAACTTTGTGTCATATGATTATGAAATTCCTTAATGTACCATTAATATATATGTTAATAATGAAGCAATGCATGTATCCTATTGTTGTGCAACCAGCAATGTTTCCACAGGAACTCCTCCAACAACAGGTATACATGCGGTTCATGGTTTTTCAAACCAAAATAATAAATTTCATTATTATTTTTTTAAATAAAGTTATTTTGAACCAAGAACAAAATTCTGGCAAAGATCAGATGTGGCTGCAGATTTTTATATAGTAATAATCTAAGGAAAAAAAGTTTGCAGGAAATTTATTTCTGATGTTTCTCAAATACTACCAGTGTCAGACTCCTTTATGTGACTGGGGTGAAACTCATCTGACATTTAGTATTCCCATGCTCTTCCTGTATATGGGGTAAGAGTCTTCACATTGCTAGTGTTCTCACTAAGCTATGAAATGGTGGCCATATCCCACCTGTAGCTTTATTAGATATTCCACCCAGAGAACTTAGACAATTCTTGAGGTGCACTGCTTTATCACAAAAGACAGCCAGCTCTACTAATCCATCACACTACACTGTTGTGCTTTGCCCAGCCATGCCATAATAGTTCCAGCGGGTCTTAATTTCTGACTGCTAAATGAGCCTTTAATATTTGTTTGGTGAATGACATAAGAAAGCTCTTCAATTCTAAGTAATTAAAATCATGCCGGTCTTTTTTTCCTCATCAAAGTATCAATGCCATACCTGCAGCTAGTCTGTTTCCATCCTGGAGGATCTGCCAGGGAGCCAGAGCTAAGGTGTTTCAGTTTATGTAGAGCTTTAGAAAGACTTGCTTGGTCATTGACACCAATTTTACTGTCTCCAAACTCTCCAGTAAATTCAGGAGTGCTATTTTAAGTCTTCTTCTTCCTTTCTTTATTAAATCATTCTGTAGAAACGAAACCTTTAAGTTAAATGGATGCAACGTTGAATGCATACAGCTGGCTTACTAAAATGATTTCCCGCGCCTAGCCGGTGTATTCAGACCACCACAAATACTCCACCACCACCTCATTTAAACACACAAAATATCAAAGTAGTTAAAAACAAAAAAAAAACCACATGCAACTAATACTAAGGCAAAATCAGAAACTTTTTAATCTGATATAAGAATTAGCTCAAATTAGCTAAAGATCTCAAACTATTTTGGTTTTAGTGCTTTGTTCTAAAATGAGTCAAAAAAGACTGAATTTAAGACAGCTAAATAACATGTCCCTTCTACATTCATAAAACTTCAGACTGACACCACATTTCTACTCCTTTCCAGCTTGGAGGAAACAAAATGAGAATCTCTAATGAAAATGAAAAGTACTGCATTAGAACAAATTCATCTACAATTCACCTGGTGTATCTTTGCACACATTATGGAGAGGAAAAAAAAAAAAAGAAAAAGCATTATTTCAATTATTTTTCCTCTCTGTGGGTCACTTTTCATTAAATTGTTGAGAAGAAAACATACTCCCACCAAGATGTTAATGTCTCATTTCCAGTACTGCTTTGGTAAAGAGACCAAATAAAAAAATAATGGCTTCTACAATAAGACATATCATCCATCGTCAGCATGTAAAATGTAGTCATTAATCACCGAAGTAACCTACTTATTATAAGTATTCAAGCACTGGCAATACAAATGCTTATAAAACAGGGGCTCCTTTCATAATTCCCTGCCCTTGTCTCTCAATAGTTTAGAGGATTAACCCTTTTACAACGAGGGATGGGCAAACTGGTTTTGCCTAATTCCAAACCAACTTGACGTCATGGGTTCGAAAGTTCGACTTGAACTCAAACATTATCAGAAGCAGTTTGTGCTGAGGGGAGACAGCAAGAAAGAGCTCAGTGAGAGAACATGTCAGAAAGCACTGCTGAACATGGACAGAATTTTAAAAAAAATCAAAAGGGTCAATGGATGGATAAAAACTACTAATAAATTATTTGAAATCCTTGCAAAGTAATAAATGCAACTTTGTCTTAACATCTAAATGTGATTTGCATGGAAGCCTCTTCCCTCCTACAGACATCTCTCTGGAGGGAAAAAAAAATACAGATTTTTTTTTTGTGCTTAGTTAATCCTCACAAAGAACACGGTTATATGTATACATGTCAATGTTGCAATCCCTACTGTCCATATTACTTTGGGCTTCTCTTGCATTTCTTAGCAAAAGATTTTATAATATTTTGCACAAGTGTGTAATGAGCTACCATTTTCTTGTATGTAGTAGGAAAGATAAGCATTTAACTGGCTTCACACTGTGAATGAGGTACAAAGTTGAGTAAAGTTGGCCAAGCCATTGAGCTGCAAAGGTCTCTGATATTCCCTGGGCTTTGCAAAATCAAATACATTTGGTTATCCCTGCTCACAACAGCATGTCTCAAGCTGACAGCTAAATGAATGCTCAGCAGAAAACGGTCATATATTTACAGTCTTATGCAATTCCTTTTCTTTTCCTACACACCCAAAACTTCCACTGACTTCAAGGAGTAAATAACATGGGTAAATCAAGAGGTACTAAGAAAAGCAACATTTGAACATCACAGTTTAAAAGACATAAGCCTCGCTATTCACTGATCATTGTAAAAAGTGAGACATCTGAAAGAAGAAAATTCTTGTGGAGAGAAACTAGACAAGGGATGAATTTGAATTTGCTCTCAGTGTGCAAAATGACCCCAGTTCAACCAGAGCAATAACTTTTCACACACTTAAAGAAATTTTGTCATAAACTGAGCAATTTTGTCCAATGTTGGTATCAATTACTAGAGGCAAATGACCTGTGATTGGCTTTGGGGAAAACAATCATCCTGAGACAACAAATTAAAAAAAATGCCCTGTATTTTAAACCACGCTAAAGCTTTGTGCCAGGTACTGGGCATGAACACGTAGTTTCTTCTGGCTAGATTTTTCCTTTAATTAACAAAGCAGCAACAGGCAATAGCAACTACTTCACTGTAACTTCATCTGTAGAAATTGCTCAGTGAATACCTTGTAGGCATGACTGGTTTCAAAGTAATTGAGATATGTCCTGGTAAATCAGCAAGAAGTGCCAAACATTGCAAAGGTACTCAGAAAATCTGCACCAGTGCAGCTTCCTAAGAAATACCAGTTTTCTCAAGATATTTCCCCCTAAAGGAAATGTCTTTCTTCAACCAAAGTTGCTATCAAGACACTGCAATGAATGGCAGCGTTTTCAGTACCCTGTAATTTACTACAGTAAAGTAACATTTTTATTTTGCAGGCATATACTTGGAGGTAGAGAAATACAATCACCAGGTAAAAACATTATAAACATTTCAAAAAGCTATAAAGATATCAAAGTTCAGATCACTGGTGAGTTAATATGAGTCAAACGAATCACGCCTAAGCTGTACTAAGCAGTCAATATCTGTGAATACATAATAGTAATGCTCAGAATTTAAATAGCTGTCAACTGATTTTAATGCATTTTTACAGGTTGTGACATGTCTAATTGTGCTCATATTAAGAAGGGAGAAAATAAGGCATGGATCACAAATCAGTGACAAAGTCAAAAGGAGAATCAGGCTTTTTTGCAAGTATGTTAAAGCCACAGCTATTCAACTACAGCTATCTAGTTTTCTACACTGCTTTCATGGTAGCATCTTTGTTTACTCGTGGGGAAGAAAACAGGCAGTATTTTTCTTTAAGCGAAGTATGTGCCATAAGAGTTGTACATTAAAGTTTACAGTGGTTTTACCTCCTCACCCCCATTAACACTACCGGTTGGGTATCACCTTCTACTCTTATTTGAAGGGAAATACCTATTTCATAGTTGTAAGCTCTTTGGAAAATGTTAATGGAAGCTATTAGTTGATCCTGGTATTAAAAGAAAAGCATGTAAAACAGAAGAGTATATGAAAAGGTGAAATAACCATGAAAGCTACAACAGCATAAAAGAAAATGAAATAATTTGCCAAACTAAGTTTACCACACTAAAAAACAAGCCTATTTAGCCAACTAAACAGCTCTGAAGAGACCTCTATGCTAGCTGTGCATGCAGTCGCGTGGATCTCTTTTATTTCCACCACTAATTGCAGTGGAAGAGCTTTGTTACAAAAACCAAACCAAATATTAAGAGAAGTCTCAAGTGATTCAGAACAAACCCAGATCCATTCCTTTAGCATTATCCACTTGTATGATGTATTCTGAATGTAATCTAAATGTAATACTGGAAAAGGAAAGACTAGAAGAAGGTATGGGGGAGAAGTAGAAGGAAATCCAGAAGTTTCACTCCCAAACAGCCTTGCCTGAAATGCGCTTGCTAACGCACAGCCTCTCCCATCCTACACCAGAAAAAGCCAAAGCAACTGTGCCAGCAAGTAGATGATCCCCCCAATGATCCTATGCAGGTACCCCAAGGTCTCCCAGCAGCTTTGCCAGGAATAGGAACCGTGGCAGTGCCTCTGCAGAGCAGGTAATCATCTGCTTCACTTGTCCCCGAGGCTGCTTGTTACTGTGCAGGGGAAGCACCAGTCACAGCATAATATTTACCCATGGGATGGTAGAAACATCCCACACCTATGTCCCATTTTCTGTCCTTTAGCTGCTCTGCAAACATACAGCATTTCTATCCACCACAAAGACTTTCACAGAGCCAGAGCAATGTTGTGTCCTTAGTTAAAACAAGGATCAGGCCCTACCATTCGTTTGAAACACAGCTGTTTAACAAAGACAGAAAATGAAACAGACCAACTTCAAACCCTGCAGAAGTCCTTTCAACACTTGGCATTAACTGGGAGATCGTTTAACTGCGGGGACAAATTTAGTTCCCTCTAGTTAATGACCCCATTGAACAGCTATCCCCTCTTGTATACACAGTTCGCAATGTCCAAAGCTTCTGACAGATCTTTAGTGATGGCACTTGGGATGTGGTGCTAAAACGTCCAGAGATAGCCTGCTTGGCTGGGTCGGACAGCTGCAAGCCAGGAAACCCTATACCTGCCGGCTCTGAGCTGCTCCAAACAGCAGGGAGACACCTTCACCCTTCTGGAAAAGAGCTGATGGGGAGAAATTCTAAGGACAGAATGAGAAGGATCAACCCTGAATTCATAAAACACAAAAACATTCTCTAAAAGAGTCACAATTTAAAAGATGATCTCCCCGTGTTTCTGAAAACACCATATGTTGTTAAACTTGAACGTATTTATAAATCCATCTTTTTATTATGTTCTCTTTTTAAATAATATTTTGGATGCTGTAGTTTGTTCTGCTGAGACAAAGACGAATCTCCATAGCCACTCCAGTTTTGAGATTAGATCATGCAGACATTTCAGCAGCTTATGAGCTAATACTTGCACAAGTAAGCTCTCTAAATCCAGACAATTAGGAATAAAAACAACCCCAATTTCTAAAAATCTCTTCTCAATCATCTTTGCTGTCTCTTCTCATGTAAATGCTAACCAACTTGTCTCTGATGGACAGAAATATATCTACAGTATCAACTACGGTGACATCTCTTCACAACAGAGAGGTGCTGGAGTGGTCAGGCACTGTCGGGCACCGTCGCAGAGGTCTCTGTCTCAGCCACAAGAAAAAGGGTTTCATTAGAGCCACACAAATAAAAAGCTACCAGTCTAGGATCACATTAAAACTCAAACTGTTCACAAAATCTAAGCTTTAAACTACTTTAATATAATGTGCTTCTAAATGTTTACAGTTAAGGCATAATTGAATTTGACTCATGTGGGCCCTGATCCAACTACAATTTAATTGACTTCAGTGGGAGTTGGATTGGGCTCTAAGTCATTTTAACTAAAATAATACATCAATTGTTCCTCACCCACTTCATCAAACGCCTTCCCATCATTTATGATTGCTCTGTAATTTATTGCAACAAGGTAAAACCAACCCTTCTAGCTTTTGGCATGGTTTCCTGTCCCTCAGTGGAGAATCTCACTACCATCGAATAACCTAAAACAAATTTGCTTACAGAAAGCGAAAGAGCACAACAAAGAGCAGACAGCAGAGATCTGAACTGCCTGGTATTGCCCTCTGCTGTTACAGAAAACTTCAAATATCAGCTCCTCCACTATTTAGTCACCAGAGGAACAAAATGAACTACTACCATAGCTGTCAAGAGAAGGTTTTGAAGAAAACAGACAGAAGGGCAAAACCAAATGTGTTCACAAACACATGCAAACATTTTGTGGCCAAAAAACACTACACAAAAACATTTGGTTCAGACTTTTCACCATCATATTGTATCAGTTATTACATTACTTGTTTTCTGCTTCAGGGGGATTTGTTCTTATTTTTCTTCTTTTTCGTATTTGAGCTGCAAGAGTAAAATTGAGCCCAAGCACTAGGCCCTCCTAAATACGTACAGTGCAATGCAATTATGTGCCCGTGATACGTGCTGCAGGCGAGTACTTACCGTAAGAAGTACCACCGCTGCTAATTTTGCTTCAAAGATGACAGATTAACCTGTCACAGAATACCCTGTTTAAGTAACCACAAACACATCACACGCGTTTCTCTGTCTTGTAAAAGAGGAGATGCTTTTATTAAGGCTTCAACCCTTGTGTGCTTACACAACAGTGTTTTGGTTTTTAACGTATGCATGTAGGCAGCTGGATACTAGATGTGGCAGCAGGCACCTGCACACACAAAGCTACGGGGACCTGTTCTTGCTTCAACGCTTGTTCTGAAGATGCCTATTAAAGTTTACTTCAGGTGAAGTCTAACTTCCATGGGTTAAATCCTAGTTTAAAAAAAAAAGTATCAGGTAGAAAACTAGCCATTAACTATCCTGCAACTTGTAAGATAATCATTAGCAGAAATATCCAGAGCCAAACAGTGAGCAAATGTTTAAAGATGACTTACATTGAAAACTCTCCCTTGTTTTGAAAGAAAAATCCACAGAATGACTAGAAAGATTATCTGAGTTATAGAGCAAATACAAACATTTCTAGGTCAAGTCCTTCCTTGCATGAGTAGTCCTGTTGAAATCAGCCAACTAACTACACGAATAAAAACCACTGGCATGTTTAAGAATTTACAAGATAAGACCTGAATGCGCACATCCAAACACATTTTAAGGTCATCATAAGGTTGTTGCTCTGAATATCACAGAAAAAAAAAAAAAAAAAAAAAAAAAAAAAAGCATATGTATTTACAAATTTTCTATAATCACATTATTAACGGGAATTTTATTTAAGAACTTCTGGAAAACTGATCTCTTTTTTCCTGTTTTAAAACACACACACAAAGATTGTCTAGGAATTGTTGATTAAGGGTGTTGTTCTTTCAGTTTGTGTGTTTTAGAGAGCTCAAATAATTTCCAGAAGTAAATACTGATGAAGACATAAGTTCAATCAGAAGTCTTACACTTGGGAAAAGACAGACTTGACCTACCGAGCTCTCATCATGTATGCCAGGATATTCTTCTAGAAAGTGTCTTGTTTTTACTGATAGTCGTTTTTTCTTACTGAACTATAAATGTTCATGCTCTACAAGAATTGGCAACTCTGGATAGGTATGCACAGACTGGTCAAAAAGGAAATAAAAGAGTTTGTGTTTTTGTTGTTGTTTTTTAATAAAAGGAAGAGATGCTGGACTGCCGTTCCATGTACACTTCAGAGAGATTACACAGACAACAGATTGATGCTGTTGCCAGGAACACCAGCACCCTCAATAATTCTCATCAGGCAGCTGAGAGCAGAATCAAGCCCCTAGCAGCCTCACGGCACACGTCCTACCAGCATCACCCAGAGCGCAGGACTTAGTGCCACAGATATGCTGGCTGCAGCTGGAGGAGATTTTATAACCAGTGGGGAGTCCACATTAGGGAGGCTGGAAGGAGTATTTAGGTATAGGCTATTCTTCACCCTCCCTTTCAGTTACTGTAATGGTCTCGGTGCTGAGTATCCAAACACCTGCCTGAAATATCTGCAGTCGGTAACTTGGTGTTCTTCCGAGCTGTCTTCTGGCCAAGAGAAATGAGAGAAAAGAAGCCAAGAATCAGTCAAAATGTAAAGTTACATGAGAGAAAGATGGAAAATATTAAGTATTTACTGTGTTAGCCAGGTCCTAACACCAAATCTATACATATTTTTAAAGATGTCATTAAAATGTAGCTTGGGGAATTTCACATCACTCAACAAGGGCTAGAAGCTTCTCAGTGTCTCAGATTCTCCCAGAGCACTAGAACACAAGAATTAATTGATAACTGGGGGGAAGAGAAATACATTTTCAATATTCCCCTGGATGATAATATTTATATGACCTCACAATTTATTGCTGCTAAGCTACTCTGAAACTCTCACATATGTCTTGTCCCTGCTGTCAGTGGTGGGAGTGATCAGACATGACATTGCACAGAAACTCTTCCTAACAGAGAAAGAAAAAACAATGCAAACAGAGGACATTTTCCTCTACAAATCTATGTGAGCAGACACTGTTGTGCCCACCTGCAGGAGACCTAACTCTGTCTGTCTCACCAGAGCAGTGCAACGCTGTGCTCTTCTCCCTGCTAAGTCAAAGCATCCATTGGCCACCCACTGCTCAGCTCCCACAAGCTTGTTCTTGTGACCCAGCTCACTTATGGACTTTCTCTTGACTTAGTACACAAATACACCTGAGATCACAAAACAGGTTCCTAAGCTTTCCAAGGAACTATTTTTCCACAGCAAACAAAGCTTGTGTTAATGTGTTCTGGCTTCTGCAGTCCAGCTGGAGCAATTCTTACATAGCACTGACTGAAAATGTTCAGTCATAACTTCCTCCCATCAAAAATATATTAAAGAAAAAAAGAAAGAAAAATCTTGCAATACAGAAATCAGCTTCATTGCTTTGCCAAACATCTCTTAAAAAAAGTGTTAGGAAGTTTCACTTTAGGCTTTAGAAGGTATGTTTTCAATATTTTATTCCAGATTAATTATTTGATCTGTTTTTCACCCCCAGTTTTTGGGCTTTAAACTTGCCAAAATAAACTCTTAAACATTTTGTTTCATTCTGAACTGAAAAGGTCAAGTGATTGTTATTTTTCCTATCTACCAACAAACCAAAATATCCATTTTTCTCACTAATCCTTGTGTTTCCACTACAAAGCGTAGAAATTTTGTACATGGTCTGCAAAGCCTGAGAGCTGCAGTCACTGCTCACTGGATAAGGTATCAAGGGAATGAGCATAAGAAATAGAGCATCACAGTCAAGAAAAGAAGATAATCAGAGCAACAGTGAGCAAGAGCAGGGATAGCTTACTCCCTAACACAGTAAATGCCAGCACTGGGCTAAGAAACAACTCTAGCAAGCGTATCGAGCAAGCTGTCTACAGGGACTGGTTCCTGCTGTAAAGATAGTTCCAGATGATCGGCTCTGCCGTGTGCAGTTCCAGGCAAACCTTTGCTCACAGGTCTGTGCTGAGGGCATGGAAGCAACTTAAAGCCAGAAAGGCAGAGATTTCTTTTGGTCAGCCAGACCTGCTTGGAATGCTCTTACCAGCATTTAAACACCAAACCCTTTCTGAAGGAGTATCTATGTCCCAACCACCATGCCACCAAGGTTATAATAGCGTGAGCTCTCCCTTCACCAAACTGTTCACTGGAAGATAAATCTAATTAGCAACCCAAGTAAGTAGAAGGGAAATAAAGCTCCTTAGCTACTGTGCTGCTGCCCATAGTGAGTAGATAGGGAACTTCACACAACTTGCTGCCTCAGTACAAGTCCACTTTTTTTTTTTCCCAATCTCCCCAAGAAAGATTCTGCCCTTGTTCATGCTCATCTGGTACTGAAGGCAGCAATGCAGGTGGGACGTTTATTCTACAAGGCTTCCTTCTCCTGCACTTAACACCAGCAAGTTGAATAAGTTATAAAAAGAATAAATCACAACAACTTGAGAGCCATGGCACTAGATTTGCATCGCACAGTTGCTGCGAGCAGGATCCGAACTGAGGTCAGCAGGCTCTTTATAAATCTACAGCATTTAAACCTAAAACAACGCGCAGATGGATTTAAACTGCACTCAGCGTAAGCTGTGAGGCTTTAGAAAATAAGGTGTAGGTGTCAATTTTCCCAGTGGAATCCCACATTCATTAATACCTTCTATTAGAGCATTCCTCCGCAATGCTTATTCATACTTAACCACAACCACAATGCTGATTACTTTCCACAGTAGGCTTTATTGCAATCACTGGGGTGTGATTTTCTGTTTTGTTCCTTGCAATTTTGCCTTTCATTAATGTATTTTATTCAAGATTAACACCACCGAGATAAAGACAGCGAAATTCTGTCTTGATTGCAGATTTTTAAATAACTCAGCATTTAAACTATTTTAGAGCCAGATTTCTGTGTTCAATCTAAGTGAGACCTGTGTTCAAATTCAGACTCTGCTCTGGTTTTGCTTCACTTCTGAAATACCACCTCTAATATTGGATATAATCTGACTGAGAGGATTGACAGACTCATCTCCAAATATATGGTTATTATTAGTCAGCTCATATGCCACTTTTTTGGCATTTCTGAACTATATTTTCTGCTAAAGACATCAAAACATGTAAAAACCAAGGCAGATGTCCTGAAAAATGCCAAGCTCTTTAAAATTAAATTTTGTGCTTAAGCTTCAGCCATTACAGATGAATCCACTTGCCAAGTCTATGGCATTTGGTCAGTTTACTTCGGCTCTGAGGCTGGTATGAGATTGGCATTCAGCGTGTTTGCTGCACAAGGACTTTTTTTTTTTTTTTTTTTTTTTGTAGGGCTGAAACCAATGGGAAGTTTTCTGGCCGAGAATTTTAACCAAACTCGGACTTACCTCCTAGCAGAACAGGGAGACAGTCCCACAGAGAATGAGAAAACAAATTCTGACTTTTCTAGGTTTTCCAAGGAGTGCTCTTAAACACCAGCATAAACACAACCAAGTTTTCTAGGATCTGTATTCAATAACATTGTCTCTGAATTATCTTACATTCACTAGTTATACTCAATAGTTTACCTAATACTGGATCAGAGGCACCTACAGAAACACCACTTCATACTTCTCAGTATTTATTTTTATTTTGTCCTTACTTTTTACTATTAAACTACAGAATTAAACTTGTCTCTGTAAACTAAACACAGTAATTCATTTTTTAAAATATTTTTTGCATAAGATCGCACAAAAGAATCAGAAAAAAAATCCACACAAACAGTACTGCAGCAGTGTAGATTCCCACATAGATACTTGCAGCTTTGCAAGTCGGCACCTATTACTCTTTGCTGGTGGATTAAAAAAGATATTCATTGCGGTCTGCTTCCCTTGACAAGCACATTTTGGGACACAGGACTTTAAGGGACCTCCTAAGTCATCAAATCCCAGTTTCTGCCACCATATGCATCCATTTCAGGCAGCTAGGTCAGAATGCTCTTTGGAGCAGCCACGACACATACAACAAGATAAAGGCTCTTTCCAACTCCTTGCAATAATGAACATAGATCTGCCGGCAGAAACGCCGCACTGTAATGGCCCCAGTGGAGACGCAGCGCTGCCGGGAGGCTTGGCACACTCAGGTGTGAGATCGCCTGGTAGAAGATACACCCACAACTCTGTATTTGTTTAACTGCATTAATCCAGCTGTTAGGTTTCATACAATATGCTTTGGAGCGGCTGGCATCTCGTTTTTCTCTGCACTCAGATATATACTACATTGATTCCCTTTTCCTTTCCCAGCTCTCTCCCAGGAGCCCCATAACAAAATCTGTTCGATTTAAAAAAAAAAAAAAAGGTGCAGCAAAGTATTTCAGCAAGAGAAATGCCTTCCATCACAATTTTAAGTAATGTCCCAGAGCAAATTCAAACCTTACCCATATCAAGGCCTTTTCAAACAGAATCAGAAGGACTCTCTCTGTTTTGAGGTCACTGATATTAAACCCGAGTTTTTTTTAAGACTCAGTAAAGCTACTTTCTCACCATGATTTCCTGAACAGGTTGACAAGACTGATCAAAGATCAGGAATATCTATGCTCACACTTTACTGCATGAGCAGTGATTTCCCACAGGTCCCAGTATTTAGCAGTATCACTTAATTCAGTCCAGAGAGCAAAAAAAAATCAAATATATCACGATAACGGCAGCTCTTCGGGATAATCAGTTCCTAATTTCATCCTAAGATAAAACAACAGAAGACAAACAAAGGAACTGGAAAATAAGAATTCAAGTTTTGAAGAATTCTATACTACATATCTACATCCATTAAAACCCTGACTGTACAAATACAAAACAAAGTCTTATTCTCCACCACCCCTAAATAAATAAACACCAAAATAATCACTTCAAAGAAGCAAGACACAATTAGTACTTTGTTTTTTTAAGAGCAACTCATTTCATGGACTAGCAAACAGAGTAGTAAATTTTCAAAAAGATGTAGACAAGCCAGGAAAATTAGGGTTATGTCCACTCAGTGAAGGTGTGGCACTTTTAAATATATGTGGAGCAGTACAATACCCTTCAATGCAACTCCTCTTACACAAGTGTAAGTACAAGTATCAAAATAGCTAATTCTCTAAGAAGAGAAGTAAAACCACGCTAATATGAATGCTTCATTTGTAAATCTATGTTCATACAAGGTATTGTTCTAGCATGGCTACTGTAGCAAACAAAAAGAGGTGCAGTCCTACCTTAGATACGCACCAGTAAAAAACCTTGGTGTAGAGTGGATCTAAATTATCCTGATGTTCACTGGGGTTTAACTTGTAAATCACCAAGATACTTTCAAATTTGAGATTTATTTATTTTCTTATGAGCTCCAGAACTTGTCCTCCAGCATGGGTCCTCACAGAAAACATAGACAACAACTAATTTACGCTACCAACTTTGCTAAAATAAACTGAAGTTTCATAACAAGCTCTCTCCAAAAGGGCGATATGATTCTTTTTAATCCAGCATCTCAGTTCATTTGGATAGTTTAGAAAGGACATTCAAAACCAATATTGTTCATTATTAATACACAATGCCACCAATTCCAATATCACCAGGAACACCACTTAACTTTCCCCCTGCTAGGCTATAACCACTCTATCTTTTATTTTTTCAATAAATTTTAGTTGCTTTGGCACATTTGAAACTTTTCCAGTTTGACCTCCTAACATCACGCACTGACAGTGTCCTTTGATTCTATATTGTGCCCTCAACTACAAATATGACAATTGGATTTTTTCCCACTAAGACAAGATTTTAAAAAGTAAAATATAATAATAGTAATAATAATTTTTTTAAAAAATATTAAAAAGCCAGGAAACAAAACAGAATCAGTATAGGCTCTCCTATAAATATTTGTAAAGTGTTTAAAGTTAAGAAATGATATAAAGATTCTTTGAAAAGTGATTCCTACGGGACTCTACTTAGTCCAAAAGCAAGCCCGAGGTTTCTAAAGCCTTAAGAAGTCACTACACTGAACCAGGCACAGTGTATATTAATGTTGTAACCATTACTTAGACAAGTTAAATAGGATATATGAAAAGCCAATAAATAATTAAATATCATGAAACAGAATAAATAATGTTTTCACTGTCAGAGTCAAAAATCAAAGAGATACTAACCACCATCTGAAAATACTTCCACTTAAATACTTAATGAGCTGTTTATTGATCATAATGTCTGTGAACCTGGACAAGCATTTTGTAACAGATTTGGTATGAATACAGCCTTCTTGTTTATTTGGCTCAGTAAATGCCACGATACTTATTCATAGACCAAATTTAAGCTAATGATGGATCCCTTTTACAGGGAATTGCATTTTTCTTTCCAGAGAAGTTTGTCTGGGGCTTGTTCCAAGCTCTTCGCAATGGGATTCTTCCCCACGAGATTGCTGAGCTTTGCACTAGACCTGAACGCTCCTCGTAACTAAAATGTCAATCTTCGACCTGACAATGCACGGGAAGAGTCCCGAACACTTCTTCCACCCCCCATCCCACTCTACTCAACAGCTTTGCTTTGTGCCAATTCAGCTACACACGCTTAAATATTTAATCTTTGATCACAGCCAAGAGAAAATATTTTCCATTTTGTTACCAACGTTTTTCAAATCTCTTCACTTAACAAGGGATGTTGTTAAACACACGTGCTGTACAACATCTTATATCCTTCAGCTTCAAAAAAATTACAAAGCATGTCAGACTTTTCTGACTTCATTCTAGATGAAAGAACTATCAACTCTTTAGCGTAGGAAAAAGCCTAAAAATTTGACTTCTGAACCAAGAAAAAGCCATGCTGCTGAAGAGCAGTTCAGCTGAAGTGAACTAATTACTCATTACTGCTTCAAACATGTCCTAGGTCCCTGCTAGGACCACACTGGCAAAATAAATTTCTGTGATTTAGATTCAGGTTCATTTATTTTAGACTGCAAAGAGAATAAGAGCTCACCGCTTTCCCGATTAATTCAAGAGATGAAGGACACACAAGCAGTAAGTTAAATGCTATAGCATGGTATTTCTTCAGTCTTTACTTCTAAGTAGTGTTTTTTTTTTTTTTTTTTTTTTTTTTTAACAGATCTGTGTTGGACATTTTTCAAATTCTCTTATATTTGGAGAAGAGCACAAAAAATATCTATTTCTTAGACAATGACAGAATTTCCTCTCTTTAATAATAATAAAATCCAATTACCTAATACATGTAGGAATTTAATAGTACCTATCAGCCTTGTAAGGCTCACAATTTGGAAGCATGGACTTTTGTAGTCATTTCTTTTACAGTTTTAATCCGACAAACAAATCCCTTTCTGTATACCACTTCTCAATCACTGCAACTCCATGAAGCT
This sequence comes from Aythya fuligula, assembly GCF_009819795.1. NCBI lineage: Eukaryota > Metazoa > Chordata > Aves > Anseriformes > Anatidae > Aythya > Aythya fuligula. The sequence continues at coordinate 1,671,292 of NC_045580.1, read as the reverse complement.
TATGTCATTAGAAGCAGATATTCACATTCCACCCTGACACAGGGACAGGCCAGAGCTTGGGCTAGAAACACAATCTTGAGGGCAAATTCATTAAAGATCCCAGGCACAAAGAGAAGTAAGGCTTTAACTCAGCAGTTACCACAAAAGCCATGCTAGCATTGCTCATAATACAGTGCTAAGTTATCTGAGGATTATTAATGACTATTTAATGAATATATATTAGTCTTGAAAATCCAATGCTTGCTATACCTGACACAGAACCACATATTCAAAGAATTTCTCCCCTCACACACACACACCCCAAGGGTGATGAGAGCTGAAACAGCTGCTGGGAAGCACCCCACTCTTTAAAAAAACTAAAGGTGACATTCAAACCATTGTTCAATACTAAGTTCATCATACATGCTTCTGGATGTTGGTAAATGTTTGGGTTATGTTCCTTCTGGGTGCTACAAGATGCTTTCTGTTCTAACGCTCTCTCTTGCTGTACAGCAGGCTGTTCTAACCAGGAGGAGGTGAAAGTCTCCCCCTTCCTGGCCATGGAGGTCTGTGGCAGGCTGTGGCATCACTGACTCCGATACAAGCAGAATTGGGCCCTCCACACGTAAGTGCAAGCTGCAACACACTAAACCCATTTGAGACTTTCATGCCTATTTTGGCCAAGCCCAGAATTTCACTGTCTACGCAGCAGCGAGGGATCAGTGCTGAAAAATTCCCTTGTCAGCAATATTTTGATTAACAACCAGGTCTCCTTACATAAAAATACGGCAGTGATTAGTCAGAGAAAGCAATGAACTTCACGCACAAATCAATAGGAAGAAATAAATTTTGAACAAGGCTCACACTATTCATGTAACTTCTTTTGAAAAGCTGGCGATCCCGGGACTTAATTGTCATTTGGCTTTCTAATCAATTTTGGTTCTTTAATTAGTTACATTTGCAAAATAAATATTGAGGTTGGAGAAAGACCAAGGGATTACTCTACTGATCAAACTCTTAGCAACCTACCAGCAGGTTTTATATTAGTGCAGCTTCACTACGACCTGGAAAGTTCCTTCTTATTTATACTTGCCTAAGCACAGGAAAAAAAAAAAAAAAAAAAAAGCCAAAGTGGTGTAGGGCTTGCAATTTTAAGCACAACATCACAGAGATGCAAAATAAACTTCTAGTAACAGGAAGAATAAAAAATTGTGACCTTGAAACATATTACTTAACTAAAAACTAGACTTTTCAAAATATTTTTGCACAGTTAAGATTCCTTGGATAATGTATTTGTGAATTTCAATTTCATCACCCAAGTCATTGAAGACATTAGGTGTCACCACTGCAAGTGTGGCATTCTGGGAAGAATGTAAATGTGGAAAACTACCTGCTTCACCAACAAACTGGTTCTTTTTCTTTGTTTAAAATCTGGAATGCATTATAGAAATGGCATTTTTATTTTGAACACGGATTTTAAAAGCTCATGTTAGACCAATCCATTTGTGAAATTTAATAACGCCTGTGGCCAAGCCCCCGTGGCTCCTGTGGATGTATTGTATATGCAGGATGTGTACAGGGCAGAGCTGTGGTTGCAGGCACCTATTTGTAGCGCCAGGTCCAGAACCCAACAGAAGCACTTCCACACCTAGAAACAGCCCGACTTCTTTCAAAGGAAGCGAGAACCTCGGGCTCAAAAAAAGCCACGGGAGTCGCATTTCCCCTGCTGCCAGCTCCCTGCCCTCCCTTTGTAGCCGCAGCGCTGGCAGCGAAGAGCCCCGGGCGAGCACCGCGGCGCTCAGGGCGCACCCGGGGGGCTTCGGCCGCTGCCCTCCCGCTGCGCCCATCCCCGGGGCATCGCGGCTGAGCCCCGCACGGGCAGAGGGGGGACCCTGGCGGCCCAAAGCCGGCACCCCCCGCCCCTGGAGGAGCAGAGCAGCAGCAGCAAACCTTCCTACGGGGCAGGATGGGGTGGGAGTCCCCAGGGGCTGGATGGGGTGGGGGTCCCCAGGGGCTGGATGGGGTGGGGGTCCCGCGGGGCAGGGGACTGGACGGGGTGGGGGCTGGATGGGGTGGGGGTCCCCCTCCAGCCGCCTCCTGGCCCCCCGGGACGAGCGGGTCGGGCTCCTCACGGTCCCCGTCCCTCCCCCAGACGCCCCCCGCAGAGCCGCCTTACCCGCGCAGGAGTGCAGCGGCTTGGGCCGGACCAGGAGGGACGGACAGACGGAATAGAGGGAAAGTTTCTCGAAGTAGTCGCACGTCTCCTTGGAGAGGATCTCGTCGATCATGAAGGTCTTGTAGCGCCTCCTGCCTGCCTTGGCGCGGCCGGGAGCGGCGAGCCGGGGCTGCGGCTGGCAGTGCATGGCCCCGGGGCTGCGGGGGGCTGCCAGAGCCGGGGCTGCCAGAGCCGGGGGCGGCCGCTCATGGGCTCCCGGGACGGCTGCGGGGGGCTGCGGGGGGCTGCCGGGCTCTGCCCCCGCCGCCTGCTCCGCTGCGCGCTGCTCCGCTCCGCTGCGCTCCGCCGGCCCCGCGCCGCGCCCGGCCGCCCGCTATATAGCTCCGGCGCCGATAAGCATCTCGCCGCGGCCTTTTTGGGACGCTCCGGCTGTCAATCAGGGCGCCCGCTGCTCCCCGCCGAGCACCATTGTTACCCTGCGCCGGGCGGGGAGGATCCCGCCGCTCCTCTCCCCTCCCTGCGCTCTATTTTAAGATACCGGGGTGTGTGTGTTTCTTCCCCTTTTTTTTTTTTTTTTTTTTTTTTTTGGGCTCCTGGAAAGCATCCAGGTTAGGCTTTTCTCTCCCCCCACCTCCCCTTTCTCCCTCCCCTGCGATTATTTAACGAAAGGAAAAGTGCGGGCACCAGGGTGGGGGGAGCTCAGCCCCCGGGATGCGCGGACCCTAAAGCTCAGGGCCAGCGGCCGCGGCCCCTTCCGAGCCCGGAGCCTTCCCCGGCGGCACCGAAGTTGCAAGAAAAAAAAAAAAAAAAAAAAGAAAAAAAGACAAAAACCCAAAACCAAACCCCCCACGGTGCCTCGCTGCAGCAAACGCTGCCTGCTCCGGAGAGGCGTTTTCAGTCCCGGGGCCGCTCTGGCAGCCCGGGGGTGATTTACCGGCAGACCTCCGCTGATCTCAGCGGGATTTCTGCAAAAACGAGCTCCGGCACCTCTCCTGCTGGGCACAGACCTCTCCTGCTGGGCACGGCGCTCCGACGTTTCCCCGCTCCACCAAGGCCGCCTTTCCCTTGCCGGCTGAGCCCCGTCTATTTTATTTTATTTTATTTTATTTTATTTTATTTTATTTTATTTTATTTTATTTTATTTTATTTTATTTTATTTTATTTTATTTTATTTTATTTTATTTTTTTCTTTCTCCTTGTGGGCTGCCCGCTGCAGGTCCCCGGCGGGCCGAGAGGATTCGCCCAGGCGGGGGTCGCAGCCCCGGGTCCCCCCCACCTCTCCGGGCACCTTGCTCGGGAAGGGTGCATCGGGAGGACCTGGCCGCAATTACACGTGGCCGCAAATGTTAAGCAGGTAAAGAGGCTCCTTATGGAGACGTGCCACCCCCAAAACATTGCTTGTAGGCTTCACACAGGGATTTAAACATAAGCCACAAAACCTCAGCAGCCCCAAGTTAGTTTTCGTGCTTTGGTGAGCAGCAAACTCACATCGAGAAGTTAGAAAACTGAATCTGCTTTCATGGAAGAAAATCATCTCGCACTCTCATGTATAATTTGAGCAACTTTTCTTTTTTTTTTTTTTGGTTATCTATATTTTATAAAAATCTATAAGCTGCCTCTATTTTTTTTTTTTTCATAGACAGTGTTTTCATTACAATTATCATTTGGCTTTAAACTTCATAGATATTTGTGGATTTGGAGAGCCCCAAAAACAAAAATAGACACTCACATTGTCTAAGCACTGTCAACACTGGAAGACAGACACAAGGAAATACAATACTTCTGACATATCCTTTGAACTTTTTTCTTAAAAACTCATTACGTGTTTTTTAAAAAAAACACAGTGCAGCAAATTATATTAAAACAAGGATAAAACATTTTGCTTATTAAACCGTTAGAAGAGCACTCTTGTTTAAAATAAATTGTTTGGAAAAATTTATTTTTTATTTTGAGAAACTAAGGCAATCTTTCTAAAAGGAATTTAAAAAGAATGTTAGCAACAACCAAGGAGTTCAAGTACAAGCCTCTCCCCCGATGATATAACTATTTTAAAATTACTTAAACTGTTGCTTTAATTCCTAAACAAACTACAAATATTTAAAGAGATTTGCTGACTACATTATGAATGTAGTTTTATGAACCCTCGCTTAATTCAAACATAAAACAGATTTTAGGAGCACACTTTCTTTTCCACTTTCTCAGACAGTTATTTTTTCAAGGAAACAAAATAATTACCAATAACATTAACTTAAGCAACCACTGCTTGCTAATAATTATTGCAAAGAATATTTCTGAAAAAATATCCAAACCAAGCTAATGATTTAAATCCCAAACCAGCCAAATACAGCAGTAAACAGCATTTTGCTCCACTGTGCTTCCTCGGTGTCTGCGGGCAGTAGCTGCAGCCCCTTTCCCCCCCTTGAAATTCACTGCTCATTTACTGGTTTTACAAAACCCGACAAAACCCAGCAGAGAAGTTTCCTAAACTGAGAGCAGAATACAAGTGCTGCAAATCAAGGAGTCTTCCATGAGCCCAACTCGATCCAGCCCAGAAGTGAAATGGGGAAGAAACCATCGGCTTGCCTAAGTCACTTACACACAACTGACCGCAAGACAAGAGTCTCTGCTTGTCTTTTAAAGCTCATTTCTTCCTCCTGTCTGAAAGGCTGGGCACCCAGGGACGTGGGGCTGGCACCTCTGCCTGGGCTCTAGAAATGCTGCTGCCCTTGCCAGAACCCATGGAGAGGGACTGGCAGGTGGGATTAGCGCACCCTGATACGTCCCCAGTATTTTCTTATTTTTATTAATGTGTTTTTTTTTTCTTTAATTTTATATATTTTTAAAAAGTGTCCAGAGCAATACCATGGGTTATATCATATGAAACACACACTGGCTGTCAATCAAAAAGGGGGTGCTTTGGTCAGGAATAATCAGGGGTTTTGTTTCCAACATTAATGAAGTGGCTGGAATAGCAAACATCTGCCAAGGGGACTCAAACCCCGAGCAGCTGTTGGAGCCCCCAGTACTCTTCCCATGTAGGACAGCCTTGCTGATAAGTACTTCTCCCTAAGGTTTCTCTAGCAGTTGAGAAATGGGGCCGTATGGGAGGGTAGAAAGTGAAAGGCATGTTAGGAAAGGTTTGGAGGGCAGACGACTTGACGTAGTTTGTGTGCATGAGCCCAGCACCTGCACTCCACAAATGGCAGCGTGAGAGCGTGTTTTGGGGATTGCTGCACATGCCCTTTTCCAAGAGGGAAGGGGGAGCTAATCCAAGGGAAGCGATCCTGCAAGTCACTGAGTGAAGCAGTTCTTTGTGTGTAAAGCCAGTACCAGAACCGAGGAGGAAAATAGCACTGCCCTGAGCTTGTCAGCCAGCAGCGGGTCGGGCATGATGCCGGGCAGGGTGTTCGGCCCTCCAGCAGAGAACTGAAAGTAGAACCTCCAGGAGGCCCACTGCCTGTTCTGATACAGCAGGAGACCTTCCGAACCTGGGTTTCTGGAGACGTGTTTTAATCCCAGCCCTGGTGCTACCAGGCACTCACCGTGCAGTGCTGAAACCCCACTGGTGCCGTGCACCTTGGGAAAATGATGAGGTTCTGTAGGGTGGGCTTGTTTTGACCCAGCACAAACATCATCAGAGGACGTGATTATGGCTACAGGAACTAAGCAACTGCAGTACTGCTAAATTTGTTATTTAGGTAGTACTCAAGCCCGTCGCTTTGCTCAGGGTGGAGTTAGCCAGTTGTGATTTCTGCCTGTTTGTACATTGCCTGGCACACTGGGGTCATTTGTATAAGGAGAGGAATTCTCTCTGATGGATTTTCAGTTCACCAGTTTTCCCATTTAAAGAAGAATTTAAAAACAAACAAAACAAAACAAAACAAAACAAAACAAAACAAAACAAAACAAAACTTTTTTTTTTTTCCTGTCCTTTCTGTCAATAAAGTGTCAAAGCCTTGAAGTATGTTGTTTCTTGTTGCAAATCCCTTTTACCCTGTCTAAAGGGCAAAGATTATTTTCTCAGGCCCCTGACCTTGCCATATTTAATTGTTAGAAAATTCTTTTTTCCAGTGAAATCCTTTGAACCACCTTTGAAAATACAGACACATACAGACATATCCAATCCTGTTAAATACCAGCACTCTGATCTTAAGTGTATGCCTTTGTCCTGCATGGTGGTGGGCTTGATACCTGATCCAGAATGGCAAAATTTGATGTGTAGGAAGAGGGAGGAACACTTGGGCCAGTTTCAGTGTGTGTCCAGAGGCTTTGTCCTCTCAGCACGAAGTGCTTCAGTGCATGGAAGATCTCAGCATCCACCCAACACAAGTAAAGAGGGTGTCTAAAATCTGCCCAATGCCAGAGAATATGGAATCACCAGGAAAGCTTTTTAAAACCTGGAGGGTGTAAAACCTCCCCATGTGCACACAATTATGTAAACCCACATAGGTTTATGGAGCAGGGTCTCTCCTCCCCTCCTGGAAGGCCTCTGTAAAAGCAGGAGCGTATCAGAGAGTGGAAGAGAAACCGAAGTGTTTGTTGACTCTGAACTTTACCTTGGCCCCTTTGCAGATGGCAAGATGATACAACTGGGCACCGAAGTGTGCGATGTAATAGAAATCGCAAAGCGGAGAGGTAATTGCATATGCTCACGCGCTCCATTGGCTTCGGGGAGGCTGTTGCTTCCAGCTTATCTTTACAAGCAAATTTCACTCCTGGCCTCAGTGACTGCAGACTAGGGTTGCTCCAAGTCCAGCAGTTTCATTGAATTATTAGTTTTTTTCCAGCTATGGAGCCAGTCCCAAATCCTCACAATTACTTTGCCTGTCACCTCTAAATCTGTCTGCAGCCTCTCTGAGTGTCTCTTTGAGTGTCAACAGACCACACTCAGAGCCAGGCTGACTCTCCTCCTAGTCCCTCTGCCTTGCTGTGATGCCGCAGTGTTTGTGTGGTCCAAACCAGCCCTGGCTTCACGAGCAGGTTTTGTTCCTTATGTGACAGACCTGGGTTTATGGCAACAACACCGCAATGTAGCAGTGTTGACTTGGTCAGAATAAACTGAGGTTTGAGTTACTTTCTTCAGTAAAATTACAATGATAGCTGAACCATCAGCTGGGTCTCCTCCATTTCATATCTCACTCTGCCTAATCTCCCTTGCTCAGAGCCAACTTTTAATCATCTAGAAATCAAATATAATGGTACTTTTATCATGTGAGTGAAGACAGTGACTAGTCCCCCAAGTCAGTTAAGATGCTCTGCTTTAAAGCACGAATGCAGCTAATAGCTGTTGGTAGCAGGCACAGAATGCACAAGATGGAAAGAGCTCATCGCAAATTGTGTTGCTCCTTAGAAAGGAGATATGGATGTGGTCTCAGATCTACATGTAGAGAAACTGAGGCAGGGGATCCCTCTTTTAATCCCCAGGACAGAAGCCAGACCTTCTCATTCTACACCACATGTTCTCCAGGTCAAGAACAGTTTAAATCCTAATATTTTCCTCCTATGACCTCACTTTTTTTCCCCAAAAAACAACACTGAAGGATGTGAGAAAGTACTGATATTTCCCCAGTTACCTCTTTGTAGGGACGCACACCACCTGAACAGCTTCTCTTTTCCTAGGTCCTATTGCTACCAAAAATCAAACCAGGTTCTGCCATTGGTGGTTGGAGTGGTTTCCATGAGCTCACCACAGGCATTGCCTTGCCATTACTCAGGGCACCAAAGATCATGCCAAACTGGATAAAATAAATCATTATGAACCCTGATACAGACTCACTGACAGAACTGAAGGCATTTAGAGAGATGTTTACGGGTGTTGTATAGGTACCACGTACACCTGCGCTGATGCCAAGAAACATATGCCATCTTTCAGCAAGTGGGGATTTGTTTTTTCGTGCTATAGCTAAGAGGCTAGAATCCGGACTTGTAAACTAGAGCTGAGGAGTTTGGGAGCGGCAATCAGGAATGTAAAGGAGCCTTCTGTGCCACCCTGAGCAGTAAAACACTGATGGGACTCTCTGTGGAGCAGAGGTAGCAGATCATACTGGTCATGGACAGGCCCTCACTGCTGAGGAAGGAGAAAATCCTGGAGAATATCACACAGGGCAACCATTCTTGCTACTGTCCTAAACAATATTTAAGCATCTGGTTTGGGCAAGACACATGTGCCTGGTACCCCATAGTATTCATCAGGTATTAGTGGGACAATAGTGGTTTCCCCATGCATACATTTCTCTAGGGAACTCTATCCTGCATATCTATCTCTTCATCATCCTACCTACATTGCTGTCCTTTCCAGGATGCCAGTGAAAACCAAGACATCTATTTTAATGTGGCCAAGGTAACAAAAATTTCATTTAAACCACTTTTCTGCAGGAATCAGAACCAACAGTAAGGGGAAGCATCTGATCTCATGAGAGTGTCAGTGTTTGGGACTGGAACATCTTTAAAACACTCCCCTAGTTTTTGGCATGGTAGGCTTCCCAAATTTAACACTGCTTCACTCTTTAATCCATACTCCAGCCTAATTTGGGTGATGATACACATCTGAATGCTCACTGCTTCATCCAGCTTTGCTTAAGGCCAATTATTTTTGCACAAGCCTTGCTAAATCTCTGCCAAGCTGGATGGTAGTATGTTCAAAAATCAAAATATTTCCAACTCCTATAAAAGCGACCAGGATGTTTTGGCATTCTGTGACTGATGCTTTATTCATTATTCACAAGGATTATATCTGTTTGTTTTCTTCCTTTTTCCTACAAGACAATTTACCTGAAAGCAAAGAAGAAAAAGAGATCTCAAACCAATAGACCAGAAGTATGTCTCCAGTCTCCATAGAGACACCAGAAAAACACTACGATCATGTGGGTTGTACACAAGAAGCCTATTCATACTGGAATGGGTGGTGTTCCAGGACGTTAAGTAATTTTGACAATCTGCCACTATCTCAGCCTGCAAGAAGCCCAGAGGGAGTTATTGATGCCATCGAGTGCTGATCTTTATAAATGGTTTCTAGACAACCTTCTTCGTTCTGGGCTCTGTGGGACCCCAAACCCAAACTGCAGATGGATCTCAGCACAACCATTCAAAAGCAACCAGGGCCACCACCCCCAGAGAGCACCCAGGTGCTGTGTGTCCCACCCGGACAGCTCAGGCTTCCCCTCCCAGGCAGGCTACAGAGCCAGAAGCTGCAAGGAGCCCGGCTGTGCAAAAGCCCAGGTGTCCCTCTTCACTTACCTAGGCAGCATGCTGTTGCAATCCACTGACATAGAAACTTGCACTCAGTTAATACGAGGGCAAACAAGAAGGCACAGGGGCTCTGGGACTCACAAAATAGCAGTAGATATCAGTACTTACTGTAGCACTGCTGGGTCCTCAAGGTTCACAGGTAAGGCTGGGACTTTTATTGCCTATCACTAAGAGATGGTAAGATCCTCAAGGAGCAAGAACTGACTATGCCTACAGATTTTTCCTTCTACACAAGGAAAGAGCAAAACCGCAGCTACACTAAAAACCCTTTTCAGAGGTCCTGGCCAAATTTACCCTCCTGAGGTAGCCTGCTCACAGGGAAATGGCTTGCTGTATGCATGGAAGGCCAGCAAGAAAAGGGGCTGGTACTTGGAACAGAGGCAATTCCTTCAATTTTCCCCCTGTTATAAGTGCCTAATTTGGCTATTTACAATTCTCAGTGTCCTTTCTGGACTTACCGTAAAGTCTGCTTAAGGCTCCTACCTGGGGAACAGGTCAGGAATCAGGTTCATAGACATAGTTTAAAGACAATGCCATCCCCAGAAAGATTTGTTGCCTGGCTTGTAGCAGCTGGCTATTTTAACGTTAGCTAGGAATCAGCACACACCTCCAAGGGTTCAGGAGCATTGCATTTAGGGGATTCAGCACAGAGAACTGGGCTGCCTGCAGAATGCTTAGGTTCATCAGCCCCAGCTCATTCAAGCCTACTCTGAATCCTTCAGAGACTGTTCCTAAGAGATTTGGCCTGTCTGCACCAGTGCAGTTCTGGAAGCAAGTTTGTCACACTCAGGATTGCTCAACAGCAGCCAAGGCACTTGCAGGAATGTGCAATCCATCAGGTGGTGCCACCACTCTCCTCCACAGTCACGGGCTCTGCCTCACTCCCCTTCTGTTTGCCACAGCATGTTTTCAGATGGAGCTTTTTGGATGTGCCCCATGGGGACAAGCCCTGCCCATAGCCTGGGGTTCAGACAAAGCAGCTAGTACTCGTTGAGGAACAGTGAGAAATCAACTATAATTCAATTGCCATTCGGTATAATTAGGACATTAAAATACACATAGTTGTTAAGACCCTGGTGCCATTGGTTAAGCCACAGAGCTTTTACTGTGTTATCAGGGTAACTGGGGGAGTAATACATCAAACGGCTAGGTCATATTTCCAATCCCATTGCATTTAAGAGGGAATCTCCAAGTTTAGATTTCCTGTTTTTCTCCTCAGCCATAATCTCAGCTTTATGAGCAGCACTGAGCTGTCATTCCTCTCCCCTCTACACACTCCCATGCCCAGGTCTCTCAAAAGTGCTCTTGACAGGCTTTCCAGTGGCATACCAGTAGGCCTCAGCATCTTCACGTGGCGGCTACTGCTGAGGACCTGTCTCCTTTTGGGAGGCTCAGGCCTGATAGTAGGTGCTAACTCACCATCACGCAGTGTCTTTCGTTCAGTGTTTTGCTCAGATTGCGCAGATCTTGTCTGCAAGCCAGGACTGTTCTCATCCCCCTTCCACATATTGCAAAAATATCCTAAGGTAGGTAAAATTTCACTCTCCAGCTTGCTGTAGACAGCAACAACAGCAATTGAAGAAATTCTTAAATATAGAAAGAAGCTCTCTAGATTCTGCCTTGAGACTTACTCCTTATCTGTGTTCTCATTGTCCACTGCTTTGCTACCAACCTGCTGTTAACATTTCTTCCTACCCCATAGGCATTTCTGCTTGTTACACTAGTGCTTTACATTTAAAATTCTTCATAGCCTGGCTCCATCTTGTTTTCTAATTTCATATTAGTTTTTTGTTGTTATCTTGCCAGAGCTGGGGCAGTATCATTCTTCCTTAGGAAAAAACCTTCCAGCATACCATCGATTAGCAGGTATTTATTTTCTATCACTTACCTGTTAGCTTAAAAAATCCTCCCCTTGAAAAAAAAAAAAAGAAGTAAAAAAAAAAAAAAAAAAAAAAAAGATAACCTCATCTTCCCATTTTTATAAGAAAGGTAGAAAGGTAGTGTGCCCACTGCCCTACATTCCCACGGGTAAGTACTAATCAGGGGTCACTGTGCTAAGTGTCTTCTGCACTATACTAAGGGGAGAGGTTATTGGTTATGTTGTAGTAACAGCTCAATATTGGTTTTAGAATTTAAAAGCAAAGTGTTTTGGTTACTAAAATAAGTAAGGTCAATATGAAAAGAATATATATAGAATATGTTTGCATAATACTAGATTAAAAGAACACTATAAAGAAAAAAGGTCTGAGATCTTACGGTAAGGACATTCTGTTTTACATCAGGCTTTCTTAAAGTCTTTTTTTTTTTTTTTTAATTCTAGACTTTAAATAAATGTTATATCTTCTAGCATTGGAAAAAGTATTTTAAGACTTGGTTTCTGCAGTGTTACTACTTCATATGAAGTCTTGCTTTCATCAGCTATGGATCCTTGTTGTCAATAAGAAAGCTCTTGACTAAATATAACATGGTGCCAGGAAGTACTCTGATAGTCCCTAGTTTTTTTTTTCTCTACATTCTATTCTTTGTTTTTTTGTTTTTTTTTTTTTTGTTTGTTTTTTTGGTTTTTTTGTTTGTTTTTTTTTTTTTCTGTTGAAGGAAATAGTTATTCCCCCAAGTCATGGCTCTCACATTTAGGGAAGAATAATAGATTTCTATTATTCTATGAACTTACCAAAACAGAAATATTAAACTGGGTATGTGTAATGACATGAAATAAGAGTCAAATTTTATAGAATGTTTTCTATGGACTCAGCAGAAAGAAACGATTCAGCTGAACCAAAGAATAAAGGTATCAGAACTTTTAATAGTGACATTTTCAACTTATTTCTACCATTTCATAGCCTGTTAGTGAAACCAGTGAAACAGCCTACTTCAGCTTCTTCTTTCACAGTGAGACAAGTCTGTTCTGAGAATGATGGAACGATGGAATGTGCTTTCTTCTATACAACAGAATAAGAAATAGCATATAAAGGAAACACAGTATTTCTGACTCGATTTTTTTTTTTTTTTTTTTAAAGAGGGGGGGGGCAGATTCGGTGAGCAGTTGAAGTGCAAAGGAGCTGACAGTAGAGGGCAATAGTCAGCTAGCAGGCACTTCTGCCTGACAGTTTCACATTTAATGTGGATTAGCTAATGTGAATTACTTTTAATGTGAAACTAATTCCAAACTTTGCTTTGCACTAGATGACAATAAGCTGAGCTGACCTAAGTAGGAAAAAAAAGTAGATGATCCACTTTGTGTGCATCACCTAGCTTACAGCTGCTCTCAGTCCATTCCAGCTTGACAGTCTCCTGTCTTAGCTTTGCCTATGACTGAAGGAGCTTGTGAACGCCTTGCCAGAAAGCAAGATGGGGGATCTGAAATCACGTAAGCATTGGAAACGTGAAAGGAGGTATGAGAGCTGAGAAGTAAATAGAGCCCTTAGCAGAATGGAGAGGAGTTTTGAATGACACTGCACGGAGGGAACTGGCTGGGGAAGACACGCCAGGAGGCAGAGAGCTACCACCAGTGCCTGGCACGTGCCTTCCCTTTTGTGTTGCTGCTCTGACCTGCATTGGCCAAATCAACGGTATGTCTGACATCCTATCTCACTACAAAGGTAGACAGCCTTCCACTTAACACTTGGCTTTAGCTGCTACCTTTCTGCAGACAAGAGCAGGAAAACTCTTGTGGTCTTCCAGAATACTAGGATTGTGAACAGGATCCAGTTTGAAGTTTAACATTGATTAATCCTGTTCTCTTGCCTGCAACGGGACTAAACTGCCTGATACTAGATAAAAATCTGTCTTGTAATCCAGATGAGGTAAAGCTTGAGGTTAATTACAGCTAATTAGATCTCCATTGTCTCTTGGGTGAATTGAGATAATTTCTTAACAAGACCTGCTCTGAGCTTAGAGCAGAATCCTTGTAAAAAGTTCCCCTTTAATCTCCCGGTGTTTTTTGTTTTGTTTTGTTTTTGTTTTTGTTTTGTTTTTGTATATGCAGTTACAGTATGCCAATGACAGCCTCAGTCAGGTGAAAGGATGGGGACTTAAGATGTAGTGGTAAGCCACAAATGATTGTTGGGGGAGTTGAAGATCAGTATAAATGCTTTTCTGTTCCTTTCTAAGCAGAACTGGTATGGCTACATTGCTACACAATGCTCCCATGTCTGAGCACAAACATCTCTCCCACATTCCAAAGGGCTCTCTTCAAGAGAAACGGAGGCACTACTTCAAGCTGAGGGTAGCTTTGTTCATCTAGTGCCCCGTTGTCACTTTGTACACAAGTAATAGCAGACACGGAGTCCGGATCGTGGGCTGGTATAAATCGGGCTGGTTAAGTTTGCTTCCACAGGGCTTAGCCAACTTATATAAGGAGATATAGGTCTCTTGGGCAAAGGTACGTGTTGTCAGCTGTTGCTTTCTGTCTCCTCTGCAGTGGTTTTTGAGGAGCTGGTGACTAGCTCTCAAGCAATCTGCAGAGTGGATGAAGATGGAGTGCTCCTGGGCGGGTGGGATTTGTGAATTTTGCCCATTCCAATTTACAAACAAACAAATGATCTCAGCCCTAAAATGAGAACTTGTAACTGTTCCAAATACATGCAGATAAAAGAGGATGATGATGTTATCAGAGGACAGACTGTTTAGAAGTCCTGGACTCTTTCTGACCTTTTCACACTACACTGCAAACATGAAGACCAGCTTGCAGGTCAGAATCACAGCAATCTGTCTTCTGTGGCAGATTGCAATGGGATCTTCAGAGTCTTGCTTCCCATCGAAAATGGAGTCACTCTATTAGGAGAGGCAGGTCAACACAACTTCCCTAACTTTTCAATGAAGGTATTAATATCCATCCATTGAGAATCCCTGCTCTTTATATCCTGCTGCTAAAGCTGCTCGTGTTGTTGTGGTGGGTGCTGGCAGTCTGTCTGAGGCACTAACGAACCAGTCATTAAAATGCTAAGTTTGAGATGACTTTGTCAAACACTGGGTGGTGTGTGTGGTTAGAATAGATAGCACCATAGAAACCCAGATGCTGCCTAAAGAGCTGAAAAAATAAATCTAACTCGGGTCTGCTTCAGCCTCGGGTGCCATCCAACCCATGTTCAAACATTCAGACTGGGCTGCTGTGTTCCCATAACTGATTGACCCTCCCTTTTGGAAGTGCTGGGTCGCAGACACGCGGGTTATTCATGTTAAAAGACAGGCAACATGACTCTTCCATAAAAGTCCGACAGACAGACACATTAACCCCTGTAATCCCTTCCTGTGGTGTACATGACGCCACCTAGATTTATTAATTAAACCCTGTTATCCGGTGGCCACTGTCAATTAAGCGTTTCCTTGTAACATATAATGAGGGCTCATTCATTAGCAAATGTTTCCATTACATTTAAGACTGTGAGTCTCTCTGAAGACTTTTCTTCTCCAACAACGCAGAGAATTTGTTGTAGTTCGAGATCCTGGGTGAATGGAGGGTGTGGAGAAGTTGAAAGCAGGAAAGACAGATAATGGATCTGTTGCTAAACTGAACAATTAATAAACGATCACTGCTGTGCCCTAGGAAGGCACAATGCTGTCTGCAAACTTTCAGGAAATGGGTGCAATTCCTGCCTCTGCCACTTGCCAGCCCTATGACCCTCAGAAAGCTGCATTACACCCTCACCTTTCTTGTTGCTTGTCTGCTTAGATGGCTCTTTGGAGTGTACAGCTGAAAAAAGCAACCTTGCACGTGGAGTGTTCAGAGGCCTCAGGGCCTCAATTCCCAGTGAGGGTCTCACTTCCCACTGCATGCAATTCTTCCTTTTGCCTGAAGAGTCCATGCCAATTTATTTGTACCATATTTCTAATGCTTCAAGCTCAAGCTACCAGGTTCTGCCTGGCTTTGCCTGGCTTGTGTATTTTCTTGACCTTAATTCTATGCTCCCTTGCCCTGACTCCAGACCTCTCCTGTCCTGTGGTCAGGAAAATCTTCTTTGTTCCTGTGGGCTGTTACATCTACCCCTTCCTTCAAAATGAATACACTATATATTGATTAGATACAGGACTTATCAAGCGAATCCTAGGAATTAGAAGCAGTGTGACTTCTGACTGTGCAAGTGTGTTTTCAGAACAGGATTACCTGAGAAAACCGTCTAGAGAACCTCACCCAGTAGCTTCTTCTGACCTCAGCACCGTTGGCTCAATACACACTGGCTCAATAATTCATTGCAAGACTTGTAGTGCTGACTCTGTTCTTAAAGCACCAGCTTCCTGAGTTGTTATGAGAAATACAAACACATCTGTCAGATAAACTCTGACCTGGCTGCTGAGAAATCAAACCACCAAAAGACTGATCAAAAAAGTACAAGATGCTTCTGTCAAGCACTATCTGTAATAATAAAACGTTTTTGATTTTAAATGAGTACTTGAAGTCTTTTCAGACTTGATGTGACTTTTAGATCATTGGGTTTTGGCAAAAAAAAATGATCGAATAGAATAATTAATCCACCCTGAATGTTACCAAGGGTTCTTCCCAGCAGCTGCCTCGAGAGAGAGGCAAAGGACTAACTGAACCCAAAGCTTTTAGGAAGTAGTCTGCCAGTTGTGCTTCAGCAGCTGTTGGCACATGGAGCTACAGCTCCCTCTCCTGGCAAAATTTGCAGCTGCAAATCCTTTTTGAAAATGACCTGATTTATTCAGTTAATCCATGGCTGGGTTAGGGCTTGATGTGAAGAAAGCTCAAAGCTAAGCATATCAGACAAATCAGAAACTCTGCACGCCAGGGGAAAAAAAAAAAATCAAAGCCCATCCACAGATAACCAACAAATAGCTGAAGGAATTAAACTCAGCCAGTACTTGTTGGCCAGCTTAACCCTAGTAATGATTTTATTAGTCCTGCAGTGATGTTAGGTCTTTGTACCATGATCTCAAAGCTTCAGAATTACTGCACCAAGCCTCTTGTAGAGGTTCTTTAGTTGCCAGAGGCCAGTTGCAGAGCCTGGGAATAGATGGGAGTGGGAATTTGGGCTTCAGGCACAAAGTTACAGGGTGGTGTCTGCATGTTGTTCCCTGCTTGCTGGAGCACTGTGATGGGCTGTTGCATGCCAGCACTGGGGAATGGAGTTGGCAGTAAATCCTGAAAGAATCCCACAGAAAAGATTCAAGCCAGACATTCCCCCTCTTGCAGGTCCTCTGCAGCCAAACTGAGTGAATGAGCTGTTACCATTGAGCACATGGAAAAGACGACCTTATCGAATCAAAATCACTGGGAAAAAAAGACAATACCATCTGGCCACTTCTGAGAGAGCTAGAGACCATGCTGCCACTATCTAAGGCGGACTATACACTCATCCTTCCCCACACATTCCTGGGACATTTCTAATCATAACTGTGAATGGCATCCCGCAGTGCTTTTCTGGGATCAGGTTCCCCTCTATAAATGCCCAATCCTGTGTTTGGAGGCAGCAGAGCTCAAGTTGAAGTCAGCTGAAACAGAGCTGGTATTTCACGCAGGGTCCATTAATAACAAAATTTTCAATAGGATGCAATTTAGGCTTTCAGAGCATTGTTGTACCTATACAAAGTTGTCTTTTTTAAGTCAGAAAAAAAAAAAAAAAAAAAAAAAAAAAAAAACAAAGCAAAACAAAACAAAAAGAAGCAAGAATAAAATGATATATTCCTTGTCCTTTTTTTTTTTTTTATGAATTGTTCTACAGTGACATATGTATATAATCAATTATGGAGAGCAAAAAATAGGATTATTTTTAAGAAGCTCACTTTACTTTTTTCCCTTTTTATTGTCGGCATGTTCAAACAACTCAGCATGGATTGAAGTGATAACGAGTAACTCAGCACATGGCCCTGTCTGCTCAGTTTATTATCATGCATTCCTATCTGACTATCTAATCTAAGATGCTTTTAAAGGACCCATCATCAAAATATCTAAGTGCTGCCACAGGATCTAATTACTAATCTTCAGGAAGAAACACTGGCTTTGCTGCAAAGTTGGAATAACCCCCTTTAAATCTTTATGAAGCAAAGGGGCAGAAGGCTGCAAAGCATACGTGTACAAAACATAAAACTGTCTTTCTTGTGCCTAAGTCTGTGAGCACAATGCATGATGCAATATAAAACTATTGTTCTATCAGAAACTATGGTGTTATTTTACACTGCACGAGACCATGAGTCATTAAAATTGTGTTGTAACACTTCCAAGAAATCGTTTATGTTGGCCTGTGTTATTCATCACTTTCTTTATTGGTTGGCTTTTCTTTGACCATATTACCACAGAATTTGGGTGCCCTACAAGTACTTGTGCATTTGCTCTCACAGCATCCACAACTCACACAACTCTCTTTACATGTGGGGAATTAGAGGCAAAGATGAGGAATGAGATTTGTCCAGGGAAATAAAAATGATTTTCAGGGCAACAATCCAAATGCAACCAGATGTCTTGTGTCATAGTCCTTCCCTGCAGGGTCTCCATGCAGCTAAATAGGGCTTTTTTCCTTGTCTCCTGACAAGCCAAGGACAGGTTCACCAGCTGGACCAAATGAAATTGTAGCCAATGTCTGCATCCTTCTGCTCAAAGAAGTTATTAAAACTCAGAAGGTGCAATAGGCTCACAGTAGTGCTGTGTTAGATACAGGCTTTGATGCCTGCCATATACAATAGGGGAACAGAAGGCTAGGAAATGAGCCTGGGATGAGTGTTCCATGCTTGTTATAGAAAATATCTTGCCTAATTTTAGTTCTCTCTTTTCTTCTGTCCCTGTTGAAGTCACTACCAGCCTTCTATTCAGCTCCTGCATATCAGGAATATCCTGCATATCCATATTCCTGGACAGAGGAATCAGCAGACATGAGCTCATGAATCACACCCAGATGTGTCCCAGAAAGAGAACCTAGAAGTCTTCACTCTAACTCAGTCCATGCACAGTTTTCAGCTTTAAGTCAAAGTACAATTTTCCCCAAACCATTGTAAAATTGTGGTTGGGCACAGTCTGATTTACACTTTATGTGGACCAAGTCAGTTTGTCACAGTATAAAAACCAAACTGTCACAGTTACCTTTATCATAACAGCTACTGCATTGTCAAGTTGCACCAGTATGTTTCCAAACAAATGTACATAGACAGGGCTGCACAGTCTCGTCTTAAAAAATTGCTGTCCACTTTCTTCCATGGACAAAAGCATAACCCAAGAATTCTGAAGCCCAGCCCAACCTTCTCTTCTCGTTGTTCAGGTCACCCTCCCTACCAAGCAACAGCAACACATTTGTGGAGTTAAAGCACGCACCATAAAGTCATCCAGGTGGTTCAACCCAGGTGTCCTTGAACTGCTCTGGTTACTCTGGTGAAACAGCATCTTCAGAAAAGCATCCACAGAGTCTTCATTTGATGGCATCATGAAACAGTGTGCCACTACAAAATAAAAGTTTAATGTCTAATTTTAATGCATTCAGCTTTAGCTTCTAAGTGCTGATTAAGACTGCTTGGCATTTGATTTCTAATGCTACACTTTTATTAATTACTATTAATATAATTACCATTTAAATTTATCATTGTTATTTATTTTATTTATCATTTAAATCTGTTGTTTTAGTAATTATTTTGCTTTTTAGGCATTTAGTGTTCTGTGCATTTATGAGAGTGTTTATTTAAAAAGTTTTAATATTGCAAACCCTTACAGCGAGCAGGATTACTCATCTCTCAAGAAGTACACCCATCTCTGCGTGTACTCAGATGCCTCTGTCCCTCGGGCTGCGCACACCAGCGCTCGTACCGGAGGGACCACGGCGGAGCCAAGCGGCACTTTGGGTACAGAAATTCAAACTTTGGCTGGGAAATGCCTGCTCCACACCCACCCTCGCCCTGCCTTTCCAAGGGACGGCCACCAGATGGCAATGCTCCAGAGCAGAGCCTCAGCGCCAGCACACGAGCACAACCCTCCCTGCTGCAGGATGAGTCAAGAGCATCACCTCGAGCCAAGGAAAACTCAGAAAATAAAAGAGCAAAACGTCCTTGAGTTTCGCTGAAGAATTCGAGCTGAAAATCTGTACCAGAATGGGCAAAACCATCACTATGTGGCCTCTTCCACCCCTCATTTGCCTGCTTTTTCTACCCTACAGTTATTATTATTGTAGCTATCTTTGTTTTGGAATGCAATAGTTACTTCACATAGGCTGGCACCCAGCTGGGATGAGCACCCCTTGTGTTGGATGCTGAATCACCATGCAATAAAAACTGTCAGTTTCACTACAATTTAACAATCTAGCATTATTCTGTTTCTCTGGGGACACCCCCACCCCTTATCACACCTTTCCTACCCAAACAGCTCCTATGCAGAAGTCAGAAGGTGTGCACATACCTTGGCAAAACTGCCTGCCTGTTTCATGCAAGGTGGTTTGGACAGAAGGGTGAAGGAACTTGAAAAAATATAGCATTTCTCCTGCTAGTCTTCTTCCTTACCGTTTTCTCCCATAATTACACCACTACATTTGTTACTTTAAAAACACTAAGATATAAACTGTTTTCAGCCTGTTTATACCAGGAAGGACAACAGAAGACCTTTAATAACTTTGGGACTGACTGCATGATGTATCATTTAAAAAAGATAAAATTAAAAAATATATATGTGCAAAGATGAGCAAATCAATCTCTTAAAATGCAGCCCTGGAAGGCAGATTGACAGGTGCTGTTATTCTAAAGATAGGGAAACTGAGAGAAGAGACTGAAGTCAGTACCAGGAAGTCTTTCTCACTCCTGAGTTTGAGGTTCCCAGAGCTGAACCCCTCTGCCTGTTGAGCACTAACACAGGACAACAAGCCCACCATCTCCATTTGAAGTCACCTTCCTGTTCACCAGTGTCGGTGGAGTCCTACTGCTGTAGCTCACTGCCCCACTTCTGCAGAGTTGCCACCTGCACCACGCAAGGGGCTGAGCTCAGCTATAAAACATTCAGCAGGAGTCGAGGAGAGCTGGAGGCTGAGTGCCAAACAGGCAAGGAACAGCAGAGGGAGGTATCAGGCCAGACATGAGAATAACCAAGAGAAATTCCCTGCCCTGTGCCGTTACACACAATATCACAAAGTCCCTTTGGGTCTGCATGTCTCCAGCTCCCCTCTTTCACTGTGGGACTCAGCGGACCCTGAAAGTAATTGTGCATAAGGAAGAAAAGGGTTTTAAAGGCAACATACAGAGACAACCTTTTGTGCCCTGGTCAACTGCACAGCAGTGAGCATCTGAGAGCTCTAGAAAGGACACAGTTACTGGAGGGACATGTACAAGGTTTTGCCCTTTGAGTGCACTTTTGCACACTTCTGACTCCATGCCCACCGCACGAGTCTAAAGGAGATAGACAGTGATGGCACATGCATCGCTGGAAGAGGATGTCGCCCTGCCCTCCCACTACACGGATGCTTTCAACAACCAGAGGTTCTGAAGAACACATCTGGAATCACTTACAGCAGCATCTGGAAACTGTCATGAGCTGCAATGAGACACAGTTGCTTAATTATTCTGGGTCTGCATCCTTTGCCACTGTGAAGCTGTCAGTGGCCATTCAGCCTCCTTGGCACAGATCCCAGCACAGCACCCCTGCATGCTACTCATCACATGTAACACTTGTCAAGGCATAGGGAGCATCAGCTTTATCTTCAGCCCTGTCCTGATCATGTCCAGCACACACAAATGACTGCAGAAAGTTCACTGTTACAGCAGGAGGAATTAAGTAAAAAGAAAAAGGCCTTTATTACTCAAAGAGCACAGAACGTTGGCCCTAAAATATTCCCAGTTTATCTCCCCACCAGACACGACCGAAGATTTCATTCCACAGCATCAATCCATTCTTTCATGAGAAGTCCATCAATAAATATGCTTGCAGCAGCTTTATGGTTAAGATGGCAAAAGGAGTATGACAGTCCAGAGCATCCAGGACAGATTTCTACTTCACCATTTTATTCTTGGGACATCATGCCATCTTACAAGTACAGACTAGATAGACTTCCATAGAAGACGATAATTTTTGTTTCCCTATTTCTTTACCAGCATTGTTGCTTGCTCCTGGAAGTGAAGGAGTTAAGCAGACTGTGCTATGCATTTTACTCATAGCACAAAGGGAGACAGGCTAAGGATTCTAGCTCATTATCCCAGTGCTGAACTTCAAGGCTGAACTTCCTCTGGAATCGTTTGCATCTTCCCTTTCCGCCTCCAGCAATGCCTCTGAGGTCAGTGTCTTGACCCAGGATGGATGGGATTATAGCAGAGGGAGGCTGATGCCTGTGCTCAGTCAACTGTTTCAGAGTGGGATGGTGCTCCCTGTGCTAACAGGAAGCAGAGAAACGTGAGAAAAAAAAATGGAATGAAAGGAGCAGAAACCAAACAGGAATGTTGAGAAGCTCTGGGGAGAGAAGAAAACGTGAAAGTACATGGGATACAAGGAGACAGGGTTCACTGATGCAACAGTAGCTCAAGGGAAGCAAATGAGACATACAGAAAATGCAAAGGAATGATAGAGAAATCATAAAACCAGGACCAAATTCCAAAGATACATCTAAGAGTTCAGCCCATGCTGCAATAAACAGCCAGATGGCTGCGTCTCCCAGAGAGACGTTGCTGGGAAAGGAAATGGAGAGGGAAAGGGGGAGAGCAGGGTCACTAACATATGACTCTTCCATTCCCAGTGAAAGAGGAAAGGGAAATGTAGATTAAGAGAGGTCTTCATGGCCTCGGCACTGGCTGAGCCAGCACAGGCACAGGAGGCAGAAGAAGCCAAAGAATGTCTTTGAACCTCCTGTGCTCACATATTTTCCTTACCCTTTTCCCTTCTCTTTCTCTTCCACCATTTCAGCCCCCTCTTTTCTCACTCACACCACCCTTCTCTCCAGTTCTGACAGTCTTTCTTCCCTTTTTCAGAGGCCCAGAACAAGGACTGGTTTATAGCACTCTAAGCCATGTGTCACAGCAACACGTCCTCTCTTCTCTCTTCTTTAGGTGCCCCAGACCAATGTCCCTCACAGGTCACAGTCAAACAAATGGGAAGAAGCAAGGCAAGCTTTTACTCTTAAAGAAGTGCTGTCCAGCAGCCACAGAGGGCTACAGGACCTTCCCCAGATTCATCTTCCCCATGGAAAGGGAATAAATCATACACTCTACCTACAGTCATACAGGTTGGACTTGCCAGACATGGCTAAGGGAAATATGGTGACTTTAGGATTGCATTAATTGGCCCCAAATCAGGACATTTTCTTGTTGTTCTTGACATGCACAGCCCTTGTTACATGATTGTGAATAAATCATCTGCCATCTGCCTTTCCTGTGTCTCAGTTTCCTCAGATGTGAAACAGGGAAGAATGCTGATGTAGCAATGTATAAACCCCCAAGATTTTGTGTTGAAAACATGAAAGCACTTTAAAGAAACACTACTGGGTGAATAAGCTTTTATTAGTGTCTTCTCTAACTGAGATGTTAGAAGCTCCGGTCCTTCAGACAGCTGTAAAAGTCAGAATAACACTGAATTCCAAAGCAGGAGGAGAGGTTTTGGTGTTTTGTTTTTTTGTTTGTTTGTTTGGTTTTTAAGGGGCTCATCTTTTGCTTTCATCTGTACCTGTTACATGATGAACACAGGCTCTCTTATCCTATTTAGTTAGGATGTGTCAAAGACAAGTTTACAACAAAGTCAGGTGAGACTAGAGTCCTCCTTTTAGATGGCCATTCACAGATAGCCCTGACCCTGCAGGGGAAAGGCAAAATCAGAACTACCTGGTGCTTCGGCCAGCTGGGAAAAAATAAACCACCTTTGCCATGTTGTTCTGTTTTGGTTTGATAAGCTCTTTTTCATGGAAGAGTATTTGATGACCTGTACAGAAGCCCAATCCTCAATTAAAATTAAATGACTATGGGAATTGGGAGATCTGTGCTGTGGAGAAGGAAAGCGTTGGTCTAAAAGGCATGAGAAGTGTGGACATTAAATGAACATTAAGTTCAATCTTTTCATTTTTTCTGCAGTTGGCAGGATTTTTCTGTGGAGTAGATTAGCAGAGCTCCTTTCTGTTCCACGACACAGTGGATGGCCCCGTCTGCAGCGGGGACTGGGGCTGGCACTGCACAGCCCCAGGGAGCAGGGAGGTGATGGGCTACTCTGCAGTTACCTGCGAGCAAAGGGGAAAAAAAATCACCTCTCTGACAGAGGGAGGCAGAAGCTGGTTGCATATTACATTTGTCCCCACACTGAGAGGTTAATATACAAGGCTTGTTTATCAAAGCTTTAAAAAATACTATATTCAGGGAAGGGAAAAAGGACCGTGTTTTCACTTTTTTCCTCTTCGTTCTGTATGTTGCCTACTTTATGGTAAATAAGGTATTCTTTCTTCTAAGCATTTTATTTTTAGCACTACTGTTTGTAAATTATTTTCCTTTTTACATCTGTCTACCTTTAGAAGGAGATTAAAAGTCTGCTATTAGGAAGGTGGTGGTTGTCCCTGGGTACCTGAATGGCAGGGTGCGCTACTTGGAGAAGTCAGCATTTTTAGGGCTGTTTGCTTTCATCCTTGCTTCAAATCTGTTTTAGAACCTGCTGAGTAAGCAGGAAAAATAAAGAGATGAGGTAGGGGGGTGGGGGGAGGCAGCTGAAGCAGGAGCAAGACAATAGACTGCCACAATACCTTGTGGGCTCTGTTTTATACTGACTGCAAATAATGTTGCAGATAGTTTTACCATCACGTCAATCCAATGAGCAGGAGCTGAATATTAGGAGAAAATAATTTCATGTGTAAGATAGTAAACCAGGTACTGCAGGCTTTATCTATAAGCGTTAGTAAGTTACTACGTGCAAACTCATCCATAGAAAAACAATTTGTGTTTCTGTCTTGCCTTTTGAAAATGTGTGCTTTTTTGGTGTCTCACATGACCCACACAGCATCTCACCCAGTGGGATTGCTGTGTCTCTAAACACCACCACAATGGGAAAATTAATTGCGTGGGCTGAAGCCTGGAACACAAAACTTGGCCACGGTTGTATCATTTCCACTCAGCAGACAGGCAGATCGCTTCTGGCATCTCTAAGAGCAGGAGGCCTGTTTTACTGACTGGCTCAGATTCCAGATCCCCTAGAGCAACAGAAATTGAAACACACTGTCCAGAAAGATTTAATAAAATAGTCTTTCACCTACAAAGATGGGCACCTCGCCATTCTCACTTTGCCTCTGCCTAGCAGCTTACCTTGGCTGACAGGTGATCGGAGTCCAAGGAAGAGGGAGCACAGAAGGGAAAATTATTATTCTGAGTCAAAACAACTGCAGCACAGGAAGCGTTTGTATTTCTGGGCTGCAGCAGTAACTGAGACAAATGGACTTCTCTCAGCCATATTTCTCTATCAGCCATGTCAAACGTACTTCTCTATCAGCCATAGCATTTGCAATGTTTCATATGACTGAGCAGTTCAATGTATGCAGGCTTTGCAATGAGATTTGCTCTAACTTCCCGGTCCTGCTTCTGAAGCCAGAGTTCCCTGTCTGCTTGACAATAATTGTTGTAGATCCAGACTGCAACATTGGAATATTAAAAAAAAAAAAAATAGCAACCTTGCTGGAGTTTTCCTTGATTTGATTAATGGGTTATTTTTATCATCATTGTAATCTATTTTGCAGAATAATCGAGGTTTTCCAGTTGTACTTCACAGCCCCATAGTCCCAGCTGCTTTATTCTTAGAGAAGAATGGCAACTGACCTTCCCCGAGGAAGTTTACCTGATCAGACTTGCTGTATCTGACTTATAACCCACACATAACTAGGTCCTGCACCTTCAGAACTGACTTCTGCTTTCGAATATCCAACTTACATTTTTTCATTCTCAGGAAAAAAAGCCAGTTCGCACAAAATTAAGCTCCCTCAAACCATCAATCTGTAAAACAGACCTAGGTCTTTTCTAGCTGTGAATTTTCTCATTATGAAAAGGTTTAGACCCATTACCATTAGTGAAAACTTCCCAGGGGATAAAGCCAGTTATCCTTCCAGACACCCTTCCATGCTTCATAAAATTGTCTGTCATTTGGATTATTCTTCATGTTGCACTTCTTTCCCAAACTGGACACTGCACAGCACAAGCGCAATGATGCAAAAAACCCAACCCAAATCAAACCAAAACAGCAACAAAACCAACAAAGAAATCCACAAAAGATAACCAAAACAAAACAAAAACAGAAAAACAAAGCAACTTGCTAAATTCTATGCTTTTATCTAGAGCTTTCAAGTATACAGGATTACCTAGCCAGATTTTCTTCCTTTCTTCTTTTCTTTTTTTCTTTCTTTCTTTCTGGAAACTTTATTCAAGCAGAACTGAAGAGCACATATGCTTTTGTGGGTTTCTGGAGGTGCAGCAGCAGCTTTGATCAGGTATTTCTGTGTCCAGGGCTCCTGAACACATCCTTTGCATATGTAAAATTCATCCCTGTAGCACCTGCAGAGCAAGACATGCCTCCAGGAAGCTTTGGAGCTATGAAGCACGCAGCTCACAGACAATGTGTATATGCAGAGTGAATCCGTGGTGTTCATAATGTAGTACACAGAGCACCTGAACAGAAGCATGGCAGTCATACACCTCACAAACACCATCATTGTTAGAGGGAGTTTGATAAAAGGCTATACATATAGAGACCACATTCAATAGCTGTGCAACTGTTAGCAGCCATTCTAGTGCTGGGATCCTCCAGCTGTCTTGATAAGGAAGCTCATGTTATTTTACGCTGGGACAAGCCTCAGCAATTTAGAAATATGCTGCATGGGTTCCAGTCCACCCTTTGGTAGCCGCTTCTGTTCCCTTGCAGATCCAAAGATCTTCAGTGTGAGCAGCCCCTTCAGTGCAAGCCAGCAGGCGCTGGAGGCATTCACCACCTTGTAGAACATCCTGCAGGCTCTCCCTGCCAGCCCCACTGCCCAGTGTCTTCATTTTAGTGCAGGCTTACAGCAGCTGTAGTCACACCTTGTTTCTGTAGACATGTCCAATTCCTGCCTTTGTTATCAACAAATTCCTTTGTTATCAACGATTCGTTTGCCTTACCAACAGCCTGAAGAGCTGCTGTAGTTTTCCGTTTCAGTAATTATTTTCCAGAGACAGAAAGAGCCAGTCCTCTCAGCTGATTTTAATGGTATTAGTCATCTTTGGCTTGGCACAGGGTTCAGAGAGCAAAGACAGGTCAGGTTTCTTTGGGCTGCATCCCTTCTGCTTTCAGGCATTGCAGAACCTTCATGCAAACTGCCACAGTAAGCAGGTTTGTCTCGGGCACGGAAACAAACACTGAACATCCAGGTATTGAACCAAGCCGTATGAGGCACTTTGTTTTTTCACAGGAAGCAACAAGAGGATAGAAGTCTCTCTCCTCCTCCTCCCCTCCCATCAGTAAACAAATTTCTTCCTTAATAGAAGAAAGAACAAGCATGGCAAGAAGCAGCACAGGGAACAGAGAGATTTCTGAAATGAGTAAAGAAATTCCAGTAATTGAACAGCCCATATTTTGACACACTGAGTTATTAAGTTCTGAGAACTGATGAAATATCTCCCTAGACATAGCACAGAGTGCCAGGACAAATACCAGAGTTTACACAGCCTGGTTTTCAGCACAGATACATTGGCCATGCCCACAGGCAAGACTACAGTTGCTGCTGATACAGAAAATATTTAGGAAAAAGCCTAAATAGGAGAAGGCAGCTTTGAAGGTAAAGGAACTGCAACTGCTGCACACACGCAAAAGGATGCTGTTCAATGACCATGGCTTGAAATTATGAAATTAGAGCCAGTATCTCAACATTCCTCTGAGTTCTTCCATTTCCTACTAATTTTACCGAAAGCTGAGGAACCTCCTCCCACGCAATCACCTCCTCTGGTTTCTGTAACCTGCTGCATTTCAAGCTCTTTCCTGTTTTTCTGATAGAAACTGATGGGACCACTCCCACAAGCCAAATTTGAGAGAGTGCATCACCACCTAAGTTTTGGCTTGCAACCTGAAATACGCCCTGGATCCAAATAGACTACAAAATTAACATTTCACAATAAAAATAAATTGTTTTTACCCTGAAAAGAGCTGGAAGCATTGCTGTTAATAACCAATGATCATCCTTTGCACATAAGTAGTATCTTTCATTCAAGAGCCTTAAAGCGCTTAATAAACAACAATTAATTAACCTCGTAACATCTCACTGGTGTAATTAAGGCATCTATATAAGGCATAATTGCACCACCAATGATTCCGGTTCCAGTGATTTCATCAAAATGCTGCAGGTATGTCACAGCAGTTTGTAGTGCATGCAACAAACAGCAGCTGCGTGAGAAAGATCTCGAGAAGTTCTGTATTAGGCTCTGGAGAGGAATTTAGGAAAGCACGATGCAAATAGGTAAATCATTAATGTTACGGGATTTCTGGCAACACACTTTCGCACTTCTCTTTTATGGGTGTATTAATCACCAGTATAATTTTGTTCCCCACATGCACGCTAACTTAAAGGCATCCTACAGAATTCCCATAGAAGCCTTGATCTATAATTCCCAGAGAAATACTAGAGTTTAGCAAACACTCTAATTTCAGAGCACAAAGTTTATAAATCAGTTAGGCAAGACTGTCACAAACAAGGCAAATGAGTTTGAGTGTCTAACGTGCCTTTAGAATAGCTTTGAGACTTTCGGGTTAAAAAAGAAATAGCATCAATGAGCATGTTAAATGCTGTTATCTCAAGCTCCTGGGTATTACATTTGCATCCAGAGCGGAGGGCATTTAGCAGACAACAGCCATTGTCTCACTGTCATAAAGGTCCCCTAACGTCAAAGTGTTTATTAGACACACTCAACAGGCTGGTTTGGGGATACTTCACGATTCATTATCATTTTGGATGAATAGCTGTACCCTCTCTCTTCTTTTTCTAGTGCTGCATTTGGTTCTTTCCTATTCTTTTATACCTCCTCTTCAGTAATAGCTGCAGTATCTTCCCATACAATTATGACATGTTATTCCAAGATGAAGGAAAGGGGAATTTGTTCCTTTAGAGAGCTTTCATCTGCACACAGTGCTTTAAGGCATCTGCCTAGATTTATATAATCTGACAGTTTAAAGGTGGAACAATAATAATAATGGCAAGGCTTGCCATTTATTCAGCAGCTCTCAAAGCATTGCAGTGTTCTTCATAAACACTGAATCTTAAACTACTGTCAGTAATTTTTGTAAATGGGAAACCTTAAGCACAGGTTTTAAACTTAAGGGAAATCTCAAGCACTCAGGGCTTGTAGTAAGTCACTAATGCATTTAGGAATGCAGTCCAAGTACCCCAATTTTTCCTTATGCCTTTCCAATATGCAATTAAAAAGTGTTTCAAGTGTGCTGGTTTATAAGAAGAGCTTGTACTTCTCTTTCCAAACCCACATACCATCAGACTGAATCAATATCTAACACTGCAAGGATACTCTAAAGCAGTGCTTGAAATGCTAAACCTTGCAATGTTGTACCAAGATTTTCACAGGGCACTGGACCACAGCAATAGGAGACTACCGATATTAAGTTACTTTGCATTTTTATGAGAAAAAAAAAAAAAAAAAAAGCTAAAACAAAACAAACAAACAAAAAAACACATAGCAATAAGAGACCAAAATCTCACCAGGTATTATTTGGCATAGCTTTATTGAACCCAGAAACTCTATACCAACTTGAACAAGTTGAAGCTGTGGTAGTAAGACTCAAAGGAAGTATTTAGCATGCATAAAACCATTAAGATCTGGAGTTTCAACAAAATAGAAAGATAAGCATCTTGCTTCAACATTTAAACTAATCTTTGGAAGAGATCCAAAACAAGACTGGGGGTAAGATTTTCCCCACACACTCACTCTATTACCTAAACAAAGGAGAGTCAGGTTATTTCCATCTAAGTCTGCCTTGTGGTGTACAGAGTGGAGGCAGTTCTGGCAGTGCTTGGACCTGAAAGGCAGCATTGTTAGAGTGACAATGTGACAGCCAGCCAGCAACAAAAGCGTTAACTCAAGTCAGGGTTTGTATTGACCCAGATCGTTGCAAAGGCAGCAGACAAGAATCTGACTTCTGGCTTGGAAGGTTGGGAATGCACCAGCTGTAACTTCAGCAGTATGGGCAGCCACTGCTTTAAAGTTTTAGTGTGCTTCATACACCAATTCCTCCTGAATAGGAGCAGGAAACTAATGAGTGGCATCAAACACGCTGTTAATTAAAAGCTTCTAAAATGCCAAATCTTTCACATGCTTCATCTCAAGTCAGTGGATCTGCGGGGCTTGATGTAGGCTGCAAACTGGTCCGCAGGCTCTGGCAGCAGCACTCAGCTATTTAGAAGGATGTTCAGCCAGCTCTTAACCAACTGCTAAGAGACATCCACAGCTTATTTAAATTTATCAGACAGCTTGCTCCTGCTAAGAAATATTTGACATGGCAGACCTCTGTCAAACAGCTCACAGGTTGCTGTTTCTGTCCAGAGGACCCAATCCAACATTAAAAACATGCAGGGAACACTCCAGCTTGGCGTGAAGTCAAAGAAAATGCAGCTAATTTACCCTCAACAAAAAGATGCCTGCGGTGCTGAGCAGAAACAGGCCCCAAATTCTCAGGTCATAACAGAAGTCATAGAGCACAGGGTGTGCATTACAAAAAGAAGTGCGTCTCTTGCAAATCAGGTGGCATTGCTCGTGTTTATCATTAAGGTCCACTGTTTGAGACATCAATAAAAACATGCTGGAGGAGAAGAATGTTCTGATTTACAGAGCTAAAGCTGGGACTTCAGCATTCATTTCTGCCTAGATAAAACCAGACCAAGGAAAACCCATCAAAATGCCTTGCGGTTATGGCAAGTGGGACTCTGAGTTAGTCAAAACTAGAAAGAAAAAGGGGACAAAGGGAGACAGAGTAAGTCAGACCATGCTGGTCAGATCTCAGGGAATTCTAGCTGCCCCAAAGTTAAGAAAAATGACAGGATCTACATGTTATTGCAAAGTTTCTGAGTGTCCTCACATTAAATAAATTCACACTTGCAAATTGTCTTTGTGTGGAATTTTTAAGATCAGAATCTCCTTATTTTATGTAAAGTACCTAACACACTGAAGAAATAATGGATTAACTGCTGTCAGCAAGTGCTACTACTACATTAGGCCCTTTCTTCACCTAGGGACCTAACTGGATAATTACAGCTTCAAAAATGAAAAATTTAAAAGAAAAAACTCCAGCACTGAAAGGTGGGTAACAGTTTCTGCAGCATTAGTTCCTCACGACAGTTAAAAGCAGGTTTCTTCAAGGATTCATGGATTATTATACAGAAGACTAGATATTAAAATAAATAAGTAGCATGGGACGTTCTCCTCTCATTTTGCTCCAAAGTGGTATATGGCATGAAGAGCTTGCTTTGCAAGGAATGTTCTTGTTTAAATGGCTTGATAAATTGGATTCTTTTGATGCTGTTTTGCTCTTGTCTTCCTTAATCTCTCCTAATCATAATAATGATTTTTTTTTTAGCCTGCAATGCATTTGACCTACTTCCACATTCCCTCTATCCTGCTGTTCTTTCCCATCTGTATTCTCTGTAAGCATCTATATTTTTCTTCCCTTTTTTCCATTAAAAAATAATCAATGAAATTTTGTTCAAAAAAAAAATTAAGATCATCAGGCAAATCAGATGTTTTGATTCTTACCACCTAGTGAATGCTGGAAACCTCACACTGGGAGGATTCTTCCCCATTCAGCCCAGGCAACAACCTTTACAAGTCCCAAGACACTGCTTGTCTACATGCAATTTGTTGAAGTATTTGAACCAGAGGGCTCTGACAGAGACCTACAAACTGGAAGCAGTAGCATCCAATTTTTAATCACTCCAGGGAAAAAAAAAAAAAAAAAAAAAAAAAAAAAAGAACTTGTCAATTAAAAAAACATTTTTGATACAGCAATAGAAAGAAAATAACTAGCTATAGTGGCAAGTGCATCACTTCAGACAAGTTATACACCATCCAGAATGCTGTCTGAAACAGAAGGATAGCCCAGGGATTAGGGTTTTAACAGAAAATTTAGAATTGGGGATTACAGTCCTTGCTCCACTACGGCCAGTCTGTACAGTTTGGCCATTTACAAAACAGGGTTAACAGTTTTCCTCCTCCCAGCACTGAATACTGTCAGGAATTTTAGGCTAAATACAATTTAAAATAAATAATTCTTCGATGGGATCTTGAGTACCTAAAATGGGAGCTTCATAGGCATTTAAACTGAAAGCCACAACCCCGGTGCCTGGTACCTGCGTATCGCTGGAAGCACGCTAATTTCAGACTCTTACTGACTTTAAGGTAGCTGTAGCTCTGCACAGACCTAAACAGGCCCTGATCTGAGCAGAAATACACTGTGTAAACTCCACTGTAACACAGAAAGGAAGAGCAATGACTTTTTATGCCTCTGTTAAGCTCTCCAGTCATCCTAGTTTCTATTTTACATATTTTTTGTTTGTTTTTAACCTGACTCTTAGACGGTAGAGCAATAGGTGCCAGAAAACCAAGGTAAGAGCACCTGGTTGCGTGCAAAACACATCCAAACACAGGCAGGGCAGATGTGGACCACACAACCACAGCACAGAGGAACATGACAGCAGCACAGGGAGGCTGAGGCCAGATCTGTCTGTGGGGCTCTGGCTAGCAACACTTTGCAAGGAGATGGGATGAGGACAGAGTCTGAAGTCAGCTGTGACAGAAGAACACAGAAGACTTGAGGACAGTTACTATTTCTGCTCAGCCCTTAGTTGTTTTCCATTTTTGAACTACTCCACTCTTCCCTGGAGATCAGGAGGGGTAATAGAAAAACAGTTTTTGCATCAAGAACGTCATTCCTTCCTCCATTTCTGGCATGCCCTACTAGGAAATCACCAGCAGAGATCTTGCCTGCAGATTCTCATTTGAAGGGTCAGCGCTCCTGCAGGCTTTGGACCATCTTGCATCAGTGATGCCCCAGTCTTCACTTGATGTTCTGAGTGGACTTGTGACCATGTAAGTTCACTATCTTGCGAACATGACGGTCTAGACAGGCCTAGCTTTTGAGATCTCCATCCAGCTGAGTTTGGCAGGAGCCAGGCAGCGGTATGTACAATTTCCCTTGGTGCTGGGACTTCACAAAGCAGTGAAAGAGAACAATGTAACTGGAAATGTGGTGTAGATTAACACCACGCAAAGTGTATTTGGTCTTGGAACTGGTCTGCATGTTGGAACCAAGACTGGAAGATTTGGGAAGAGCAGTACAGAATCCTTGACAAGACTGAAAAATAATCAACAGTCCTAATTTCCCTGGCATGTGCCAATGCTTGTTAGCTAATTGCTTCAGACGCAGTACTCCTGCTCTGCTGTAGCATGGGGGAGAAGAGAACCTGGGCCCATGTTCAGGGAACAAAATGTTTAGAGCCAAACAAACAAAGACAAAAGGACAACAGGAATCAAAGGGTGTTGTATCCGATCCAAGAACACAAGGCAGTTAGAAAAACATTCTCAGAAGTAAATTGCAATAAATGGCAGGTACCACAGTAGCTGGAGAGCTAAGGAACAAAGATATTTCCTGTGCAATAAACCAAGTAGCATTACATAAAAAGAACTTCATTTAAAGGGACAACAATCCTCACCCTGTGCTTTCCACTGTTTTTAACACCTTTGTGACCAAAAAACAAGATAACCTAATGTTGCAGCATTCAAGGGGAGCTCACTTTATCACAAAATATATGAGGTTATTTTATGGATACCAAGCCAAAGTACAGTGAGGATGTGACTAAAGTTGCACAGACAAAGCAAGAGATGAATTTGGATGTCCCACAGTTCAGGCCACTGCTCTCACTGCTGGGCTGGCTCCCTTTTAATGCTTCCCCCACCACTGCTTCGTATCTGCAAGAAGGGATGGGAAACTGAACTCAATTTATATTTCTGTTGTCTAAAGGAAACCCTCTGAATCAGCTCTTGTTGCTCCTCATGCTTCATAAGGAATGCATTTGCTGGGTGCCAACCCCAGCAGCAACATCACAAAACTCACCATGCTAACTAGCAGTGTTGCAGTCTTATCAGATACCTTGCAGAGACAGAAGAGTTTCTTCTGCTTGCATTGTGCATGGGACGGATTAATTACAGGTCTCATTCCCATTGGCTATCTTGCACTTGAAGAACTGTGCAAAACTCCCCTACAAATGAGAACAGAGACTCTTACAATAAGCAGGCTTAAAAAAAAATAAAAAGGCAGCACTTAACTGGAGTATGTATGTCTAATAGCTAATTATGATGCTAAGTCATGGAATCTGATGATAAAAAAAATAGCTATCCCCAGAAGACACACAACCTAATAAATGTTCACTGCAGATCTAGCTCCGAAATCTGCTGCCCGTTGAGATAATGAAGTATGATTTAGTCAGATCCAGACATCTTTTTAATTTCAGATGCAAAACTGCTCAGCGCTGTGTGAGGCTGCTACAGACAGCAGCAAAGGAAGCGTGGGGGACAAACACGCACGGCGTAAGACAGGCTGATGCAGCCCAGACTGCCAGACAGCAGGAGCTCCCTGTCTGATTCCTCGGGGGCTGGAAGACGAGGGAAGAAAGAGGGCCATAATGCAGGCATGGGGCAACAGCTCCCAGTGGGATTCCTGGCCTACTTTTCAGTTTGGAGTCACCGTGGAGATGCATGTGTTGTTTATGTTCAGCACATTTACAGACAACAGGTAAATGCTACTCTGAAGCTTTGTTCTTTGGTTTTTCTTCTAGCACAGCAGTCCTCACACATGACCTGACTCTCTGGCAGATGCTTTTATTTATTAATGCCACTGAAAGTGAGACCTGCACCTGCCCGTTGGGTAGCAGTACCTGGTGACCCTCCTTAAACCCTGCATTGAGAGCAGAGCTATTACATTACCTTCGAGCTATTATTATATTACCTTAAAAAAAAATGGTCAGCAGCTCCAGTGACACAAAATTAGGCAACTCTCATCTATTAAATAAATTGGGATGTGCTTTCTGACCTACATATTAAATCAACTTGTATTTCCAGGGGACTGATAGCACATGGGTCTGCTCCAAGGACATCCTGAGAGCTTCCAAAGCACAAGTGAGCTCCAGAATTGTCACAACTGACAATGCAGCATTTTTCAACAGATTTCCAGGTGCAAGGAGGTACACTTCCTATCCACCTCCTGGCAGAGCAACCTGGAGGGTAAAACAGACCTACAACTGGCATGTAAAGCATATAACAGGGAGCTGTCCTTGAAGGGGACATTCATGCCTCCCCTGTTTATCTGCCCACAGGCCAAAACGCTTGGCCCAACTGTCATTCTAGGATGCTCAGAGGCAGAGCAGTCATATAAAAGCATCGGAGACTTGACCCGAGGCCAATTTCACTCCACTGTAAGTTAAATCAATCAGCGAAGAAACCTTTCAGCTAGATTCTCTGCATATTTCTCAAACTTTCCATCGCCCAAAGCCACCCTCATTCTTTCCCTTCCTTCCAGACTTTTCTCTCTAGCTTGTTCCTACTCCCAAATCCCCACAAGCTGCCCTTCACAGCTCTCTGTGTTGTTACCTTTCCTTATCTTGTTCAGTGTCCAAGGGCTGGCTGCAGAGCAAGCCTGAAGCAGTCAGGCGGATCTGCTGACTTCCAGGCTGAGCCCAGCACCAGCTCAGGTCCATCAGGCATTTCTGACAAAGCCTAGCAGGCAGATGGGAAGTTTACTCACCCCTTTATTGCTATGCCCTGTAGAAATTAAAAGCCAGAACAGAGTTCAACATGCCTGGTGTTGAACTTGCCACATCTCTCGTGCACAGTTCTAATCACTTTTTTATAATCTTTCCTAACTCGCTCAAGACTTTATCTAGGTTGGTGCACAGAACTTCTTCCAGTGAAGATTTTGCCCTCTCCTATCCCAGTCTTTTGTAGCTAATGCCAACAGGCAGAAATCTGACATGCATCAGCAATAACCACATTTTACCTCCAGTCACTGCTAGAATGTAGTCCTTGTGTCTCCAGAGCTCTGCAACTAGACACCAGCCATGAACTGCACTGCTGTTAGGGCCAGTGTTCGTACCCTGAGCTTCCTTTCTGTCTTCCATCCCATTTAGGTTAAGCTTTGCAGTTTTAACACACACACCCTTTAGAAAAATATCTACAGATTGGGCCTTTTTATACAATACTTTAAGTGAAATAACATCTAAACAAGCCTAAAAGCATTATGCAGCAAAGGCCATTCCGTTTTCTCCCCTTAAAAATTACTGTGATTTCTGGTTTTAACTGCGGCAAGATTAGAAAATGGCCCGCAGTACAGCAAGTCAGGGTGAAGTTTTAAGTGGTTACAACACAGCGCAGTAAATTTTTATCCTAAGTTCTGTGAAAATAAGTACTTGAGCTTTGATTTTCTCTACAGTCTTCAGCTTTATAGTTCTGTAGCCCATCTTAATTTCATGTGACTCAATCTAGCCACAGCAATCTATGAGGGCTTGAAGTAGGAGATACTTTATTTTAAAATACTCCTACATTTAAAAGATTACCAAATTCCTACAAAATCATTTATTTACTTAAACAAAACCCCATGCAGTATCTTAGGTTAACAAAGGAAGTTTTGCCAAAAAATGCAGTTAACTATTGGTTGAGCACTTGTTTTGTTAATTATTAATTATTCTTACTAAAGGCTGCACCCTGAAATATCAAAAATCTTGCAGAGCTTTCCTGTCATGTTGTAAACTGTAACAACATAGCCACCTTGCCACGTGTATTTACAGTTGTGAAATAACAATTTTTTTAATTTCTGCAGAAGATCAGATAAATGGTTGGCTTTGAATGGTGGAGCTTAGCTGCGTGCCCAGCCCAAGAAAATTTATCTACAGCAGCAAAATCTAGGATGAAACATTACCAAATAACTCATTTGCAAGAGGAGGTTTTTCCTGCTTCCATCAGTTTATATCTGGGACACCCAACCACTGGAAGATTTAAATACCTTTTCTAATAATAACTGAACATATTTATATAGATTTTTATATATTCTTAATCCTCCAAATAAGTCTGCAGCACTAATTCCTGTTTAGAACCAAGCTACAGGATCTTATGGCAGCAACTGCTGCTGATTGCAATTATATATCTCCCAGAAGTCAGCATCAACTCTGGCTTCCCCCAGATCTGAGACAGATGTATGAAAATAAGAATTCTGCATTCAGGTGTAAGTCTATAAAGACAGAGGAGCTCTCAGCACGCATATTTGATGTAAGTAGCCACCCTGGGCTTTTGGAAAGTTCATAGCCAAATAAAAGACCTTAGTTCAGTCTTGGCTCTTGCTGCAGCCAGCTGCTGGGAAGTTTTACCCATCCCTGAATTTCATGGTACATTTGTTAACAGGGAAGAAATTTCATTTAACAAATGGGTGAAAAACTGCCCTCTATCCTTAGATGTGGAATCAATTCCAAACAGCAAAAAAAGCTGCCTCATCCCTCAAGCTTAAGGGTAGATGAAGATTTCACCAAAAATTTCAGATTCTCCCCATGCTGATCAATGCAACCAAAACACAGCACAGTTATCAATGCTGGGGGTGAACTCCAGACATACTGGAATTACACAATGATCAGATGAAGTACTCCAGTGCAAGAAAGGAATAAATGGAAGATTAATACGAGACACAGCAAAATAATGAGGTCTTGAGCTGTCCCACTTGCTCCCATAACCCCTTGACAGCCCAGCCCTGATGTTACCATCAGCCTTGACTGTTGTTATGAATTTTATTAGCATATCCACAAAACACAGCTTTCTTGTATTATGCTCTCTCTGGAGTGCATGTGGGGGAAAAACACCCACAGGTTTCCGTAAGCAGCAGCCTACCAAGTGTCTGCATTGTGTGTGACGTGCTAGTACTTGACAGCTCTGCCAGGCTCTCCTGGAGGCCCCTAAAATGCCATCCATCCACCCCAGCTACAGAAAGAAGCCCTGCATCTGCTAGCATGTACCAGAGGGCATTTCTAGCACCTGTGCTATGCAGCCCCTCACTTTCCCCCCTCTCACTTGCTCTTCTTGCAGGATTGCAATCAGTGGGTGTGACTGGAAAGGCAGAGCCCAGGGCGCATCCCTGTTTCCAGGCTGACAGCCAGTCACTTTGTTTTAGGCTCTCCCCAGATCATCAGTTCACCTCCAAACACCCTCTCCCTGGTGCTTTCAGACACCCATCTAGCAGCCACCCCTCAATTTCTTATTCTCCAACCTAAAGAGCTTCTGAACTCCATTCCACCTACTGAGGGTTACCGCAGCCCACCTACCTCCACACCAATCCATGTCCAACATTTGGATATTAGCAACTGCCACAGCTGTCATTGGTACAGCTGGATATTATGGCTCATGTGATAGGCTTTAAGCCACTCTCTAGAAGAGGTGAAGAAAATCTAAGATTAAAAATGAAAAATACTGCGTGTTTCTTGCAGGATTCTTGCCCAGCTTGTGTATTAAGACCTGAGGCCTAATCCAATCTGCTATGTTCACTCCCTTCAGGCAACAGAGAGACATGAACAGGAACAGGCAGCTCCAGCCACATACAGTTAAGTCATAAATATACAAATTATTACACAACATAATTTGCATTAAATATTACATATTACGGGGAGAAGCACTAAGTCAGTAACTACAAAAACAAGCCAGGATCTGGTCTATCCTGCACATCTGATCCCCATCACACAGTGCCTCAGATACTCCTTCCCAGGTAAGAAATTGCTGAACTAAGACAGCACACTCAGTTAGGCCACAGCTACCAGATGCCAAACATGTGGCAGTGCTGGATTCCAGGACATTGCCAGGTTTCCCTGAGCAATACTCCCTTATCTTTACACACTTGATGGTGTACTATGGTATTTGAACTCTACATCCTACACTGCTCTTTCCACGCTGGGTGGGTACAGTACTAACATGTCTGAACTCCCACAAACTTCCAAAACCCAGTGCTATTTCTCCGTAGGAAAAATATCCAAGTGCCAATCGACAAAATACAGATCTTCACTACTTGCTTAGTAAGCCGCAGAAGTGCACAAGCACTGAGTCTCCCCAGTCTTGCAGGGCCCCTCTTACATGCTCCTTGGCTCATCTTGATCTCTGGTCTCACTACCAGAGCGAGCTGAGCCAGTTCTCCACCCATGCCAGTGCCCATACCTGCTTGGAAAGCTGGTGGTGCAATACCCACGCAATAGCTGGGGTATCTGTATAAGATCCTACCAAAAAAATTGCAAGTCTGCAAGCACAGAGAAAATGGTGGACAAGTGTCCTAGAGAGAGAACTAGCATAAACAGATCAGCAGCTGCAATACAATCCCTCTTTCCAGCTGCCGTGACCTGGTGAGAAGGGATGTGCATGCCCGAAGTTTGCTTTCTCAGAGAAACATCCCCGTGATTGACTCAACCAGTCACTTGATTTCACAGACAATTCATGGCGATGTAGCTCCAGGAGAATTTGTGAGACTATGAAGGGGGAATTAAAGAACAAGCAGTCAAAGGAGCAATTTTACTCTATCCTAAGCATAGCACCACACTTGCACACAAGGAGAAGTAAGCCCAATAACTGGAAGAATCCCATTCAGCATGCCGCGTGCTCATCTGTGTGGATTTGACCATCAAAGAGACAGGCTTGAACATAAAGTTATATTCTGCTCTACTTGTGTTTATACTTACCTGACCTTTACATATGCATAGTCCCAGGGCCTGCTCATGTACACTGAGAACATCTTGTAAATATGAAGAGGTTCGTCGCCTTAAAAATCAATTTATTTAGTTACACTCCTAATCTTCCTTATTGCTTTGTGTAACCAAATGCACTGTTCTCCACAAAGGTGACAGAATAGTAATAATTTTAAAGAGGTAGAAAAATGTTCAATTCTTTAGCTAAATGCTAGAGAATATTAGAAATCTATATCATTGTTTGCAAGCATTTTGAGTATTCAATGACTATTTCAGCCAAGCCATTTCAGAGGATGGTCATTTTTTTTGAAAGTCTAAATGAATGGTTCATTAAAAATCTGATCTCAGTTATTCTGAATGTGTTTCTTTGTAAGCCTAGAATTCACTTGGATTTACAAAGTGCATGTGTACAGAAATGCACCCAACTGAAGGACCCAAATCAACCATACTAAGAAACTGGGGATTGTGCTACCTTGGGGTGGCAGGGTTCATTCTCAACAGAACTTCTTAAACCCTCAGTAAAATATCAGAGTTTACCTCCCATGCTAATCATGTGCAACGCACGTGCCAGCATCACACCTGACATCACCACGTTAATTAGCTATCTCCTGTTTATCGGTTCCACTGGAATACACCATGCATCAGCAACAAGCTGTGGCATCACCAGTCACAAGTGCTCAAGAGCCAAGGCTCTGTTCCTGGGTGTAAGCACCATGCAGGGGTATTGTGTTCACAGGAAGGTCTCTCATTTTGTGTACACCACATCCAAAGAGTGGAGATTAAGTAAGATAGATATATTTTGGGGTTGTCCTATATGAGTTAGTAGGATTATGATACATAAGAACGCTAAAAAAAATGTCTAGACATACAACACTGTAAGAAAAAATCCCTCCTATCTCTAAAGAATAGGAGCTAAGATGTCTGAATATGAAACATTGAGAACGGAGCAGTGCGTCATCAGCTCAGAGACCAGTTGTGCAATCTGACCGACCATCAATATATCCATTGCCAGGAAAAAAAAGATACGTTTGTTCTTTGAAAACATGACTAGGAATATTGGTAAAGACAAGAAATCT
The DNA here is from genome assembly GCF_009819795.1 of Aythya fuligula. NCBI lineage: Eukaryota > Metazoa > Chordata > Aves > Anseriformes > Anatidae > Aythya > Aythya fuligula. Next base: position 1,631,168 of record NC_045580.1, on the reverse strand, counting down.
TTGTCTATCCTCCCCCAGTATCCTCTCAAACACACCAAATCTGCCAGGGAAGTTATTTGGATGAAGTCTCTTACTCTTATCATTAGTATCGACATTTTTTGGAAAAAAAAAAAAAAAAAAAAAAGGCAAAAAAAAAAAGCCTGGCTTCATCACTGAAGTCAATAGCAATGCTCTTACTGGCTTCAACAGTCAAGATTTCACAACAGGTTTCTGCAATCCTAACTGAATTAAAAGCTGTACCAACTGAAATGAAGGCTAGCTTAAAACTGCAGTTAATCAAACTAGTCACTTTTTAAAGCTTCATAAGGATTCTGGTAAATTCAACAACATCTCTCTGCAGTAATCAACCAGAAGCCCCAAAACAAATTCAGCACCTCTATATGGCAAGTTCTCTAAACACATAAAAAGAATATAAAAATTAACTAGGACACCAGTAGCATGCCAAACATACTCAAACTTGCATAGGTTTACACTTTTGTCAGTTTTGCCACGAGTTGGCTCATTCACTGGCTACTGAGCTTGATGTATTAACTCCCTGCAGCGCTGTATTGTCCTACTCTCACCACTTCTTTATAAAACAGTGTAGGCTTCACATTTCTAAGTGTTTACAAAGTTATACACAATTTTATGGCATCTAAACTCATGTAAGAGATGCAGAGCTGCTCTGCGAGGTCTGCAGACTGCAGATCACCTAATGCACATGTTCTTTTTGTATTTCAATGTCCTTTGTACTTCCTCTGGGAGAAACACAAGGCGCTGTACAGAATTAGCAAGCTATATTGAAATGTCCTAACTTTTACATACTGAAGTACAGAGAAGTGATCTGTTCAGCTTCCACAGAAAGGTCCAGAAAAGACATTCTCCCTGGGTTCCAGATATCCAGAATTTTTCCTCTAAATGGGGGCAGGAACTGCCTCACTCATCTCTCAAATCTAGCATGAGGTATGACTAATGCTTGCAATGTGCCCTGAAACACTGGGAGGAAAGGTGCTATAGAAATGCAAAGCAGCTTTCAGGAACAGCAATACATTGTCTCTCACTCTTCCTTTCTCCCACCTTTTTACTTTCACGCTTCTTTGTTGTGGTCCCAGTTTACTTTGTAAACAGTCTCATACTGCTTGGCAATAGCATCAGCATCTTCTCAAAATAAATAAAGCTCAGAAGAAATCTGTGAATGTAACTGATTATTTTCATAAATATTTGATTCCAAGAAAAATATTTAAGAAAAGCAGATTGTGAAGTAAAGGAAGGAAAGATACAGTGTTATCTCATAAAAGCATCTTCTGAAGGCTGGCTTATATGAAACAACAAAACACTCTGAACCAGCCAGCAGCATAGCTGCTCTCTACAGCTTCTCTCAGCTGACAGCGAGGCATCATTTCACTGACACTGCCAGATAAAAAAGCCCTCCTAAAAACCAATAGTTCTAAGTCAGGAAAAAATCCCCTTCTTTAGTTTCCTTAATCTTGCATCTCAGTGGGGGGAAAAAATGTACATAACGTAACAAACTACATGGCTCAGGGAAGTTCTCACTAGGGAAGGAGAAAACCAAAACAATACTCTTGATACCAAACCACAAATTTTAGCAGGAGAAAGTAAAAATTGAGATGTGTCAGGAACTGACACCTGGCCATATTTCTCCGTACCATCCTTTGGGTAGAATTATTTTTTTTCCCCTGAAAGTGCTGGCTAACTTGCTGATGTGGTGATCAGGGCAGAGTGACCTTCAGATCCAACATGCAAAGGGCAGACAAGCCCTCCAGACACACAACAGCAACCTCTAACTGGCAAGGGCTGAAGCAGTTCAGATCAGTCCTTTCCTGTTTGGGTGAACTGGATACAAGGGCTCTGTGCTTTACTTTTCATTCAAGCTGAAGCATTTCCTGGCATCCTGAAGAGCCATTGAAGTTTTCCAGAAAATTAGCAAGATGAAGGACTGAAGGAACAAGAAACAGAGAGAAAGTTTGCAATGGGAAAACATTCTCACTTTATTACTATTGTTGTTTTCAAGCAAAGATGTTCAGACAAAAGAAAAGAAAGACAGCAAGCTTCAAATCGCAAGCCACGAGCTTGGTGGGAGGCAGTTAAAGGGGAAATGCAGCAGGGATCCTCAGCACAGAGTCAAGACCTCTCTTTGATCTCCAGTTTTCTCAAGCTGCATTCCCATGTGCAGCCCACCATTTGTTTTGAGTTAGACAGACATAATGAAAAATACTCTGCTTGGGAAGAGCAACAAACAAGCCTTTCAAAAATCACCCAGTGACAGCCAGTCAAAATAAGGAAGAACTGAAACCGCAAGAGAGATGGTGGCATGTAATAAAGAGGGATAGGCTCCACTACTTCAGGATGCTCTGGGTATTTTTCATCCAGGGATTTAAAAGTCACTCAGATCAGCAGTGGAGAGATAGGGATCGTCTCACACATTACTAAAACTTCAGCCTCCTACATACGGAGTCAACAGAGCCGCTGCCGGTGCCCCCAGGTTTTATCAGCAGTGAGCCATGTGGGCATGGTCCTGGCTCATCCTAATTAACTTGTCAGGTTTGACAGGATCAGAGTTGTAGGCACCAGCACACTAAATCACATGATTTTGCCTTGTCATCATCTTAATTTATGCACTTTTTGTGTCCTCTTTTGTTTATTAGCCCACACAGCTACACTGTTCCCCACGTTAGGGGATGCTGTTCAGTATCTTTGCTATTTGCTGTCTCCTTACACAGGGAGCCCAAACCCACCAATGTTCTTAACTACAATTTTGTCTGTGGCATCTGGCACAGCATACGCTGGCATGAAGCAGTACACATGTCTCAGAGCTATTGTTCCAGACTCTGCACATTTATAGCTATCATCAGTTACCCATGACAAGCTTGGAAAATTTTCTTCACAACTTTAACAACAAAAAATTCTTCAAATCTCTTAAATTAAAGCTCACAACTCAGAACTACTACGTGCTTATGGCTTGTTACCCCTAGCTTCCCAATTAGCAAACAGCGGTATCATTTATCCAAATGTGCTGGATAGCTGGTATCACATGTAGTCTTAACATAGATGACATATTATATTTACAGTGTTTCCCAGCTGAAAGCAAAAACCAAAACCCACCAAATCCAGCTCATGGAGTAGAGCACACCATGACTCGCATATAAAAGATTCCTAAGAGCATACCAAGTGGGCTATTCGGTATTTGGTTTTGCATTGACCATGTAGCTGTCAGCGGGAGGGTGAGTCACAGCACAAACCACAGTGAGTCCCCAGGTGCATGGTGTACATCATCCCAACACAGCTCGGGGGTGTTCACCACTGTGCCTCTGGCATAGCCGCCTCAATGCCATGACTGAAGGAATAAATACACACCAGCCATTGGATATCTAGCCTCTGCGGTCACCAAATGGCAGAGATAATTATCAGGGAAGGATTTTCGACATTGCCTACTGCCAGCAAAATAAAGTTACGTGTTTCTGAAGACACTGATGATACAGTAAAGCATCTATGAAGTGTGTGGGCATTACGAAGTGCCTGGGGTCAGCTTCCCAAAACACAGCACATAAGAGCAGTATCTCCACCTATGAGCTCCTCAGTTACAGCACTGCAGGCTCTTTCATTTAAGAACACGCTTCACTCCTTTGGAGGAAAGAATTTGTGGTTAATACCTAAACCTCACTTCAATTTTGAAGTGAGTTAACCTTTCCTGATAAAGCTGCAGTCTGGGGGCTAGACTTAATACACTTGAAGCTATATCACAGGGAAAAATTGTGTACTGTGCACAGTGCAAGTAGTCCAGCCGCAGGTGAGTCCTGTGGCCCCTCCTTGGTCTTGCACCATCATGGGAGGTGTGAGGGCCAGGTGCAGGAGGCACCTCCTTTACCTCTGTCCTCAGGCAGGGAGCCAGCCTGGCCGCATGAACACTAAAGAACATGCAAACTTCAGCACCTCGTTGGCAAGATTTTGGGTGCTCTCCTGCCAACACAACTAGTCGAACAGCAGTTGCAGTCCCAGCAGCAGGCTCAGCAAGCCCTCACCTCCATCCCTCTCGTTGCCTCTGCAGGGACAGCCCCAAGCAACCCCACTGCCTTCGTGACCCTGCTCGCCCCTCACTGGGGGTCAAACCCTTCCTCCCCAAACTGGAGGCTGGGGTTCGGGGGGCAAATTGGAGGCTGGGGGGACCCCCACGAAGCACCCACCCCCTCCACAACCCCCCACAGAAGCCCCTGGTGCTTGCCCCAGGCGCCCCCCACTTCCACACCGCCCGCTGTCTGCGCCCACCCTCAGCAGCCACACGACCCCCCCAACCTCCCTGCAGAGCCCCCAGCACCACACGGAGCCCCCAACCCCAGCCAACCCCCCCCGGCCGCCATCTCCCGCCCCTTGCCCACCCTCCACCACCCCGCTCAGCGCCCGCCCTTTCCCCGCGGCGGGGCGGAGCCGGGCAGGCGGCAGCAGCGCGCATGGGCCCCGCTGGCGGCCGGAGCCTTTCTCTGCGCCGCGGAGCGTGTGTGAGGGGGGCGTGTGCCGGCCGCGGCTCCCCCGTCCACGGAGCGGCCCCGGGGCTCTTCCCCGCGGCTCGGGGCGCGGCGCCCCCTCACCTGCGGCGGCGACGACGACGACAGCGGCCATGTCGCGACGCGGCTGGTAGGCGGCGGTGAGGGCTCCCGGGCTCGCTTCCCCCGCGGCGGCGGAGCGAGGTGAGTGTGTGTGTGTGTGGGGGGGCTCCGTGATATTGGGGAGGGGGGAAGGGGGCTCTGTGATGGAGGGGGGGGCTCCCTGAGGAAGGGGAGGGGGGCGCCTCGTGTCGCGATAGCGCCGCGCATGTCGCGGGGGCGGTGCTGGGGTGGGGGCGGGGGCGAGGGGAGGGGGCGAGGGGAGGGGGCGCGCGGGAGCTTTGTCAGCGGCTCTGGCCGTTAGCGGCCGGTTCCCCCCCGCGAGGGAGGGCGAGAAAATGAATAAAAAATAATTAAATAAATCAAGGCGCCCGGGACTCTGTCTCGCGGTGGTGGTTTTGGGGGTTTTCGTCGTTTTTTTGCTGGTTTTGGCTCTCGTTTTTCTTCCCGTCCGCTGCGTTTTAGCCAGGCAGCCGGTGTGTCGCCGTCCCGTGTCGCCGACTCTGAGGGGAGGGAAGGGGGGTATCGCGGCGAGCCCCGCCATCGCCAGGCGGCTGTTCGTGGAGAAATGAGGGATACTTTGTGGAGAAATGAGGGATAATTGGGGTTGGGGTCCGTGTGGTGCCTCACAGCGCTCCCAGACGCCGTCCCAGCCTCGTCCTCCTTTGTGCGAGGTGTCCTCGGTGACATTTGCTGGGGCTGCGTAATGCCTCGTTAGACCCTTTCAGGTGCAGCGAAGACCCGTGAGGGTGCTCAGCAGACCACGTCCGTACGATGCCGTCGCAGCGCCATGAGGAGAGCCGCGGGAGCTGTGCGGCTTGGTCTGGAGTTTAGTCTTGGTTGGCCTTCACGCCAACCTGAGGCAGGGACGTGAGCGGGGAGAGCAGCGTAGGGTCTTGTAAGGAGAGATATGTAATCTCTCTTTTGGGCTCTGGGCGAACAGTCGTGTCAGTTTGTGAAAAAAGGTAAATGAGCCTTTGAAACTGGCAAGCTTGTGCCCATGTAGATCACCGTTTTCTTCTCGTCCCCACGGTCTTTCTCCCCAGAGAACCCCTCTCAAGTCAGTCTCCTGTTCCAGACTGCACTGGTGGCTTCTGAATTCTAAGAAGGTGAAGGGAAGAAGTCATTTTTTGTTGCACTTCTTCTGTACTTTCTACATGAGATAGTGCAGAAAACAGCACTTTGGACAGGGACTTGGACAGCCTTCACTGTGGATGGGAGTCCAGTTTGTTGTGTTGGCCAATACTGTCACTGGGAAGAATGAAATTCAGAGGAATAAGTGAAAAGGCAAGAAGTTAGAAGCTTAAAATATGCAATTTCATTTCAAGAAAGATACAATCTTGAAGAAAGAGATCCAAAACTGACAAGACACCCCTCTTTCGGTATGGAGCAGGATGGTTAGGCTTTTGAGACCGTTACGAGAATATCTCCGTCAAGTGCGTGAGTTCTGAGCAGGGTGCAGATACCTTTTCCACAGAATAGGGACAAATGTCCTACGTATGCGTATTAAATACCATGCAATTCATTTCCCACTGCACAGATGTCTCTTCATTCCAGTTTTGCAAAATTAGGTTAGCCTTGACTGAGCAATTTATTTTGACTGGCAAGTAAAACATTATATATTCTTTATGATAGAGAGCAAGCAAATAGTTCTGGTGGTTGCACTGATCTGTTTTCGTGAAATGTATTGAAGGTTGCCAGCACCATACCAGAGTGTGTACCTTTGTATGTCTGACGATTTTGTGAAGTTTAAACGTATTGAAGCCATCTGGAAGATTCAAAATCTTATTCCTGTGAGGACGTATAGTGATTGAGGCAATGAAAGGACAGAAAATGGGATGAGAGTCTGGCAATATGTTTTGTAAAACCTATTATTTGGGGAAACAACGGAACTGAAAGTATTAATGCAGTATTAATACTGTGCATAATGTACAGAAATAGTAGTTCATTGCCAGAAGCAAATTATTGTTCAATAGTTCAGCTTCTAATCTTAACATGGGATTTGTATATTTAAAGTATATTTATCAAGTTTTTGAATAAGCAAAGAACATCTGAGGCAGGTCAGCAGAACTATTATTAAGGAATTGTTTTACTTCTTAGATTTTTCCTGTATGTAGCTGAATGTTGCAATGGTTTTTGTACCTCTTGCTGATGGGTTGTGAAATATCTGTATCCCAGTTCTTAACATTCTGCTTTTCTGTAGAGCAAGTGAAGGGAAATACAATGATGTCAGTAAACTTCAGGGGGTGGGATTGCGGCAGTGGGGGTCCCAGGGGGAGTGGAGGAAATCTGACTGGCAAAAAGGGGAACAGTGGCTATAAATATGGCTATTTTCCCCTGGGCTTTTGTTTCTTTTGTGAACTTCTGTAGAGGAAATGTTATTTTGCCATTTGAAGGCATTGTTTTCCATGCAGTGTCAGGCCATGTTATGGGGATGATTCCAGTGAACTTCTCCCCATTTCAAAACAAACAGGTCAAGCACAGTAATATATTTATACAAAGATTCAATGTGTTTTTCAGGAGCCCAATATACGTATTTCCAAAAATAAATGATGTTTTTCGTACTTTATTGTGGCTAGAGGAGTTTGTATAAGGCAGAAAAATTGCAGAGGGTTCCCTTGTCCTTTGTTTCCTCCTTTCCACAAATAAGAGGAAGATGTTGGCCTCTTCATGAACTGGGTGATTATTTTTGTTTGTGCTTCCTCTCAAAATATTCTTATCAAAGTCATAGTTCCGATCTGACTCCAGTGGCTGTGAGCATGGCAGAAAGAAGCTATTGTCTCACAGTCGTTGCCTCGATAGCATTTTGGGTGATTCCAGAGTACAGGCAGAAAAAGAAGAAGCTATAGAGAGATGTAGGTAAATTCGTACATTTTACTTGCAAAAACCTGGACTGATTGCTCTCTTGGGGCTGCGTGTGTTCGGTCAGGTGTAGCGTGTGTGGGGCCGGTTCCTTCACGCAGCTGTGCTCTTGAGCTGCAGCTCCGATTCCTGCTTTCAGCCCTTGGTGGCCTGCAGCAGCAGCTTGTTCCAGCAGAGGCTGAGAGCTTTCTGATGGAGGGATTTTATGAACATCCGAGCTCAGAGGGTTCCTGGCAGACTCATTCTCCTCCACCAGACGTAGGCAAGAATTTGAACTGAAAGGCAAGCACATTTGATGTCTTAAGTGTCCATGCCTACAAGAAGGAATGCTTCAGTGTTTCAGCTTCAGCTTCACTGTTTGGCTATGCTAGCTGCCCTGGAGAGGTCTAATACCATGATGTGAAATTAATGAATTAAAGTGTTTATCAACTTTTAAAATCAACAACAATTTTCACTGGAAAAAATAAGTCAATTTGGTATCTGGTGTGAAGCAGGTCCACAAGTCTGGCCAGTCTGAGCATGTTGATTTTCATAGTGATTTCTATTGTAATGCTAATCTTTTGAAGTGGTTGGCTGTGCTCTCTTAGCCAAAGTGAGAGAAGGGATGTGCATACCATGGACACTAAAGAGAGGCTGTTTTATTTATAGCTATTGTTATGTAAATTAGGCCTTCCAGCCAACCAGAATTTGGAGAATCCCATAACTTGCGGATATAATGGTCCAGCTGCAGGTCAGCAGCCATCACTAATTGTGAGCCTATTGGGCCGAAAGCATTTCTTTTAAACATTAATTTTGTGTTTGTGGGTTTTGTGTTTGTTTTTTAACCTGTATCATAGCTCAGAATATATCACCAACTTTGGTGTTGAACAATTAAAACTGGAAAACTTAAAGGAATTTTCAATTTTTAATTGTTGTGTTGGGTAAAAAGGGTAGGATGGCAGAGAAGCTGTTGTTTTCCGTCAATACAGCTATGCAATGGTCATTCTGCTTTTATTGGTGACTTGCTGTGTTTCTCTGAACAGTTTTTCTGCATTGCCTCCATTTCTCCTGAGTAAAACTATGGAGATACGCACACGGAGTACCATACCATCTATATATGTTCCTATGTGTCCGTGTGCTGCTTGAAGCCGGGTAAACTAGGTAAATCTTACTCAGAATGTGTATTTATTTCCTAGAAGTTGTTTTAGAAATACACAGTAATGGAAAGCCTGAAAGAAGTGTTCCAAGTTAATATATTGCCGCAGATTACACAGGCTGCAACTGCACAGGGTTTCCCTTCTGTAAGGATTCCTGCTGGCCTCTCTGCTGGGCCTTCTGCCCTAGGAGCTGCTAGGCTGGGGCTGTTCCTAAACACACAAAGGCTTCATAACATGCTTTGCTTATTTGGTATTTTCTGTTCGTAGAGTCTCTACAAATACCCATCTAGACCAGCTTACTGTATTTGTGTGTGTGTAGTGTTACATTATTTGGAAGCGGGCAAAATAATTAAAAACTGCCCTTTGAAGTATTTAGTAAATTGGATTTGCTTTCCTAGCAGTGGACAGGAAGTTAATCGTGTCTAAGCTGATGTTGACTTTTGCAATCTGATTTTCCCTGAGAAGAAACTTTTATTACCTAGTTGTTAAATGCACAGTTAATTAGGTGCTGATTGTTTAAGCTGATAAACCAATGCTACCAGGTTTACTGTAATCAGTTTGGTAAACGTGCCATGTATATGCTTCCTTATGTTGTCTTGCTTTTTGATTAAATACAACATTAACTACCATCATTCTCACAATTTGAATATGGTTAGATTTGTTTTCCAGGTGATGGTTATTACATTCACTGGCTGTTGTGTTGCTGTATCTGGACACATGTAAGGCTGGAGTTTGTAACATCACCTGTGGATGTTAGATGAAAATCGGGCTCTGCAGCTCCTTTTCCACCCCATAATCCCCACTCCTAAAATCATTGTTTTAGGATCCCATGTGTTATTTCAGTTTGTTTTCCGTAGCTTAATTGCAGCATTTTGAGCAAGTCCTCTTGCTGCAGGTGAAGTCACTAGCTGAAGCAATAGCTCAGCATGCGCTACTGATCAATGATTCATTCATCCTCCTGTCATCTTAATTGTTCTCTCTGATGAAGAATAGAAAGATGAATTGATCTAAATGGGAGGGACATTATTCTGAGTCCATACTATAATATGGTAAGAAGTTGAGACATCAGAGCTGCGGGTTTAATGGTTTCTTCAGGTGGGGCTCACTGCCTCCTCTCCTCCGCTTTCTGTGCCCCACTGCTGCTTTGGTTTCACCAGGTCCTCTCTGGAAGCTGCAGTTGCTGCCCCTCCGTTCTCTTCCCTTGCCTTTCCACAGGTCAGCCTTTCATGTTTGTGGGTGGAAAGCATTGACTTAGTGTTTGCATGATAGCTCTTTAAGAATTAGAGGAACCGGGGTTTCTTCCTTTTCCACCTTTAATTTGTTAAACCAGGGTGACAAGGAGTTTGGAGCCTGCCTTACCGTGGGTTTCAGGGTTCAGATTAAGTGCTTAAATGTGCCTGAGGGTGTCGCTGGATGGAGGGACGCTTGGTCAGCCTGGGCTCTAGCCTTGTATTCCTGATGGTGGATCTGTCGTGGTCACACAATACCAAGCACTGTGCTTGGATAAACTGACTGCGATGGTGCCAATTTATCTTGTGGGTGTTTGTTTACTTTGTAAGCAGGCTATATGCTAGATCAACAAGCTGTCAGTCCTCTGTTAGTTTTGATTTGGTCCCGTACCGGAGCCATGCCTTACAGCAAGTGTAAAGACACAAAGCGAGTGAAAATTCTTACAGCAAAAGCACATTCGGGTGACATCCCATGCAGTGGGTCAGACTCATGGCAGCAGCAGTCGAGTGGAGTGCAGGTACAGTGGTGGTCCTACGGCCCCAGAACCTGGTTGTAGAGAAGGGTGACAATGATTGAATTACTCCGGGCAGCTTGCTTTTAAGATACAGGGACGAAAGATGGTATTCTAAAAGCTCTGTCATCACTTACTGGCAGATTGAGATAATCAGTTTTGCTAAAAATAACTTTGACAGGAAGGTGTTAGGTTCTTAGAAGTGATTTGAAAATTCTTGCTTCTTACAGAAAACCATCTTAAATCTTTTTTGTATCTCATTATCTGAGATATATTTATCACCAGCTAAACAAGTGTCTATTAAAATGTTAAAGCTTTGGGTTTTTTGTTTGTTTATTTTTAAGTAACAATGTTTCCTAGCAATTGGTAGATGAACTTTCTGGTCTCAATACTCACAATGCTCAAGGTGAGTGCTCAGGGCGAAAATAAGTGATACTGTCCTTGGTGATTTGAAAGCAGGTTGATGTCTTTTCATGCCATTGTGAAAACAAAAGTGGCAGCAGGATTTGGAGAGCTAGGGGAACTGGCTTGATTTCCTTGCAGCTGGAGAAAGCAATAGCATTGCAGGTTGACCCTCACTCAAGGGAAGAAGAAAAAAGCAAAAAATCCTGTGCAAGTAGGAAAAGAAGAAACAGAAGGGGTTTGGAAGGTAGATTTCTAGGAAACTTGGAAAAAAAATGTGTAATTATGAAGATAGTAGCTTGCAGGAAAGAGACTTCAGCTGGTTTAGGTCAGAGTTTACGAGGGTATACGATGCAGAAACTCAATATTTACAACTTGGCACTAGGTTGCTTTTGGGAATGTTTGATTCCACCTACATTTTTAGTTTCTTTCAGACCTTCAATTGTGACATATGAAGCATACAGCTCTTTCTACATAACGTGAATGAGAGATTTTTAGAAGGCATGAGTTTTATACTGAAGATGTAAGGCCAGGTAATGCTAGTGGAGAACTCTGCTGTACGCTATTGTTATAATCAAAGGATTAATCAGCTGTGACGTGACCAAGTAGAACTTTCTATATTGGCAAAAGCTGTTCCTGCGTAACTGGGTTTGTGACTGATCAGGGTGCTCCAGTGTTACAATTTCATGGTGACTTCTGGGGTTCTACACAAAGCTAGCACAGGATACCCTGAGTTGGAGGGGAGCCATGGGGATCACTGAATCCAGCTTGTGTTATATATGTTATTATGGAAGGATGTAGCTGGAGAACCCTCTTGGAGCTTCATTTTTCTTGTTGCAAGAGCCTTTGAACATTTGCTGTGGTTTAATCTTTTACTTTTTGTTGTGATTCATGAATGTCTTCATTAGATTTAATAATAGCCAACCCATGTGTTCGAGTCTGAAGGCATGATTTATTTAAAAAAATAAAAAAGAGAAAACAAAAGGCTTTGATATCTTTTGTGTTTAGAGGTTTACAAGGACCATCTCTAGAGAGTCAACTCCCACCTGCTAGGAACCATCAATCTGTACTTTAGTAGCTACTTCTAGTACTTGTCCTTACAGTTATCATCTCATCCCTTGCTCTCTGGCTGTGATACAAGCTGTGAAAATTTCAGGGTTGGGGTGTTATTGTTTGTTTTCAATGTGTATGCATACATGTGTGTGTTATTTTAAAGTTGCTGACAGGCATCACTTTTGCACTAAAATGTGTAGAGTCTTAGAAAATACACAAAAGAGTTCAGATTAAAAAAAAAAATCTTTGATATAATAAGTAAACCAAAGTGCATTGATCCTTCCTCACTTGTATGTATATGCAGAAGTGTAAAATGTTTGCTGGAGGTTGGTTGATTCAATGGTTTACTGAATCAATAGTCTTATTTCACAAAAAGTTCTGATAATTTATTCTTGAAGTGTAAATGAGATTCCATAGTCCTTCAGTTGAATGATGCATAAGGCAAGCTTCAGATGTGAAGTTCAGCCATTGGTAACTGCTGCAGCTTATTTCATTGAAGAAACAGGAACAAAAGTTTGTTTGTAACTACGCTGGAACTGAGAACAAAGGCTGGGAGGACCTTTGAACCTTTGTGGCTGTGCATCTGAAGGAGGAATTGTTCAAGAATGGGAAAAACTGCCAGAAGACCAGAGATCTGCTTTCTCCTACATCTTTCTACAGCAGGGTTTAATGACCACATTTAAGGAAGAAAAAAAATAAAAATTAGTTAATTGGAAGACTTCCTTACTCGTTCTTCCCACCAAGCTCTGGTTTGATAATTAGGTATGTGGGAATGGTAATTCTATCACTTTGTTTGTGTTTATTTTTATTGAGGCAAGTTTTAAAAAGATGTTTCTGTGGGCCTTTTTTTTTGTTGTTGTTTTTTGAAGAAATCTTGGTGATTGATAGCATCTTTAAATGTTTTTTGTTGTTTTTCTCCCCCTCTGCCCCCTCCCCCATTTGTGTGTGTGTTTTGTGCAAATAATTCTGGCCTAGGAAGCAATTTGTTTCCCTGCTTACTGGTGGTGGTCTAATTGCACAATTGCGTTACATTCTGCAATGGCTGTTTCCCCAAGGAAGACAGGAAGGAGTAGTCAGTGTTTGGAAGAAATTGCTACTTCTCTGCACAACGAGTTGACTGGCGCCTTGAGGGTTGCAGCATCCAGAGGGTTGTCCAGCATAAAGGGAGCTTCAGGCAGCAATTTGGGCCATGTCATTCACCTTCATGATTTTTACAAGGCTTGAAGGTAGGACGGGCAGTACTGAAACAATATTTTCCCTAAATAGCTTCACGCAGAGGGAGAGAGACCACAGTATTGAGTGTTTATTAGTTTTTCTTTTAGTAATGAACATAACACAGCAGCTGGAAAAAAACACGGTTGTTCATTTGTGTTTCTCAGTCTGCACACGCAGCTTCTGAGTGTGCTTAGGCATGTCAGGTTTCATGTCCGCCTCTTTTTCATGCTGTGCTGTCCTGGGACTGTTCAGGCAGAAGGGAAGGGCTGGGGTTACCCCATGCAGTTTTGGAAACGGAGCCAGCTCTGCCCTGCAACCTGTGACTAGTAAGGAAGGTGCTAGGAGGTCAGCACGGCCTGAGCCCTGCTGTGCTGGGATGCTGCTGGTGGCTGTGGCCAGCCCGGCCTGCTGGAGCATCGCACAGGGTGCTCTCCAGCCTCCTGTTCCCCGGAAGAGCACAGAAAGAATTGGAGAAGTTATAAATACCCAAAAGAGGATTAACAAGCAGGCATGTTTTAGCTGGTAGGTGAGCATTTCAGGCATTGATTCTGCTTGCTGCTAGAGAGGAACACAGCCCGCTTATTTTTCTGGAGTGTTAAATTCTTTTCTTTTCCTTTTTTCCTTCTCTTTTTGTAGTTTATTTGTCTTGTGTATGTGTGTGTGTTTTTCTTTGAAGGTGTGTGTGCATGGTTGCACTGAAGCTTTTGTCGCTTTTTATGTCGTATGTTCACCCTGCCTTCTGAGCTGTCCCACGTGGCAGGGGATCTCAGGGTAACTTGCCCTCCTCCTAGCCTTTGCCTGTGGTTTGCATAATATCAGCTGTGCTACAGGGAGATTCCTGCTCCTGTCTGCCAGGCAGTATGGAAAGCCTGCCTCCCAGGGGCATGGGAAAACTGTACGGTCCTTGTCCTTTTATCTTTGAAGTTCTTCATGGCGTTACAGTTGTTGTCACTGTACCTTCTGCTGCTTCCCCTGTTGGTGTACGGCAGCTTGAAATGCCCAAGTAACCTCTCGTTTTTTAAAAGCATTTTACTATGGGGAGTGTTCTTTAGCTCATATTTTCAAGTCAGCCATACACAGCAATTACAAGTTGCATAGTGAAGCCAATAGATCCTTGGCTACTTAGTTATGTAGATGTATTGTATTAAACTGGGGAGAACTTGGCTGCCTAGAATAGTGCTTAGCTGTTCTCTCAACATTTTCACCTAGATTACAAAACTTCTCAGGCTTGCATCATTCAGCATAGGTACTCCTTGCATTTCCTGTTTGTCAAATGCCAATTGTAAAAATTAAACCACAGTTAACTTCGAAGATTAAAAAAGGAAATGAAAACATAGAGATCAGTGTTTTAGAAAACTTAATTTGTCAGTTCTTATCGGTACAAAACATGTGCGTGGAGGAGGGCTGCCATATGGCTGCTAAATATAACACAACTTTCTCCTGAGAGCAGTCTAAAAAGTACAGAAGTTCGCAATCTGGGATCTGTGTTTTTAATAAGAAAGTGCCTCAGATTTTAAGGATCTTGTGGGTGCAAACTAAGGTAATGGGAGTAGAGCCAAAAGGTAATCCAATAAATTTTAAGTGTTTCCTGTGAAGAGGTGATGTTGGCTGACAATCCGGTGAGATGCTCTGCGTCTTGCAGATACCTGACCCTTTGTTAGCAATTTCTTTAATTGCAGGGTGTTTGTTAGTAGCTGTGCATGTTACATCAGTTGTCAGCGCTCCCTACCCTCCAGGTGCAAGAGCCGGTGTTCGTGCTTTCCTTTTTTGCACTGTTACATCCCACCACTGAGGTGCTGGGGAGCTTGGTCTCTTGCAGTTGCTGTTGGAACCAGGAAGATGTGGTTGTGGTGGCAAGACTTGAGGATAGGTGTGCTGTTTTTTTTTTTTTGTTTTTTTTTTTAAAGTTTGTGTTATTTCTACTCAGCTTTCATGTTTTTATTGTGATGCTGTCAAAGTACAGTATCTAAGAATATAAATGTAATTAAAACCTGGTAACATTTGTCGTAAATGATTTACGGTGTGTATGCATGTATCTGTTTGAAGCAAGGGAAAAGTAGCAGTACACGCTCAGTAACGCGATGTCTGCTTAGATTGCAGCTGTGAGCATTTTTGAGACGTATTTTGCTGTAGAGGTCAGTCATGTCCCAATGGGAAAAAAGTCTGTGAAGAAAGCAGAGCTCCAAAATAATTGTGATTTATTTATCTCCTCCCTATGCTGACACCCTGCCTGCTCTCTTCTGAAGCTTTATGCTAGGCATTCCTGCTTCGTGTAACATAAGCTGTGTATAATGTAACGACTAAGGGCACGTTATTCTGAACAGGCTTTGACAGTTCAAGTTAAGAGTTAAAAATTTTTGAGTGGAAACATCCAAAATAGGCATTGAATTTCTGATTTAGCAAAGCACTTTAGAATATGTCTAATGTTGACGTGAGTAATTGTAGGGCTGCATATGGGATAAAAGGCATTGCTGAATTGAGGCAGAAATATCTGATAGGAAAAGCTTATCCTGGAAAAGAATCAGAAGAGAAACTATATTGGTTGTATTCCTTAAGGCCTTTAAAATATTTCAAAGGGATGAGTATAGATTTACTGATGGGGTTTTGGTGACTAAAAATGCAGTTATGCAAATCACAGCTTGTTGGGGCAGGGAGAATTCATTTATGCACTTGAGCACATGTGTTCTTTCACTCTTTGCTCTATGAAGTTGAATTATAGGCAACAAAAATGCACTTTGTTGTTCCTTAATAATAAATAACAGCATAGCAGTTTTGATCTTCAAAGCACTGCTCAGACCTTAATTAATCTTCATAATAGTCCTTTGAGAGAATTAAAAATGCTCCCTACCCTTTTGGACAAGGAACTCCTTAACCTGGAGATGGGAGAGGATTCTCTAGGGGCCATATTGTCAGCGAGTGCTGGGACAGTTGCTCGGAAATTCCTGGCACTGGGTGCTTCGCCTCCTTCTTGCTTCTCTTATTGAAGTGTTACAATTTCAAAAAATTTGAATATGCGTGAAGAAATACAGTTCTGAATTCTTTGTGTAGTTTCGGATTTCCATCTGAGTGCTAGTGCTTATGCATATGCATGTTGGAATTTCCCTTTTGAATATTCCTATAGGCACGAAGTGCCAAAGGTGTGTGTCTGCATGCATGTGTGCTGCTGGGAGCAGGGATGAGAGCAGGTATGTAAAACCGCACCTCAGAAAACCCGGGTCACATCTTTTTTGTTACAGGAGTGGCAAATAAAAGGATATATGGCCCTGGAATCTGTGGGGTATATGATATATCACAGGGAGAAAGCGTGTCTCAGCCTCCCTTGTCTAATCTTTCTAGTTCTTTATCAGGTTTAGCACAAGTAGAAGAGGAATTAATAAAGATACTCCATTTTCAAGTTTTTTTTTTTTTTTTTTTTTTTTTTTTTCTTAGGTAGCTGTTAATTTGCCTTCTAAAACAGATTTAAAGAATACACTCCTGTTTGAAAACCTGTCGCCTACGTAACTGGGTGGGCTTGCCTCTAGTGAAGATGAAGGTCTCAGAACCCTAGCTGCCATGAGAAATGCTTAAATATGACCCGGGATTCCTGTCTGTGAGATTCTGACGTATTAGACCCAAGGTCAGAATGATTTATAATCTTTTCTAAACTCGGGATAGTTTTGCATATATTGGGATATGCAAAATACCAAGTAACCCCTGACTGGTGTTTTTATAATGAACTCCAGCTTTGACATAAAGCATTGTAATTTCTGCTGGAGGTTGCGCCAGTTTGCATGAGGAATGAACGTGGACCTGTGTAGCAGAGCAGAACATTGACAACCCGTTAAACAGGCTTGAAGAAATCTTAAGTACGAACAGCTATGTCAGCAGAATCCTCTAAGTAATGCCAGAAAGCCCTGTTATACTTAACCTGGTGACCTTGTCATCTCGGAGGAGCTTGCTGACAGCGTGGTGCTTTCAGCTTTGTTTGGGTGAAGGTCCTCTCAGCATTCCCCGCTGTGGTTCAGGAGTTCCTAATTATTTGGTACAAGCCTTCTGAGGAGGAATCTGTGAAATTATTTACATTGCATTTCTAGAGAATAAAAGAGGTAATGATTTCAGCTGACTCAAGGGTAAATATGAATACTGTGATTTGTTTGGAGTAGAAAATGCAAAATAAAATGTGTGTTTGGGAAAGCTGTTACGTTTTCAGAGTTCTGAGCTATCTAGTCTTGTGTTATTTTGTAAGTTACATAGAGACTTTTATTAGGGAAAAAATGCAAATAACATGTTTTCCTTGTTGGGCTTAGGAATTCTGTTCTCTGGTACATGAGAGCAGCAAATTTTGTTTTGATGGAGGGCAGAAAACTAGTAAGTTAGGAAACTGGAGGCCCATAATCTACAAAATGCGTAACCCCAAATCTTCTCTAGGTCTGCTGTCTAGGGAATGGCTTTCTAGGCGTCTGGAAGCTGCTGAAGCGTGCACAGACTGATAAATTGGGCATCAGCAAATGAGTCAGAAAATAACGTGTGTGTTGGAGTTTCTTAGGCACTGTGGCGAAGAGGAAAGTTATTGGTAACTGAATAACCACGTTATTCTGGACCATCTGTATCTGATGACTGATAAATGAAATTTGGTGGGTTAAGCTTTCAAAAGAGCCCACATCTGATGCCTTTCTGAAAAATACGCTACAAAAATGCTCCTGGTTTGAAATAACTTCTGGGGTATGAACTTGAACACCTTTCAAAAGTTTTTACAGCCATTTCTACAATTTCAGTAGCTTCAGTAAGATAATAATAGTGTTTTTGTTGGTGGTTGTTGTGATTTTTGTTGTTTTTGGGGCCCAGAAATTAGTTCCAGGTGTTTAGTGTGTGCGCACATGTGTCCTGCATACCTCTGACAAAGGTCTTTTTTTTTTTTTTTTTTTTTTTTTATATTCCTGGAATGAGTTCTTGATGCTGCCTCATAGCAAACTTCTTTGAGAGTGGAGAGACTGGGGTATGTCCTTAAAATAAAATCCCATTTCTGATTAACATAGTGAGTGTTACTAATGCTTCACCTACCCAGAACTTTTACAAATGAAGGTGGAAGTATTCGACACCTTAATGCCCAGGCACGTGTAGATGAAGTAAGCAAAGCATTAGTTCTTAAATCTTCTAATTCTTGCTTGAATTTTGCTAGACAATGGTAATGTATGAGAGGCCGGACTGTGTATGAAAGAGACAAAGATCTTGAAATTATAGTTAACGTCCCAAAATATCGTCACGGGCAACTTGGGAAGAACAAGTGCTGCATATTTCAAATGTAACAAATCTGTCTAGTTTTCAAAGGCTAACGCTTCCAACACTTCACAGAAGATCTTGCAAAGCACATAAAAGAGATGCATGGATTTTTGGAGTTGCTTCGGAAGGCCTGAGGTCAGCGAGTGTGCCAATCAATAACGGGAATTGATCAATCTTCCAGTAACGCAGAAGGACACAGTGAGGTTCTTGTCACTTAAGATAGTGGCAAAAACATCTTTGTTTTTTAAAGTGGGGGTAGTGTGTGGGTTCAGTAACTAGTTTGATGTGTAACGGCACCTTTTTTTTTTGTTTTTTTTCTTTTCCAGAATATCTGGGTGCCTTCTAGCAGCTGAACCTGCATGCTGTGGGCTCGCTCGCCTCTTTGAAAGGGCTGTCGTGCTTTCATCACGGCTTAGAGCAAGCTACTCCCTGTGTGTGAGGGGAATAGGGATAACGTGTAGTTCTAGAGAATGCTTTTTGAATGATGATTTGGTAGGGTTGTTTGCTGACTGACATATGGTCTGACATACGGTGCTATTTACCACCTCAGTGTCTGAACTTACAGGGAAATGGTTATTTATTTATTTATTTATTTTACATCTAACTCTATTAAGTATTTGTAGACATCTTCCAACAGTATCCTGGCCAAATCAATTTACAGTTTATTTTTCTTCTGTTTGTCCCATCTGTTTGTGACTGTTTCTTTTTTCTTCTTTTTGTGTTATAAATAGATTTCAGTATTTCAGAGGCTGAGGGTCTCAGGAATGGCTAACACTTGCAAATTGCTCAACTTTTACCTGCAGCCTTGGAAGTGTTAGGTTTGTCACCTTCCTATGAGATGGAAATGTATGCCAGGCTAAAAATTGCTCGGTAGTATGAAGTCTGGTGTTACCTCTTTCAAAGTCATCCTAGTTCTGTCCAGGAATAAAAAAAAAAAAAAAAAAAAAAAAGAAACAGTAATGGGGGAGGGAGGATGATGTCAGAGGTGTTTGTTTTTGCTGAAAATCTGTTCTAGGATGGAAGAGGGGAAAAATGACATGAAACGAGGTACCTTAAAGCCTAGGCAAAAGTATCTGTGGCCAGTGGAGCTTCTGGAAGAATACACTGCAGCTTTCAGCACTGGAAGATGCTGAAATGGAAAAGCTTTTCTTTGGATGCTTGCAGGATGACTCCTGGTACCACAGAAGCTGCTGTCAGAGTTCTCTTCCAGATGGACCTGTACAGGACTTGCAATGAGGCTACTCATTTGTTCATTTGTTTTATTACTACTTTTTCAACAACTGCTTTAAGTGTAGTCCCCTTAAGCATATGCGTAGCTGCATTTCTTAAAAACATGAGGACAAATGAAGCAAATGCTCAAGCATGGATTTATACCAGAGAGAGATGAAGAAAGGGCTTGAAATTTCTGGGGGAAATGTATACAAACAGTTTGAGAAGTTTTCTTCTATTCTGGTTTTACTTTTTGTCTTCCCTGTTCTCATTGGGAACAGTCTGATAGTTTTAATGGAAATATATATCCACATTTCTATCAGATTTTTTCCCTATCTGTCCCATGTCACTTTGAGTAATCAGTCACCTCACGAATGTTCACATTGATAGAAAGCAATGCTGGACTTCCTTGTTTTGTCTTTTTTTTTCCTCTTCAGCTTCTAAGGTTTTAACCAATAAATGTGTTATAAACTTGTTTAAACTGCTGTGTTTCATGCTTAAATGTATAGTTGGTAGATAAATTTGAAGCAAATAACTTCTAGCTTCCACCTATTTCAACTCTTTCCAAATATTTTCTACTTATATGAAGCTTTGTGAAGATTAAAAGTTCAAAACTGAAAAATCTGCGTGGATTTTTTGTTTACAAAATTGTTTCTTACAATGATTTTTAATGGAAAAGTTGTCAAGTATGTGAGGACTACAGGGTAATGCAAGGCAGGATGATGCAATGATTGGTGATGTGGTATGCTAAAGATACTAACGCAAATAGTAGAAGCAGATTTCTCCTGACATTGAAAGAGACAATTCGTAAGAGAACTGATTAGCCCCACCGTAAACACTTTCATCTATGGGTTGACAATGGAACTTCAGCGCTGAGAGAGGCTTTAACGAAGTACAGCAAGAAAATATGCCAAACTGCGAGCAAGTGGCTGTAGCTTTCCTCCTGCCCCGGGGCTGCACGCTGTCTGTGCTGGTAACGCCAGGGAAAACGAGAGCAATGCAGCAGGGACACAGAGACAGCACGGCTCGTGACAGGGGCTGAAGGGGCTCCAGCAGGTTATTGCATTAGCCCACTGCCTCACCTTACAAACCCCTTTGTAGGCATTTTGTTATTTTTTCAGCTGCAGGACTTAACAGGCATCGCTTAACAGGGCCTGTGTTTTGTTCTGGAGCCTGGGGTTTTTGGGGGTGGAGGGTGGTTGGATTGGTTTTGGTTTAAAACCTTTTTACCTTTCTAGTTGGGGGATAAACTAGAGAACCTGTTACGTGTGTGAAGCACTTGTTTGGTTTGTTTTTTTTCTCAGTCTTGGGCCCTGTCATTCAATTTCAGTGTTTCTGAAGTGAAAGATTGAGCTCTTTACTGTAAAATGTGTTAAGAAACCCTCTAAAATTTTGTTAAAGCATCTGGAAAATGTAATACAGAGCTCCACGCAGATAAAGATGTTAAGAGGCTTTCTTCACTGTATAAATTGTCCTCACAGAAGTGCTCCAGTGAGGGCTCACACATGTAGGTAAGCTTACAATGCAAACACAAGTGCTCGCCTTCTGTGGGACACACCAAACACCGCTTATTTGTCTTCTCCCGCACCACAACTTGGTTCTGGCCTAGGTTTGCCAAATGGGATTTCTCTGATTGTATTCAGAAGGATAGTTAGTGTTTTGAAATATGTCAGTAAGTTTTTATATGTGTGTGATCTTGCACAGGGAATGTTGTGCGATTAAAAACCTAGTGCAATAGTAAAATAAATAGCGCATAAACCTAGGGGTTTACTGCCTGGAAGACACTATTAGGAAATTGGTCTGCTACTCCTTCTTTTTCCTATGTGTAGTGGGATAGAAGATGCTCTTTACACAGGGTCTCGGAATTTAGTGGAGGTGAAAAACTCTCCACCAAGTGGGAGAGAGACTTCCTGAGGTGCCTGGTGTTCACCGAGCAAAGTGTAACCATCTGCTGGTACCATCAGGCCTGTGGGAATTCTGGTGAATGATTGTTTTGCTTCTTTGCGATGTAAATAGTGCTAGGACACTGCTAACCCCCTTCAGAACTGCACCCACACCCTCCCTGCTTTCTGTGGACTTCAGCAGCCCGGTCAGTAAAGCACCCAGGTGCAGAGCTGTGAGTGCCTAAAATCCCATCACTTGCAGTGCACGGTGCGCGCCCAGGAGGAGGAGGTGGATCTGCCAAGGCGCTGGCTGTCCTCAGACAAACTGAGTTGCCCATTTGAGGCGTCACTCATAACGCAGGAGTCAGCAGAGGAAATGTATTAGAGCTTCATCCCATCAGCTACCTGGTATTTTATTGCAAACCCAAACTTAGGGCAGCTGAGGTTCCTGCCAGAGCTCTCCTGGCCGTGCGGGAGCTGTTGGCCCTGCTGCCCACCTGTGTCCCACGTCGCTGCTGGGATGTGGCAGCGCAGCCCCGACCCGCTCCGGTGCATGGCGCTGTCTTTCAGTTATTGCTGTTACATTTTTTCAAAGTATTTGTCTTAGCAGTGTATCTAAATAAGATGTGGCTGAGGTGTCTCACTGATTTCAGGCAAGATAATTCTTTGTCAGACTCTGCAAAGTGTATTTCAGAGTATGCTAATTTGCTTTGGCAGAACCTGAAGGTTGGATTTGAACTTTTGTCTTGTGTGATGCTCTGAAAACAACCCGTATCGTTCAAAACTTCAAATTCTCAAATTGCTTCTCTAAAAAATAAATAAATAAATATAAATAAATCTAATTATTTAGCCTGTGTTATTAGAAGCTTTTAAAGGTTTTTTTTTTTTTTTTTTTTTTTCTCCCGTAAATGTAGAAGGGGGAGATGAAATGGCCGTGTTTTGGAAATGGAAATTAATCTCTCTGAAGTGTCTTTAGTAAGCCTTGCTTCGTTTTTGATGTCCATCCTTTGGAGGAATTGTTGACAAAGCAGTTGAAGGTTTTATCTCTTTTGATGTATGAACATTTGAGATCTCTTAAAAATCACTTTTACTTTGAATAGCCTCAAATATTACTTTGAAACAAGTAGAGCAGGAAAAGCAAATGACTGCTGAGACAAATTTCCTCAAGAACTTCCCATTCAGCCAAAAGAGAAAAGAGATTTTCATCTCGCATTCCTATTTTGTAGGAAGATGGATCAATGGAAGACCAACGCAGATGTGTCTGCACATGTGCCCCTTGTCAGCTTCTGATCTAGTGAAATAAATCACATGGTTGTAGTTGTGTTTTTCTTTTCTTTTTTTCTTTCTTTTTTTTTTTTTTTTTAAATAAAGCTATTGGTGCAAATCTGTAATGCACGTTTGTTGAAAGAATTTTATTTTATACCAATTAAAAAATAGGGGGCTGTAACTATATAGTATCAGTTCTCTGTACAGTCCATAAGGGGATGTTTGCTCCTTTTAACTTTAAGGTGCTTGGAGGAGATCTTGAAGATAGGACAGTGTTGTCACCTGACTCCTTTCTGTATTTCTGTGAGTGCATGGTGTTCTCTTGTGTTTCAAGCTAACCACAGCTCTAGTTCAGTTCTTGCAAATAACTATAATGTGCTGGTTTCTTCCTTGATTCCATACGTACTTTGGATATGCCTTCCTTGGTGTGGCAATAACCCTTTTTGTTGAAGTGGTAGAGATTACATAAACTGGAAAGAAGAAACACTGATTTTATTTTTTTTTTTAAATTAGGTATTTTTTTATTGTTCCTCTTTCCTTTGTTTCAAAAGCTAATTTTACAATCAAATGCTTAGTTTTTGCTTTTTTTTTTTTTTGTGGAAGTCTCAGAAGCTTTATTTGGTGGGACTGCCACTGAGTAGTAGCTGCAGTCCTTTGAAGAGCTGTCCTATGTCTTTTCATCAGTGATTGAAAGGTGAGTATAGGACTTAGAGCACTTGCTCTAAGAGCACAGTGCAACAGTCCAGAGTTCATTTTAGAAGAGTTAAAGGGAGACATGGTTTTATGGATGATGAGTACAGTCACATCTTAGACTTTGTCTTCCTCTTTCCTCTCTCTTTCTCTCTCTGTTCCAGGCTTTTTACTTGCATTGCTTTTTTTTTTTTTTTTTCTTTTAAAATTAGTATGTCTAATTGCAACACTTGTTAATGTGTTTTTGCCACTTTGCATAATGGAAATAAATCTCAGTGTATCTACCACTGAGCAGAAATATGCCAGTGATTTCACGGAGGGTGAAGGGAGGTGCCAGGACTTTTGCTGCTGAGCTGTCTCCTACCAAGGTAACTGGTGTTTAATTGTGTTTTGGCAATAGTGGGTACCTGTAATTCTTATTTTGCCAATAATAGATTGGGATTATAGATCTTTAGGGATAGGGTTAGAGGACTGAGTCTTTGAGTAAGTCGTTCTTATCCCTGCTGTTCCTGACAGCTGAAAAGTTTCTGACCGAGCCCACGTTTATGCTTGTTCAGCACGAGTACACTCTTCCCTAAGAATTACCATCTGTTTCATTTCTTCTGCATCTGTGAAAATTTGTATTTTATTTATTTATTTATTTATTTTATCCTTCTGGGTAGCCTTACTCTTATTTTAAAAACCTGTAGTAGATGATTAATAGTTTTTTTGTTTTGTTTTACCAAATACCTCTCACCGGTTCCTTCCATACCGCTGTGGCACCACAGCACTCCGTACAAGTACAGCGTAAAGCCACTTGGTGCCGCGAGGCCTGGCCTTGCATCTGTGCCTTCAGTAGCCTCACCGGGCGTTGGGCTCTCATTGCCAGCAGAGGGAATTCTGAACTTTTCCTCCTGCAGGTTTGCTGCAGCACGGGGCTGTGACAGTAACTGCGCTCGGGCATAGCCGGCACCCAGCTCTCCTGTCACGCAACAAACTCCTCCTATCGCACAGGGTTTAGTTAGCGTATTAAGCTGTGAGCCACCAAGCTCGTTCAGCTGCAGCAAGAGATTATCATCTTCTCAATGCCTCTTGCTGTCCCTCAGGCCTGCCAGACCCTTCGCACGTGCTGTCCCTCCTTACTCCAGCTGTGCTCCAGGTGAGGAGCATGGCCACAGAGGTGCTCAGTGCAGCCAGGCTGTGTTGAGAAGTCCCACGATGGAGTTGCAGCCAAAGCCGCAGCATTAAGAACGGAACCAGCAGTGGTATCAGGAGCATTAATGTTAGCTTCAGGGAGGATTGTGTTTCATTTTGTGTGTATCTTCCTGCAGCAGTGGTAGCTGGGCTCCTGCTGACTTAAAATTGTTCAATGTTTCTGATGAAGCAGGCATTATCTCGCAAAAACCAACACTGAAGTCAGCAACCATGTGGTAGTTAAAGGATTTCCCCAGTGCTGTAATTGGGGTCAACACAGGAAAACCTTGAGAGGGAATCCACCCCCCTGTAGTCTTAGAGAGGAATGCTCCCCTTACAAACAGGGATTTGCTAACAGCTAGGTCTTTGGTATGCTGAGTAAGACAATGTAAATAGTAATTTATTTATTTATTCCCCAGGGGGTTACAGCTCTCTGCCTTTTGGTGGTATTTTTAAAAAATAAATTTTCGTTTGGGTGGATGACTGAAGTTGATTGTTGATGATAGCTGGCTGTGTTTCCTTTTTGAACTGATAAAGCACCGCTCTTTCACACTGCTTTTAAATACATTTTTTCTTTCGTTTGAAGAACATCTTTCACCTTACAGTTTGTGATGTGCAGTTTTGGGAACTTAATGGAATGAGCATGGCAGGGCTTGAAATGAAACGGTGGAAGAAGTTCCCTGGCTGAAGGTTGTTGATGAAACAAATGAATTCATCTCTGTGCCAGCGACTGATGTTAATGTGGTGCTTTGGAAAGGTAGTTAGCTTTGATTGTGTTTTTCAAGGAAGTACCAGTTAACCTGTGACCTTAGAAAGACAGTGCTTTCATTTGAGCTGGAATGTCCTAAATAACATCTCTCAGAACCTGATCAAGGAGGGAGTTTTGTAATGAACTGGCTGAATGAATGGTTTGGTGACTGCGGGTGTTCAAGCAATATGTTGTCTCTAAAAACCAATGTGTGCTTATTGTAAAGCTTTTTTGATTAACTTGCATTTTATCGCAGGTTAGTAAGAAAAACCCCCTCTCCATCTCCTTCCCAATGTTAGCAAGTGGATACAGACAGTTACTCTGATTTAAGTAACGTTTTTCTCTACTTTAGCAGGGCAGAAGTTGCTCAGAAACTTAAAGAATTTTGTAACATTTTCAAATAAATAGTTTTAAGAGATGGTCTCCATCACATTAAAACCATGAAAGACTGGGACTGAAGATTGCTGATATTTTCAGCAAAATCAAGTGCAGGGGCAGAGGAGGTGAGACAGGTTCGTTCCAAGTCCCTTTTCCTTCTTGCACTGTGAAAATTAAATGTTCTCTTACAAGTTGTTTTCGATTGCACTTACAGGGAGGAAAAAGCAGAAGAAAAGACTTAAATCCTTTGGATGTTTTGATGAGACACTTGCTTTGCTCCCGAGCCTGTTAAGCAGCACACTTGGTGACATAGGTTTATTTAACCATTTTTTTTCTTTTTCCTGTTTTCTTTCCTTTACTAATAAACGACTTTGCTGTGTCTAGGTAAAATTATTTGATCATCTAGTTTTTAAAATACATTTTTATAGATCCTTTGTGTAGCACATCTGCAGCCAAAGAGAAGCTAGCCAGCCACTGCATGTGAGGTTGGGTTCTTCTGAGCTACAGTGGTGACACCAGACAGGGAGGGCTCTGAAGGGCACTAAGTGGGTTTTGGTACAGCTTTATTTACAAGCCTTCGCACTTCTGAAGGTGCCGAAAACCAAATGTTTCAGCAACAATTTGTTTCATACACACTGTTCATTGAAATTGCAGATGCACTTGATTTAGGACAGTGTTCTGACACTTGCTGAGCTCTCAACACAAGCAGCCCCACTGATGTCACGGGAACTACTGGATTTAACTTAAAGCATGTGCTGAGCTGAAATAACATGTGATACAGAATATCAATGAATTTTGTGAATTTTAACCTGTTCCTCTGCACTTCTAGAAGTAAAGGGCATCTCTTTCCATGCTTGCTTTGCAGCTTGGTTATTCATTTTTGTCAGTGTTTTGAGATTTAAATTTCTTTCTTTAAAAAAAAAAAAAGTAAAAACAAACAAAACAACAACAAAAACCTGGTAGTTCTTCCCCTTTTCTGTTTTTAGCTTAACTACATAGAAAAGACTTTATGAAGATAGTTATTTAAAAACAAAAATAAAAAAAATCAACATTTATTTTTGTTTGGGAAGCAAGCTGAGCAGGCACATCTTTCAGAGGACCATCCATACCTAGTGTATGGAGTTGAGACAATTTAGATTACAACCATGCTGTGTTGGTGACTCCACCGTGCGGACCTTTTGCTGCTTTCTGTGACCCTTGCTCTTTGCCTGCAAATTGAAGATGGCTTTCTCCTCCCATCTTTTGCAATAGCAAGCATTCAAGGTTATCCCCTCCTGCTGCACATATCCTTGAACATTGTTCTCTCTTCTGCAAACTTTCGCTTTCCTAGGGAAGTCAAAGCTCGCTCCTTCCTCCCCAGCAAAGCCGCAAGCTGTGCTGTCTGCTGTTATGACACCTGTAGTGAAGAGCGCTTGAGTCTCACATTGTGCTGCTCAGACATGGATTGTGAAGCTCTTTGCAGATGTGACAAATACAGATAGTCCCACTTCACAGACAGGCAGAATGAATTTCCCTAAAGGCACTTGTAATTCAGCATTAGATCTGGGCAAATACTTTTGATCTGAGGCCCAATTCCAGTTATTCAAGAATTCATCTGGTAGGTGACCAGGAGTAGATACAGCCATATAGTGGTGCAAATGCCGTATCTGTATGGTATGACCCTGATACGTCGCCGTGCAGCATTATGTGTAAGTACACTCAGTAGGTGCTGAAAAACTGTTGGAGGTTTTGTTGAGCCTTGGAGGCTGGTCTGTCCCTGTGCTTTAGTTATGCTGAAGTCTAGGCCACAGCAGTAGTTCCCCTGTACCCCTTTAAACAAGCCAAATTTTGAAGCCTACATTGTCTGGCCATGCCTCTTTAAATGTAGATTATTTTATCTGACAAACCCTGGATTTTGGCTGCACCTTCTCTTCAGCAACTTGTGTATCTAAGAGGTCACTACTTGAGCGTGAGAAAAAGTGGTTTATTGAATTGCAAAAGAGCATGCTTGTCTCTTTGAATTCCTTTGAGAACAGCCCTACCTTACGTGTAATGCTGTTCTGAATTGGCCCCATGCATTTGGCAAGCACAAATGGAAGTGGGTAGCAGAGCCAGCACATTGCACTAGCTCTCCTTAGAGCTGGATCCTGAAGGCTGCTGTGTCTTTAGGTTTCACTGCAGTTGCATCATATCATATTAAATTTACCAAATATGTGACTGTGTGGAAGTAGCTGTTATAGTCCATTTTATGTCAGTGTTTTTGATGGTTTAGAATTTTTCACCTTATATTCACGTTGAACAAATCCTGGCATCGAAAAGTTTTTGGTAAGGTAGAATTAATATATGCCCTGAAGCAAATACATTAGAAATGTGAACTTTCTGATCCCACTGGAGACATACTTTTGTTTAGCACATTGTAATTGTGATCCACGTTCCATAAATATTGCAGTGGGGATGCTAGATCAAAACAAGGGTGGCACTTTATGGTATGTCAGCATGAAGTGATTGCCTCAATTACAGAAAAAAGAGAAGAAGAACATATATTGAGGGGAGAATTCTCAGTATTGCTATACAATTGAGCATTCATTTATGCTTCCATTGAAGGCTTTAGGAAAACTTAACTTAATAGACCATAAAGAAGCACCAGGCACACAGAACTAATAGAAAATAATTTCAAATTATTGCCTGGAAAAAGAAAATATGTACATTTCCTTTCTTTCCTGGCTGTCCTCCAGCTGCTGTTGGTAATAGCAAGATAAACTCCGCTGTTTGGGCAGAGAAGGAATTACGAGTTTGATCACATGATTATTCCAGCTGCAAATATATTTGTTCAGGGACTTGCAGTCATTTTGGTTTATTGCACAGAATTCCTTTTCTTTCACTGACCTCTATCACTTGCTGCAGATGAGATCTTCGCACCTTGCCTCCTTTTTGTTGGGCGCACACATGCGTATAACGAACCCCTTCTCTGTGTTCAATTCAATGGGTAATGCATGGAAATATACAGACTTTCATCTGCTCATAAAAGCAAGCGTATCTTGGCAAATGGGGCCTGGAGGCTTAGAAATAAGATGTTTCCCTGCTTTAGTTCAAATAGAAAGTCTGAGCAGCACAGCTTTTATGATTTCTATATGGCACACTTTCTGTGTTTAAAAGCTACAGCGAATATGAAAGCATCGTCATTACTGGCAAACTAATCATGCCAAATTTATTTGTCCTTTCAAAGGCTTTCTCTAATTGAGCTGTTAGAGAAATTGGTTATCCAGAAGATACACAACAGGAAATAATAAAACCAATTTTCTTCGGGGAGTATTTTTAATTCATATGTTGTATATTTGATACTCAGAATTAAATAATGGGGACAGTAGTAACTGCAGACAGTTCCAAAGGGAAATCTAAACAAAGGATAGGAATTTCCCTCCTGAAAAATAAATTTCTAGGCTTGCAAATCAGTCCTTTTTTTAGTCCCAGGTTGATATTTAAAATTTATTCAACTTTGCAGCAGCATCTTTGTTTTCAGACATTGTCTGCCAAGTGCTATCCTGGAGTTAAGTTACCTTGGCAGTGACTTTCAACTGAAACATTGAAATTTAATCGAGGTCTCTGTAATTTTGAGTACTTGACTTGCTTCAGTGAACTTTTACCAAAGAAAGGTTAGAGATTTGCTCCCCAGCGTAAGTCGGTTCTTTGCTCTCTCTCAGCATCTTGTTCTTTAGTTTTAGTACTGAATTTAAATACTAGTCTTTCATACCTGTGCCCTGCAGATAGGACAATGCATCCACATGGAAAAATAGGGGCAAGGAAAATGAAGCTCCAGAACTAATCACAGATAAGTTTGTTATGGGTGGTTATTTTAGTTTTGATGAAATTACCAATGTGGTAACTTGAATGTTTGGTGATTGGAAAGATCCTTCTCAGATTGATTGCTGCTAACATACATTTTAACTCATTCATATTGAGTGCAGTGATGAAAATAGAGAAAATCAACTGGAGTCCAAACCAGAGAAACAACCAAAGCATTACTCTAGTGGGACAGTGTTCTGTGTTTCATTGCTTATTAATACTCATTTAGTTCAGTGCACTGATGCACGCTGTAACTGAAACCACATGAGTGATGGTGTTCAAAGCAGGGAAACGGTCCAAGTAGGGCATTTAGAAGTAAAATGTGATTTGTGCCTGATTAGCTGCTGTATCCAACACAAAGTTACACGCTCACAAGTAATATAATTTAAAGGGCCTGGACATACTGCCTAAACTGTTCCAGTTGGATGCTTGCATTTGGTGTTTTTGTGAAAATCGTCTGATGTGTGAAACAGCAGTTACCATGCTTAGTGCTTTCAGTTCTGTTGGATGTGCAAGGCTTTTGCAAGTCGGGATACGTACATTCAGATGTCAGCTTGCAATTAAAGCTTGGAAATTACCTCATGGGATTGGAAGAACTTTGCTTTTGTATTAAGTGATGTCTATAAATGACTTTACATGAACATATGGATAATATATAATAATCTTACTAGTACTTTATTTTTGAGTCTCTGTCAGTGTCACTCTCTACACTGTTACCAGTCATGTTTTGAAAACAGTGTATGTGCAGTAAGGTGCCTGTGTCCTGCAAGCCACAGGCTGGGCACTCCTGCACTGGGTGCACCTGATGCTAGAGCAGCTGCAGCGACGTGTGTGCCAGCTTTGGATGGAGAAATCGTTGCTGAGGTTTGTGGGCCAAATTGCCAGAGTTTTGGAAAGTCAGATGCGTGGTATGAAAGAGAAGAAAAATGGTTAGGCTGGGGAAGGAAAGTAATTTGGTAAGCTGCTCCCTTTTTCTCAGTAGTGCTCTCCCTCTGCACCATGGCCTTACACTTCGGTTGTACTGGTCCCAGTGATGGACACCCTGCAGGCTGTGTCTTTGTGTGCAAGCCGTCCCTGCCATTCTTCATTAGATAATGCTTTCAACTAACGCTGTGCTATCTGTGTGCTGCCTGTATAAGAAGCTCGAGAAAACCTACTTAATTGTAAAATAGATTATAATCGTTTGAATGCTGCTTAGCTGGGTGATGCAGCTCCAAATTTTAAGGTGATTTAACAGCAACAAAAATCTATGTTGGTTAAGCTGCAGAAGACAGGTGTACGTAATCTCTTCTTTCCAAAGTCTTTTCATTGTATTTGTTTTTAAATTGCGTCTTTCCTTGTGCTTGAGATTCTGACTTTCATCTATGTTTTATCTTGGTCTTCTGCAAAGTACGTAATTTGTAAAACTGCAGTTATGACCTTAGCGCAGGGATTGGAATGTGTTTTCTACTCTCATAGAAAGGCTCTCCCTAATGAAGTCTCAATCCATTGCTCTCTGTTAACTCAGACTTCTGGAAGTAACCATCTTGTATGCAGTAGCTGGAAAATAAATAGAACAAGTAGTATCAGAAATCTGTGGGGACTAAGGTGGAAAGGTCATCACCAGTGTGGCTTGTTTACCCCTGAAGCTTAAATTGTAAGGTCCTGAACATGCTGTTAAACTTCAGTTAAACAGTACTAATAAAGGGTAACAGCCCTAAATGCTTTTGTATGCAAGATGTGTATTCCTTTCATGAAGGCCATCTGTTTTTAAACACAGAAATGACTAAAAGTGCTGTGTGCCTCAGAAACTTAATCTACAAAATACGCCAACAAAACATAGTCTCCAAAAAGTATATTTCTGTCAATTAAAACTTGAGGCTGGGAGTCAGTTGTGTGTTATAGTCCTGAACATACTGTTGAATGGCTATTTGGTTTTGGGCAGCCTTTTTGTGAGTTGATATCTTGACCTGTAAAAAAGGATGGGGTAATGGGGGGGATTGGCCAGAAAAAAAAAAATCAAAACCAGGAAGGCAAGGAAAGGAATTATAAGGTTCATTTGTGTAATGTCAAAAGATCCTTAGGTAGAAATATGATGCTTGGATTTTGGAAACCAAGCATTTCAAAATGACTTTTTCACATAGCTTTGAGGCCTGCCTGTAATTCGTTGGGTTGAAGATCACATCCTTAATTGGAAGTTGAAGCTGCTGCTCTTTGGTGATGCTAGGTACATTGGTAAAAACGTGCCGGCAATGGCATGCAAGGTCTCCGCACTCTGATGTTTTGCTACGTCTTTAATTCTAATGAAGCTTCCATGTATTTCCTTACCCTTGTGCCATTATCTGTTGTTTTGGGACATAGTGCAATTATGCAGTAAGAAATACAGATTGCATTGAGAATAATCAGCATTTATTGCACCATGTTTCAAGAAATATTACGTATTCAGAACATTGATGCAATTTGTTCCCAGTTTCACGGCAGCTGAGACCGTTTGAAGGAGGTACTACGTAGAGTCAGGCTGCAAGCATGCTGGCACATTTCATAAAGATATGGGTATTAATTGAGCCTGTTTTTTATTTACAATCCAGATTAACTGTTTTCTTGTGTAATTTTTCTTTCTTTATTGTTTCCCAGTGGTTAAATCCCATCTTTCTTTCCACTGAAGAGAAGCACAGTAGCAGTGGGATGCAGTATGACTAAAAGGTAGTAAGAGGGGCAGGGGATGACACGGAGTTCAGCTGACTGTGGTGCTCTTCCCTTATCCTCAATTTATACTGAATAACAGCACAGTAGATGAGACACCTGAAGGAAACAAGCAAACATGCTCCCAAACCAGAGCATTGTGAATTAGTATCTCCCAGTCACTGCATTCACATGCCTTGTCAGTCCAAAAAGCATAGCTAGGTTATTATTTAATGTAAACTAAATGTCTGTGAAGGTGTGCTCCTCCTTCCAGTCTGTAAAGATAACTGAACCAGTGAATTTCACAGGTTGGTCCTATTATTCCTTTTTGGTGGATTTTTGGTGGAGCTAAACCAGTTGAAGACTTAATTCTTCGTGTGTCTGGATAATGGTGTCTAGGACTACATAGCAGTCTTAGAAGAACCACAAACAATGAATACGTTTGTATTAAACATTGCTAAATGTTCTGTTGTGATTTTTATAGTGTTGGTGAATTTATAAATTGTTTAATATGTCACGAGTTGCAAAAATGACTGAATTAAAGGCTGCACAAGATATTTCTATTGAGTAGAAGTTTTGTCTTAAGCGGCTGGCATGCCTGGAAAGTACAATGAATTCTTATTTCAGCTTTGGACTCCAAGTGTTGGAAAATCCTGCAGATGCTTTGGAGCAGTTTGTGAGATCCCAGATCTTCTGGGCATAGGAGGTTAAGGCATGTTGACCAGAACTCTTGAAAATTCTGCAGTTTGTTCATTTTGACTGTGGCAGAGTGAAGAGAATTTTCTAACCGAGTTTGCTGTGGTTAAAATCCACATCTATCTCTGCAAAGCATTGAGAGAGATCAAATGTGACTGTGATGTGGGAAGGGCTACTGGGCCCGTCTGTTCAGTAAGAGCAAGGGGGGTGGGAGGAGTGAATAGAAAAAGCGGTTTTTAGCCTCAGAAAGTCAGATGTCCGCCTGTCCGGGCCTTGAGGCACCGCTGAGCCCCAAGCAGCCCAGTTGGGGCCCAGGTCTGGGCTGGCCGTGACCGCCATCTTAGGGGCCGTGCCCCTCACCTCACAGGGCTCCCCCAAGCGGCCTTGCTGGTCTCACGCAGTGCCGAATGCCTGACCTAGGATATAATTTATTTTAGCGGGCTGTCTTTCAGAAGCAATACGCAAACTTATTTTGCTCGAGTAGTTTGTAATGGATTTTAACATTTCAACAGTTGAATTGGGCCTGTGTGTGTAACCAACTCATCAGAAGCGGTGACCTTTTACTTTCAAAAGGCCTTATTTAAAAGCCTATCTCTAGTTAGCCTGCTCTCCATTTTTCTTAACTTGTGTTACCTCTGAGTGCATAGAACCGGGTTCAGCCACTGATTGCTTCTAATAGTTGTGTTGGCAGAAGTGGCAATCTTTCCAGAGAGCGCTACTCCAGCAGTGTTTGTGTTAAGCCTCTCGCTTCCCCCGCCCCCCCGCAGCTTTAATTCCAAATCAGCATCCTCTCCAAATCTGCTACTGCATTTTGTTAATCCTAAGAAGCTGAGCGTGTTTTTTTTTTTTTCTCCTCCAGAGGAATCTTAATTATTTTTGGTAGCACATACGTGGAAAAAAATGAAGTAAAAATCTCTCTTCCTCTAGTGTGAACGTGAAGTCATCGCTATTGTCAACTCTCAGTGGGTTACTTGCATATAAATAAATTAAAGGAGGGGGGAATAATCTTTTGTTAACGGTGCATTCTGTTACTTGTGGCTGCTATGGTAACAGATGAGGGAGAGACATGCTTGCATGGTAAAGCTTAATGGCAAAGCAGCAGAATGTAGCGATGAATTTAGCAGGAGGAAGAAGGGAAGAGAGCACAAATCCTTTAGCAATGCTGCGAAATGAGTCACCAATTAAGCCACAGATGGGGGAGGACTTCCACATTTATTTACAAATGATTTAAACCGTGTTTTGTTGATTATATTTAGAGCAGGAAGAAGGACAGTCTGGAACGTAGGGGAGCAGTAAATTAGGTGGTATTGTTGTTGTGACTGTTTAAGTGCAGTCCTGAATGACTTTTGTGACTGTGGACCTTGCCAAGAAAAGTCAGTGGGCATTCCCCCTGCCACTTTTTTAAAGATTTACATCTGTCGAGGTGAATTTTCCTATTCTATCCTGTTAGGCTGAAAGGGAAGGTTTTTAACCCTCTCTTTCTTAAGAGGATAAAGGGTGACTGTTTTGACTTTCCTTTTTCTTCTATGCTTTATTAGTATAAAGCATCTCTTGCACACTTCAAAGCTTTGCCAGAATAGCAGGCCAAGTCATATATCTGGATTGAGTTATGAAGGGAGGATTTTATGGGAAAGACCGCAGAATGTCATCTTGTGCCATGCCTGGCTTTAGGTAATACTTTGAACTTGATAAATGTGATGAACCTGATTCTGTGCGTAGTTGGTTAGTAGAGCTTTTAAACTCGAAAACTTCTGTGGAGCGATGTTTTTTCTTTTTCCCCACGTATATTCTGGCATGATTACTACCATGCTGAAGTACAGAGAGTGATTTCTTTGAGCTCTTGGGGAAAGTACTTGTCATCTCAAGTTTTTCTTGGTGAAACATCAAGAGAGCATTATAATTACTGCTTCAGTGGGAGGCTTTGTGTCAAGCAGACAGTTCCGGAGCACAGAATCTTTTCTGTAGAAACTTCACCTGAAGCTTTAGTTTTGTGGATGTGATGCAATGGAAGTGGTTCTGAAAGTTCGTAAACAGGTTCTTGACTGTCAGTAAACGCTGCTAGACCATATGAATCTTACAGCTGTGAAGTTTAATGGTGCAGGGCTTTCAGAAGTGCTTGGGGGATGGAGTAGAACATGACAGGGAAGGCAAAGGAAGGGGAGGTGCGAAAACAAGTGAAATGTGGGATGAGTTTGGAGTGGAGGATGTTGAGAAGGCTGTCAGAGGAAGAGTTAGAGAAGGGACAATAGGACTTTAGTTTAGAGGAGATATGAGAACACAGGAGGAAGACCTTTCACTAGCAAAGTTAGAGGTGGATGAAGGATCTTGTGTGAAGAGCATTTTGTCCAGACTAAAGGACAAAGAAACAAACTGGCATTCAACAGCTGCACTGTTAAGAGGGGAAATCATTGATACTGTGAGTGGTGCTTCCCTCTTTAAAGTGCTAGGGAAGAAGTGAACAAGATATGTAAGCAGAAAAATGCCTTGTTTACTGCAGATACCAGCTGTACAGAGGGAAGTGCCTTTGTGTACCCTGAAAGGGTATCCTACTACGACATGCTTCTGGAGATGGCATCAGCACTTTCAAAAGCTTGCATCTATATCGTCTGTTTTCAGAGATTGGTTTCTTTAATTAAAAAGACAGAACAACATGATGTGACTATGTCGAAGCTTGGTATGGGCTTTTCTGGTTTGTTTTGGTACTGCACTTCCTGCCTGTAACCAAAAGCACAACATCTAGGCCTGCTTGATGAGGGTAGAAATGGATGGTGATTGGAACAGGGGAAAAATAATGAACTGCGATGGGAGAAAAAAACAACAAAACAAATCCCCACAATTTTTATGTATTCTCCAAAACGGTCATAAATACTACTATGTTAAATTTGGGCTTTTAGTACGTTCTGTGAACTTCTTAAAATTAATACTGTGTCACTGGCATGCAGGGAGTGTGTCCTTGCCATCCTCAGCAGTTTGTGAAAGACGTGAACTTTTACGAAGTGAGAAGCTCTGTGGGACCTTGTCTGTCCTGCGTGGTTATCCCACCCTCTGGGGAGAGAGGGAGCGGTTGTGCCGATTTCCATTTCAGGACAGGCCTTGCAAAGGAAATACTCTTGGGTCCTTTGCAGCCCAGTTCTGGTTGAGAGAATAGCCTTATTTTGCAGGCTTCTGGTTTGAGAGGTGTCCTGAAGGATAAAGCTGAAAGGCGTCATTGTAGCGTTAGTCCTGCCTGAGCTGAGGAAGCCAAGCCAGCGTCTTGCCTGCAGCATCCTTGTTAGTCTTAGAAATAAACTCTTGTCATTGTTTAAAGGAAAGTCCTATTAAATGATGCTTTTCAAGCATCGAGTGATTAATAGTAATACTTTAGAATATTGCAACCATTTTGCTGTTTCCTTTCTCAATTTCACTAGTACGAACTATATTTCATCCCTAGACACTTTTTTATTTTCTGCTCCATAAACCAACATAATGCTGAATAGTTGATTTGAGCAAGAAGCACCTTGTTAAAGGTGATGGTAAAATGAAGGTAAAGTCAGGGTAATTTCCTTGCCTCTGACAAAGTGGTCCCTGTTGTTCCTGAGGTGGTTATACAATTTCTACTAAGGTTGGCTTTATTCCCTGAGAATTGTAAAGGAAAATTATTTCTGAAGTGTTGGGACTTTTGCCTCCAAAATAATTTAAACTGAACCACATTTCAGGTAAGATTTTTAAAATGGAGTCTTTTGTATTCTACATTCGTTTTGTTACAGCTGGTGACTGCTCAGCTTTTGCATGGAGTGGATGTAGGATGCCCAAAGTTTTGCTATTCTCTTGGTGGGCCTCAGTCACATGCTAGTTTTGGATGCCGGGCAAAGGAGTGAAGCCAGGTATTGAGAGAGCTTAAGCGTTACGGAAGGATTGCACTTGTGGCATGCGGTGTTACTTCTAGCAGGTGTATACGTTTAATTCTTTGAACCTGGTGTTTTATGATGACTGAGTTGTGAGATCAAGGAGTTGTCTCTGTTCTGGACACGGAAGGGCAAAAGCATAGAGGAGTTAAAAGTGTAAGCACTGCCATTTGCTGGGAGATGCTCAGTAAAGTCTTTCCTGTGTCAAACAAAAAGCAAATGAAAAAAAAGAGTCTAGCACCTGGAATAGAACAGGGCTGCTCTGCTTGTAGGCTGTGCTGTGCTGAAGCTACTCTCATTTACTAGCAAGAATCCCTCTGTTGTCATTGTAATGCTGGTAATGAGTTGGAACAGAAAATGTTCGCTTCCCACTTTGTGGTGATTCCCCCAGAATTTCGGCAGTTCTGAGCAACTATTGCAAGCAGAGCTTGCTGCCTCTTTAAGGCTGCCTCTGTTGGGAAGTTCAGGTTTGGACACTTAATACAGCACTTCGGGATTTGGGGCTTTGGCTGTTTTGTTCATTACTGGAATGAAGGGACAGTGCATCAGGAGCTGTCCTGACGGATCCTGATTCTCTTGTTTTGGAGTTTATTAATTTTGACTTCCAATTCTTCTGACTAAGAGATCTGCAGTTACCTTAGCTTTCCTGCATTCGGATCTGTGCCGGCACTGCGATTTGTTTGATTGTTGCATGGCCAGGCTCTCGGGCTTGTGCTTCCAGAGGGCTTTACCGCTTCATCAGCTCCCTGCTGGGGGCTGGCAGGGAGCATAGGCAAGGTGAGGTCAGATCGCAGCCCAGCGGCTGGCGGTGGGAAGGGCCAGGCGTGAAGGAGGCAAAGGAATTGGACCTTGGAGGCCAGGAGGGTTGGCTGTGCTGCCGAGAGGCAGGCTTCTTGCCCCAGTGCTGGGGAGGAGATGCAGCTTGTGAAGCAGAACAGACCAGTGCGTAACAGAGGTGGAGGAGGACCGGCTGCCTGCTGCTCCTTCGGGAGCTGGCGGCTGCCCCGTGCGTTTCTGGAGCGCTGCGTGGGGCTTGGGCAGGCGGCTGCTGTGTCCTGACAGCTCCGGGGAGGTTTGACAAGATCAGCGCTAAGTAACAGTCCAGATCTTTTCAAACCGTCTGAAATGGGGGTGGACAACTCGGTGCCTTTAATAGCTGTTTGCTCCCTACAGAAGGGGAACAACTATTTTTGGCTCCTTGTTGTCATTGACCTCTAATCCTACAAACGAAAAACTATAGGACAAAGAAATTGAGCACCATAGCATAAACATTGTTCACTAAGTACAAAGAGCTCCCTTTTACCTGGCAATTGCCTAACATACAGGTATAGAAGTACACCTGGAAAGCCTTAAATATAAAAAAAAATTGGGCAAGATGAAACATGGCAAAAACAATTTTGCCTGAACATGTTTCAAATTCCCTCCTGAAGAGAATGCGTATATACGTTGCTCTCAAGAAACTCTTAAGTGTTCCTGCATCCTTCACCGCTTTCAATCAGCTGGTGTTTCCAGCTGGGCTTTGTAGCTCTCAGGAATATTTTATGTTGCCAGTAAGAATGCCTTATTTTTATTTTGTGTGTGTTCAGAGTCCACAGGTAGTAAACTCCGGCTGTAATATTGAGGTGTACATGATATGTGAGGCACACGGCTTCTGTATTTATTTATTTTTCTTAGCAAATCATGTGATTGTTTTCAGATGTATTCACATGGTTGGCGTGGGATTACAGTTGCGATGCCCTCGAGATTTGACGTTACTCTCAGCATAAAACTAAAGTCTTCTATGGAGCTGTTAACTGTCTCAGTGCCATCCAATAGGAAGGTATAGAGGGCAAAAATTCTCTTTATTTCCATACACAAGTTTAGAACATGTCTTTGGGGGGAAAAAAGAAAATACAAAAATCAAATATCTGGGGAAAAAAAACAACAAACCACCACCAACAAACAAACAAAAACCCCTTGCAAATCCTGAAAGGCATTGCACCAGCCGACCAATTATTTCTAACTTTTGCTGGTAATAAGACATGAAGCTATGAGATTGTTTTTGTGTTAACTGCTTTGCTTTGTTCTTCTAATGTAATTTTAGCTGTGAGAAAGCACTGCTGAAACTCTAAAATACCACATAGCAAATTATATGAAGTATTGATCTTCAAGTCTAGCAGGGATACGAAGTCGTTGGGAAGATTAGGCTTTTCTGGCAGCACATACACTCATGTACATCTGGTGCTTTCGTAGTTACCGGGCCCCAAGGTGTGTCTGTCCCTCATATCCTTGGCTCTTTTTGATAGGAGACGAATTCTAGCCAGAATAGTTCTTAAGTTTTGAAGCTTAACAAAAAGGCCAGACCTGCTGGTGCTGACTGTTGCTTTCTTACAAGCGTGGCTTTCCTGGGGAGCACTTGGGGGTGTTCAGGAACACTCAGAAGATTGTAGCAGGGCTCCAGAATGAGGTAGTGAGCTTTTACTTTTTCCTTTCCTTTTCTTTCTTATTTATTTATTATTTTTTTGGTACAGGAAGGGGGAGGAGGAGGACCTAACTTTGTTTTCAAAAGGCAATTTCATTATTAAATGCAAATTTTATGCATTTCTTGGATAAAACACGTTCACCAGTTTCTTATCTTTGTCCCTCATCAGAAGTAGATGTTTCTTAGCTACAAAACTGGGGCAGTAATGCAAAAAGAGACTCTGCAGTGGAGCCCTTTGCAACACAGGAAAAGTGTCTTGTCCAGACAGAAGAGCAGAAGATCTTTTCAGGTCAAGATATTAACTTGTAATAATAATTTGCAGGGCGTGGTGGTGGTGGAAACGAAGTGTGGAGATTGGTGAGAGATGCCGCTAATGCTGATCTGTACAGTCCCGATGAGGCAACTGCTGGTTCCTTTGTAATTAGCAGAAATGATAGTGCAACTGCCTCGAAACAATTACACTGCAAATAAACAATCTGTGCCATCTAAGAGGTGTTTATTGTCATAATGGAAATTAATTTCAAAAGCTTCAGGCAAAGCGAAAGCAGCGCTGCTGTGTGGCACATACCACCGCGAGGTGTTCCTCCTCCAGCTCCCGGCCAGTTCGCTCTCATGGAAATGAGTGGCGTGCTTTTCCTCCATCAGGTTGGCGACACACAAACAGGTAATTTTGATCCATTAGCCTTAGTGCTGTTGTGCTTTGTTCAGTGGCAGGTTAAAAATACCCCAAAGGAGACAGAAATATTTTATAATTACTAAGCCGTGTGCTGCAGGGTGACATGGATCGTGCAGGTACTGCTGTGTGTGGACGGTAAGGACGCTGATGGATAACGTGGGAACCCAGGTCTGCAAAGCAAACAGCGTAGAAGCTTTGGGTTTTTGTTTTTTATTATTTATTTATTTATTTATTTAAAATATTAATTAATTCTGCAGGAATTTCTGGTATCAGTTGACCTTCTGATGGTTGAAACTAGTCTGTAATTGGGCAAATGCTTGTTCCGGCAGCAGCGAGTCTAAACAGCTCGTGCTTCTTGCTGTTGTCCTTGCAGTTATGCTGGTGTGATCGTTTTAAAGCTGTAGACAAAAGCAGATTGAGGTGAACTGCCTGATCTGGATGAGACTCTTTGGACTTCCCTTAGTTCAAGCAGTTCCTGTTCTAACTCCCCTCTTCCAGCTGTTCGTGCATCTAGCTGTCTGCTCCCGGTTAAGGCAGCACAACTATTTCTGGAAATTTTCAATGAACTGGTTCAGTGGGCGGTAAAAATAACCACTGGGGAGGGTGGGAGCCCTTACATTTCAACCTGGTTTATTCCATTGCCCTGATTATCTTTCTTGCTAAGATAAGAAAGTGCACCTCTATGGACACTTCTATAAAGCAGGGGTATGGTGAATGGCTGACCGACGGGGATAAGTGCATTTAGGAGGCCGGTACTCCCATGCAGTATGGTGACACAGGCTGGGATGCAAACTGCTAGACTTCTTTCGTTTCTCTTGTTCTCACTGATGGTTTACACGTGCTGTTTGCCTGCTGCCATGCTCTACTCCTGGCACACCTGTTTCTTCTGCTGCTGCCCTGCAGTCTGAGACATAGTTATGGAAAACTTCCCCAGGCTGCACAATGAGCCTGAAGGCTGGAGATTAAAGGGAGCATCCCTGCTCCTGTGCAAGATCAGTGTTACTTTTATACAGAATGTAAATCCTCCACGATCTGCTTTGGGGAGTGATAAAGAGCCTCTTGGCCTGTTTGCCGAGTGTGAAGAAGTCAGAGTTCTCCTCTGAGTGAGATTCATCATAAGCGATCGTAGGTTTGAGTTAATGTTACTGAGGTGAACAAACTCCTTATAAAACTGCTCTGGTGCATGGCTATATGTAAGCCCTTTAATACCAGCTGAAATTATCTCTGAGAAGACAGCTTTCTGTCTCCTCAGGGGTCTGGCTTGATAGATCACATCTGGGGATTGAAATGTTGTACCGACACTTGCTGCAGACGGCCCTAACCATCGCTTGTGGCTTGTCGTTGTGCATTAAGCTTATTCTAGTCCTTGTAAAATCAAGGGAGAAACAGCCAGCGTACTGCAATGGGCATGATGCTTTATTGAAATACTTTCATCAGAATGTCCAGGAGTTGCTCTGTTGTCTTCCTGTGATGCCGAGGATTTTCACTTTGGAAACAGTTTAAACTGGAGCGAAGATTGGCAGTGGGGTCAGGATGTAAGTGGCTCTACAGTGTAACAATTCAGAAAGAAGCAAACTTCTTTAGGAAGAACTTCTTTACCGAAAGGGTTGTGAGGCATTGGAACAGGCTGCCCAGGGAAGTGGTGGAGTCACCATCCCTGGAAGTCTTTAAAAGACGTTTAGATGTAGAGCTTAGGGATATGGTTTAGTGGGGACTGCTAGCGTTAGCTCAGAGGTTGGACTCAATGATCTTGAGGTCTCTTCCAACCTAGAAATTCTGTGAATCTGTGATTAAAAACCCCAAACCAACCAACCAACACCCCAAGCCCTTTCCTCTGCTCTAGCTGCTGTTAGAAGAGGTGAACCTTTGGGGTGGAAGCCAACAGAAGTTTCTCTGTGCTTTGCTTCTGAGATGGGCGCTCAGGAAGTTCACAGGTGTCCTGCTGCACCAACAGTGCCCGCGGTGGACTGCCTGCTTCCTCATCGTGCTTCCAGCAGGTTTTGAATTTTGTATTAGTATTCCTTGAGTAGTTTTCTTTAAACACCATCTTCCCTAGCCTCTCTTTGCCCCCCCCCACCCTGATTGTTTGTTTATTTTTGAATGAATACCTTTGTATGCAAGAGCACTGAGGCATCAATATTGTCATAGTAACTAGAACTGCAGCGCTGGCTCCCCGCCAGAGCACGGTGAATCATGGCGTGAATGTGGGTGGCTGGAGATGAAATAAGATCTGATTCTTGGGTGAATCAATGAAGTAGTATTTGTATGCTTGTTTTTTTGTTTTTTTTTTTTTTTTCTTTCCCTCGCTTTTTCCTATGAGATATTTTGAACATCTTATTTCGTTCTGGATCCATTTTTACTTCTGCTGTTTCATAGGTAGGATGTTCTCAAACTCCGTGCCCTACATCTGAGCAATAAACACAGTTCTGTATGGTAAACACTTCTGTTGATTTTGGGTTTGTGTTTTTGTTTTAAGTCTTATTTTAGTTTAGCTTTAAATTAAAAAAAAATGAAACCTGCAAGCTAGAATTCTGAAATACAGCAATTTGATTTAATTACGGACGAGTTTGAGAACAGGTTTGTGTACTCTGTGTGAATGTGGTCTCTGTGGAGGACAGTAGAATGTGGTAATTGCAGAACAGGGTTTTCTAAACACGGCTCTAATTTCTATAAATGTTGTTTGTGCCCACACTGAATCCTACATTGTGTTTATATTTATATATTGATGAAAAGTAATCGCTGAGCACGCATGTGCAAACAGAAATGTGGATGTGAATGGCAAGACTACATTCTGGGCACGCATACTTTCAGCTGCTGCTGTTGCTGTGAATGAGTGCCTCATCTTCAGGAAGGGCCACAAGGAAGCTCCTCCTCCTCAGGTGGCTGTTTCTTCAATGTGTTTATGTGATATACTTCAAGAAATCCCTTCATTTGTATAGCAGTTTAGTTTGAGTGTGTACTGAGAACCAAAATTACACCAAAGACCTGTATTCAGGGGTCTGAAAAATAAAAGCAACTTATGACTGAATATATTGTATGTTCGTCAGGAAGAGACTCTTATGTGCTTTGTTTTATTTAGGAGTTGTTGCCACTGTGATCAAAAAATTGAGTTGCTCTGTTTTCTGACTTCGGGTTTAGAGGAGGGGATGGGTGTAAGGTGCATGTACGTAAGCTCTGGGGAAAACCTTGTGTATCAAAACTCCTCACTGCTGTCCTAGTCAGGGCGCTTTATCAATTAATAATGAATTGTTC
This sequence comes from Aythya fuligula, assembly GCF_009819795.1. Taxonomy (NCBI): domain Eukaryota; kingdom Metazoa; phylum Chordata; class Aves; order Anseriformes; family Anatidae; genus Aythya; species Aythya fuligula. Next base: position 1,588,103 of record NC_045580.1, on the reverse strand, counting down.
CTGTCAGTAATTTCAGACTACACTAAACTATTCTAACAGATTATACAAGTTTGAGTACCTTAAAATATTAATGAAATTGCTTTTCTTTTGAAGTCTTCTGTGCCTGCAGGTAATACACAGGATGACCTTTTCTTCCATTTCTTCCTATTCTCCTGCTTTTGCCAACAACGTTGTGTTTTAGGAGACCAGTTTTTCCTTTTACCATTTGTGTTTTCGTGAGCTGTGCCAGTCTCTGGGTATCTCCTTTCGTCAGACTCCCAAGCCCATTTTCTTGCTGTAGCTGTTGGGTTTTGCCTTCTGTCAGGAGTGGCACAAATGCATCTATGGTGAGCTCTTGGAGCAGTTCTTCCACTGGGTATCATCAGTCCAACGGCTTTGATGTCTGGCATTTTGGGTTGGCTGCTGCTGAGATCATTTATCCTCTGGAAGGCTGTCAGAGGTTTTTTAGTGCTGCTGTAAGTTCCACACCCATGGTGTAATACCACTCTTGGGAAATCATAGCGCTTCTGCCCCTTCTCCAGCTGCATGTAAATGGGAACGTTGACAACACAAGTTCAGCTGGGCAAGGGTTGAGCGTGGGCATTTCTTCTGCCCAGCTGTGTGGCAGCACTGAGAGCGTGTGGAGAAACAAGGAGCTGGCTGCATGTTGCAGCACGCGTGTGCTGCCCGGAGGACTCGCTGGGGCCAAACAGTGGTTTGCTTTCCTGTCTCAGAATTGGTTTCAACCCCCCTCTCCTCCCTTTATTTTAATAAAAGCAAAAGAATGAATTTGTGCCCCAACACAATTGTTTCATTATATTCTGAGGCTCAGATGTTTCCAGCGTGTACAACTGAGAGAGATTAGGTGTGGGGGAGAGCTGAAGAGGAAACCTCTGTGGCCCCTGTGTGCTTTAAAAAGCATCTCTCTGTATTTCTAAGGTGCCCTAAAATGTTTTTTCTCTGAGATGGACTGTGTGTTTTTTTCCCACCTGCTAGTACATTGGTGTTGTTTGGGGGGGTTGTTTTGTGTTCCTTCAGAAAAGAATGCGCTGGTGCTGGAGTTCAAATCCAGTATGGATATGATCTGATGAGGATTTAATGAGGATTAATGCTGGCTGCCGAGTTCTTCTGTCTGACTCTCTGGGTGCTTTGCTCAGCTTGCCCTGCCAGCAGGGGCTGTCACCTCCTTCAGCCACGATGGAAGTGCACTCGCACAGCACCCTTCTGAGCTCATGGGGCACAGTTAAAGCGTAGGAGGTGATTGTGTCCCACCAACAGCTAAAAATCACCTGGTGTCTTCTCTTTGCGCTCATGCGGGGCTTGGAGGTTTGATCCTTTTGTGCGGATCTTCTGCTGGCCCTAAAATGGGCTGGTCCTGGTGTAACGCTGGTGAGAAAAGGCCTTAATGGTCTCGGTGGTGAACTGCAAATGGCTGATGGGCTGAGTGCAGTAACTGTGGTCGTGGACCATGGCATGTGGAAAACAAGCTTCTTTATGCAACGTGCACGGCTGTGTTTTCCTGTTGTTTTAGTTCTCCCTCAAAGATTTTTTTTTTTTCTTAGACCATCTAAATGCAGCTCAAAGCACGCTCATTGCAGTTCTATCTAGCCTGCTAAAGGAGACCAGAAGAATCTCCCAGCTAAAGAGCAGAATGAGGACTGGCTCTGGAAATGCCTTCTCTTGCTCTTCAGCAGGGGGAGGAAGCTGGGCTGGGGAAGCTGTCGTGAAAAATATCTGCTGAAGTACAGCGAGGTCCCTCTGCCCCCTGCTCTTTCTGAGCTGCGTGCCGTGTTCATCTGCCTGCTGTGTTTTATGAATAGTGTGGATTTTTCTATCATCATTCCACCTGTCAGTGAATGCGAGGGAGGAGAATGAAGAAACGCTTCCTCAGAGGCATCAGTTGCTGCTGCGTGCCTTGCTTCTGTGCCTGCCAACTCACCTGGTGAGACTGCCGGGTCTCGTAGCTGCCTTGGTGAATGTCTGCGTGTCACCAGGGGCAAGGATTTCATCGTCACCATGAGTCACCGTAAAATGCTGTTCTGTGGCTTAATTATTTTACTCAAATTCACAGAGACAGTTGTCTGATGTTTTTTAAGAAGCCTCTGTGTAAGTTGGTCTCATAGAGTAGTTGGCAGCTGCTGGAGGAGAGGCTTCTAGAGGGCTAGCACCACATTAGTTTGACTCCTGAGAAAAGTGGCATTGGTGTATACTTTTATTATTTGCCCTTTAGTCAGGTGAGAGCAAAACTAATCAATATTTTTAGCATGAAAGTAAGGATTGGAATATAAAGCAAGAGACACAAATTACAACAATTACTGGTTCTTTGCTGCAACTTCAGAGACGTTTGATGGACAGGCATTGTGAAATGTAAGCAGGCTCTCTAACAGCAGACCTCGCTGGTTAGCAGAGAGTGGTTTGATTTCCGAGTTAGGGTAAAGGACGGCATTTCAAGGCAAAGAATGAGTTGTGGTTTTGTCCCTTGATAACCAGATTTGACAGCATAGCAGCTGTGCTGGAAATAACTTCATGCAGACAAGTTCTTCTGCAAAGCTTTGTTTTTCTTTATCTCTAAGGCTACTGTGTTTGGAAGCCACTGGATTCAGATGTTCAGAGCCTATACGTGAAGCTTTTTAAGCTTGCTTGCTTTTTGTAAAGCCAAAGTGACTGTGACAACAACAACAAAACCCCCTTTGAAATGTGGCTCCGAGATGTTGTGACTTGATAGCACTACTTAAAATGAGAACAGTTGAGCTCTTTTGCTATGCTAGTTTTAGGTAAAACTGACACCTTTGCTTCAGCCGGATCTTCCCAAAGAACTTAAGCAACCTTTCTCTTGTATTGAGCCCTGAAGCTCTTCCTAACAATGTTCCAGTCGCTGCCCAGCCCAGTGGGGTTAGAGACCGCCTCCTTGGGCAGGATTCATCTGCCCTAACTGCCTGGAAAGGTGGCTGCTTGTCTCTGGGCTTCCTCTGCAGCTGGTGCAGACGAATAAGCTCCTCCCGAGGGTGATGATAAATCTGACCTGTCTTTAATGCTTGCCTTAGGATAAGATTAATTCCCCCCGAGCAGTGGTGTCAGATTTTTTTTTCCCATCGACTATAAATGTGATCCAGGGTTGAGTAGTTTGCACTTAGATTTCTGACACAAATGGTAATAAATGTGTTTCCAAAAGGAGATGGAAAGAAAGTCAAGCCTGTATCTCTGAACACCGTTTTCAAATGAAATATATATTTTCAAATTCATTGAGCACTAAAATTGAGTTCCAGAAAGTCCCCAGGACTTCACATCTCATCAGTGGCTGGTTTTCTCCTGTGTCCCTTTTACTCATGGTGAGCTCTGAAAGTCTCTTCTGCCCCTCGTGTGACGATTTGGTGAGGCTGCAGGGGCTGGGGTTGGGTTGACATTGGTGGTGTGACTGCTCTGGTGTAATCTGAGATTGTGGTCCTGATTTAGGGAGGAGGTGAAGCCTGGCGACAAAAGTAGCGAATGCAGACGCTGGTTTTTGTTCCTGGCCCCGTGTGTGGTGTGCCTGCTGGGTGTCGGGTCTGGGAGCATCCCTTGCCCGGCTGAAGCGTGCTGCGGGGTGCAGCAGGCTGGGAGCTGCAGCTCCGTGTTCGGTCCCCTCTGGTTATGCGGGGGCAGGCGGGCTCTGTGCTGGGCTGAAACTGGCTCTCTGTCAGTGGAACAGACACCGTGCCCCTCAAATGGCAGTGCTTGGTGCTTTGCCCTTTTCGGGGAGCTCAGATACTCAAGAAGAAGCTGTCACAGAGAAATACCGTGGAGCTTTCTCCAAATCTGCTGGGCCTGTCGGAGCAGGAACTTGTTTTGCCTTGAAACCTAATCTGGAGCTCAGCTGGAGCTGAAGATGAAAGGCAGTTAATGGATTATGAGCGTTCAGTAATTTCCAACGTGTGTTACTTTATTGGAGGGACCTAAGTTCACTGGAGGTGATCTTATAATTATCTTGCAGTTCAGTGGTTGGTGCTGGGCAAATATAGCAAAGAATAATGACAGGATTGAATTTACTTGGTATTGATTTTTTGTGTCAGGGTAGGATGTTCTTGTGACATCAGTATTTATCTTGAATTTGGGGTACAAAAAAGTAGGGCATTTGGGATCGGGGACTTGGCTTGTTTATTACTGTTTTAAGCTGGAAGAGCTGAATTCTCTAGGACTGAAGCGATGCTCGTACTGCTGGGAGCAATGCATCTCTGCTGCGTTTGGCACCATTGCTTTAAAATGCCTGCTCTACAATTGGGAAGTCACGTTTTCCTTCAGTTTTGCAGCCTTCGTTGAAGCAGCTTCCTTCACTCAAAGGAGCACATCAGCCCTTTTATTTAGCAGGTAGTCAGGGGTGCTACAACCGCCTCGTAACAGGGAACCAGCTACGTGAGGGTTCAGCTGGTCCATTTCACGAAGAAGCTCTTCAGCTGTGACAAGCCCAAACAGTTGTGAGCAGTGCAATATCGCTGTGTGTGTGTGTGACGGATGAGTTTTTATTTCCTACAAGTACCGTCACAAAGGTGTTTTCTCCTTTCCAGCCACAAGTTGAGTTATGTGGTCAGCGTGGTTTGCATTTTGGTTGGGCGAAATAGAAAGGATGATGTTTGCTGAAAACCGCCTGATCAGTAGGAGAGAACACCCTCGTTTTCGGAGATGGCCACGAAGGAAGCCTCCAGATGCCCCCCATGTTTAAGAGGTAGTGGTGCCTGCTCTTCTGCATTAGTGCTGCAGTGCCTTGGCTGCTGCGTGACATGCAAATCTCTATAGCATAGAGAAATAGCTGAAAATCTGATTTGACTTCAGTGAAAGGGCAGTAATGTGATTGTCAGTTGAGAGGTGTTTTGTTTTTTTTCCGAGTTAGCAAGATAAAAATCTTATCTTGGTTGAGATAAGGGGGTTGTGATAGTTCAAAACAGGCAGTGCTGTTTTGGTCATCTGTCAAAGGCAGAACTACATGGTGTTTCTAGCTGAGTCTGAATGTGAAGGAAGATTGTTTTTTAAATTGCTACTGGCCTTATTAGAAGCCTGCATCCTGATGTAGATGCTGCTGGAGGGCTGAGACCCTCGTTCTGTTGTTAATGGGGGTTCTGTTTGAATGTCATTATTTCTTTACGAAATAAACCCTGCGACAAGTCTGGTGTTTGGCAGTCATCGCTCCCAAACCACTTCCATTTCGTGCAGTGCAAGCACACAAAATAAGCAGTCAGAAACATAATTCTCTGTGATTTAATGGTGCTGGTGATAAGGAATAGCTGCCGCCAAAGCAGTGAAAATTGAAAACCAGAGAGGGAGGAGTAGCAGAAAGCGGCAATGACAGTGATTGCTGCTGCTGCTCCTAATGCTGGTAAGCAGCTAACACTATTTCAGATAAAACCCAATCAGCAGCATTTTCCAGAAGAGGTGGTTCTAGCCTACCACCTGTTAGACTGTGCTTGCTCGTGGAGGCATTTAAATTCGTTACGATGCACAGTTCTTAGAGTGAGCAGGGAACTGCCTTTGCTCCCATTATTCTGAGTATTTTTCCTTGGTTCCTGTCTGTTCCTATTTCTGTTTTCTTTCACAGGTTTTTTCTTGTTCCACTGCTGTATTTCTGCTGATAGCTTTGTGTTTCCACTCCCTGCTCCCCTTATTTCCATGCATTCCTTATTTCTCTGGAACAAAACTTGTGATAGAAGTGGATGTTTCAGTGACGCCGTTCAGCCAGACCACGCTCACTGCTGCGTCTAGGTGGGGTGACGTGGGAGCAAAGAGCAGAAGCAGAAGCAGATGGTGAGCTGTAGGGGCTCTCGGCGCTGCAGGGAAGGTCTGCTCTCGCAGTCTGGCTGCGTTACACGTCCCTGCAAGGGAAGGGGGCAAAGGAGGTGTCAGGTGAGAAGCAGGGCACACCTGGGGTCGTACCGCTGTTCCCATCTTGCATTGCCTCTCACCTCGCTCTTCTCTTTCAGCTTGTCTGCTCTTGCAGCGTGTGGGAAGTTCTCTTACTCTGTAAATTCACAGAGCTTTGTGCCCTTCGGTACGCCTCCTCTCACCGCATAGCATGTCCCAGTAGTTCTGCTGGCACGCAGTTCAGCTCAGAGCTAAGGAGGTGTGGATGCTTTGAGCCCAAACCTCTTGTTCTGCAGTGCTCTTCTGCTTGTGATACCTGGGTTGTGGTTGTGTCCTCATGTGCACTCCTTAGCTTCGTGATTAGTTTGGCTGGATGTTGCCCTTTTTATTCCTCCTGCTAGTTTAAGAGCTGGAATGGATTCAAAGCCCATCTCTTACACCCTGCAAGCTGGAAGTTGCACGAACCTTTGCTATTCATTCTCTGTGATGTTGGGAATTAACTTTCCTATGAATAAAACTATTCTCAGTTAGAACGGACTTTTCTTGGAAGCTACGCGCAAAACGGGTGCAGTAGAAATCGCAGGGAGGCAAAAAGGTTGGGCTGTAGGAATGACAGCTATGCAGGGAAAGTTCATACTTGCAAGTACTCCTACCTCTGTATTTACATTATCAGCAGCTATTTCTGCTTTGTCAACTTGAAGTTATTTTATCTCAAGTTTGTTACATCAGAGTGGTGTTCTTCTGTTTTTATCATATCTTCCCTATTCGAATGTTGCCTCAATTTACTGCTGCTTCATTCCATTTGTAACCCTCTTTCTATCCTTCGCCTCTTTCTTGGCTTGCCAGACGGCACCGCAAAGCTATCAGACTGGCTTTCCATTTGAAGCCATTGCAGCTCGGTTCCCTGCCAGGCTTTGCAGTATTAGTCAGGAAAACCTTTGGCAGAAGTCTGACACTGAATTTTGAAGCAGATGTGGCCGTCTTCATTGGAGGGATGTGTCGGAGTGAAATCTGGCAGGTGGTTTTATGCAGGTGCTGATACAGATAAGGGCACAGGAAGGTGTTCTTACTTGGCCTTTCTTTTGAAAGATTTCATGTGCTCATTCTTTACTCCTTAAACTGCTGTCGCTCTCTTTAAAAAGTTACCAGAGAAATAAAAAATCCTGACAAAGGAAGGACACAAAGCACAGAACTGTCATTGAAGTAACAGATCGGAGGTGTGGGACAAACATTTATCCATTTGGAAATGTGCAGTATGCCGAGTTCTAATTAAAGTCCTTGTTGGTTTCTTCTGTTTTTCTTTGTCATGTTGACTATAAAGGGGATTTTGTGATAACTCACCTTCATGAACAGAGGAAAACGCTGTAGCATAGATATGGGTGACTGAGAGTGGAATAAAAGGAAAGCCTAGATATAAATAAGTAAGAAGTTATTCTGGTCTTTTTTTTTTTTTCCTCCATTTCTTAGAGGAATGCCTTTATGAGTCTCTGAAACAGAACTTTCTTCTACTTATCTTCACTCCTGGGACTTTGTGATACTAGGGGATGGCGGTGGAAGTGGAAGCTGGAAATGTGTTTGTCTGGATTTTGTTGCTTTGAGTAAGGAAGCAGGAGAGAACAGACCGGGAGATGATAAAAACGTGCCCCACCAGGGGTGGGGATCTCACTGGATCCTGAACAACATTGTTTTTCTTTATAACCCCAATGTTCTTGTTTGAATCACTCTGAGCGGGGGGGGAGCAGGGGGAGCCACGGGCTGAAGTGTGAGGCAGAACGCGACCGGTGTGCTGGAGAACCACCAGGGTGAGGGACAGGCTGGGAGGGGAGGGAGTGTGCAGGGGGCTTGGGAAGATGGGGAGAAACACATCAAAAGCCTCTGGAGGTGAGAGAAGCTTAAAGGAACTGCACAGTTGTGTAGCTGTGTGTAGGGTTTTGGTAATTGGTTTTTGATTTTGTTTCTCCTTTATGGTTCTCTTCCTTAGGATGTGTTCTTATAAAGTTGCCTGCAAAAGGGTTAAAGATGCATTGCAAAGCAACAGCAAATTCTAGAATATCAACACAATCTGCCTTCACGCTAAGAAAACATATTTAAATTTTTAAATAAAATCACATTTTTATTAAAGGGGAAATATTTTTTTCAGACTACAAAATCCCATTTTGTCCTTGTGCTAAAGTTAGAGGTACCATTTTAAAGAACCTTGCATGCTTACCTCGGAGTTCTGTGGGAAGATGCTCCTGTGACAGAGGAGAATACATTGACCTGATAGACAATGTATTTTTGTCTGATGTTTTAGCTTAAAATGGGTTTGGGATTTTTTTTTTGTTTTAACTTTAGAAATTGTCCTGCTTTTATTTTTTTTTTTCTTTTTAATCAAGTCAGTTCATGTATTAAATTGGAATCTGTACAAATTGCAGTTAATTATAGTCAAATCAGAGAGAGGCCTAAAATAGGTCACATACCATTTGGAATAAAATGCACCGAAAATCATTAAATCTGCTTGGTTGGACCTGACATATATTCAGAGGTGTTGCATCCTTCCCGAGCTGCTGCTATTCCATTTTTTTCTTGTATGCCACGGGGAGTCTGCTCTCTGGTCAGTAAAGGGAGATGTGCCCTTTCTAAAGGAAAGAAAACATGCATTTAATTGTGGAGTCTTCTGTTTTTAACAGTAGAGTCAGAAATCTTTTTTCACTCCATCTGTTTGTTCGAACCCAGCTGAAGTTCTTCCTAAATTTTGTCACAGTGCCTGAATACCAAAGGGAAATACATGTGCTTCAGAGAGAAGTGGGCCCTTACACTGTGTGGAGACAAGTCCATTACCTACATATTGAAGATATTTAAATGATTTTAAAAACAGTTCAATTGGTTACTTCAGAAATCTTTACAACTGAAAAAAATAATCCATATCATATGGAACCTTTGTTAGCCTGTATCGTTTAACGCACCTGTTTACTACCACAGAAAATAGCTACCTTTAAACTTCATTCCTTTCATTTTTTACCTGGAGTTGTGCCTTGGGTTCCAAGGACTTCCCAAGGACATTCCTTCTCCATCCTGTTTGGAGGGGACAGGGAGTGAGCTGCCTCAGTGAGTCAGCAGGATCCCATTAACCCTCTCCCAGCACGATTCACGCCATTAGGCAGGCATTGCTTTTGTTTATAGGTGATGTGTAGTCCTCGGCTTCTTGTTGTACGTAATAGGAATAATGGTTCTGCATACTATGGAATTAATTACACTGAAACAACTTCACCAGTGACCTTGAGCAAAAATCATTTCCAGCAGCATATCATCTGCATATATGTGCCGACTTGATGAATGCCTGCGCACTTCCTCGTGTTTGTCCTTTATGGGAACTGATTGTTATTTCAATTGGATGCAAGAATATGCATGCATCTCCATTTTTTTGGAGCTTTATTGCAGTAGGTACTTGTGAAATTGTCTGCCAATAAACATACCAGATCAAAAAACCTGGTCTTGTTTCCATACTAAATATATCTGCAGTATAAGTAGAAAGTGTTTTTATTTTTTTTATTTTTTCCTTGCACAAGCCTCGGAGCTCTGTAAACCCAGCTGTCTTCCCCTGGTCACTAACTCCAGCTTCTGCATGATCATTGGTAATCATCAGACCAGCCTCCATGTTCAGGTAAGCCTGAGACTTTAACATTTGTCCTCAGTGTGCTGCAGCCCTCCTATTGCTCCCAGAGGATCAGCTGTTGGCAAGTCAGTGAAGTGTGCAGGCAGCTCTGTTTACCCGGCTCTACCATCAAAGTGGGGAGGCATATCTGACCTTGTGCAGCTTTGGGGAGCCACTCTGTTATGTAGGAAACTGTTAATTTTAAAGATAAAGCTGTGCTTTAAAAACTGTTCTTTCCTAAGCAGTACTTAGTAATAAAGTTCAAGGTGCACATAGAGGAACCCGAAGAAGACACCCTGTGCAGCAGTGGGTCTTTAACTTGCAGCTGACATGAATCTGGTACGGTGCGTGAGGCCTTGTGCGTCTTGACTGTAGAGGGTTGAATTTCTCTGTTGTTTCTCTAGGTATGTTCTTAGGGTTCTGTAAATTTGCAGCATTAGTTAGGAGATTTTGATCTGTCTCAAGTCACAGGAGAGGTTAGTCTGTATGTTAAATGAACTGAGCTGTTTATCTTTAAATGATTTTGGGAAATTTGCATCATGAAAGGTAAGGCATTGGAGAACTGAGCTTATTTTACTGCAGACTGGCCAAATTTTGTAGAACATGCATCAACTACAAACTGCACTTGCTTTCCCTTGGCTGACATCACCGGAGAGCTCTTTACATACTCAACATAGCTGCGGAGCCTTAGTTTCAAAGAGGTGCCACCTTTCAGTTCCCTGACCCCTGCTGTTGGGCTTCCGTTTTACTTTGCCTTACTTTTCCTGTAGGGCCGTTCTGTTTCCTAACTGATCAAAACTTTAACAAGCAAAAATTGGAGAACAAGAACGCTTGAGCAGCTGAAGTTTTCTTGCTGTAGGAACCGGTTACCATAACGAGATGGTTGATGCCATTCTCTTAAAGCTTCAAAAAAGACTGATCATGGTTTCCTGTCCTTGAATAGTTCAAATTCCAAGGTCCTTTTATTTTTAACTTGTGTATTTGGCAGCTGTGGTTTAGCAGGATCTCTGAGGAAACAAAAGCAAGATAGGGCATCTTAGGTTTAAATTGCTGGCTGTGTTAAGGCTCTTTTAGTCCAGCAGGTCTATACCAGTGGGGGGTTGAGCTTTGCAAGGGCTGCTTGCATGTGCTTGACTGTAAAGCCGTGAGCAGTTCTCAGTGACCTCGACAAGGACCTGCACTATTTCATTTAGCCATATGTCTACTTTTTTGCAAGAGGAGATGTTCCTTGATGCTCCTTGTTTATTTAATGGTAAGCCAAGAGGCCAGTCCTGCAAGTTGTTTCTCATCGTAGTCACTTCTGTGAGAAAAGTTTTGTAGTAGGTTGTGTCCAGCTTTTGCATCTCCATCTCTTCTGTTTTCTTGTGCTGCTCTTTGTCCTTCCAACCCTGTAGACCACAGAGACACATTTTGTGGAGAATATAATCTTAGAAAAGAACATTTGATGAAGCAACTTGTGCAAGAGAAATACTCTGTGTAAAAAGAAACCATTCATGGCTTTTAGCTCTTTTAAAACCCATCCTAATACTCCTGCTGGGTCCCTTTCACTGTGAAGTAATGTAGAGGATTAGTCAGCATCATCTAATTAGGCGGCAGCAAAGCAAAAATTTCCTTTAGCTGACTCTGCCCTGATTTAGTTTCCATTCACTGGATTTGCCCATTGAAACCAAATGCAATGAGAACATTATTGATGCCATTTGAGATGTCAGAGGGCGCATGAGGTGTGGCATACTTGAATGAGCTCTGCACCTGAGGAGGAAATTTTCAGGGTCATCCTATGCAGCTTTTATACCCAAACAGTCTTCCTTGTGCTGTGAGCGGGTCTGTGGGTAGCTGGAGACCATCCTGGTTTCTTAATAGCTTTAATTCTGCTCTATCCTGAGAAGGATGCGAATAAAAGAGTTGCTGGAGAACCTTTCCTTCCCACTCCTGCAAGGCTGTGTTGCTTTGGTATCCATATGGCACTGTTTGGTGATCTTCAGGCGTTCAGCCACCCCATTAGAAGTAGTTCCCAGTGACCGTGGGGCTGAGCTGGCTGCCGTTGGCATTGCTACGTGGCTGCCCTCTTGGGAGAGCACATCTTGGTGGCCTCCAGGGCAGGCTGGTGGAGTCTCAGCCTCCAAGAAACGTGTACTTTGCAGTATGACACACAGAGACTGGGAGAAGGGGCTTCTGTCAGGAGGTTTGTCATGCCCCTTAATTGCATAAAAGCACTTCAGCACGTGCTTAACTGCCAGTGGACCTCTGTGTCGTGTGCTGAACTGCTTTCTCTGGCTTTGGACCTCCCTGAGGAATTTTGACAATTCAGTTCCTGGTTGCATGAGGACAAGCTGGGTTTGACTTCGTTCACAGCAGTTCACAGAATCACAGAGTCCTTCAGGTTGGAAAAGCCCTCCAAGATCATCTGGTCCAACCACCCCCTACAACCCATATCACCCACTAAACCATGTCACCAAGGACCACATCCAACCATTCCTTAAACACCCCCAGGGACGGTGACTCCACCACCTCCCTGGGCAACCCGTCCCAACACCTGACTGCTCTTTCTGAGCAGAAATGTCTCCTCATTTCCAACCTGAATCTCCCCTGCCGCAACTTGAGGTCCCTCTGGTCCTATCACTGGTTACCTGTGAGAAGAGGCTGACCCCCAGCTCCCCACCCCTTCCTTTCAGGCAGTTGCAGAGAGCAATGAGGTCTGCTCTGAGCCTCCTCTGCTCCAGTCTAAACACCCCCAGTTCCCTCAGCCGCTCCCCACAGGACTTGTGTCCCAGGCCCTTCACCAGCTTCATAGCCCTGCTCTGGACACGCTCCAGGCCCTTGATGCCCTTCTTGTAGTGAGGGGCCCAAAACTGAACTCGAGGGGCGGCCTCACCAGGGCAGAGTACAGGGGGACGATCACCTCCCCGATCCTGCTGGCTGCACTGTACCTGACACAAGCCAGAAGGCTGCTGGCCTTCATGGTCTAAAATGAGGGCTCGTCCGGGATTTGAACCCGGGACCTCTCGCACCCTAAGCGAGAATCATACCCCTAGACCAACGAGCCGCCATGCCCTGCCCTTGGGGTGCTGAGGCAGGAGAGGACCCAGCCTCAGGTGCCTGCAGAGGCTGAAGCGCGGTGCCGGGGTGGGACGCTCACCTCGCTAACCACAGGGACGAAGCTGTCCCGGAGGACGGCTCTGGCTGGGAAAGCTGACACCGGCCGGGCCTTTCGCCGGCATCGCCGTGCTGCCTCTCCATCCCCGCCAGGCTCTGCCGCAGCAGGAAGGTCTCCCGAGGTGAGCGGCTCCCTGCCCGGGCAGGCGGGGCGAGGACCCTGCTCCTGCGGGCGCTGTTTGGGGAGGGAAACGGCTTTTACGAGTTAGTGGTCTGGGAGATTTGATCGCTTGCAGCTGAGGAATTTGGGAAGAACTACTCGGTCGTTTCTGAGCAGAGGTGGTTGCTCTAAAGTTTTGCCAGTTGGGGCGTTAGGTCTGCATGAAGGAGAAATTGGTCTTTTTGTATGGGGCTTTAAAACAAACAAGAAAAAAAGCAAAACCTCATTTTCTGATTAGAAGGAGGGTTTTTTACGAGCATGCTGCTGACAGTATATAATTTTAAACAAAGACTGCCGTAGATACCATCTGCAATTAACTGAAATAGCTGGGACATGACAGAGGATGGGATAAGAGAATTTTCTGCCGTATTCTGTCAGAGCTGCTTGCTGCTTTCTAGCGGGAAGTGATGTTGTGTGTGGAGTCAGTCTTATTGCTGGTATTGGAAATGAATCAGTGCATTGTTCCTAAGCCGCTGAGACTTTTATGGCTCCCAGCTTCGGTGCTGGGCCTTGACTCGCAGCTGGCGGGCAGCCTCCTCGGGGAAGGGAGGGCGTACGCCCAAGAAGCGTAGATCATCATCACTGGAACGTCCACTGCCGTGGCTTTGAGCCTGCCTGGCTGTTCTGACTCTTAGACAGGTGAGAAGAGATTAAAATTTGCTCTTTGCTGTATAATTAAGGAGCTTTTATGAGGTGAGAGCTGTTGGGAACCGAAGGCCTTTGGGGATGGGGTAGCTGCAGCCTTGGAACCCTTCTGCTCACCTGGAAGGGACGGGGTGCTGGGGAGAGGAAGCACATGGCTGGGGTTCTGGGGGCTAAAGAGCAAAAACGTAGAGTTTGAAGTGAGAGAAATCTGATTCCTTTTTACCTTTAGGCACCATAGGAAGGCTGAATGTGGAGAGGTTGGTTTCGCCTTCACCCCTCAGGAACACCACCTGCAAAACATTTCTCTTCTGCAGTCTGTGGAGTATGAGAGCAGATTAGAGCCTGTTTTTCCCTGACTTTAGACAGGGGATCTCTAGGGACATGTCTACCTAACTTTCCAGCCAAGCTTCGCTGCTTTTTTACTGTGCGTTTCTTTTTTTTATTTTTTTATTTTTTTAAAGAAATGTCCGTAATATAACAATAAAAGCAACATAGCAATTCACTTAAGGGATTACAGTAAAAAACAAAACAAAACAAAAAAACCTTCTCTGGCCTTTGAAGATACCTTTTCAAATGATGTTCTGCATGCAGATGAGATCTTGGATTTTCTTATTCCTGATGCTGTTGCAGTGCTACGCATACAGCAGTGTCTCATGGAGATCCCCACGTAGTGTTTGAGCATCCTGAACCTTGAATATCACATCAACTTGTCAGACTTGAACAGTCTTGTTAAAGTTTCAGGATGAACTTTATAAAGGGATTTTATTTGCACTGTTTTTCCTCTATTATTTTATTTAATAGAAAGTGGAAGAGGTACATTGTCTCAGAGGCAGCTCTAAGGTGAGTCACATCTATATAAATAGAACTGCTGAGCACATCGGATAAGCTGCACTGTGCAGAGGACAAAAATGTTTCAGAGGAAGGAAAGCCTCCTCCTTAAAATGATCACATAATTGTAAATGCCTGTCCTCCAAGACTGCTGCCAAGGGTACCTGCCACATCATATTCTTTTTCCTTTCCTCCTTACCCCTCCTTCAAGTGCAGGTTCATTTTAAATTGTAATTAATGCACTTGTTAGATCACTGAAGTTTCAGCAGAAAGCATACAGGGTGGAGACAGCTGCAATACGACCGTGGGTGCTGCACGTGTGCTTTCTGTGCTGTGAGTGAAAGCATGTCCTTTCCTTGTCAGGACTATTACTTCATTATCACCTCTTCCTTCATACATTCTACACTCCATCTTTTCTCTGCAGTTTCCAAGCTTTTTCAGCATAGGTAGAACATGACAGTGCTTGACTTCATTGGGAACGCTGTCTGCAAACCCCTGGGAAGCGTTTAGTGCTAGCTCTGTTTGGCCTTATTTGAGAAGAGAGAGGCTTTCCTCTTGTGCTGAAGTTCAGGGCAATGGAAAGAGCTCAGCAAATCAGCTGTCTGCAGACCTCAGTTTGGACTTTCCAAAAGCACAGGGAGCCCCCAGTCGTCACTGTGAAGCCGAGTTTGCCCCAAGCCACGGATGCGGTCTGGTGGACAGGCATAGTTCTGATGCAGCGCGGGTCAGCCCGCTGTGGTATCCAGCCATTCCGTGGTGATGGGATCTGTGTCATTCTTGATGCAGCTCTGAGCTTTTGTGTTCTCTCTGAATTTCTTTATTTCAGTCATCCTGAATATATACCTTGGCATGAAGAAAGCCAGTTCTTATGGAAAAAGTAAGGAAGGTTGAGGACAGTGGAAATCTGATGCCAGAGCTAGATCCATGTATTTCTGCCAAGAGCTTAAATACAGCATTTAGTGTTCAGAATATGATATTGTGACTAATAATTCAGAAATACTTGAGGTTTTTCATTTTTTAAATATTTTCTGTGTTTGTGGAGATAAAACTGTCCAAGTAAACCTGATGACTAACTGCTAGTTGCTTCTCCAGAATTGAAACTTACGTGTTGCCCATCCTAACTTAGTTACTAGGGTAGGTTTTGTAGAAATGCTCAGTGCTTCCTGCTGATACACACACAGTTCCTCTTCTCAGAGGCTTTACTTGCTCAGAGTCAGCTGCTTCCATGTGATCTGTCAAGGTTTTGTTATCAGCCATTCATCCCTGGTCACTGGAAAAGTTGATTGGTGTGATGTGAGTGACTGAGGGCTCTGAAAAATCCCACTCTTGCCTTTGCAAATTGCTGTTTGTGGCTTTAAGGAATGAAGTATGGGAATTGACAGATAAGTGCTTGTTCAGGAAGTCACACACAAAGAATTTAACTGAATTCAATGAAACTGAATTGGGTACAAGTCCAGAAGTTTAGTCAAAAGTGAAGTGTCCCACCACTACTACCCCAGCGTACCATGGCTATACCTGGGGTCTGATGTTGCACCAAATCTATGCTAGATGCAGGCTGCCTCTGTTTTTCCCAGCTGCCTACATTACACTGGGCTGGACGAATTGTTTACAGCTCCAGAGAGTCTGTAAGCCTGTTTGTCTTTGCCTCAACAGCCTGATCCAGGGAGGAACAGAGAGATTCTTTCCTTTTACTCATTTTCAAAATGGAGAAGCATATCTTATGATTGCTGATTGTTTTTTGGTGGTGGTTTTTCATTTTGTTGTGTTCGGTTTGTTGGTTTATTTTAAGTAGGCCAGCACTAAAACACAAATTAAGATCCCAGAAATTTCTTTTGATTAGCTGCAAATTTGTAGAACTATGTGCAAAGGAGAAAGTGGGGGAACATATACTGCTGAGGACTCTGTAGACACTGAAATAATATGTCTGTGTACTCTGAGGCCACATAATGCAAGAACCTGCGACTCCAAGGGCACATATAAAAATGAAATTACAGTCTCTCAATAATACGCAGTGTATTTTTTCTGTGTAATTTTATTGTTTTTTTTTTTTTTTGCTTGGCTCATAGTTAATGAAACTCGTGTTTAAAAAAATACATTTCAAGCTTCTGTTTGAAGATGGTTGTTATATATTCTCACAGTCTTCTCGGTAAAGAAGTATTGGGAGAAGAACAATGTTTTCTCCTTTTTGGGAAATTCTTGAAGAATTTTTGCAGTAAGAACGTTCCTATCCTTATTCCTTCATCCCATTTACTTTTTTTCCTGTTGGAGTGTTATGATCCTCAACAATAGCAAAAATGCATGGAATTTTACTGAAACCAGTTTGGAAATGTGTAGCATTTGTTCAAGTCTCTTACATGCATTGTGATGCACCCAGGATAAATTTTTAAGGAGAACATTTCTGGCTTATAAATTCTATAGGATGCCTTTCTTAAAAAATCCACCCCCCTTGTGTGGTTTATATTTATTATGATTGGATGAAGCTGCAAGAAAAATGGAACCCTTTCAACATCAAATATGGGTTTTGCTTTCATTGTGAACATGAGTGAGTAAGTTTGGCATATGAACTTGACCTCTTTGGTTTTCATGGTAGCAATAACTTCTCCATTCTACTTAACTGTTGCAAGGTTTTTTTCTGGCAATGCTGTCCTTTTTATCTTTAGCTGTAGAAAACTTCTTTATGTTCAGAAACTTAGATTTCATCTCATGGCTACTGATTTATTATTTCTAGTTTCTCAGAAACATAACGTGCTTGTGTTGAAACTTATCCCTTTCTAAAATTAACAGAATAAATCTGGCAAGATAGTTAGAGGCAATTAGATCTTTACAGGAGATCAAGGGTTTAAAAAAATAATAATAAAAAATATATATATATAAATGAGAAGTATCTAAATCACAAGTACCACGGGATATGGGACAGAAGCTCCAGGACCTCTTTTTTTTTTCCCTGATTTTCGTCTTTTCTTCCCTTTCCCCTCCTTTTTTTCCTTTTCTTTTTTTTCCCTCTCCTTTTACTAGGTTTCTTTCCAGCTTTATCCGTAGAGATAAATGCAGAGGATGTTAAATGTCCTCTGCCTCATGACTGGCTATTCTGTTCCCAAGCCATCCTCAAGGTGAGACTTCACATCTGGCCAGCTCTGCGAGTGGAAGCAGACTGGTGCCGGCCGAATGAATCGCCGCCAAGCTGCCTCTCCTGCAGCCAGCTCTGCACCTGGGTGTCCGCCCCGGCGGGTAATTTTCGTGACTCTCGAGTTTGTTGCCTCCTCTGTGCCTGGTCGGCTGTGTGTGGCGTATCTCGTGGGAAGCCCCTGGTGAGGGTGAGCTCTGCAGCCTGCCTATTGAAAGTGTAATTGCATCGTAAGCTTCTCTGCTGGTCCTGTGACATTTGAAGAATGGGAATATTCATAGGAAATTAATATATTCCACTTAAAACAGATCCTGAGCTCTTCTCAGGTGCGAAACCAACCCCAAACCCCTAGCTTGTAATTAAGACCATTTTTTCCTGTTATTACTTGTTAGCTTGCATTACGTGAACCTCTCTTGAACATGAGAACACAGCTCTGCAGTAAGCGATGCCTTTCGGTTGTGAGCGGGGAGCAGCACTGCTGCCCAGGAGGCAAGCAGGGAATGTTGCTGTGCGTGGGAGCTGGAGAACTGCAAGCGGTCCTTGCCATGGTGTCCTGGTCACTCTGTCCTTCCATCAATAAATGGGGTGATGGTGCTGCCAGCCCTACATCCACAGGGACTTCACCCATGCACTGGGGTGGAATACCTGGATTGTCCGCTGGTTAGAGAGGCTCTTGGGAGATAAAAATCTCCAGTGGTTGCGGCTTGTGGGATGTTAAAGCAGCTCTCGTGTCTAGAGATAGGGCAGCATGGTGCTCAGATGAGAAGCAGCTCATGGCTCGGATCTGATCTGAGCCTGATGTGTTGGCAGCACGGCTCGCAGACGAGGTGGAGGTCAGTCAGCTGGGGCAGAAGATCAGCGTGAGGCAGGAGGGGCTGTGCCACGGCTGGCTGCTCATCTGAAGTTAGCCTGGTCCCCTGGGGCGAGGCCCTGTGCTGAATGCTGCTCAGAAAGGAGGGCAGTTGTGCACCTTGCTAGTACAGAGGGTCCTCTGCCTGCATGTTCCTCGCTTCAGCTTGCTAGTAGAGAACTCGCTGCGTTTCTTCACGTGTCTTCATCCCAAAAAAAAGCACTGCCTGGCATGCGTTTGAGGGAGAAGGTTTCCTTGCCAGCTCCCAGAACGCCGAGCTTCCACTGGGATCCCAAGTGGGCTTCTGTGCACTGTGTGGAGTGTGGCACGAAAACCAAAGCGTGAATAAACATTTTGTATTGACTTCCATGTTAAAGAACTCTCTTTCTTTCTCCAAGGTGGTATCAAATGTGGTATCGGATGCCCTGGCAGTGTTTATCACGATGTCAGCTCCACGGACAGGTTATATTCCTGAAAGCACCAAATCTATGGGGGCTGTCTGTTGTGTGGTAACTTAGATCAGGATCAGTTGCAATCCCTTCCCTTCCCGCTAGTAAAATTATTCCAAGTAGTTTTATTTGACCATCTTTTTATTAAATACTTTAGTGCTTTCTCTGCATTGGAAGCAATATATTGGAAAAACATTTGGTATCAGGCACTGAAATCGAGATTGCAGGGGAACATGGCTGCTGCTCCTGCAAAACCTCTGCCTGAAGGGTTAGGTGAAAACTTCATTTTTGCCCCTATTTGGCCTTAAAGATTTATATATATATTTTTAATGGACCTCACCCTTTCAAAATCATATCCTATGTTTTAAATATAAGTTACTATGTTACTACACAGTGTTTCAATGTGCTAGCTTGGTAAGCATGTCATCCGTTTTGAATTAACATTGTAATATCAGGTCTAGTGCTGTGCTGCACTAAAGCAGAGGCCTTGGGGATGCTGAAATCCTTCCTAGTGACCGTATTGCTTCAGACTGTGGAAGCTGTAAAGCTAAATTCATTTAGATTTGTTTACGGAGAGCAGGCTTCTGCTGGGTGAACCCTGGAAATGCCACGAGGTTTCTGCTCTGTTACGAGGAGGGGCGCCGTGGAAGAGGCAGCAGCGCAGCCGCTGTCACATGCGGTCAGTGTGTGGGCCCGTGTGCTCAGGGAGGGGCAGCTCACGGCAGAAGTGGGGGGGAGAAAAAGGTGTTTGGATGTAAAGGCTCATAAAGTAGTGCGGGTTTTGTGCTAAGTGAACCTGCCTGGTTGCATTTTTTCCATAACTCACGGTGTTCGGCATGCCCCAACTTTTCTTGCTGAAGTTTTTCTTGCTCTGAGTTTAGCGACGAGCTTTGCCTCACGTCTCTGAGACCTGCTGTACCTTCCCCCGTACCTGGGAAGCACTTTTTCCCTGAGCACTTGTCACTTCAAGCACTCATTTTTCTAATCAAAAAGGCATTTAATGTCCCTTTCACTTTCATAATCTTCATTTAAATGCAGTCCCTTGAACTACACACCTGGTAATTGGATGCACAGTTTACTGCTTCTGGAACGCTGGTGTTTGGCACCACCAGAATGTGAATCAAATCAGCCATGAGTTCTCCTGTTTGATCTGTAAAATACATGTTTTTGAGTTTTGCTCAGTGTTTTAAGTTACGGGAATGGGCTTGATTTGATTTGGAAATATCAGGCCTTTTTAATACAAACCTAGGTTATATTTTTGAAGCAAATCCATGAACCTGTAGAACTTGTAGTGAGCATCAGAAGCCTGAAAACTAGCTACCTGTGTAACTGTCAACTGCATCAATAGAGCTTAGATTTTCTTTATTTTTGAATATCTTGATTTCTAGGAAGTTTATTGTAAAATATATTTTTTTAAACCCTTTGGTGAGGTGTTCCTCACCAAATAGGTAATAGACCACAAGACGCAGAGAGCAGAATATTGCTGTTGCTGCAAATTGGAGAGCCTTTGCAGAGGCACCAGCTTTAGCACCAGTGATGGCTTACTCTAACAGCCATTACAGCATGAAATTGTCAGAAACATCCCAGTAATAAACTTGCGCGGTTGAAATTTATCCATTGCCTCCCAGAGATTCATCCCTCAGGAGTTCTTCACAGTGCTTGTTTTCATGCTGGAAATATGAACACATTTAACAGTTGCACAACAGTGCAGCACATCTTTAAAGATATTTATAAACAAGTTTCGTAATGCTTCCCTGATTGAGCAGCCACCTCTTGCTTACAGTGCTGTTGGCGACAGTGGTTATATTCTGGTGATTATTTTTGATACGCAGCTCTATGAAACAGAGGCGGTCTTTGTGTTGGTGCAGCACTTTGCTCGGTAGGAGCTTCCAGCCAGTTCTGTAGTAGTATTGTAAAATAATTGCACTTGGTTCTCTAAGTTTGTTTCCTCAGTTTGTCCTACAACAAGCACAAAAGGAGCATGTGACTCCTGCTCTGAGATTTTGTTGCCCAGCCGTTCAGTTTCCTACGGTGAACTATCTGCACGCTCAGGCTTTAAGGTAGATTTATTCTGGGGAGCAGGGGATGGGATAGGGACAATTTTCAGCTAGCTCTTTTTATTTATATTTGAAGAGCAGTCTCCAAATCGTTATTGTGGCAAATGTACATCCTTTTTATAAAAATACTCATCTATAAATATTGATTATGATAACTTCTGTGCACCAAATTACAGCCTGCCTATGCCAGGGCATGATTCACCTCCTGCTGCATGGCAGTTGTCACCCAGGAGTCTGGCACTCTTGTTTCTTTTTATAGCTGTGACTTGAACATAGTGAATTTCTTCCTCCTTTGTCTTACAGCAAGTTAGCTTTGAGACATCCTAAAGCCATGTGTGGATCGGTGAGACTTAAAAGTGGCGGCCTGGCCCTCCTTGAAAGAAAGCCCAGACGTTGCATCTGACTGTTCACCTGTGTGATGGGACAAATAGGCTGAACAAGCCACTCTGAATTATTGGTGCCCTCTCTGTTCCCCTGGGAGCACATCTGGGTTTGCAGGCACTAGGGGAATCGTGTCCTGTGTGCAGTGAGTGCAGCTGTTGGGCACAGGAGGCATGCAGCAACCTCTCCCGTTTTTTTCCCCCTCCCAAAGCTGTTTTGCAGTACAGCCACCTCACGTCTCCAGCAAACTTCCCACCCTTACACTGAAGGGGTGGTGCATTGATTTACTGACAGATTCTTTTGCCATTATCCTGCTTTAAAATGGACTTAAAGAGGTGGGCTGAGGCTTGGTGCCAGGCAGCTGTGGTTGATGTCAATACAAGGATCTGCTCTTCGGCTGCCCTGGGCTTACAGCAGAAGGCCACATGTTTCTCTGGTGATGCATTACGTTCTGTCCTGCTAGACTGCTTGAAGTTAGGTTAGGTTTGAGTTAGACTTTCATGTCCTATTGTATTCTATGAAGAAATTTACTTAATACTTGCTTGTTTTATGTTTAGTTTTCAGAAGTGACCTTAAAGGGCTTGTTTTAGCTTAACAAGAAGTGCAGGTAACTGCATTGAGATCACATCTTTATGGCGCAATGTGGATTTTCTTCCTGTTTTATTGAGAGAGAAAAATCTGTACTGTTAAGCCTTCGTGGACTGTAAGGGATTGGGAAGCAGACCTGGGAGTCGGGAGCCCTGTACTGTAATCCCACAGTAATTGGTTGTGTGTGCTCAGACAAGTTATTTAATGTCCCGTCCTTTTGTTTCTTTTCCAGCTTTTCTGTGCAAATTCTTCTGTATTTTGAATGTTTCTGCTGGCACTGCAGAGTGTGATCTGACTGGGATGCCTAGGCACTATTGGAGCTAGCTTTCCTTGAGGGAAAAATATATATATTTTTTAAGCATTTTTTAAATGATGGTAGGAACCCAGCTATTAGAATCTTCTGTATTCTTTTTTCGTTTTCTAAAAAAATCATTTGAAAGCTGTATCATACCTGAAGTTTTGTACCTGTTGAGCACTCATGCATGAAATAGATACTGAAAGACCAAAGATACGCTCAAAACGCCTTGCATTGAATGTCTTGAGGAATCCTGTTCCTGTCACCCCAAAAGACCAGGGTCTAAGCCTTGACCCAAGGTTGCACAGGTAGAGTGTTTTTCAGGCATATGCTGTGTTTAGCAAGTTATGCTAGGTTCCTGCTCTTTAATTGGCAAAGAACCTGATTTATGCCAACAGCAATTCTTTGGGAAATAATGAAAGCAAGTTTGTGAACCAAAAAGAGAGTTCAGTCTAACCAGTGAGTTGGCTTTAGGGAGAATTCTGCTCTCTCATATGAAGGAAGTTGCAAAGGAACTAATACTTCTTGCTCTTCCAGCTGAATTTAGCTGAATTTGTAGGTTGTTTTTGCTTGTTTTATTTGGCTTTTTTTGTTTATTTTCTTCTTCTTTTTCCCCACCCCCTCAAATAGTGGCATCCTTTCAAGCTGTGTTCAGGAGACCATAGTTTCGAACAGTGAGTGGGATGTGTTTTCGAAAACATGGTGCAAGATGAGTTCTCTTATGCTGGAGCAAGGTAGGCAACAGGAGAGTAGACAAGAGCGCAGCATCCTGGTGTCTCCTCTGTTTTGTGATTATCTGAGGGTCTTGTCCCAAAAAGTTGCTTATGAACTTCAGGTTTTTGAACCCAGTCTTAGTGGTTTAAGATGTCACCTCTTAAGTTATATGCAATGATAATAAACATCACGGGGAAAGGAGAGGCAATAATTGTACACATCCCAGCTTTTTGCTGAGTGAGGTAAATCCAGTATATGCTAAAATGAGTAGTAAGCATTGCGTGTATGCAAAATCCTGTTCTTACCCGTAACCAAATAACCTACTGTGTTGTGTGAATATCTACTGCAAAACATCGTACTTGGAGTGAAAACCAGCTCTGCTGCAGAACTTTGAGCACAAAGACAAAATTAACTTCTTGGAGTTGTAAAATCTCCTGTTAGTTCCAATTACTGTGAAACTGCTTAAATCTGTTTCTTCAGTTTGTGTTTAATTTTAGTTATCTGTGGATTTGTGGATATCTATAAATGGTACCTTGTGGAGACTGTCTGCTTTTTAACTGCTGGCTTTACACCTTGTGTGCTCATTAAATTGTTGAATTAAGGGTTTCTTAATGATGGTAAGAACCCAACTACTAGAATCTTCTGTATTCTTTTCTGGTGTTGTTAAGTATCACTTGAAAGTTGTATCACACCTGAAGTTAACTTGTTTAAATTTAATGAGGAAGCATCTTTTTATCCTACCAGGGGCTGTTTCCAGTTCATCTGTCTAAATCTTACTGTTTTCTTTTCCGTGGTGATGGTTCGGAAGCCGTGGTGTTAAAGCCTTGACGTGCCGCACCTCAGTGCTGGGCTCTTGTGGCCTGGGGATGAGTTACCCCAAGCTGCTTCCAAGCCACGCTGCTTTTAAGGGAAGCTTTCAGCATATCTTACTTCTTGTTTTCTGACACGTTTAACAACTCACGTTCCTTTTCCCATCAAACCGGTACCCTTGGTGTGTTAGGTGTTGTAGATGTTGAGCCTGGGGCAGGACACTAATACATTTCTCTGTGTGTCCTTTTCCCCCTTTTAAGATCTCTCACTGCAACATGCACCCAAGGTTCTTGAATGTTGTTCTCTGTGCAAAACTAATGAAAATTTTGCTAAAGAAATTCCCCAAGCTCTGTCTCAGTCTTATTTTCTTCTGGTGCTTCTCAGCTTTATTATAGTTTTAAAAGATTAGATTATACACATAAGAAAAGCAATTAACAAGAATCTGTGTATAAAAATGGATTGTGATGACAGAAAATTAGATGTCTTTCATCTCCTTTTTTTCATTTGAGGAAAAGGAAGTGTCATCTCTTCTCTATGTTCAAAACAGCCATTTTATTCTCATTTAACTCTGTTCTTTCTTTTTTCTTTTTTTTAAAAAAAAGCTTTCAGTGGTACATTAAAAAAAAAAACAACAACAACAACAAAAAAAACAGAAGCTGTACTTGGAGAAAATTCAGAATATATTTTTAAGCAGAAAATATTTATGTCCAGTTTTTAACGAAATCAATGCTTTTTCATGCAGAGATTATCGTAAAGATGTGTGCTGTGTTTTGTCTTCATGTACTTTGTGCTGGTGTCAGTGGTAGTTGGAATCGCTCCTTCCCCTTGAAGGTTGGCGAAAGCTTGGAGCTCCAGTGGCTGTCCTTGGAGGCAGGAGTAGGAGCAGCATTTCTCGCCATGCAACATTTGTATTATGTAATGTCTGTGAGCTGCGTTTCCATTCGTTATCCGCTTCTGCAATATTTAAAAAAAACAAACAACCCCAGTACCAGCAAGAAGTTGCTCTGTCACTGAGGTCTGCAATTAATACAGTTCTCTAGCTGTAGAACCGATGTAGTTAATAAGACATTGAATGACAGTTTCTTGGAATATTACTTGAGACCTCACAAAACAGAATATTCATGTGTTTATGATGTGGGAATGTAGGAGAAGTTGCAGATACAGAACTGGGACTGAAGTAATCTCCCTGCAGGCGAAGATAATATGCTACCCCCATGCACTGAGAAGTTTCAGCCCTGTTTAGAGGGATTATGCATATTGTGTTTCTTTCATGTTGTTTGTTTATTTGTGTCCTTTCTGTTGAGCAGGCACCTTCTGCAAAGCACAGGCTGAAGTATGGCGTCAGCCCGTTTATTCAGCCCTTACCATCACAGCCAATCCCACACCTAATTTATTTGGAGGGTTCCAGCCAGTTATATTTGCAAGCAATTGAGACCTGCCAGCTCTAGGAGCAGAGCAGAGCCTCTTCCAAATGATTGTGAACACCTCTATCCATCCTGCTGTGTTTTCCCTGTTTTAAGCAGCGAGCCCGGTGGGAGATCATCCTGT
The DNA here is from genome assembly GCF_009819795.1 of Aythya fuligula. NCBI lineage: Eukaryota > Metazoa > Chordata > Aves > Anseriformes > Anatidae > Aythya > Aythya fuligula. The sequence continues at coordinate 1,563,059 of NC_045580.1, read as the reverse complement.
GCTTTTCAAGCATTCTTGATTGTGGTATTAAGGAAGAAAGACTTGTGCTGAGCACACTGGATACTTGATTTAACTTTGGCATTTCTTTTGTCTGTAAAACATTAGGCATAAAACGTTGATTAGGGACAGCTGAAGGACATTGCTAAACTCCTCCAACCTCTCTCCGTAAGTTTAACAATTGCAAGATTCACTTGAAAAGTGACTGATTTTACTCTGTTGGAGTAAAGGAGTTTCTTACAAAGCAGCGTTTGGGAAAGGGGAAGGAAAATATGTTCATCCATGGGTGAATATGAGTGTGGATAAGAGGTGGGGGAAGAGCTGATTTTCAGGAAAAGGAAAATGGGAAGTGAATAAAGTAACAGCAGGATGGTGAGAGATGCAAGTGGGGAAGCAGGGGACGATAAGGCAGAGAGCAGGAAATTTGAAAGGATGAGAACCTGAAAAAGAGCATAGTTGTGTAAGAACCTGGTAGAGGAAAGCAGTGAAAAAAAGATGGGAACAGCAAAGTGAAAGTTCTGGTGAGCTTCATGGTTTAGTTCATCTGGGGCTTAAGACAGACCTTTTTTTTTCTTTTTAACACCAGTGGAGGGGGACAGATTCTGGAAGCCTTTTTGCACTATGAAAGCAAAGGGAGAGGTCGTGAGAAGTTATTTAAAGATACCTTCTTGCTGTAATAGTGTTCCTGTGGAATCCAGCTTCAGTTAATGAAGCTTCATGCAGGCACCAAGGCTCACCTTGGTGAGGTGTGGTGGCCTGGCTTTGTTAGCCATTCAGGAAGGCTCAGTCCTTAATCGCTAATCTCTGAAGAAGCACACGTTCTTTTCTGGGTAAGTGTGAAAAACCTGGCCTGACTCTATTAATCCACGCTCTGGGAGATCGCACGCACATCTTTGGTAGTTTTTGAGTTATCATTCGTCTGCTCTTTCGCAGTTCCCTGTTGTTCCCAGTGAGAACATTGGCAATATCCCTTCATAGCAAGGTGCTATGAAGTGCTTGGATGGTGAATGTGAAAAACAGAGATGTAACTCTGTTTAGGTGACAGGAAGCGTAAAACCAAGACAATATACAGACAGGAATACCTAAACCGTACCATTTCAAACTTTAATGTCCAAACAAGCAAAACTATGGGACCATTTCAGAGAGGGTTATTCAGAATGAAAGGAGAATGTGAAAAGAACAGACAATGACAGAAGACAAAAATTGTCCTTCCTCTTTCCTTGCAACTGTCTTGGGGAAAAAGGAGAGCTTTTATCCAAGAGGATACTAAGGTGACTATAGGGACAGAACTATTACCACTCGTCTACAGTGTATTCCTGCAAGTCAAATTAGAGTTGGCTAATATAAGAAACAGAGCAGCCTGTTGCTGGCCTTATGTGGGAGGGAGTCCTTTGTATGACTGCATATTTAGGCACTGGGTGCCTGATGGGGTATGTGACAGCTACCCGATAGGTGCTTAAAGGAAATTCTTCCTCAGGGGTGGGATTCGTGCTGGTACACAGGCATGGAGCTGAATCATTGCTGCTGCAGAAGACTGACTGTGTAATCCCATCAGATATTTTTACGTGTCCTCTAGGTGAGCTAGTCTGATGGCGCTAACAGCTGGCCTGGCGCACAGTTTTCAGCTCCTGGGACAAAATTGCCATTACCAAGGTGTTTGGAGAGGATCAGCTTATATGTGAAGAGCAGCTGGTGGAAAGGGACTTGAGTAACTGTGGAATGATGCTCAGAAATGAGAGGGACGGACAGATGGGGGAAGCATTCAAAAACGTTCAACTACTGTGCAGCCTGTTTCAGTGATAGATACCCAGATGCTCAAATCCCTCTCAGGATGTTCTGTTTCTTCGTTATTGCTAGCCTCTTGTACGGGAGAGGAATTGCTCCCTTAAGTGCTGTCCTTCGGGGCCAAAAAGCTGTTATCTCTGAGGACTTTGACCTGGTCGCAGCGACATGTGCCTGTGTCAATTGCCATTCGACCCGTTCCCCTATTACTCAAACTCTGACTCCAGACTTGGCCACCTTCCACTCAGACACTCCTTTTGCAGGCGAGGCAGTCCTCTTGCATCATCAAACTGTCATGAAAAGACAGCGCTGCTCTCTTCCCCACGAGTCTTACAGGTGGCAGAGCTCTTCAGAGCAGCACCAGGTGCCCGGCCACCTTCTGTTTTCCCTGAGCCTGCCTCTGCTTGCTCTCTGCTACTGAGCCTGCTCTACATTTTCTGCACGTCTGGAGGAAAACAAAACGTGTGGGGTAACTGCTGTGTTTGCTTTTCTCTCTCATGTCTCCGTTCAGTGTCCCTCAGGACCTTTCTTGTCCTGGCAGTTTATCTTGCATTTTTGCTAGGCTCAGGTGGGTAGGTTTTCAAATGAGGCTGATGATCCATTTCTACAAAGGTGACTTCTGAACGTGTAAATGTTAAATAAAGCTTCCCTTTTCTTTTGTAACACAAAGCTCTCTTTTTCCATGTCTAACCCATTTGAGGGATACATTTCAAACCCATGCTTTCCCCCTACCCCTTCATGTCTCTCTCCCTAGAGGGCAGGTGGCTGAGGTGTTGATGGTGCTGAGTGCAAGCAGGTGGATTGTGCAGACACACCTTGAGCATCGCAGGGCACTTGTGCAGGCACGAACTTGTACCGAGAGGCAGCTTGTTGAGGCTGCTTGATGAAGGAAGAAAGGCACTGTGGGAGCACTGAAATGAGTCACCTAGCTTGGAGTCTGCTCCACGAGGCTGGATTCCTCCTCACCTCGCAATGAGGTTGCACTGTGTTGCAGGAAGTGCCTGTTTCTCCTGGCAGGGGTTGCACCGGAGAAGGTCATGGTTCCTGACTTAAAAATACCTGCAACACGTCCCGTGCTGGGTACAGAGCTGGGTGGCTGCTCTGTAGCTTCCCTTCTCTCTCTGGTTTCTAGTCCAGCTGAAGTACAGGCATCCTGTTTTAATTTTGCACTTGTCATTTTCACAGTACCAAATTCAGATCAGAATGGATATAAAGTAGGTTAGGCCATGTCTTCCCTGCAGCGGTGTCGTGCCGGAGGTCACCCACCTCGTCGTGCAGTGTGGGTGCCACAAGGTTTTGCACGGGCACAGCGCCCACACAGTACCCGGAGGGTCGGTCTGGCCTCGGGGCTAGGGCAGGGTCGTGCACTGCTGGCTCTGCTTTCTTGGTGGGCAGCTCTGGCAATAGCTTTACTGATGGATGTCCCTTTAATGACCCATGTTGTTTAAAAAACAATAAAGAAAAAATGCACCTGATACCTTTAAAGAAGGACTTGGCTGGGAGTTGAGGATGTTCCGTGTTACGTGCCCGGCGTGACAAGGAGGTTTTCCTCTGCATCTCAGCACCTCCCCGACCTGACGTATCAGCAGGGCTGGTCCTTTTCAGTGAGATCCTAAACTTTCTTTCCTTGTCCTTCCCCTGATACTGCATATACAGATACTCTGGAGTGTGTTTATAGAGGAATCCATAAAATATCTTCAGCTGATCATCAGAAGAACGAGGTCCATACCAAGGAATCCAGCAAGCAGTAACTGTCACGGAGATGTACCAATGCAGAGCCGTATAAAGGGCCTTTGAAGATGATTAATTGCGGAGGTGTGCGGTCCTGGCGGTAGCCTTGTCTTTTAAATACAGCCTTGAGCACAGTTCTCGTATGGGAGCATGTGCAGGAATGCAAACTCCCCTTTGGACAGGGATTAGAAGGCGGCTGCTGCAGCCTGCTCAGCGTTGGTTTTCTTCCCGGGGAAGGCACGGCTTGGGCCAGCCCTCGGAGACTCCTTTAACTCAGCCGTACAGAAGGAGCGTCTGATGTGGTGAGGAGGGGTTGAAAGGCTTTGACATAAGTTTTGTCAGTCAGAAATTGCAGCCTGTTTTTCTCCTTCTCGTGCTGTGATTCACCAAGTCTTTCCGGTATAAAAACTTGGTCGTGTAACATGGGATCGAACAGAGTGAGCCACGGAGCGCAGTCATTCAGAGAAGGCAAATGTCCTGTCATATGCTTCAGCGGAGAGCACTTTGTGACCTGGGTCATCAATTAGCAATGAAATAGTTCTTGTCTCGGGCTAGCCGCAAGATTTTCTTTTAAATATTTTAGCTTCTTGGTTCCAGCTGGCCAGTTGGTCTTCATGTTTCCTGAACTTGCGCCAGGGCATGTTGAGCAATGCCTTACCGAAAATTTTGGTTGTAATATACAGTATTAAGATGGAGGTGCTTAAAGTCATTTAGGCAATTTTATATATATATATATATATATATATATATATATATATATATATATATGTAAACACAGAGATATTTTTCCATTAAATTTCATTTGCTTTTGGAAGCAAAAGTAGTCCTACATTATCTTGTCATGCATACATTATTAATTGAATTCATTTTTAATTTAATGAAAAATTATGCTAGAGCAAGGGAGGAAGCTGTCTTGTAGCATCCTTGCTCTTTCTTTGCCTAGATAACCTCAAGCAGTCAAAGAGGTTAGATTTAAAATCCATTCTTGGTCAGAATTTTTCTCCTTAAATGGAGCAGTGTTTACATTCAGGAAACTATCAAAGGAGGAACGAATGCATCCGCGGAGGTGACAAGTGGTATTCAGGTTGTATAATCTCATTCTTTGTGGTTGGCAGAAGTTTCTGTTAGAGAACTGTCTGAAAAGGCGTTCTCAATGCAGTTTCCCCATTTAAGTAGTAGAAGGTTGAATCATTGTGTAAAGCTAATTATCATTCTTGTAAGCTGTCACCATGGAAGTTAGTGAGTTGGTCAGGAGGGTGGCTGTGTCAGAAAGAAGCTCTGGGCTGGGGAGCTGATCCTGCCCGGCTCCCTGTTCCCCTGAGGATTAGGAGAAAATGTTCCCAGCAAATTGGAGCTTGCAGTTACTGATGCTGTTCTGCTCTGTTCTCTTCATTAAAAAGTAAAAAAAAAAAAAAACGGAAAAAACAAACAAACACAAACACACTCAGTCCTCACCACAGTTGGGACCAAATTTTTATGTTTCTATTGTTGTGATAATTTAGGTCCCAAATCAGTACAAATGTAGCTGACTGGGGAGCAGACCTCATCTGTAGGAGAAATGATCCATTACTGTCAAAACTCGCCTTCAGCAGAAATAATCAAGCTCATGTGCGGTAAGGCTGTCCGTTTACATCACACTGTAGCACAGTTTTGGGCCTGAGCTTCCACAGGATGTCTTAAGACCCTTTTTAAAATGTGGCGTAGAAATGTTCACAGCTGTGTTTCCTAATAACCGGTGAATTCCTGTAGGCTCTCGAAGAAAATACTTATTTTTTTGTTGTTTAAGTATAGAATCCAGAGCTCTGGTCTCCAGTAAAGGCCTGTACAGAAAAAGGCACAAATAAAAATCCAGGGTGTCTCTCTCTAGCCTTGGGGAGTTGGCAGTCAGAGCATGAGCCGACAGGTAGTATCTGATGCAGACAGCCGAGCCAAGAGGCGCTGAGACGATGCGTGAGCGCGGCTGGCAGCGCTGCAGCCCCAAGTGCAGCAGCAGCACGGCACCCTCAGCGGCAGTGGCCCTGCTGAACCCCTGTGCAGGGGTGAACGTGGCTCCTGCCCAGGTCCTCAGCAGGCACGGCACCTGCCGGAGCTGTACCCTGGTGGCATCTCCTTGTGCTTCTCCCCACAGCTTCTGGCCCACCAATACGCCCAGCGGCACACCTTGGGCTCTAACCGATGCGGTATGGGCAGGAGCTGTTGAGTTCCTGTGCTTTATCCCTTTATTAAACGGGTCTGCTCTTGCTCCGTGCTGCATTGCTATAGGATGCACCCGTACACATCTGGGCTCTCAGAGCTCTGTTTTATCCTGGTGCAAAGTGAGAAGAGTTGTTTTTAAATGAGCGTATTATTTCATATTCAGTTCTCTTTATTTTTAGCTTGTCCTACTGGGGCAGATCTGTTTTGGTGAAACAAAGAAAAATTAGCATTGGGAGAAAGGGATTTAGAAACAGTCGTTCAGGCTTTCTAGGCACGGAACAGGGAGAACCTGTTTGCTCTGCCCGCTTTGCCAGGCTCGCAGCTTTCCCTGCCGCAGCCGCTGAACCAAGGTGAGCCGAGTCCTCACGCACTGGGTCTAACGAGGTGGTGCTGCTCAGTTACACAGCACTTAGCCAACAACACTGATCTGACCATTTAAAAAGAAAAAAATCAATAGTTATATTGACTGTTTTGCATAATTGGGGACTGGGTAGCCTTTTCCCTGGAACTTTAAGCAAGAAAGCGTTTCTATTTAGTAAATCTTCTGTCTTTTAGGCCTTGTGTTACACCGAGAGAGCACAGATCACATGTTGGGTTTCCCTGGGCTCTATTCCTGCGTATAGGCAGCAGCTGATGTTATTTGTTACAAATTACAGCTTGTGTTTTTGAGCTAGACCTTCAGCAAATAGCGGCAGTAATACAAAGAACTTGCACCATTTCTCGGAGGTGGGAATAGCTCTGCGTTTTGTACCGGTACGGAAAGATTAAAATGACTTGATCAAGGTCACGCAGCAAGCTAATGGCAAAGCCAGGACTGAAAGGCACTCATCCATCATCCTGGTCCTCCCCTTTATTTGCTGGTCCTCGCTGCCTCTTAGGGATATTTAATCTTCTAGCCTGCTGCAGGGGGGGGCTGATGAAACACTTCAGTCCTTTCATGGGATCTGAAAGTTGGCTAATAACGCTTATTCCTTGTTTACGGTTCAGTGTATAAACTGGAAAGTGGGAAGCGCAATATCAGCTTTGCAGAACTTTTAAAGCAGGCTGCGTAAAGGCAGAAATCAATCCAGCCGCATGGGTCTCCTCTGGGAACCCTGCAGATCCTAGCCAATTTCCAAAAAGCAGGAAGCAGAACCCTGAGGAAATGAGGTCGCAGCAGCTGGCACAGCTGGGAATAGCCTCCGTTTTGGTTGCTCGCAGAAGTTGAATTTTGGGGTGAAAACATCCAGCTCGGGCAAGGACACCCGCCTCGTGCAGCTGGGGCAGGCTTTCAGCTGCAGTGCCTGTGGCAGCCTCGGGAGAACAACGCGGAGCGGTGCTGCCGAGGGAAGGCGGAACGGGAGCCCGGCGTCGCGGGTGCTCCGCGTCTCGCTCAGCTTCCCCGGGCGTGCGGAGCTTCACCGGGACGCAGGGGCGGCAGCGGGTGAGCCCCAAAGGTCAGTGCTGCTGCTACATCCCTGCACGTGAGCGCGGCGGAGATGCTCGCTGTGCTGTTAACCCTGTTGGCTCACCAACGGAGCGCTTGTGGGTGCGGATCGCCGAGGACTGGGATCGTTTCGCAGCTGGCTCTAGGCAGCGATGCCTCATAAGAATGCAGAGCGTGATGTTCAGAAGGCAAGCGTGTCATTTTCACTGAGCTAATGCAACTTCATTTCAATTTTTAGTGTATTTTTCAGCGTATGTATATGACTATCTTTTAAGTGGTTGAGTATTTGAATGGAGAAGGGTTAATTACACCCTTCGATCAGATTACGTTGCATGGCTTAACGCTAGCATGTAGAAAGCAGATGAAGTATAATTTGGCATCCCTTTTCCTTCGTGTGGCGTGGTCTTCGAGGCATTTTTCCGTGTGTGTAGAATGTTGTTGTTAGTGTGAGTGAAACCTGCCTGCTTTTAACCAGCAGTGAAATCCCTCCTGTCTGTGGTGGAGTGAAGCACACGCTTTGCACTCATGCTGTGTGAAAACAGCACTGAGCAAAAGGTTCTGTGCTGAGCATCTACGTGACTAAGTGCCGCTGATACGGCGTGGATTTAGGAGCAGTAGTTGTGGAGGGGCCAGGTTATTGTGTAGCTTAAATTCTTGTGGAATGAGCCAGGGCTGATTATCTTCATGGCAAATCGTCTCCTTCACCCTAGGCTTAGATTTATTCTGTGGCTGATATGAAATAAGCCTATTGCTGTTACACTTCAGTTGGGATTTTCTACTTTAAGGCTGAGAGTGCATAAATATTTCCTGGTGGAAAAAAGGGAGGGAGGTGGGGAACCAGCATAATTTAAAACTTGCCTCCCTGGGCATGCTGTTACCACCTACCTGGTTTAAAGATCAAGAGCATTTCTACCAAACGAAAAGTTATTTATGGACATAGCTGCCAGAAGCTGAAGACACAGGTTCTTATTTCACTGTAGAATACATTATCAACAAAGTCTTGATAATTTATGCTAACTCCACCCACTTCAGTTTACACTGCCAGAAGCTGAAGGAGAAAGGCTCATAGCAGCACTGCAAAATTCCTCTGAGTCTGCTTTCTCGTCTTCAAGTATTTTGCCGTAGGAGAGCTGCTACTGGGTATCTTTGTATTGTTCTACCAGTGACTGAGGTGCTGTGAGAAAGCCAGTTTGGTGGTTTTGGTTCCCCTTTCTCAAAAAGAAAACTGTATTTAAAAATTAAATGTGTATAGCGTGCTGATGCTGGAGCCCTCACACTCCCCAGTCTCCTTTGTGACAGAAAAAGCACAATGCACAATACATTAGCATTCATGTATACGCATGCACAAACGCTGTATAGAGCTCCGTAAATAGGATCTCCAGAGGATTTCTGTTCCATGCGAATTCCCTTGGGAATGTGAGTGTTGGGGCGCGCAGCTCCTGCAGGGCGAGACCTCCGACATTGCGAGTGGCCGGCACCAGCAGCACAGGATTCCGGGTCCGGGGCTAAGGAAAGGTAAAGTTTAGCAATGATTTGATGCAACCTATGCCAGTTTCATCCAAACAGATCTTGTATTTCAGGGAAGCCTGTGGATTAAACGTATTTGAGTGAGAATCCCCCTTTTTTCCCTCCTGCCACTTGCGCAGAGTCCAGAGTGTGCCAGAACCTGGTACAGGCTCACTGGGGCTGAGTCTCCGAAGGGGAGATCTCTTACCCCTGTGCATCCTGTGTCCTGCTTTTCGAAGCAGAGATGAAAATTAGCATCGTCTCTTACAAGCAAGACTTGCCCTTAATAGGATTACAGAAGTATTTTAAACTCTGTACTCAGCCCGCTGCTCCTGGCACTGATACCGGGAGCGTGGGGAGTTTGGCTGTTGGTGTAAAGGTAAATCCAGGCAGCAAGAACCGAGCTGAAACGTTTCTTCTGCTGGGGAAACCAGGTTGTCTTCTGGGCGGTACGTGGACGGATTGCAGTCTCCTGGCCTGGTGCATAGCAGTAGCTCCGTGGCTGGAGGGGAAAGGGGAATGAAACAGCAGCTCCAGAGCTTGTCACCCAGCGGTCATCCCAGGGGCAGGCACAGCACGGCACGGAGCAGCCGGCGTTGTTGGCACTGGGGGCATCTTCTCCGCAGGTGGCCCTCGGTGACCCGTCCCTCCGTCCGTACAGGATCAAGTAACCAGTGGTTCCTGTGCTATTAGAATTTGTCTGGGCACCATTCCCACTTGCTTGCTCTAACATCTCCCAATTAACGTATCTGATTATTCTTTAACAATTTATAGCTATTGACAGTGTGCTTCAAAACTGAAAGTCCTATGTTCTCTTGGTACAGAGCTTAGAGTACCAGGAGGGTGCGATCCTGTGTGTAGAGGTAGAGGACACAGAGAGAATAGTTTTTTAAAGCAAGTTTCTCTTCCAGAACTGAAAGCTTTCAGCTGGACATGTTGGTCTTAAAAACAAACAAAAAAAACACTGCCATGATAAAAACCTCTCACTTGGTTAAATACGTGTTTTTTTTATTAGTATTTTTTTAAGGGGGGGGACACTTTAAAAATCTTTAAGTAATGCCCATTTGTTTCTCAGCCTTGTGTATATTGAGGACATTCCCATTTTGACTGAAAGTTGGGAAAATGTAGTGCTCAGGAATTTTTAAGAGATTTGTTTTCAGATGCTTTTCGTGCTTGAAGGTGAGCTGGAGATGACCGACGAGAAATAATTGAGCAAGACTGAGAGCAAAGAAAAGAGAGATGCAAGAAGAAAGGAGAGGCAAAGTGTGAAGTGGAGGCCGAGAGGTGGCAGAGTGAGAGGACAGGAGGAAGCAGTGAGTTTGGAGTGGGGGGTGCGAAGGAAAAAGCAGAGGAATTGGGCTGGGGTCTGAGCCTTCCAGGCGCGGGGATGCTGAGTGAGGCAGGTGGGGATCGAGCTGCTGGGTCAGAACAGGGCAGGTTTCACCGTGCATGCATTGAAAACGAAGCAAGGCAGGTGTAGTGTCCGATGTGCACCTTGGGATGTGTGCGCCTCCAAACTTGCTGTACCTTGGGAACAGGAAGTGGCTGCAGCAGCGAGGGCTGCGGGGTGGAGTAGGCAGCTCCTTGGTTTCATCGAGTTTCTTTGCACAGGCACACGGTGCTGTTAGCTCCCTGTTCTCCTTGGTTGTGGAAGGAGCTTCCTGCGGCCTGTTCACAGGGAAGAGCTTGCAAATGTGTTTGAAGTGTGTGTCCCCAAAGCAAATTCCAATATAACCTCTGCGCTTACACGTGTGGGTGGCTCGTGGCTGCTCTTTTGCTCTGGCCTGATGGTGAGGACCAGAGCATGAGTCAGAGCGAGGATGGCAGGAGGAAGAACTGGAGCTTGGCACCCTTGCTTTGAAGGGTCTTGCTTATGTTCTGGCTTCTCTTGTGCCATGTGCTCCTTCTGCTTGTGCTTTCTGAAACTGAATGCAAAATTCGTTATCCCAGCACCTCTGGAGACACCTCAGAGGTGATCTGATTCCAGTTTGCAGGTCTGCTGCCTTTTCTCATGGAACCCCAAATCTAATCTGGTTTTCTTCCCCCCTTGCATAAAGGCAGCAGTAGCAGTGCAACGCTTACCAAAAGACTTGGCCCAGCTCCCTTTCAAAGCCGTGGGAACCCGTGTCTGGTCAGAGATGCTCGGGTACAGGAGGAGGCTGTAACAGCAGCACGGCGATCAGCAGAGCCAGGCCTGACCTCTGCTCAACTCCCAGCCAGGAACAGCGTGTCTGTGCTGGATCATCCGTGTTGGATTATCCTCATGGCTTCCACTGCAGTTCGTAAAGGGTTGCCTAGCCTTTCATTCCCTTTCAGTAAGTTCCATGGCTGAATAAACCTCTGAAGCATCCAGAAGATGACAGTGCATTACTGCTTGGTGGATTACATATTTACAGTTACTCTAGGTTCATTTGAAAGCTTCTTTGGGAGGTCTGAAATCTCTGGTTAATCGGACGTGGGGAAGGACTTTTAACCTGACACTTCTCATAATGGTGAAGACTAGAAAGCCCTTGTTACATTAGCATGCCAAGAGTTTAACATAGCTCTTTGGTTTTTAATTCAGACAGTTCAAGCCAGGGGCAATTTTAACTGGGTGATCACAAGCATCCTATTGCTTTTGCTGAAATAAGATGTCGGCTTCTCTGGACAATGAGCTGATACGCAGGCGGTGGGAATGGTTTGCTTTCTCTGCAAATGAATTTAATGCAGTGTGTAGTCCTGATGGGATTTAACTGCTCTTAGAGGGGGCAGTTCTGTTTTTATGACTCTCCACTTGAACTGAGTCTCTGAGTGCAGCTCGTTGCTGTAAACCAAATGTGACAAACTAATGAACTCCAGCAATGTGTATTTTCTTCTTTTCATTATGTATTATATAGCAATTTTCCTATTCACAGTGCCATTGAGTAGTCAAGGATTTCTCAACATTTTTTCCCCAGGGTTTATAAATTAGTGCTCCAAACGTTGTTCAGGATTGGAATGTAGCAGATGAGATTTCAGCCCTAAAGGAGTGCTTGAACCATGCAAATATGCTTTAATTTCTGGCCACAGTTCTTCATTTGTGTATTTCAGAGGGTTTTGTCCTTCTTAAAACTGAACCATAACATTACACTTTTTTTCCAAAACATCCAAAGCTTTTGAATCTTTTTTTCATCTCTGTATGTTTTCTTGTACTAATGTTTTAATGGAATAGCTTACTTGCTGTTAGACAAACGTAACATGTAAATACACAGTGTATGACTGCAGCTTGTTCAGTGTCACTGTGCTGCAAGCTGGTTGGGGAGTGGAAGTGGGCAGGACCAATGTTTGTCATGCCTTTTTCTAATTCTTCACCCCCGCCAAAGAAGTGCATATTCCTACAGTGAATATGATTTTTTTTTAAGTAAAGATTTTTGATGCAAGATGTGAGATCCATATCAATAAGTGCCATGAAACCAAGAGTCAGAAGGTAAATTAAAAAAGCAATAAGCTACTTAATTACATTTTTTTCCATGGTTTCTGAGCAAATCTTGTAATTTGGAGTGATGGGAAGAGGGGCCCTGACTCAACATCTTAATGTTTTCCAGTAGTGATATAACAATGAGGCCAAATGTTTGTATGGCATGAAACACACAGCAAGCCCCTTGCAATGCTTGAGATAAGAGTTTCAGTTCTGGGCGTGTGCCCTAACACATTTCTTCAGGTGTGTGATACTCGGATGTTCTTTGAAAATGCAAGCAAGCCTGTGGCGGTCCCAGCCTCCAAAACCTGCCTTCAGAAAGCTTTTGCATAAGCAAAGCCTGCTTCAAAACCAGCTACTGGTACAAAAGCAGGTACAAAAGCAGCTACTGTTAGCATCAGTGTGGGGGAACATCCACAGCACAGGAGCCATTTGAAGATTTTTCTGAAGATAAATTGATTTCATCTAGTATGCCAAGAGAAAACAAACAAAGCATGGATTGAAAAAAAAAAAAAAAAAAAAGAGGAAGAAATGGTAACGATTTCTTAATTTTGCACAGTTTCATCTGATGCACAGTGTTGACAGCTTCCCTGCGACTTTCCCAGCTTCTTACACTACCAGGGGATCTGCTCATGAGCACACATGAAAATACTTAGCCTGTCATAGACTGAAACTCTCCACTCCCTGTTAATGGTTGAACAAGGCCAGTACAAGATAGCACTTTCTGAAGAGTGTTTTTCTTGAATTCTAATGTTTGTGGTTGCAGAGAGCTATTAAATTCATGCCCAGAAGGTTAACCAGAGCTGTGTTGGCTTTTTTTTTTTTTGTCTACAAACTAATTTGTCTAATACTGCCATGGTTGCTCATAGCTTTTCGCAGGAACAACATAATGAGATTAACAAGCCTCTGATCGCTCCATATCTGATACTTAAATCCCCATGGGAAGCTGTGAAAGTGTCAGAGCTCTGCTGCTCTTGTGTGGGGGCTGTGCTGGCAAAGCAAAGAGTTACTCTTTATGTAAGATGATGAAGATTTGGTTGCTGGGAAAATGGAGTAGCTAAGCTTCAGGCTGTGTTCTTGTAGCCAGCATGATTTAAGAAACAGAGAAAAGATGCTGAGGCTGCCAGCCAGGGAGTTCATTATTGGAAAGAAGAGACAAACATCTCCACCCTGCACCCCGGCGCTGATGCTCTGATGAGGAAAGCAACTTTCAGAGGGAGACGATTCTGCAAGAGCTCACAGCACCACGAGTGGAGCTCCTGGGAGGGAAAACCCGTGTTAGAAATACCAATTTCTTGCCTTTTGCTACCAGCTAGCTATGGTGCATATGCGTGGTGTTGTCCCAAAGCACTTGCCGCTTACCTCCTTGCCCTTGCTGTCTGTGCCTGCTTCAGGCTAACAGGCAGTGAGCCTGTAGTTTGACAGGTGCCTGCAGCCTGATTTATGAAAACAGATTGATACCTAAATTACGTTTCCCCCTGCTTATAAAAACATCCCGGACTGATTGATTGAGTGCAAAATTAGAAGCTTTTTCTTAAAAGCAAAACCAAAATGAGGGTGAACTGTGTATTATTAAGAAAAAAGGGAAAAAAAAAGCTCAGTATTGATTTTGAAGCACTGTTGTGTTTTTTTATCCCTCCTTCAGTATTGTTGAGATGCTAACAGCTGCAGTATGTATTTCATGGAGATCTCCACCAGCCTCTTCTTCGTGTGCACATCCATAACTTCCAGCCTCTTCTGTGTAAGGTGCATTCTGATTTTTAATTAGTTTCCCCAGTTTCCCAGTGGTGTCCATGTATTTGCCAAAAACGGCTCCTCTGCAATCCTTGAGCAGAAGTTAGCTTGGTGAAGATTGTGAAGATGTTGCTGTTGGCTTGTGAAGGACTGTGCTTACTTGTCAGAATAATTCCTCTTTTCTCCATGCGTCAGTGTATGTTAACAAACATCAGAATCCTTCAAAAATATTTACTCCACCGAGTGTCTCTGATTTTGAATACTCTCCCCCTTCCAAGGCTTGATCACACATGGAACTTTTCAGGAACAGCTGCGCACAAATAACTCCAGATGCAGGCAGCCCCTGAATGCGATGTTCTGTTCCGTATCGGACCTGTTCGTGCTGACCTTTTCCAACCCCGCTATTGTTTTTTAAGCCCAGGATTACCTCTTGCTTATTTAAAATATAAGTTCTACATATCTATACATGTGAATTTTAACATTTAAGTGGTGAAACTACTTTTATTCATTGTTCTGCTCTCTTGTCCAGCTGTAGCTGTCAACACTGGAGGTAATTTGCTGCTGTTGTAACTGTCCTTAACAAGAGCTGTAGCGTTTCTTCCATCTGCAGAGCCACACAAGCAGTGAATACCGGGCTTTGCTTTGGTGCTTATGTACTTCAGGAGAAGAGACCCTTAGGCCCCCTGAGAAGTAGTTCCTCAGTTAGATGCTCAGGTCAGAAATGCTAGCATGATTTAGCAAAGGTAAACATAAGCTTTGTGGCCATAAGATTGTGTGGTGATAAAGTTTTTTCCTTTAAAGAGCATTGAATTCAGTTTATTGATTTTGACTTTCCTTATTTCTTTTTGTTGAGGAAATGTCAGAGCAAAGATCATTATAAATCCTCTAAATTGTTTTCAGATGAGTCAACGTGCAGTCAGTCGAACAATGGAATGTGTACTTCACCGCATTTGCTCAGAAAACAGCCAAGCAAACCACCAGAAAGGGTAGGTCTGGAATTGCTTGAACCTTCTTGGCTGCTCCCTGCACAAGGAAGAGCATGTGTAGCTACGCCAGCTGGAATGCAGCTGCTCCTTAAATCTGGCACCTAATGGTGAGCCCTGTCAAAGTACATAACGTTGGAGAATGCTGATCAGTTTGTTTGCAGGCAGAAAAGTATGGGTGAAGGCTTGATTGCAGAGGTGGAGGAAAGCCCCACCACATCTTCATATGCAAGTCTTTCAGACTAGGTACGTTGAAGATGGAATTTGTGTGGGTTCAAAAAGCCCTGCTGGGTTAATTCAGGGCCAAAAAAAAAAAAAAAAAAAAAAGTAGGTATTCATGTAGATATCTGGTTGTTCCACAGATTATCGGTGGCTACAACCATTTAAGTCTGTGCTCCATCAGCAGTCTGCTGCTCTCCAAAATGACTCATAGTGTCTGGAGTACAGTCCTCGGAGAGAATTTGATATCACTTAGTTGTTTTGCTATGATTTTTTTCTCTGGATTCTGTGGTGATAGGTTTAGTGACACGTGTGACATTACTGAAAAGTGCGATGTAAATGCAAACTTCAGCGTCATCGACAACAATGCTGTAAGCACGTGATGCTAGTGCATGGTGCAGAAACCTCCCTCTAGGCATTTTCAGTGCTTTCTGCCTCTTTGATCAGTAGTAAAGATGTTAAAAAAGCTTGATGTATTTGGGTGCTAACATATCATAGTTGTCATGTTAAATTTCTGGAAAACATCAGAAGAGAAAAAAGCTAAAGCTAATAAGCTATATATATATGTTTATATATATATGTATATATATGTATGTATTTGAGTCTTTCATACCTTGTAAATTACCATGGCACGGTTTCCTTTTGTGTTCAGTTTGATGAAGCAGTCTGCATCCATATAACTGATACATTTAACATCCTGGCAAATCGTGCTAGCGGGCTTCCATCACAGGTTAAAGCAGAAGAAAAGTACCTGTGATACTGCAGAATAAATAACAATGTATTTTTTATTTTTCTTCCCTCACAACTGCTTAACTGTCACATCTGACTCTTTTAAGAGTACATGTTAGATTGATGAACGAGATGAAGGTGTGTGAAAGTGAAGGCCTGTCTGAAAGCTGTCACGCAGCTGTTAGGAGCATTCAGCAACTTTGGGAGATAGCAGTGTTATTACAATCATGTGTATACACAAGGGCAGAGTGAAAAAGGTAACACATGCTTGCATATGTTACACTTCTTCCTTCCTGTTCAAGGGAGTGGAAAACAAGCTTATAACTGGAATAGTATAGAAACCTTTTTTTATATACTTATTTGGTGTCCTAATGGGAAAAACTGACGTTTTATAAGTTTGCAATATGTTTTTGACATTTGTTTGGTTAAAGCATCTCACTGTTGTCACACACAGAGGATTTTGTCTTCTCCTCTGCCTGTTGATACCACGTTTCTTCTGCCTGTGCTGGAGGCTGCCCAAGGCATGCGGTGAGCTTGGGTGCAGCGCCCTTCTGTAGGGTCTGGCCTGGTGCTGAGTTGTAGCACTGCGCTTTCAGCACTGTGAGTGTAACACTTAATTTAGGGAGATCAGAGTAAAATTACCAGGGCTCCCAGAAGGGTTTCTCCATTTATTTAATCCTATACTCTCTCTAATAGCTTCCTCTAGCCATTCATCTCCTCCCTTATATGATAATACCTTGTCCTAGTGCTGGCCTGTGCTATACTAAAGGTGGTGAGTTTTCCCATTTGTTGTTTTGTGCAACATTTTGGGTGGAAGTCAGTCAATGTGTGCCTGCATACCTTGGGGGGGGGGACTTTCTTGTTTTTATTTTTGGTTTGTTTTCCAGCAGCATCAATCTGATAGTGCTAATGTCTTCTCTACAGTTTACCTTCCTGTTGATGATTTCAGGTAAAGTTTTGTCACATACTCTGATGGAAGCAGTTAATTCAAAATGAGAGTTCTCTAAAGGTCCTCTGCAGCAGTCATGCATTGGCCAGTTTTGCACAGGTTTTTATAGCACTGCTGTGTCAGCTGGGAACATGCAAAAAATAATAAATATAAAAAAGAAAAAGGGTGTCCTCTGGCTGATGCAGTGATCAGTCTCCTTGTATAGGGTCAGCTGAGATACAGCACAAGAGTGGTTGTTGGCATGTGCTCTGCAAATTACTACAGCAGTCCAAGATGTTACCGCCTGTAGGCTTTTCCTGTAGCATAACTATTGAAGAATTCAAGGGTTTCTCATCTACTTCTGAACAAAATCAGACCTCTTACCTTAATTTCACCGTGTCTGCTTTGGAGATGCTCCCTCTGCTCACCAGCAGAGGTGAGAACCTGTGGGCATCAAGTACTTCGGTCCTGCTACTACAGCTGATGTATGCCTCTCCCCTGCAGGAAGATTGCTGTTTGTGGCAAGGTCTGTGTGCCTAGCAAGGAGGCTCTGCTGACATAATTGCATGGGTAGAGCTGTAGTGGTGAAAGCTCTGTAATGTGGAGAAGACCACCGACTGAAAGGACAAGTGTCATCTGGGAATCTCTGCCTAAATTGGGCTGCGTATATGCAGTCACACCAGAGACTGAAAGGCTCATTTAAAGAAATGCTGATCTACTTGAGTGACTTCTTATCCTTAGTACAACTGACCCCTCAAGCATTTAAAAAGCAGCAGTCAAGTTTCTGAAAAATCAGAAGGTTGACTTTTAAAAGTATGCCTTTTAAGGTGCACTTCGACTTTTTTTTTTTTTTTTTTAAATTTGCCCTCCAGTTTAAGTTTTTAAGTGCAAGATGGGTCATGTTGTTCAGCTTTCCTCTGCAAGATGATTTCATAATTATAGTGAAAGCAGAAAATATTTCTTAACTGTTTGACTCCGTGACTGGAACTTTGAAAATACAGAATGTGGAGAGACTTGCAGTGAATGAACAAAAAAATTTCATACCGTCTTACTCATTTTTGTATTTTGATGTTATTATAATACAGGTCCAGTGGTATTTATGCAGGTCATGCAAGTCCTAATGGTTGCTCTGCCAACAAAACTATTTCCACGTTTCTCATCAGCTCCTTGAAAAACACCTGACAAGGTATTTTTTCTGGATGCATATGTAGAAATACGCACACGCTTTCTGTTTCCTCTGAAGGGGATTTGAGGTACAGCTCCACGTAGAATCGCATCATGCAGTGGCAGCACCTGCAGCCCTGTGCAGGGCTGTACCAGTAGGCAGGGCCAGGTAAGCAGCGAGCTCCAGCTTCTTTCTGGGGCATGGCGGAGCCTTGGCCACGTGGAGAGCACCCAGGTAACGCTGTCTGCCCTGGAGGGTTGTTCGTTATCTCCCACAGGGAAAAGACAGCAATGTTTTTATTTTTTTAATCACTTTTGTATACCGTGCTGAAGTGCCATGAAATACTGCTTTGATTTCTGAGTATGTCTTACATTTCATGAGCTCCAGCTCCATAGCAGCAAGGGGAAGACGAGGTGTTCATCTCACTGATGTGAGACTTGGCAAATGAGCCTTTGTATCTGGTTACAGCTAGCAATATGCCGACATAGGATACGGCAGTGGGAACACACAGCCGCTGATACGTTAAAATGGTGTTAAACACCAGCTGATGCCCATGTGGGCTTTTTAATTAGTACCTGGCCTCTTTCTGAATCTAGATGTACCTCTCCGTAGGGAAAATTTTTGATAAATCCCCAGTGGCTCATGAAAGAACAGAAGGTAATTTTCTTTTTGGCCTTTTCTCTGTTGTGCATGTGCAAAGTTTTCTTGGTGCCTGCTAAAGAAAAAAAAATATATATATATATTACTAGGGAGTAAGATGCCCAGAAATCGAAAGACTCCTACAAAAGAACTTCAGACTGCAGTTTATTGAAACAAAATACTTGTGCAGTTATAGATGGAATGTACAATGTGGTATTGCCTGGAGTTTTGTGGACAATACATCTCTGGGCAGCTTACCTGGTGTTACCTACTGGAAAAATCTGATTGTCACTTGGCTATTTGGCTGAAAAGAGAAAACAAACATTTCATTCTCACAGGTACTAACGTCTCAGCCTGCCCGTTTAAACACACTGGGACCTGTGTAAGACAATGGTATTTGCTGAAAGCAGCATGCAGCAGGACTGACTGCAGGATACACCGTGTTCCAGTATGTGATTTATTTTTTTTTAAATGAGTCAAAAAGTTGAAGAAAACAGGCTAGTTACTAAATATTACTGGCTCTGAGCTGTGAGGTACTCAGGGGGCCCCAGGTTAATGCACCAGATGTGACTTTCTGGAGAATAGATTTATTTAGGCCCTGCCGTGTTGATGAAGGGCAAGAGGTTGCAATAATGCCGTGCTTCGCACGTGGCTAACTGCACCAGGGGGAGGAGTGCGAGTGCAGGAGAGGAAAAAGGCACCAGCAGGGTCGCTGTGTTGCAAACTCCAGAACAGCGGGCGAGCATGAGCGCCGTGCACCGTATCAGCGCTGAGTGTGACCAGTGGATGTTGCTGCTTTGTGGAGCGCTGCTGAACTCTCAGCTGGTGCTTCAGACTCTTCGGTCATGCATGGGGAGCTTGAGCCAGAGCGCTGAGATTGCTGGCAGTTGCGTGCTCAGAGGACTGGCTTTGTTTAGGGTTTTCAAGGTGTTTTGTTATCACTCATCAGCTCACGGAAATGCTGATCAGTAGGGAGTACAGTCATGCGTGCAGCGAACAAGAAATACAGGTTTGGGAAATAACTTTCATCATCTTCAGTGCTGTTTAAAGAGGGAAAATATGGAAATAGAAACTACAGGTACTTCTTCCTTGTTATATGCCCACTCGTGATAATGACTTTGCTTTTGCATATGCATTTCATAAAAACTGTAATAAAACCCTTTGGAAAAATATTTATTAGTAATTCAAAGGAAGTAAAGCCAATGAATTTAATATAGGTGCATTAGCATACATACAGATTGAACTTCTGATTAGATTGAATACACCTGCTTTTGCTGATTCTGTAAATATGTTATTCATATGCTTACTGATATCAAGCCTTGTCTCTTTTCAAGCTCCTTTCCCAAACCTGGCCCAAGCAATCCCCTTCCCTGGCCCTCCTAATACACTCTTTAAGTTGGCTATCAGACAAACAATACCCATTAATGTTGGATGTTTGCTGATGCTAGGTACAGCCCAGGCAAAACAGAAAGGAAACGTGCACATCAAATAATACATTTTGCTATTATTACAAACTTAAGAGCTTAATGATACTTTTCACTACCTACAGAGGCACTTTTGAGTGGGTTAAAAGAAATTAATTGAACCTGACCGGCTATCAGTACAATAGCAGGTGTATGGCAGCATGCTGGTAGAAAATAACACTGAAACATGAGCAAGGGGTTGGTTCAACATTGCTTTATGTGCAAATGTCTGTGGCGACTGATGACGTGGGAAGAGTTGCCCTGGCATTAGTGTGGTATAGCAGAAGGCTTCAGGTGCAAACGTGTTTTGTTGGTAGGAAATCTGTCTTTTCTAATGTGCTACCAATGTTTGCGTATGCTGGGAAAATAAAATGAGGTCATTTTTAGAGAATATGTTTAATTACTGCTGCATTTACAATAAAGATTTTGTTGAAAGGCGTAATTATGTAATGGGAATACGAAATGATATCAATCTCTTTCCAATAATAGAAAATTTTGTTGTTTTTTTTTTACTAACTCTGCTTCTGTCTGCACATTTTCCAAAACATAATGAGGAGGCAGTAGGGCAGAAAGGTATTGCCTATTCATTTACTACATGAAAAATTAAGCATAACAAACTAGAAGAGGATACTAATATAGTTTAGCGATCATTTAGATTTTGCTTGAAAAACATTTATAATTAATTATGAGGATCTTGAGAAATTCATAGAAATGAGTGCCAAGAGTTTCCTTGCAAAGCACATTTATGAATCTTACATTAAATTTAAAACTCTTTGACTAATTACCTGATTAATTTGATGTATTTCAGGGAAAAGAACAGAGCAGCTGAGTCCTTTGTGTTCAGTTTGACATAAGGAAGAACTTGGGTAGCACAGCAACCTCAAATGTATTTTCAAACAAGGACAGAATATTAATAAATAAATAAAATAAATAAATCAGGACCAAGTTTGAGAAGACTTTCGGTGAGCCTCTTTGTGCCTGGGATGGAGCCAGCCCCAGAGACGTGAAGAGCTCTGGGGGGCTGTACTGGGGCCATGGGCTGGTGCTGGTAACGTGGCCACAGCCCCGGGACTCCACCGGCCCCATCCAGGGGAGAGCAGAGAAGGAGCTTACACTTACTGCTTTTTCCACTATATTCTTACCTTTTTAAAAAAAAAAAAACTGCTGTCTCCAAGCCTTCCCTTTTTGCTGAGTTACTCATTACGCGCTAAAAAGTCTCCTTTCAGTGTTTCGGTTCTAAAACCATCAAGATTCCTAAGAGAACGGGGGGAAGTCTGAAGAGCACTGTTGACTGTCATTTTTCCTGGGCACTAAAATGAATGTGCACTGGTTTCAACAATATCTAATTTCTTTGTGAAGGATAATAACCTGGTCACTTCATCGTCCTGACTTTTTGCACAAGTGCCGAGGTAATGGAAATGCTTTCATTTTCCAGACTACCCTTGAGTGCTTGAGACAAATGCTTTCAAAAGCTAACCAACGCTTCTTTTTTTTTTTTCTTTTTTTTTTTTCCTGTTGTACAGGAAAAGCTATAAATCTGTTCATCACCTGTCCATTTAGGTTAACATGTTGCACCTGCAGCCCATTTTAACGTCTTAAAATAATCAGAAAGTGTGCTTTCACTGGAAGGTACGTTACTGAATCAGTTAAGGCTTTGTCTATTTATTTATTTTCCCAAGAGGGCATTTTATTACTGATAGCATGAGTCAGAACAATTAAAGGCTATGGTGAAATATGCCAGCTTCTGTGATGCAATAGGAATTGTAATGAATGTTACCTTAAAGTTAGCACGCTGTGTGCTGCGTAACCTGTAAGGCAGAAGCCTACCAGTTATCTTTGTCCCATAACTTCTTCCCCATCAACCTGAGTGTGTGGGCAGTGGCTGGGAAGGAGAAATGATGTGCTTCTGTGTTTTGGGGCCTCCTGTGGGCATTGGGTTTGTCAACGTGGAGATAGCAGTTTGTCCGGGCTCACCTTCTGCAGGAAGGAAAGAAGGCAGCCAGCGCTCCTGGGTCTTATTCCAGGCTTCGGTGGCTCAGCCAGCGGGTCCATTCTTCTTGTGCATTATTTACACTTTTTTAAGCAGGGTAACAAAATGAAGCTTTTTTACGGGAAGATTTTGAGTTAACTTTGAAGAGCTATATGGCTTAAGTATAAAAATTACTTCAGGGCAAAACTTTATCTTATTCCTCTTGGTCTTTTGAAACAGGATTGGAAAGTGGATTTAGTGGCTGAGTGTAATTTTCAGCAGGATTGTCCCTGTGTTTTAAGCTTCCCTCCCGACCCTTTAAATTGTAAGAATTCTGCCCAAGGCGCCGGGGAGGGTTGTGTTGACACAGGTGTAAGCAGGATGTTGCAGACGCTGCGCTCCTCACTACGACTTCCTGTTTTTAACTGTAATTTATTTTGATGCAAAGGTCCACAGTCCATTTTGCCAGCCATTCATCTACACAAACACATGTGTTATCCTCTGCTGTCCATAAAGCCCCAGCTTTCCTTGTCCCAGGACAGCAGGGATTAATTTTCCCAGCAGTGGGAAGGGACAGCACCTTACGCTAAGGGTTGCATGGTATTGGCAAAGGAAAGCATGCAGAAAATCATTCTATGTGCTAATGTATGCCTGAGTCCTTTTCTCTCCCCACCTCTCCTCTGATGTTGCAGTTCTCTGCCCTAGCCAACACAGTTATACAGATAAATTTTGTTGCTTAGGGAAGGTGCTGGTATCCTCCCATCTTTTATTACCCCCACGCACAAGCGAAATGGTAGCACAGATATCCCATAGAATTTATACTGGTGCAATTGTGCCAGGAGAGATTTAAAGGCAGAGGAGGAGGAAGCTCATGGTATTTTTCAAGTGATTGTGTTTGTAAGTGAAGAATGGTGGAAGGAATTAGGGTTACCTGATCCGTCTGCTTTTTCTACCCCAGCCTTGCAGAGCGTGGCAGCACCTGCTCAAGTTTCGCTGCCCTTCAGCTCGTGGCTCGAGGCTGCCGGACTTAGTGCCAGGAGTGTCTCCTGCAGGCAGCTTCCAAACTGAAGGGACACGAAGGCTTCAGTGGCAATTCAGGAGGGTGGAGGATTAAATGTTCTTGAAAAGCTATTTGCATAGAGCTTTGCAAAGGAGGGAATGAGTGCAAGGCTGTTCAAACTGAGCAGCGCAATCTGCACACCTTGACTCGCCTCATCTGTCTGCTTGGCCTGTGCCATGTGTGTTTAACAGGTAACGTTTAATCTCTCCCTTTCAGGGAGATACGTGAGAGCTGTTCAGCCTCAGCAGACACGGGAGAGCTGTCCTGTAAAGCTATGCAAGTAGAACGGGAGCTTACATTTCATGC
Organism: Aythya fuligula; assembly: GCF_009819795.1. NCBI lineage: Eukaryota > Metazoa > Chordata > Aves > Anseriformes > Anatidae > Aythya > Aythya fuligula. The sequence goes on along the minus strand of NC_045580.1, from coordinate 1,539,790 downwards.
CAGTTTCTCAGGAGAATGACCGAGGAGGTGCAGAAGCATCATGTCGTGGCTGTCCTGTCCGTCCTCGCTGGCTCGGCAGGCGCAGGGCAGGGGGTGACCATCTCCTGTCTTGCACCACTCCAGTTCCTTTTGGGGTTGTGCCAGCTTCCCCAGGCTCGCGTCTTCTTTCAGCTTCGTGCTTCTCTGACTTACTGCCAGGCTTTAGTTTCCTTCTGTACTGCTCACAAAGCAAAGCAGCCTCTGTGGAGGCGCGGTACCAGCCTCCTGAGGCGGAGGTGCAGCAGGGGTTAAGGGCAGCCCAATCCCTGCCGCCTGCCTCAGGTGTGCAGCGGGTGAGGCTGAGGAGGGAGGCAGGCAGGCGGAATTCCAGGCGGGAGCTCTTCTTGTTTCTATTTATTTATTCACTTAGTTTTCCACAATAGATGCTATTTCTTACAGAAAAGACTGACCTATCTGCTGCTGTAGTGTTTTCTTCTTTCCTTTTTCTTTTTCTCTCTCTTATTTTATTTTATTTTTTCCTGCTGAGTCATTGCACAACTCAACAGTCATTTGTGTGGCATGCTTCCTGGAGCCGTGAATCGGATTGTCACGTACCTTTCTTCTTTTCTCCTACGTTTAATGTAACTGCACTCATTTCAAGCACTTCTGCGCAGCGGAACCCCTTTCTGATGGTCCCGTGGTTCCTCTCTGTGATCGGGGTGAGTGAGGCTGTCCTAATGGCAGAATGTGACCTGTGCTCAGTAAGTTGTTATTCCTGTGATAATGTTAACATTTAAAGATTCCTTAAGACTCTGCCTTACACGGAGTTAGCATGCAAATGCAGACACTTCATCTTGTAGCTGAGGGAACAAAACTCCTTGTTTGCTTTTGCTTTTTCATACATTCCGCTGCTGGCATCTGCTGAGGCAGTTTAACGCCGCTCATATTTTTCATCCCTGTAATATATTAGAAAGGGGGTACTCTTTTTTGTTCTTTGAATGTCTTTTCAGGCTTAGGTCATCTACAAATATGTAGTTCACTTCCTCCCCCCCTTTATTCCTTCAAAATTGGGTTGGTATTTCAGGGACTTTCTTGGCCTGCCTGATATAAAATTAAAGAGGTTACCTAAAACCACAGAATTAGAAAGTGGTACAGCTAAAGTTTTTTTGTTCTAAGGCTGAAAAATCACAGATGATGTTTTTTTCACTTTTAAAATGTTATTAGACACAGGTTGTTTCTGTAACACCTATATTTTGTTCATAGTTAGTTTTTCAAATTAAAAAAAAAGAAACAGAAGTTTGACATCTTTTTCCCCCAGTGTTTCAGGTGCTTTTTTTTTTTTTTTTTTTTTTTTTTTTTTTTTTTTTTTTTTAATCACAACAAACAACAAAACTGTTCTTTTTCCTGAGCTCTAGCATTCACAGAGACCTTAGGGTGATGCTGCATGATGAAGCATTGCAGCACACTGACAACTCAGGTCCCCAGCTCCAGTGTTTGCAAAGCTAAGATAAATGTCCAAATTCTCTTTACCCAGTGTGAAGAGATGCACATATGCATCAGGATGGGATCTGCAAAAGCTCAGCCAGGCTTCACAGGACAGGAGGAGGTCATCCACTTTTCTGAAGCTACATCCCAGTGAAGGTGAATCAAAATGGTCCTGTTGCTAATTGAGCCATTTCCACCCCTGACACTTTTATTAGGCCAACAATAGTTCTTTTAGCTGTTTGCTTTGTTGTGGCCCAGTGGAAAGCTAGTCCTTCTCAAAATGCATTTATTTTTCCTCCAGGGCAGTGTCAGTAGAGATGGGCGAGCAGCTCTGCTGGCATGGGGCAGGTATGGCAGCAAGCAGCTGGGAGCGATGGGGAGCTGCTCCTTTTGCAGAGCCCTTGCATGACTTCTTAGGCTGCTGTGGAAACCTCATGGCTGGATAGAAGAGCTGTCTTGAAGCCGTGCCAGATGGGTGCTTTGATAATACTGGTATCTGCAGCCCAGTGCTTCAGGGTTTAGTCATCCTAGTCTTTCTTTTACATGGGTTATTGCTTTTTCTCCCTCTGCTTTTTGTAAGAAGGTAATGGGGCAAGGCGAGGTGGAGGTGTTGCATCAGACCTTAGTGGTTAGAACCATCGGTTGGGAAACAGCAGACTTCAACGCTGTCCTGAGCCTCTGCAATGAATTCCCTGAGAGAGTGCCCTATTTATCTGTTGCTGAGTGGGACTGGGCTGGGGGAGGCTCTCCATCACTTCTGCACCAGGCTACAGCATCACGTGGCAAGGAATGGATGAGGGTAGAGCATGTGCGATCCTCGTCTGCTCAGGAGGGTGTTCTTCCTGTGCCCTGATTATTTTCCCCTAGGGTCTGATAGGGAGTTTTATATTTAGGGGCTTTGTGGCTAGGAGCTGCAAAACTGAAGTTATTTCCTACTTTAGCCTCAGTCTTCCTCTGAAATATTGGACAAGTTATTTGAGCTGTCAGCTACTGTGGGTTTTTGGAAAATGGAGGTATTCTCTTTACTCACCTCTTGTCTGCTTTGATGTAGTTAGTCTTTGCTGTGACATTTTATAGTCTCCCAGCACAGTCAAGTACAGCTCTGAGCATAATTGGGGTCACTGGGCACTAGACAATAGTGTTTATGATCAGAAGTCTTCATAATACAGGCTAAACATGGTATTTCAGCTTTATGTTCTTCTGAGTAGCCTTTAGAGTTAATGTTTTTGTTTTATGATGCATCATCTCTCAGTCTCTCCTCCAAAAAGTAAAATAAATCTAAATTAGACTGAAGCCTTGGCTAATTGTTCTTTCTCTATTCATCTCTGTGGCAGCAGGAAACCTAGCAGCAGGGTTTCCATTCACAGCAGACATGTGTGCCAGCTCAAATGCTTTTGTCCCAAAATTGCATATGTGGGTGTTGAAGGTAAAAATGATTGGGTAGTAGTGGTTGCAGCTGTATCCTTGAGAACTCCAGGCAAGGGAGATCAACGATCTCTTTCCTGCATGTCTTTTTTCCTCACTGAAAAAGATACTTAACAATTGCAAATCATTCCAAAAAGGCAAAGGAAATGTTTTTTGATAATCAAAGACTGCATCAGCCCTGGGTCTGTTTGTGGTGCTGACATTGGTTCTGCACAAGGTAGGAGTGGGAAGGGTTCTCTGAACTACTGCGAGGCATTTTGATGCCTACAGCACTTTGATCTGCTGGCCTGCAGGTACCGCGTCCCCTCGGCTCCCCCCATCTTACTGCGCTGCTGCCACCGGCGTTTCCTCCTCCTGCGCATCAGAAATGCGGGTAGCAGATGGGTGGTCCAGGCAGGTTTGTCCTGGTTGGAGCTTTTCTTTTCCACTCATGTTAGCTTCAGAATGACCTGCTTATGATACACATCTCTTTGCTACAGCAGAAATAATTACAGTATGGCTTTGCACATACTACACCCATATGATGACCCCCAACTGGTCAGATCTGCCCTTGATAGCTTATTGTAGTTGCAGGCCTCCATTTCAGTCCATTTAGCTGGTCAAGAACAATCCAATAGAAATAATAATGGTGCAGCATGTTAGCAGTGATCTCTAGACATGGAAAGGAGTGAGCATTTTCCTCTTTTTTGCTGTTGATCCCACTGACGTGGAGTGACAGTAGGAGAAGTATGGCTGTAAACACGATGCCAGGGCCACCAGTCAGTTAAGGCGAGTCACTAAAGGCAGAACAGCTGGAACTGCTCCTCGGTTATTTGCTTATGCTTGTCTTTCATTCATTGTTTGGCTGATCAGCTTCTGGTGCCCCAGAATTCATGTCCATTCTTTTCCGTGTGAGTATTCACTAGCAAGTCTTCTCTGGATGTTTCTTCCCCTGACTTCTCACACAAAGCGTGCTGTAAGCGTGCTGCACAAACAGCCACAGGTTCTGCAGGTTCTGCAGACTGCTGCAGAGATGGAAAGGCAGCTCTGGGTAGGTGACGGCTCCGTCTGAATGCTTGGTTAGGGAAAAGATTTCCCCGCTGAGCAGCTAGCTGACTAGACAATTTTTAAGTGTTGTTCCATGTTATGAGCAGTTGTCATGTTAATAGCATGCGAGGCTAATTGTAACTGATTAGTTGATTGCACTTGTTCCTCATTTCACGTACTGAAAGCATCACTTTTCTAATAGATGCTTGTATTAGGAAGGATTAAATTTACTGTGGTTTTGCATTACCACTGCACTACAAATGAATGAAAGATCAGCCCAGGCAAATGTCCTTGGATCTAGGTTTAGGTCATGCTTTGTAATCTTGAGGTAAACTTTTCTGTATTTGGACTACCTGTAAGCAGCTGGGTTTTGTTACTGATTGGCGCTGTGGTATTTAAAGACTAGCAAAAATTGGGACTGCTTTTGCTGGGAAGTGAAGACATGAGAGGAAGGCCTTGCTCAGGAGAAAGCATCATCTTAACAGCAACAAACAGAAACAGGAGATGGCAGAGGAAGCACAGGGACCACTCCGTTGACGTGGCAGGCGTTGACGAAGCTCGGTGAGGTGGCACGTGTCTTGCTGCCGTTTGGATGAGGGAGGTGAGGGGCTGCGCTCTGAGCCCTGCTGTGCCAGGGCTCAATCACTTGGACCTGGGAGGGAGGGAGAAACGAGGCAGGACATCCTGCTCTGCCACTGCACCCAGCAGTTTTTTGTTCGCAGCACCCGCGTTCAGATGTCTTGGAGGAACAGGAAGGGCAGGAGCAGCCATCCTTTGCCATCTCTCTTCTTTGCTGAAATTTTAGAGCTGCTTTTAGCGATTTATTAATTGTAAATGAGAGGTTAGTACTTCTTTTCCCTAGAGACAGTTTCTTTAATATCTTTATATTTGTTCCTGAATTGAACAAAAGGAAGCCAAGCCAGAGCTTGGTGATTTCCCAATTCCTTTTCTTAGACTGGGCAAAAGTGATAAGAGAAAGCTATTCTTAAAGATTTTTTTTTCGTTGACTATCTCTGTGTTCTTCTGAAAGAAAATGCCAAGCACCTACTAAAACAATGTCTTTTAAGCGTTGCCAAAGAAAAGAGTGGGTTTGTTCAGTAAAATATGTATGCAAAAGCATAAGGATTCTGAGATTATTTTTATAAAGCTTTTTAATAACTAAGACTATTACTAAAAGCAGGTAAAAGCTGAACATCCCCAGAACTTACTCTTTTCATACATTGTTTAAAGAAATTCCAGTTATGCAAAACCTAATAAATTAATAAATTAATTTAAAATTAATAAATTAATAAAGCCCAACTCAACAAAGTTCTTAGGTGCACATTCCAGACCCTTCCAGAGCACAAAGTAAGTGTCTCTGCTCTTACCTAGTGCCTTGAGGTGGGTGCTGCTGAGCTGGGACCTGACGCACAAGCAGGAGAGCCAGGAAGCAGTGAACGACGCTGCCAAGAAATAGTATGGCAGAGGAGCAGAAGGAAGGGAAGGTGGGCCTGCTGACCCTCACTTACTGAAGGTGATTTAGGGTTGATCTTACAATATGCCTACAGAATTATCTTGTTTTCAGGAAAAAATATGACAGCAACAGGTTTTGGTTTATAGTACAGTGTTGGCTTCTCCTGTCCCAGCATCTCACCTTATGAGATGTTAAAAGCATCTCTGCAGTGCCCAGCTATTTGACGCGTGCACCCTAAAGGGGGATGCTGAAGTGCTGCTGGGAGAGCCACTGTTGCTGGCTCCTCCACCTCGGTCACCTTGCCAGCCCCTGGGGGTGTGGGTGACAAAGTGTGTGGGGGGCCCTGGGTGCATCAAGTGAAGCACAGCGTCTGTGTGTGTACACGTTTCGGGGGTGCTGAGTAAATTAGGAAGAGCTGCAGAGACAAAGCAGGCTGCCTGTTGTACCTTAAGATGTCTTTTTGCTGAGCTGGGAGCTGTCCTACCCAGGCTTGCCCCTTTGCCCACAGGTTTTAGGTTCCAGGCGATCTGATCTGGTTTGTTTCTTTGGCAGCTCAGAACCTGTGGTTTAAATGCCCATGCAAATTAATGAACTAGGCAGGTATTTTGAAATCTGAAAACTCATTTAAACCCTTGCACAAAGAGACCTTAACTGGCTGACTCTCTTGGAGCTTGTATTAAAAGCGTGTCCAGAGATTTAAAGCAGGGCAGGAAACCAGCTTGTTTGTTAAGTGCTGGCCAACTGCTGGCCTCTGCTTCATGCTGTAGAGATGCATCAATGGTGGAAAAGCTAACATGTCTGGTCTTGCTTTTTTAAAAAATTAATCAGACAATGCTGAAGATACTGGATTAAAATGGCCATTATTTCATTTAAAAAATATATATATATATTCTTAAAGGTTAATGCAAAAAAAAAGTTTTAATTTTTTTCTTCAGAGCAAGTCTCTTCTGACAGACAGCTGAGAATCTAATTCTGGTGCACACCAAGTGAGAAAGTGATTTTTTTCTCAAAAAAAAAAAAAAAAAAAAAAAAAAGGTAGAAACAGAAACTCCAGAACTAAAAATATTCTTGAATTGTGGCCTTCCAAATCCCCTTTTCTATAAGGAGCTGAGTAACAGTTGTTAGTGATCATGTACTTCATTCAACTCTAGCATAGGAAGTACATCGATCATTTCTAACTCAGCTTCCCTGGGCATAGGTACAGTTTGGCCAGTCTGAATTTGCAATCTGTGAATTGGAAAAGCTAGAAATTCTGCTACTGTAAAGCATTTTGAAATTATCTCTCTAGATGTGGTTTATGTGATTTTGTTTTTGAAAAAAAAAATTGCAATTGAATTACTCTGTCTTTTTCAAATTGAAATACTCCGTCTTTGTAATAGTGGTGCTCCTGTTCAGACCTGTATTCCCATAGCTGGATGATTTCCAGCCTTCTTTATTTGGGCACGTGCACAGATTTTCCTGCAAAGCAGCCATTCCTGGAAGGGTCCGTATTTACTCACTAGTTTCACAGCACAATTGAACGAGTTTTTCTTAGTCAACTTCTGCTCACCCGCACTGACTGTTCTCACACTTCACCGATCACAAGCTGAAAGCCACTGACCTGAACGTTTAAAACTAGGCAACGGGGGCGTCTTTATTAGCACAGGTAGTAAGTACACAGAGTAGTTCAGGGAAAGTGAGGTTGGTTTCTGCTGCCTAATATTTGAATGATAGCAAAGGATTTTGAAAACATCCTTCTGTTGTAATATCCTGGTTTTCTATTAGTTTTTCTTACCCAGTGACTTCCCAACCAAATGAATTTTGACTTCCAATGATGAAGTTCCATCAAAAGTGGCGGTTACAGCTTTCAACTTTATAGAATCAATCCCAGTAAACGATACAGTTATGCCAGGTTTTCATTTTGTGGTCAAGGATTACATACAGTCCCATTTACCATTTGTTTATTTATGAGGTGTGTTTTAAGCTGACCTTGTAGGTTTTTTCCGTCTTCACTCTATGTGAACCTTGAGACACACTTCAGAAATTTTATTTAGTATAATGCAGATAGACGTAATGTAATCAGCAAGGTGTTGACAATGCTGATTTAAAACATGGGAAATTAAATTCTCTTCAGGTCAGCCCTGTCAGCCTTCAATTCCCATCTCTCGTTTCATTGTCCCTGGGGCTCTTGAGCTATCACTGCTTTCCATATTGCATGATTATTTTCTTCCTTTCCACTGTATTAGTTTTAATTTCATGGATACAGAGTTTGCTTGGAAAACTGGGTTGGCAGAGGGTGTATGTTTTCTGTTTGTTGTTTGTTTTTTTTTTTTTCTTTTTTTTCCCATCTCTTGGATGTCAGTACATATCTTTCTTTGTAGTATAAGTTTGAGGCCAGAAATAAAGACATATCAAAGTGTCTCGCTGTGTTGCAACTTCTTACCCCAGTGTTTATATGCTTTAGGTCAGGTCTTGGTTCTTGTTTCCTAGTTTTTCTGCCTTTCCTCATGATGATAATAAATAAAATATATGATATTTTATATTTTTATTATATTATATATATATATATATATATATATATTAGCATTGTCTTGATCAAGTTATTTTTAAGCCCTTAGGCAGAAATTCTCAAGGTATCTTTCCACTGACTTGCCATTGGCATTCCTTTCTTTGCTGTGACTGGGAGTTAGGGGATTGAAGCCTGAAAGCTACTGGGTGGCACTGGGAGAGACAGGGATGCTGCATCCAGGCTGTTACGCTAAGCCTTGAGCCTTACGTGCTCAGCACTGGGTTGAGGATTTTTGCGCTGTAGCTCACCTGCACTGAATTCTTGAAGCCTGAAGTAAACCCAAATCTCATTCGTCTACAGAACAGCTGGCAAATTCTTGTGGTGGTGCCGACACGTGCTGTTTGCTGCTGCTGACCCTTGGACGTGCAGCGGTGCATCACGATCCCATTTCAGTTGCTCCGTGCCATCTGTGTCTGCTGCTCTCCCCTTTCCTGAGCAGCACCCGGTGGCGGTGTCAGAGCCGAGGAGCTTACTGGAGATGTGCATGGCTGCCAGCAGCAAGGAGGACGAGCCACGTGGATGTACAGTTCCCTGCAAGCAGCACAAAGATTAATCCGCAGAGCGTTATTAGCACCCCGAAAAAACCTATCTTATTTTTATTTTTTTTATGCAAATTATTCGAGTGGCATAAATACCTATTTTTATCAGATAGTGTTTAAAGCTCATTAATTTTCGGTATAGTTTTTTGTCAGCAAAAGCCTTATTTAAATTTGGCTTTTTGGGGTAGAATTTATATCTCAGAAAAGATCGCTTTCTGTGGATCTCTAAATCCTCTTGAATCATCACTTCCACAGGGCAGAGCTGTGCTTCTCTGTTGGCTGAGAAATCTCCAGGCACAACAACAGCGCTGTATAAATAATAAATAAAGTAATAAATCAGTCATCATCTGCTCTCACCTCCTAAATTGAGGTCAGGAAGAAAAGTCACTTGAGGGAGAAGCAGCAGGGAAAGCTGAAATGCCCGTTGTCCCATTGGGGGAGCACAACCCGAAGACCAGGCTTGGCATTTAATTTAAAAAATACACAGCCGGGCCGAAATGAGTGTCTGTCAAGCAGACAATTAACTGTCTGATCTGAGGAGCCTGGCATTCAGAGAGCCTCATGCCTCCATGCTACACGTGGCTTTTGAACCATCAGGCATCCCTGGGAGCGATTTGTCAGCACCCAGAGGAGAGCTGTTGGTCCGCGTGTCAGCAGCATCCCGCTGACAGCCAAGTCCACGGCAGCCCCGTTACTGCCACCGCTGAGGGCTGGCAGTGGGACGTGGTGCGTGGTAAAGAACCTGAGTAACGGGGACAAAAATTCTTGTAGGAGTCTCACCAGGTTTTGAAGTTTCTGCCCCTTTCTCCCCGGTTTAATCCAAGTTCTTTCAGAAACACGCTTGTTGTGGTTCTTTTCTTCCTGCACAAAAACAAGCATGCAATCACTTGGTGTTTGTGGACGTGGGACTCCTCCAAACTCATACGGAAAGTTGCTGCCTAGTGGAAATAGTGATGCTAAACAATATTATACACACAGAGCAACTCGATTTTATGGACACCTACTTATTATTACTTTTCCTACAGAGCTCCCATGCCCACCTGTATTTCCAGTGCCCCTTGCCCCATGGGGCACGGCTCCTCACAGCACCCGGTGCTCAGCACCTCCCGGCCAGGAGGTCGGTACCCAGGTGTCTCAGTTCCTCCTAAGCAACATGCCACAAGTACTGGAACCAGCAAATTAGGTTTGAGAGCATGAGAAAGGGCAGTGGATGCTTCCCTGATACGGCCGCACGGTGTACAAATGTACGAGCTCTGGCTTGAAATTCATAAACTTGACCTACTGGAGAACTTCGACGGGTGGGTGTGAATGCGGGCCGTGCCTTTTGTGCAACGTCCTGTAAACATTTGTTCCAGTACATTTGATTCTCAATTTACAATGAAGAGGGATTCATTCATCTGCAGAGCGGTTGCTTAATGGCCTCTGTACAGACAGAACCTTATTAATATCCTGGTGTCAGAGTTCGTTTGAAGGGCATTCAGAGCTGCTAAGCACGTGAAGAAATGGCACTCTAAATAAAATGGTATTTGTGGTGTTAGGGCTGGCGTTACATTCTGTGGTGAATTTTCAGTCATTTGCAGCTGAAAATAGCCAAACATAGGCCTTGCGGAGCAAAGCAGGTTCTTTAATATTTTGTCCATTAATGTTTATAAAATAAGTGTCAGTGTTTTATGTAGGTGCTGGTGGGACTCGGGGGGTTCTACCTTCCCATGGAAAAGAATCCGTGGCAGAAGCAAGGTAATTAGTGCTGGTGCAGCCTGACGTGGGTGGTGACTCAGATACACGCATGCAGTGCTATTTATTTCCCCCATAAATTAAAATAATGTCAGATACACATAATGCATACGTGTCTATAACAATGTGCGTATGAGTGTCCATATCTGTCATTTTCCAAGCACGTCTGGAAGGGGTCCAGGACACAGAGCAGCATCTGGCTGCTGGGAAGAGCTGCGCGGCTCTGCGCTCCCCATGCCCAGGGGACATCTTTGGTGATCCTTCGGTGCCTGCAGCCAGAAAAAGGACTCGGGGCTCTGACATCCCTGGTTCTCCACTGTGAGGGCAGAGAGCTGAGGGCACCTGGGTTGTCTCCTGGAGAGAAGGAGGCCGAGAGGCGACCTCTGCGGCTTCCTGAGGATGGGAGTGGAGAGGGAGGCACCAGCCTCTGCTGCTGGCTGCCGATGGCATGTGTGGGTCAGCACAGAGCTGCGCCTGGGGAGGCTCAGACCAGGCATTAGGGGAAGTTTCTCTGCTGTGAGGGTGGCCAAACACTGGCACAGGCTTCCCAGTGAGGTGTCTGGTGCCCCGTTCAAGAGGCAGCTGGAGAACGCTCTCAGTAGTGTGCCTGGACTTCTGGCAGCCCCGCAGTCAGGCACTTGGACTCTGCTTTTCAGTTCCCTCCCAACCGAAACACGCTATGCTAGGCTAGTCTAGTCCAGCCTATCCTTTTGGTAAGGTGTTTTTCTCTGTTTTGAAGCTGTTACGTATTTATTGGTAAAAAGAAATCATACAAGAGATGCTTTGTGTGTGCAGGGAAATTGGCAAACACTGAGACACTTTTTTATTTTTTGTATTTTACTATATTGAAGAAATTTCCCTTTCTATGGCAGGGGAAAGCTTGCAAGAGCGTGTTACACATTGTATTACAGGAATTCAGTTGTACACAAACCACGTTCTCATCTTGACACCATGTTCACACTTCCCAGCAAATTCAGCGTAAGCCGGCCTAAGCACAGAGCCTGCGCAATACACGTGTCGTGTTTGTGTTCACGTGTTTTAAAATCTTAATTGCTGATCTCTGCCCTCCTGATTTGTAGCTTCTGCGTGATAAACTTGCTGTAGAGCCCTGTGTGCCTTATGTTGAAGCCACCTGGCCCGGCAGGGTTATGGTTCTTGTTATGGGGGGAGCTGGGTCTCCTGCAGGTCCCGAGTCTCCCAGGAGAGCTCGTTCCCTTCTGCCCACCTGGAACTGCTGCGGGATAACTTGCTGCTGGAAGCACACGGCCGGCCGTACGGTAACACGCCCGTGGGCTCAAAGGTCATCCCCGTACTCCTCCAGTTATTGACTGGCCACACGTGGCAATCAGTGCATGAGTACATTTGTCACAGGGTGAAAGCTTGGAGCTGAGACCTGTTTCGGTGCCTCCTTCGGCTCCTTCCCATCGTGGATTCTTCTCTCAGTAAGGGTCAGGAGTGTTGAGGGGCGCCTGGCCAGGTTTTTTGTGTTACTTGCATGGTGTCTTTGGGCAGCCCTGTGTTCTGGCAACATCAGAAATTCAGAAAATTTGTTTGTCAAAAGGAAAGCGTTTTCTTTGGTGGGAAATGCTATTAAAAACTAGATTTCTGATGAGAAATCCAGGAGGAAATGGCATAAGCCTGAGGAGTGTGTAGTAAACTCATTTGTAATCCAAAGCGATCATAAAGTTGTAAATTCAGTTCTGTTATTTTCAAGTCTTTAAGCTGAGAAAGCAGGCATTTTGTAGGCTGTTTGTTTTAATGCTGGTCTAGAAAGCTGGGTCTTAATCATGTGCCCCTGCTTTTCATCCCATCGTGCTGTCTGATTGCTTTGGGCTCAAGCTGCTCTGGTTCGAATTGCTTGGATTCATTTGGCACAATTGCAGCATTGCCAAACCCCAACATCCAGAGATCCCGGGGGAAGCCTTCCTGTGCCTGTTTCAAAATCACAGTGTTGATACAAAAAAATAAGGATTTTTTAGCTTATCTCTTGTTTCTGTGTTGCACAATCTGGTTTCCAAAACTTTTCTCGGCACCCAGCAGGTTTCAACTTCCAGTTAAAATACGTGGCAAACGTCTCGTGTGCTGGAGCTGGGGCTGTGAGAAACACACCAAGCTCGCTCTTGCTACACAAAGGAGAGGTGAAAGAGCCGTGCTCTGGAAGCAGCACATCTTCACGTTCACAAAAATTGAGTTCTTTTCAAGAGGTGTGTTGTAAAGGTGCAAGTCTCCCATCTGAGCCAGCATTGCAGTTTTACGTCCTGAATCATGGCACCTTCGTGCACATTTTCTTTTCGTATATGTACACTTCCACCGTTTAGGCGTACTCTTATCTCGTTGGGGTGCCCTGCTATCAGTGGGGGATGCTCGTGGTGCGAAGGGCACGTGGGGCCCAGCAGTGTCAGCCTGAGACCAGAGCCTCAGCACACTGCGTTCAGGAGTTGCAAAACTTCAGATTTTTTTCTAAAGCAAAAGAAATTTCTTACAAGGCATTCACCATGCTTGTTTTAGTCAAATGGTGCATAACAGTGTATGCTGATCAGCTAAACCAGCCCTGCTTTTCCATCCATGTATGTGTAGTCCTGTTATTGATATGGTTACTCTGAATAAATAAATAGTGATCTACTAATAAAGTAAAAATCTGCTTGAATCTTGTATTGTAATGAAACCACAATAGATACCACTAGACCTTCCATAGGCCTTCGGTACTTCAGGTCTGTGCCCTGAAATGCAATGTAAAATGGCTCTTGGCTGCAACAGCAGAGCTGCCATAAGGATAAGCTGGGCAGCTTTTATGGATACTTTCTGAATTTTAATTCTTAGCCTCTGATCTCTTTACAGGCTTGAAATACACTTCACAGGGTGTTCAATATACAGCTCCTTATCTGGAGAAAAGTTTACCTTGATCAAACGAGATTGATTTGAGCCCATCCCTGCAGAGCTGGGGCAGCTGAAGGCGCTCACCCTTGCAGATGGGATCAGTAAGAAGGATGAGAGCTGCTGGCTCAGGCTTGGGTCACGCATTCAGGCTAAGATACGGGAACAGCAGGCTCTGTTTCAGGCCAAACCATCCAGCGACAACTAAGAAATCAAGTGTGTATATCTCTGTCTAGGCTAATGGAGTTTGCCTGGGCAGTATAAGCAGTTTGTTGAAAAGGACTGAAAATTACTCCTCAGTATTTTTCAGTGTTTTAAGATTTGTGAATCGTGCAGTGATTAAACAAAATTATCTGTTGATTGGCTAGGAAGTGCAGATTTCTCTTCACCAGATTTATACTCTTATCTTCTTTGTAGAAAGAGGAAGTAAGAGAAACTTGAGAAGTCTGCAGGGTTTCTGGTTTTATAAAAGCATTTATATTGTCACATAAGCAACATAACTGAACTGAGTACCAGAGCAGACCTTATGTAAGATTAATGAGCAATTTTCACCAAGTATCAAACCTCTCTGTCCTCCTTTTCAGAATGATGAAGTCCTCTGTACATGGAGAAGAAGATGACTTTGTGCCAGAGCTTCAGAGAAGCATCCATCCCCGGGAGAGGCCGGACTGGGAGGAGACTCTCAGCACTATGGTAAAACACCTTGTTGCCTTTCCTGTGTGCATTATTTTCGGTTCTGAATAATCTACACTGCTGGCTCTTGTACTTTCTAGTTCTGCTTTGACTCTTATTCCCTGAATTTCAGATTTTTAAATGGATTGCACAGTAGTTTCAATAAGACCAAAATACTTTCCTTCCTCTGGCACTTTGTCAAGGAGAGAGAGAAGGAGCATGCATAACGCTTCTGCCCTATTAATATGTGCCCCAAAGCAGGTCTAGTAACCAATTAAAAGGTCCATAATGTCACAACGATTTTCAGTCTGCATTAACCTCTTTTTCAGTAAGATTTTTGAGCATGAAGGGAACTTCTTGTAAGAATATGCTCTTTGAAGCATGCATCGTTGTGGAAAAATATGGTTTTAGCAAAATGCTGGCTAAGTCTACAGAAATAAAAAATGTCAGCCTAAAAGCTTACCTGCCATCACATGGAAAGGAATTACAGAAAAGCAGCCACAAAAGTGGGGTTCTCATGCCTAATGAAAACGGAACAAGTGGCAGTGGGCCACAGAAAACTGTAGCACCCTGATTTGTTTTCTTTTTAAATGAATGAGCAGAGTACCCGCAGTTCCACTTTTCCCAAATCCTCTAGAATTTGCTGAGCTTGGACAGTCGGTTGTTATTTTCTTAGTGGTCAAATAAGTTGGTTTTGTGAAGTTATCTTACCTCACAGAAGCTTGACCTACCTTGTTTGGTATAGGAGCATCTGGAAGTTATATCTTGCTTGTTATTCTCAGATTTTTTAAATTGCCTCATTAGCATAATAAGCTGATGAGGAAATTGCATTCTGCGACAGACCTTGGACAGGGAGAAGGTCTGAATATTTCAGGGTGGGATCGCTGCTCTCATGGGGACAGTCCAGCTGCACGGCTAAAATTACTTACTGAGATGGGAGACCAGTGACAGGTTTTCCCTTGCATCAGATCATGTGGCAGTGGCAGGGCATCAGCCTGGAAAAGCCATATGTACGCTGCTCCCGGGCTCCCAGCAGTGCAGCAGCAGTGTGAGAGATGGGCTGGGCTCCGCTGCACTGCAGCACGGCCACGGCCATCTGAGGGGTGGGGCTGGGGCTGCAGAGAAGCCCAGGTGCTGGGCTGCCTGGTTGGCTTTTAAGCTCGGTTACTAGGGTGAGATCAGAGGCCTTTGTGGATAAAACCCCAACTTTGGGGGAGGATATGGGGGGAGAAGGAATTTTCACTGTTGGTCAGTAAATATTTGATGCATTTTCCTTTTCCCTTTGGAATTGCAGGGCTGATGAAAAACATTTGGGTTGTTTCACTGCTGTGTTACTGTACATGGCCAGTGTCCCTAGGACTTTTATACAGACCTGTGATGACATTCGGTAGTACTTAATGAATCTTAATGACTACTGTTATTACCAGCAACACTTAATTTGGAGGTATAAGTTGTTTTATCGTGGTTTAATGTTAACAGAACAGTGAAACAAAGGGCAGTAACTCCATCTTGCTTATCTTGAAACGTGGCAGCAGACACATTCCTCTGGTTTGTCTTAGAAATTTCAGGCTGTAACATAAAGACCGATACTCCTGTAGAAGATCTGAGTAGCAAGTTTTTCTTCGTCTAGGAGCGTTGACCTTGTCACATATGCACTTGCGCCTTCTGTAGCACCACCTTTGTGAACAACCTTTAAAAGGAAGGATGCAAGGTACCCTGAGCTTACACAGTGCCCGACAGTGAGAGCACACATTTCAACCTCACTTTCCTTCAGCGGCTGAACAAGCCTTCCAAGGATGTGGTTCAAGTGAAATCAATGCTATTCACGAAGCCACAGGAGAATCCAACAAGACAAAGGAAGCAAGCAGGACATTCAAAACCCACTGAAACATGAGCGTTCATCTTGATGGATTATTTAAAGTTTAAATCATCATTAATATTTGGCTGGGTCACATAAAATAGATGTGGGGTTAAATGTTCATTACACAGCATTCAGGAAATGTGTACCCTCCCTACAAGCCAGGTATTTATTTTAATTTTAAATGAGACAACAAAGTTCAGTTCTGTGGTTTACTGTTCTAAACCCCACATAATACAATTAAAATATTTTGTTTCAAACTTTATTTTTGGACCGAAAAAAAAAAGAGAACTCAGGCCTCACTAGTGTTTTTTCTCTGCTGGTATTTTCTGTGCTTGTTGTTCTGCTTGACCCTGTGCTTATCCATAGCTAATGTAGACTTCTTGCAATTGTCACCTCCTAGGTATCTTTTTCCTCTATATGCAGGTACATTTTTCCTTCTTTCTGCCTTGGCCAGCAGTTCACATTGGTGCCTCCTGTTCGGGAGCCCTGTCTGTTCTAATCAGCGTTATTCAGGCATCAACCTCAGAGCATGGTGCTCAGAAGCGCCCTAAAGCCAAGCCTCCTGTGCAGATCACTGCTTGACACCGCGGTGTCTGTAACCTCGAGGTGTGTCTCAGGAATGCGGCTCTCCAATTCAGTCTCCACCTGTAACACAAGTTAGCTGGCATACCTCATTTATTCTAGCGTTTGTTTGTGTTTTTCTTTTCCTTTTTTTTTTCCCTACCGATGGTTTATAATGGAAGACAGGTTCACCAGCTCTGGCTCGATACCTTCCCTCATCTCATCAGGACTGTTGTCCTCACGTACACTGTTCAGTGTTCAACCCCCATAGGTGCACAACGCTTAGAAACTTCTGTGCCCGCTGACTGCTGGACAGGTGCATGCTCAGGTTGTGCGGTGCTCCTGCAACTTTCTGCGAGACCCTGCAACTGCTGTCAGTGCCAGCCTGCAAAGGAGGGTGGCTGCAGACCCGAACGGCAGCCAGCTAGCTGCAGGAGGCATCCTGGGGAAACACACAGCTCCGGTGGAGTCAGCACACCCTGAGCTGGAAGGCACCCACAAGGATCGTTGAGTTCAGCTCATGGAGAGCTGAACTGAGGAGCTGAGCATAATTTCAATCCCTGGCAAACTCCCTGTTGACTGCTAGCAGTTAGGTAACTTAAATTTCTGACAGGAAGATTTGTTCGCGTAGGAGGTGGCATTCCAAATGTTTTCCTGTTCCTCTTCAACACTGCAGTCCTGGAGAACTTGTGCTACTATATTTGCATTAGGGGGGAATTTTTTTTTAAATTAAGATGGAAATTTAGTCTCACTTTTGTTCATTGAGAGCTCAGTAATCATTAGAAAACGGTCATTGCAGTCTTGCAAGTTGCATTTGTGTCTGGCAAACAAATGAGAATTTCTTTTAATGTTATAAAATGCTCGCTTGCAGCTATGACAAAGGGCTAGCCCAGCCTGCCCTTCGCCCCCTACTTATACACAATTTACTCTTGTAGCATTATTGGTGAGGGGGAGATTCTTAAAAAAAAACCCTTTGGTTGGATGTTTCGTGTTGTTGTTTTTTTTTTTGTTGGTTGTGGGTTTTTGCTAATTTTTGTTAAGAGGTACAGATTAACATTTTTTGGTAGTTTTATTGACTGGCTGATGGTTAAGACAATAAAACTGTGAGGCAGTAAGTACCTGTCGCTGAGAAAATAGTAGAATGTGGTTGCAAATAACCTGGGAGTGTTGCACTAAATTCTCTTTCTGTATACGTGTATTTATCTGCATTCTGGGGAAAAAAAAACAAACAAACAAAAAACTGTGGGAAACAAGATATGTACCCTCGACTTTTTTTCCTTCTGGTGGGATCTTTCATTATAGGGGAAGAAAATGAGTGGCTTTACGGAACATCTGGCAAAAGTACCAGCTGCCAGCAGTGAAGAAGTTAGGAAACTCCATGTTCTCATAGTGACAAGGGAAGAACATTTCCTTCATGTTTCCAGTTGTGCATTTTCAATAGCTGTTAGCACAAATTCTGAGCATAGGAGAGTCAAACTAAATATTTGCGTTAAAAAGAAAAAAAAGAATTTCAATAAATGGAATCCATACAGAAAGCAAATGACTGTTAAAGGATATGTGTGCGTGTGTGTGTGTGTGTACAGTGTAGTATTTCATAAGATGTTAGGGAAGATACTGCAATGGCCCTGCTTTTGCAGGATGTTCTGTCAGGGTACGTCTTTGTCCTGAAGAGAAGCTGTTAAACCCGGCCAGAAGGACTGGGGCCATTACACTGTGCTGGAACAAGAGGCTGTTCCTTTCATTCTGCTAACCATTGATTCATTTTTTAGAATGTGTCCTGTTGCACAGCTCTATGCCAGCAATATAAAAATTTAACAGTCCAGGTACCTGCATAAAAGAGATTTAGAAGAGGATAAACAAGAAAATTCAGGTCTTAAGATTTGCTGCACAGTGATTTGGTACAATGAGGCATAGGGGTAGGTAATAAAGGTACTTGTACTTAGGGTTTGTTCTTACGGTGTTCCTTTTACTTTGTGGTCCTCTGAATACATTTCAGATGGGTGAAAAACCCTCACTTGCTCATGTTTACTGTGTTAAATGAATCAAATTTACATTTTCATCTTCTGCCTTTACATTTTCATCTTCTGCCTTGTGTCCAGTCAGAAGGAAATATTGACAGAATGCTCTCGTTCTAGGGGTTCAACGCCGTCACACCCTGCGTTTTGTTTAACCAGTGCATATACTATATTTGCCTTTCTCCTGACCATGTTAATCCTGAAACTTCTTTCCCTTTCCATTCTTCATTGTGCATTCTTAACAGCCTCAGGTTTGATCTTTTCCCAGAGTATGCTGCTCACATGCTATGTGAGTTTCTCAGAGCTGCACAAAAAACTTAATTTCTGGTTGGTAGTTGTTCACGTTGCACATTTCGGGTTTTCTTGTTGCTTGTTCTGGGTAATGGAGGCTGTAAAGGCTGGGGGAGTTGGACATTGCTGTGTTGGTCTCTGGTCTCCTTTGCTTCCTGTTGTAGACAGCTGGAGACCCAACTGGGTGCCAGGCTTTGTCGCGTGCAGTGACTTTCGTATTCTGCCAGGTGAGTAATGCTGAGACCAGCAGCAATACGGAGAGCCTGGAAACGTCTGACATGACAGACGGACCTGTGATGCTCGTTCATTTCTCTCCTGAACTTTGCCTTTGTACATGTTTTTGTACTTTGGGAAAAGGTGATTTATGCATTCACGGTTAGATGAACATACCCAAGTCGTCCCTGCCCTCCCTCTCCCCCCTTTTATCTGCAATATGCTTGGAAGTGCTTATTATTAATTTATATAACTGCTTTGTTTCCAAAGCCACTTTTTAACAAGAAATAAACTAAAGGTCTTTCTAAATATATAGAGGTTGAACGTCCTCCCATAACATGAATATTAGGTAGGACAGAAACTCTATTTTTAATAGTTCTGTCATTGTCAGTTAATTCTGGGCACTTGAGTAACTTCAGTCCTTTGTACTTCTTTGATTGTTTTTTTTCTACGTTTATCATCTGTACTTTCATCTGTTTTTCTTGTTTGGGGTTTTGCAGAAAGGCAAGTAATTTTCTGTTGGAGATTTAGTTTTTCTGGGTACTTTTGGTGGTTCTTGAAACTTCATAGTAGTTACAAAATCTCATGCTGTCAAATCTGAGAACCAGACGGAGATGCAACACTAGGCAGACAGACTTTGTAGGAGTTAAATAATAAGACAGCTGCTTGACCAGTCCTCAAGGACTGCTATGTTTTGTGTCAACCCTCAGTTATGTTCTGTACTTTCAGACTTTATTAATATTAGCCCCGCTGTTTTTCTCATGTCTCAGCCTCCAAGTCCCACCGCGCTGCTGGCCTGCCGCGTAACCTTCACACGCCGGTTTTCTCAGTTTGGAAAATGCAGTCGATGACAGTGACTTTGTTAGATACTTGTGAGTTGTAGGGATGAAAAGCCATATTTGAGCCAAGTAATATTGCAGCATATGGATTTCCTAATGTTTCTCTGAGCTAGTTATGTTACTGTCGAGGAAAGGAGCATCTTTCCTTGTAGGGCACTGAAAAGTGCTGTTTCTGTGCTAGGAGAAATGAAGTTGTGAAAAAAAACTTTAAATAAGGTTTCTCACACAAACCTACAAAACAGCTGTCCTCAGCTTGTCATTAACTTTAGCATATTTTGGTATTTTTACTTAATATTGCGTTTACCTTATGTTTCTGACTTCCTCTCAGCATCTCTTTATGATCCTGGAGGTTGCAGCGCTCGGCACAATCTGCTCCAGCCTCGCCCCTCGGCAGCCCTCTGTGCTTACAGCCATGCACGCACGCTCGATGCCAGTGCCTTTTGTCTAAATTTTGTGGGGAAGCAGGGTTACAGGAGTGAAAATAAATATAAAATATTTTAAATATAAAACTCATTACTCACACACCCTTTTAAAACCGCGCTGTCCTGGGAAGATACCACCTGAAGCTGCCTTAAGCTGGCAGGCAGAACTGTGAGAGATAAGGTGAATGTACTGACTCCACAGCTAGAAATGGGATTTCTTTTTTATATATGTGCTTCTGAACAAGGCTGTTTTTTTCTGCAGAGTGTGCACTTCTTTCAGCTCTGGAAGCTTTCAAAGGCCCTAAAGCTGTGGTAGGTTTATTTCCTGGGAGATCTCTTTCCATAGTGCCCCGAGCAGGATCCAGGTGATCGATTGCTCCTCCGCCTGCTCACGTCCTGCAGTGAATGTCTGCAGGGCTTCGCTCGCCAGTAGATCACTGCTGATGGTGTGCACGCGTTCCTCACCCAGAGGATGCCAGCCTTTCCGCCCTGGTGCACCTCTAAGCCATCGCTTTTGGGATCTAGAGGTACAGTTAATAATGGAGTTATTGAGAAGATAACCTCCATGTCCCCCAGTGGTACTAATTTATAATCAGGTTGCCTAGAAATGGGCTGACGTAGAAACCTCTAAATTACTGATAAGAAGCCATTGAGAATCCTTGAATTTGGCAAATGAGTTAATGAATAAGAAGAAGGACAGTTGGCAGGTGGTACGCAGCATCCTTTTTGCCTTATGCTGGTGGAATTTTCTTATTTTCCTGCAAATGTTTTAGAAAGGTACAGGGGTTAGACCCTGTCTTTATGAAGTCCCTGCAGTGATCTCTTACATCTGTTCAGATGGATTCTGAGGCCTGTAGTGGTTCCAGTGTTTGATACTAGTTAAGGTAACATGCCATGGTTTGTGAGGGTAACAAAGACTTTTTAATGAGACCTCAATATATCACTGTCTTAAATCTGGGACAGGAGTGACAAGAAAACTAATTTTAAATACAATTTATAAAAGTGTGTAGAGATTAGTAGATTGTAAAGAAAGATTTCACTCTCTTGTAGAGCCGGGTTTGTTTCTCATTCTTTGTAGAGTGCTTAGCCCGGTGCTGCCCCAGATCTCGTCTGTGACTTCTGCAAGAATACATGCACAGAATAGGAGTAGCTAGTGTTCCTTTTTTAATTTTTTTCTCTTCATTTTTGTTTTGTTTTATTTTACTTTTAATTGAAGACATCAGGCATGTTTCTGAGGATGTCAGTCGTGACCAAGCCAAGATGAATACTTCCAGGAACTGTGTAAAACTCTGAAGAACAAGGCAGTGTGGTAAACCCACTTGTTTGGCACCATCAGCTATGGTGGTTTCCAAAAAGGTGGTTTACTGAAATGCTGTCATTTCTGCAACTGAGATGCATGGATACAGTACCCTGCGACATGTCAGAGCTGACATTTGGGATTTTCTATTCCAGTGGCTTGCAGCCATTTGTGCTCTGTATACATACGAACCAGCACCAGAATTTCACAGCTGGGTATCTGACTGTGAGCTGTTCAGTGGTGTGCAGGCAGTTGCCTTAGCCTGATCCTGTTTTCACGTGGGATGAATGCTGTGTACTTCTTTTGAAAAAAAGAAGAGCGCTGTTGAACTCTGCCAACCTGTAGGCTCTCTTTTTTTTTTTTTTTTTTTTTTAATGGCGTGGACATTTCACTGGGATTGGGCTTTAGATACTTACTCACCTAGATGCTCCAACACCTGGCTTCTGGCCCTCAGTCTTAGGAGTCATTGCATTACTTACATGTAATGGAAAATGTTACCTTGAGGTTCAGACGTTAGCTGTGTGCTGATGCAGCAGCACCTTTCATACCCAGCACTCCGATAATCTGCAGCACTTTGATGTGGATTGCGGTGCTCATCATGTGTAGCAGCGGGGGCACAGGCAGCCCTTTGGACCAGGGTAACGATGGGGCAGAAATGGGGTTTCAGACAGTGTGGGACTATCACCAGCACAGGCCTCGACAGGAGACAAATGTTCCATGCAGCACATCAAGCGGCCACCGGGCTGTAATAATATTTTGGTCCAAACAGTTCTGGTCTGGCATCGGACCAACAGCCTACATTTCGTTTTCAATTCACATAACTCGTTTCCCTTATTATTGCTGCATGAATCGAATGTTTTTTGCCTTAGGAAGCTTTTGGCAAGGTATCCCCTTGTTGCATATGGTCCTTTCCCTCCCTCCGTCTTGGTTAGAGAGCTGTTTCCCTTCCACAGGCTAGCTCCCAGCGTGAGGCTCCCTGGGAATCTTTAAGAATTGGGACAATCGCTTAATTGGCACATTGGCTTCCATTTGAGTTTGCCAATTAAATGAGTTCAATTAAACCAGAATGGATACTGTAGTTTTGGCAGTAAGTATTAATTTATAGCAATCATTTAATTTTTGTTGGCGATGCTATAGAAGCAATTGTTTCCAGTTATGTTTACTCCGGTTTACAGTGCGTACAGTCTTGCAGTACAGTGTCAGTCTGGGAGAAAAAAATATAATTTCTAAATTTCTGTTTTAGAGTTTTGTGTATGCAGCATTTAGAGGGAAAAAAAAAGATATAAAATTTGCTAAGGCTGGATGAGTAAAGTTTACTGATCACCGTGTCCACCAGTTTGAATGCACCCTGCTTTTGCATTTATCACGTCTGTTTATTTCAAAGTTAATCCAATGCGCATCAGGAAATAGAGTCTTGCTAAGTAAAACATTTGGGTCGTGTATTTACACACTACCACCTGTACTTCCTCTTAGTCGTGGAGGATAATGGCAGTGAAGAAGACAAAGGTGGCACTGGGGTGTACTAGCTAATTTTTTGAATGCTCCCAGCAGCCCTCTGCCAAATTGCATATGTGTAGGAAGGGCTAAAATGCATTAATGCACGTTAAGCACTTACGTCTGGGTTTATTAAGGCATCGGGGAGCCCCAGCACCCCCGTTAATCATGCCCCGTGTAGACGGCCGTGCTCAGTGGCATGTCTGGTATCAATAGTGGCTGTGTGGCAGTGGAGGCTGGCTTTGCTTGGTCTGTGAATGACTGGCTTGAATTTCCTGGGTTTTAGGTAATTGAATTTCAGTTTCAGATGGTTTCACATCCCCATATCTTTTATAATTATCACCAGTTTTCTGTTGGATCGGGCTCGGCTGGTTTGCCTGGTGGTGGCTGCGTGCTGGTGATGCTCTGCAGGTTGCTGTGGTGACGCCGATGTAATTAGCCCTGCAATCAGCCTGTGCATCCCCATTTCGGTGCTGGGAGGAAGCACGAGGTGAGCTCCGAAGGCTGGGTTATGCTGTCATGACCCTCCGCCTCCTTTCCTCCCACCCAATTCCAAAGATGATCTCTTTTTACACATTTTGTTGTTGCAATGTAAGAAATGCCACATTTGTTTGAAATGTACTTATTTAGGGGGATAAAACTTATAATTTATTTACCTGTCAATCACTTTTCCCTGTCTTTTTTTTCTGCTCTAAAATGAGATGGAACATGCAGGAAGGGAAAGGAGTTTCTTATTTATACTTGTGTTTTTTTTTAAAGTCAGTATTCATTGCCTCTCAGTTACCATAACGTGAAAAAAGACGGACCAGGTTTGAGCTGCTGTCAGCAGATCGCTCAGCAGCCCCCCTCCGTTCCCCAGCCCCGGCTTAGCTCCAAGAGACTGAGAAAAACCTGTCAGCACGTAGCTGCTCTTGCTAAAGGCTGTGGGCAACCCTACGATTCAGCCTTCTTCGTTATACGGCGATGAATTACTCCCTAAAAATTGGTAATCTTTAGCCTGATTTTTGAACTCATTCCTTGCTTTCTTTGCTTTGAGGTCATTGCAAGAAGGTTTGTGATAGCTGCTGTAGGCCTTGCTTTTTCCATTGAGTGTGGCTTTAAAGATTTTGTCTCCCTAGAAGTGAGTGTGTCTCATTCAGTTAATTTTCCTCAGCTGGTGTTGTGGGATCCAGAAGCTTGTGGCTGTGACCGGGTTGTGTGAGGATGCGCAGCCTCCCAGCAGCCGGCGCCAGGGCTGGCTTGTGTAGCTGCAGACTGAAATTCACCGTGGTTCTGGATAGCAGCAGCCAGTTATCAACTCCAGGGTGTCCTTTTGTGACTGGATGTGGTGCTCAGTGGCCTCAAAGAGTCCCAAGGCCTCTCTTTGGAGGCAGCTCCCTGCCAGGCTGCAGGGGTCTGCCTTGGGACAGTTGTGGTGAGCGAGTTTCTGGGATGAAGTGCTGGGAAGGGGATCACTGCGATAATCTCGTTTAAAAATAATCCCCCTCCAAGAAGGTTAGTTTTTCTCTTTCTTTTCAGTCCGTATTGTTTGGGATTGTAACCACTAAAATAGCTGCTGCAGTGCGAGGAAGTGGGAGAGAATAGCCAGGAGCTGAAGGATTGGGAATGGAGTTTAAAAATGTGGCTTTGCCTCTTCAAGCCAGGCTACCAGGAAACTCTGCCCTTGGTGGCAGTGCTCCTGGTGTGCCTTCTCCTCTAGGCAGTGTAAGAGAAGGGGAGCTTCAGGGTCTGCGTGTTCTTGATTTGCTCTGCGGCCTGTACTGCCAGCAAGTAGTTTCAGCTTGAAAGCATCTGAAGTTGCTCTTTGGCGTGGTTTCAGAACCCGAAATGTTAACTGTTGCTTCTTGCTTTGTGGCACAACCTTTTTCCTGGTATTTGTGTGTGGTGAAGGGGCTGCCGTCAGTTCCCCAGGCTGAAGGGCAGCGGTGTGCTCCAGCTGTGTGCTCCTGTAGGGATGTCTGCCAGCTTCGTCACGCTTCTTGTCTCTGGGCATGTGTTCCTATACCTGCCTCTTGTTTTTGTCTTAAGCATTGACCCTTAGGGAGGAAATCCCTCCTTTTTAGCTAATAATTTGATGAATGCAGTCTGACATCCTTGGCGGCGAGGATTCCCACCAGCACCTCCTGCTGAAGATCTACTTGGTGCTGTGAGCAGAATGTCACTGTTCACCTTCCAGGCTTTCCTGACCAGAAACACATGCAGCCCTCTCGTAGGTGATGCCGTGTCCCGGTCTGACCTCCCCAGGTGACACGGGGCCTTGCTGGAGCCCACTGTCACCTGGGGTCTGCCAGCATCGTCCCTCGGCACCCTCACCCCGCTGGAGAAGCGGCCACAGCAGGGCCACCTTCCCTGGTGGCACTCGAGCATGGCTGATGAGCTGACTTCTGCTCTGCTGCCCAGAAGTTGATGGCTGATAGGGATGGCTTTAGGGGATAAATGGCACGCTACAAATAGGCCCATTCCTCATGTTACTGTGTTATTAGAAGGGTTTGCAGAATGAACATGTCGTATACCAGTCGTGTGTTTTATGCTGTTGGAACCAGCTCTTCTTATAAACCGAGCCCAAGTTGGCTTGGTTTACAAGCATAAACATAAATTCATGTTAACTCTATGGACCTGGTGATATATTGGGGTTAAATGTCAGGCTGCTGGTTTTTTCTGCCTTCCCAGTTTTTCTCCCACTGCAGTGGTAAGTTCTTTGGTTCCTAAGCCGATTTATACCTATAGCATAATGTAATGTAGTGTTGTTATTTGCACAATCACTGAATATGGTCAGGGGACTTGCTGGAGTGGCATTTGCTAGTTTGTGCCTGACTTAATTTCTGTAGTTTTTTGTGCTATGAGAAATTGCATTCTGGCATAACAACCCAAAGCCCCGCTGGTCCTTGTGTAACTAAGCCATGATTAGGATCCTTCCTCCCCTTGTGAAACAATAGACTGCAGAAATTGTGTACCAAGCAGGGTGAGGGATTTGGGGGTTGTTTTTTTTTAGCCAACAAGGAACTGGAATCAAAGTATTGTGCTCGTTGGATGTTCTGTTTTCTCTGGCTTTCTTCTAAAATTTATTTTGTAAGCTGTACAGAAGAAGGACTCTAACCCTGGCTGCCTTTCCCACGCATATTGTATGTGGGATTTTTGTTCTTAAAGAAAGTACATTCCTTAGCCAGTATACCATTATGTGGGGCTCTGTACTGTACCACTGCAGCTCCCCAGGCTGAAACCTTTGTGAATGGTAATAAGGGGCTCACTGCTGCTCGCTATAGAGTGTCAAGGCCAAACTTACAGCTCACAGGTAGTTATCATGCTAATGCTGTCCTCAGTGGCTAACCATTCATTTTTGCTTGGTGCATCCATTTTTGCTTGGTGCATGCCATTTTCTGAAACAAACAGTAGCTATGAAAGAAAACACACCAGTGTAGGGCTGCTTTGCTGGCACTAACTGCCCCTTGGGTGCACATCATTCATCCGCAGAGTCTGTGCCCGTCCATGCATCTTTTTAAGGTCCACTTAGGAAATCCTGGTGTGACATAAAATCTGCCTGCTTTGCAGAGGTGAGTTTTGTTCGCAGTGGCAATAGTCCTGCCCAAGGAGGTTGGTGCTGCTGCCAAGTCACTTACTCGGTGTCTTGGATTCCTTTTACCAAATTAGCTGCTTTACATGTGAGCTGGGGAGGGTTGGACCCACGTATCTGTGAGCTAGCACACTTGATGTGAAAAACCAGTAGATGAATGGTTAAGAATCTGTGCTTTGTTCAGTCCAGGCTGATCCTTTAAACTATGGTAAATGGATGCCCTGGACTAACTCCACTGTAATGCTAAAGCTCAGGAATGAGAGGTTTCCCTTAATTTGCCAGCTCATGGCAATGCTTAAAAGTTTTTTCTTATTTTTTTCCCTTTGGAGGGAAAATGTTGGGAGCAGAAAAAACACATCCTGTGTGGTCTTGTGAAAGAGAATAATTCACTGTTAACTGTGCCATGCAATAAGTGCTGGCTAGAACAATTCAGCATTGACAGGGAATGTGGAAAATGGAATTAAATGTCCTAAACTCAAAAAAAAAAAAAAAAAAAAAAAAAAAAAAAAAAAAAGTATCTTCTTGATTGAATGCAGCTTTCTTAAATGTGGGATTCAGAATGTGCCCAGTCGGTATTCAGAGTTTCCCTACTGGTAACACTTGTCATTCCTTCACTGACTTTCCTCTATCACATTTCCTTGTTTGCCAGGAGACTTTAAAGGCAGGGTAACTGTTTCTCCACGCACTGTAGTCCCCAAGCTGAGAGCTAAATTAAAATCTCTGTGCTACCTCTAATTACTCCAGCAGCTCTGGCCTTGAGCTATGCCTGCACAGAAGCCAGTCCTGCAGCTCCCCTCTGGCACGGCAGAAAGGGTTTTTCATTTATCCTTGCAGCCAGAATATAGAAACTTGCACTAGGTAAGGAGCTAAGTGATGATGTTAATTAAAAAATAAAAACAAAAAAAATATATAGAAAATGTAAAAACGTCAACTTTCTCATTCTGAAAACCACTTCTGTGCCTTTTTGTTGGCACTCAGGTTGCTGCCATCCATCCCAGCATGCTGGGCCCGGTTTGTGATGCTGCACAAGGACACAGGTGGGTAGGTGGCCCCCTTGGCTATGGGAACAGGGGCTGCCCTTGGTTTTCAGCTGTGTACAGGCTCCAGGCAGTTATTAAATGCGCCAGTGCTGCGCTCTGTTGATCAGACTGTGAATAGCACGGATGCTAATTCTTAAGGTCAGCTGGGAAGTGTAGCGTCTGGAGGGTCTTGTCTTTTTTTTTGCTTCTTCAGTAAAACTGCTTTAGTATAATGGGCAGATATTTTTGTTTAAGATGAGCTTGTCAGACCTGTGCACACAAATCAGGTGCTTATTCACTTCAAATGTGTCCAAATATCTTATGCAGTTCTGGAAGCCTTAGCTGCAGTGTGTTAAAGCTGCTTGCAGTGACACAAACGTCCTGCATGAAATCACTTCAGAAGCTCGGTACCTGCATCCACTAAATGAATCATCAGAGATGATTTTTTATATGAGAGCTTGGCAAGTACTTGTATTTTCATCATACTGCCACTGTACCTCTGACATTTTTTGATGAATGTTGTATCTTCTTCAATTGCTGTACGTTTCTTCCATCCAAAAAAGCGACCCAGTTACAGGCTTCCTGGGCTCAGGTACATTTTAATCCTTTTAGGGATAATGCTCAGGCAGATGAAAGCTGCAGAATTGGGACCTTTCATTTGGCATTACTTCTAACAGCTCGGACATGGGGATTTTATGTATAGTGAAAGTATTTTGCCTTTGCTTTGTTGATTTGTTTGCTGTGCAGAACCAAGGTTGTTGTTATTTTTGGCTAGTCCTGTGTGAAGGCCGGAGCTGGACTGGATGACCCTGGCAGGTCCCTTCCTCTTTGGGATATTGGTGTGATTTGATAATCCTGTAAGTAAGGAAACCTTCTCTCCCTGGACTGTGTTAGTGGCTGCAGAGGCCAAGACAAACTGTCTTTCTTCTTCCATCCTGCTTCGGCCTCGCTCTTGAACAGTGATTGGTAAGGGCAGGGCAATGCTCATGGAGCCATCATCCTTTAACGTCCTCGTGACGGGAGATGTCTGTAGGACAGCTTCGTTTTAATGCTGCAAAGTAAGCTCTGCAGAAGAGTTGATGCCTGTGTGCAGCTAACCAGCATCCGAGGTTGAGAACAGCTGGCGATGCCCCTGGGGGTCAGTGGCCCACCAGGCACCGAGTGGGACCCCAGCGGCCTTCATCGCGCATGAGGAGCACCCCCTGCTCCCCACAGAGCAATGGCTTCCTGAAGGAACCTTTCTGCTTCCTGCTGTTCTTCGGTGACGTGAAGCTCCTACACAGCTTGTCTTCTTGGAAAGCTCCGGTGATGGCTTGTTGGTTTGGGTTAGGTTTAGAAAGAAAATCAAGGGGAAATGGGAATGATATAAAGGAAAGACTGTCATGGAAACCAGGCAGCGTTTTGAATCCGCTCTGCCATTTTTAGCAACAAGGCCGTGTGCTGAAGGAATCCAGAACAATCTGGTCTCCTTAAGCTGGTTTGGGTGAGAGACTAATGATAGGAAGACACATAAATGTTCCTGCCTGACTAATATTTATCCTTACTTTGTGTTAACCTTGGCTACGAGCAAATTTCCCCCCTCAGAAATCCCACTTGGATCCCGTAGCCTGGCTTAGGCCTCGAGTTGTACCGGTCGCTGCGTGAGGCGCGTCAGGGCAGCGCCAGGTGTTTGGGGTCTGCAGTCCCTGCAGGAGGGCTCCCACCCCCTGCCCTCAGGTTGCCCAGGGCCACAGCCCACCCGGTGTGTCTCTGCTTGGGGGTCTGCTCTCATGTCCTTCTGCTGTAGGATCATGGCCTGGGGCTGCCCCTGCAAGCTCTGAGCAGAGCTGTTGACGATACAGTTGTGTGGTTATTGAAGCGTGTTGTCCATGCCGTGCTGGATTCAGTGGTTCTGTGAAATTAAAAGCAAAGCTCTTTGAAGACCGAGATAAATGGGGGACATGAGAGAGAGGCAGGTGGGGAGAGGGGGATTGTGGAAATCATAGTGCTGTGGAAAACCATTTTACCAGTTATACAGGATCCTTGGAGCTTGGTGGGATCCCACCCTTCCTTCTCTTCTTGTACCTCCCAGTGCAGGTCTGAGGCAATGGGCTTTGCCTAGGTTCAGTGTTTCCCCATTTGTACCAAGGTAGAACCTGTGTCGCATCTTGTTTGATGGACTGCTTTCTTCAGTTTTTTGTGTTTATTCAAATTGTGTTATGTTTATGGAAGTGAGGGAATAAGGGTTGACATGCTTTCTGATAAATTCAATCAGACTTTTAGGAGAAAATCCCTTAACGTTACGCTGTGCAGTTGTCAGGTATAAATTATTTGTGACTTAAAGTTTTGTGCTAGAGAGCGCAAAGCTGAAGTTTTCCAAATCATGCCTATAAAAGACCAGTAATTTCAGACTTGGATGCTTACAGCTTGTCACCCTGGTTTGTGACAGCTCTCACATTCCCAGGAAGTTTAACAGCGATGCTTGGAACTGCCCCGAGTGCCGCAGGTGCTTCGGGGACCCTCCTGCAATCCCCCAGCAAACAGCTGGGGTGACCTGAAACTAGAATGGCCGTCCATCAGAAGGGTGGGACGGACAGACAGATGTCCTCCTGAAACTGCTTAAACTCGTTAGTGATGCCTGCTTGCCTCACAGTTGATGTTGTTGCCTGTTACAAAATACTGAAGATCTCAAATGTTGTCCCAGGTGTTACTGAAGTGGTGCAGTCTTTGAGCAAGCCTGCGGTAGGAGGATATGTGGGTTTAGGGGAAGCTGGTGGAGCACGGTGGGGCTGAGAAGCCTTCAAGCGTAAGAGGAGTGTGGATAGAGTCAACAGGCTGCGTTCTGGATCACGTCCTAATTTGTTTACCAAGTTTGGACCAAAGCAGATTGATTGATGCAGCAGTGACATTAAGCTGTGAAAATTGGACTGAATAATTTGCATGAACAGATTTGCTCTGCAATTACTAGGTTTCCACAGAAGAGTGATGCATGGAAAGTAAGGAAGTGAGAAGCAACTGATGATGTTAGCTAGCTAATTTTCAGATGTTAGTAATTCAGCTGTTTCAAAATGATTTTAAAAGTTAAATGACTGTGACACAAAACACAAAAGACGACAAATCTCATTTTGGAGTGTTTTGTTTGTATTTTGAGAGAAAGGTAATCTAGGGTGACATTTTGCTTGCCAGGTTTTGGATAGAAACAAGTACAAACTAGTGGTGAATACAGCGTGCTTTTCTGTAGCTCTGTATCTGTGGTTTAGACAGAAAGTAGCTGCGTTTCATTTTGGAGCAATATGGTTTATAAAATCGCACTAAATTTCCTTCTTCATTATCTAATCACCAAGTTTTTTCCTGTGTTCGCACCTCATACTAAAGATTTTGGCTTACACAAGATCACCGTTCTGCCTGTTTTCCTCAGCTGTGAGTTCTGGGAGATGATGTTCTGCGACAGTCCTGAGAGCTCAAATCTAATTGGAAAAGCACCCGCAGTTAATGAGTGTACCGCATCTCATTGTAGTCCATGTCAATGGACGCGTGCTGCTGGAAGCGGGAGAGGCGGATATCTCCTTCCAGCAGGATTGGACATAACTCAATCGGGAAGGAGAGTAGAATACAACTTTTTAAAAGAAATGCTGGCATTTAAGTCTCCCGGAGGTGTGAGTTTTGCCTACGCTGCTTTGAGTCAGATCCAGGGTAGTCTCTGCCCACTGCTGCAAACTGGCTTGCAGCCCACGTTTTTCTGTCAGATTTGTTTAACCATTTTTATATCCCACCAGCTTCTACTGCTGATGGAGAAGAAAAATTATTTTTCATCCTACAAAAATTCTGTTCCTTAGAAAACTAAGGCAAGCGCATCCAGCTTTGCCAAAAAGCAGCTTACAGGAATGGCACATTTATTATTGTAATTACTTATTTTCTTATGTAAAGGACCTGTAAGGTTTATTAAAATGGTGATCCTCTTAATGCTGAAATTCGCAATGAGACTCTCAAGTGTCCTATTACACACTGAAGTAATTGTGTGCTTATAACAGTCAGTCAGCCCAGGAAGGGTTTATTTAAGGATGTAAATATTGTCCTTGTTTTCCTTCAGTGCGTGGGCGAGCATGTTCTGTACAGCTGTGGGACAGCGGAGCTGAAACATTGCTTCTCTTCAAGGCTGTGACAGGCACAAGTGGGAGAGTGAGCATCCTCACCTCGAACTCGTCTGAGCTGTCAGAAGGGGAGAGCACGGCCGGCACTGCTGCAGCATCCCTTTTCTGAGGAATTTGGCTCAGAAGGGAGAACTTGTGCTCTACTCAAGTCCTGCCCAGGCACAGTGATGCTGGCTGACGAGTGCAGGTGTCTGCAGTGCATGCCTGCACCTGAGCCAGGGCCACCCTGGATTCCCTCTGTCAAGGCAGAAGCAGATACTCCTGCAGCTCCTAGTTGCTTTTCCCTAATCTAGGAGAAGAAGAAAAATCAATTCCTGACCCAAAGTGCCTGTGTATCTCTAGTGACTATAAAGGTAGCCTTGGGAAGATAGACAGTTGTAGCTGTGCTCCTCGTACATTTTTGAAGTTAAATGAGATGAATCACTCCCTCTAGCTCTGTTGTTGTTAGTTAATGAATATGGGAATGGCTTTGACTTACTTCAGCTCTTTGTGATGTGGTGAAGCACATGT
Source organism: Aythya fuligula (assembly GCF_009819795.1). NCBI lineage: Eukaryota > Metazoa > Chordata > Aves > Anseriformes > Anatidae > Aythya > Aythya fuligula. The sequence goes on along the minus strand of NC_045580.1, from coordinate 1,507,832 downwards.
AAATTTGACCCAGGTCAAGCTAGAAGGAGAGCTTCAGGGAGGGCAATGAGAGGTTCTGCCATTGTTCGCCCTGTAGGAGGGCAGCCAGCCTGAACTGTGGTTGTCTGACTCTGAAGTCTGGGGGGTGAGGACCGAGTTGTGCCCATAGCTGACACTGCGGTGTGCAGCTGGCTGTGTTGTGCTGTCCAACAGCCTGCCCACTGATCGTCTCCATTCACAGATCCTTTGGTAGGCAGGGTGAGAGGCATTGGCACTGATATTCTGGATCAGAGAAGTCTGTTCACTCCTGTCATTAGGAAATGAGTTTCATGTAATACCTACTTGTACTGGGCCCCCAAGAGAAGGAGTTCTGAAGTGACTCTCTTCTTCTTGCTTGAGCATTCATTATTCTGGACATCATTCATGTTTCGCACTGCATTGTATAAAGCAGAAAAACATCCTTCTGTGATCTGTCCTGTGCTCGTTCAGCTGGTCTCACCCGTGCCACAAATGAGCCAACATCAAGGACCATATTTTACTCCTCTTGCACTGTAAAGCCTGTGCTGATCTCCTGGTTTGATCACTGGTTCCCTTCATGAAAACCTTGCCTAAAACCCCTTATTCCCTAGAGCTTAGGGCCTGCAGCAGCACAGCGAGAGGAGCGCATGGTGCTCATGTTCCACCTGGGGTGCTGAGTGTCTGCCCAGCACGGCTCACGGCTTATGGAGAAGCAGCTGGAGGAGGGAGAGGATGCAAAAGCGTGACAAAACAAATGAAAAAAGAGAGTGTGGAGTTGTGGCCTCACCAAAGTAAATGAATTCTGATGAATTTTAATATGTTCATGCACTTGTTCCAGTAGTTTCAAATACCTTTTTTGAAAGCTCACCTCCCACATATGAGCAGCTCTGTTATTAACTTGATTTTCTGCCGCATGAGCTATCCAGCTTCTTCCCCTGCCTGAACGCTGCACAGATGTTTGGAAAAATCGGGTACTTAAGGAGGAGTCCAAGGATGGAGTTCAGGAACATGTTACACACCTACGTCTGAAAATCTCTTCTTTAGAAACCAGAAAAAGTAATTAATAAAATGCTGGATCTCTGGAGTTATTAGCAAGGCTCTACAAAACAGCTGAGGAAGAGATAATCATATACTAAGTTAGAACCCTAATTTCAGTTTTCTTTTTCTCCCATGTTTAAGAGGCAGAAGTATAGCTTCTACCACAAATGAGGTTTGAGCTATGGCCACAGTATGCAATCAATTTTTAAGTTCTTTTTATTGATTGATTTGTTTATTTGTTTTGCAGGCAAGAGGTGCAGATATCCCTGACATTTCAGGGGAGTTGCCACTTAGGACTTGTGGCAGCACAGCAAGTATGAAAGTGAAGAATGTGAAAAAGTAAGAGCACTGTTCTTTCATTTTCCTGTATTTGTTGGGCTTCTAGTTTTGATATCCTGGATTTTAGCTGTTGTGCTGGAATACAGCTAGGGCATTTGGCAACCATTTTTGTTAATGTCTTCATCAGAGCAACCAAAATTATAGAATCATTTAGGTTGGAAAGACCTCTAAGATCATCTAGTCCAACCATTAATCCATCCAAACAAAATAAATTATAGTTAGTGTGGTCTAAAACTGGGGACATCAGAGGTTTTGTTATGGCACAAAATGGGCAAGAGACCTATGAGCAAAGCCTGTTTAAGTTCTGAACCTCACAGTTACTGTATTTTTAAACTTTTGTAATTTCTCCCGAAACCAATTCATTTAAATATATATATGTAGGGTGGCCTATATATATTTTTATTTGTGTTTTACTCTTTTCCTTTTTTTTTTTACATTCTGCCCTGTTCCTCTTCACTGAGTGGGTTTTGCACAATTTTTCTTTTTTAGGGGTATTTTTTACTTCTCTGGTTTCCCAGATTTTTTTTTTTTCTGCAAGCTTAGGCTCTTTTTCTCTCTCTTTCACACTCTCCTGGATAATGTAAACCAGCTTACTATGTTTGTAGCTAAGGTTTCAAACCCCTAACCTGTAAAGAGGTTCAAAATTAATCGATATTACTTGACTTGTCTTTGCTAAGAGTGCTGACTTGAGGACCAGAACTCCCTAATATTGATTGATCTGTGCATTCAGATCACCCCTCTGTAGTGCTCTGATGCTGCAAGGGAAATGGCTCTTTGTTCTAGTGTTGAGCAGCCAGATGCTGTATCTCACTTCCCACTTGTATTCCCGTGGGAAGAGAGAGCTAGATAATGACAATCTCATTGGCTCACCACCAGAAATATCTATAGGAGTCTATAATAGCTTCAGCAGAAACGAGAGCATGTTGCAGAGCCAGAGGATCTCCCCGTCAGCCATCACTGTAGCTGGAGACACTTGGGAATAATTATGCCTCACTTTTGAATTTTAAAAAGGCAAAGGATAAATAGCGTTTGTTCTGCACCCTCAGATACATCAACCCGGGACTGATGGGCTGTGATGCCTTTCACAGGTAAAGTTCTACTTTCCTATGTGTCTCGTGTAAGGCTGTTTATTTGCACTGCAAAAATGCATCTGTAAAGGTAGAGCGGCTTGTCCCTGCACCATTTCTTAAAGATGTGGGCCTTGGTGTTGATAAATTGCCACACAGTTCTTTAAGGATGCAATGATAAAAGCCACTTTGCAATTTAGTTTTCCTTCCTCACTCAGTTCCTTTCTCCACTGTTTCGGTGCATCACATCACCAAACCCCTCTGTTCCCTTGGCTTTGGGTTGAGAAGCTCCTTATTATTTTATATGAGTAACTGCATTTTATAACAGTGCTTGATGCTGAGCATGGTGTCAGTGATTTGCATCTTATGGTGTGCTTTTGATGTGCTTCAGGTTATCCTTTACAAAAGGTCATTTTCCGAAGATGGCTGAATGTGCGCATTTCCATTACGAAAATGTGGACTTTGGCAACATACAGGTGAGTTTCAGTTTTCTTTTACATACAAAAGCCATGTTTGTCTGGCTACCAACTAACCTGCTGGGGGAAGCTCCACTGAGGTTTATTCAGTTTATTGTGAAATGTTAGTAATAGGAAGTTAAAGCAATAGCATCTCTTTCTTTGCAGTTGCTTCTGTGTTCAGGGCCAGAAGCTGTCCTCAGCTGTGTGGCCACCCCTTTGAGGCTGGAGAGGATTTTATTTCCACAGGATTTGGCTGATGTCACGGTTTTAAGACTCCATTAAACATGCATTATTGAGCTGTCTGTAGTAACTGCATGCATATTTTTTAGCTTGTGTGTGTATTTTTAAACAACTGTGTTGTGCATGTATTTATGTAAATATAAAATGTTAATTCAAATTTACTGATTCTCTTCGTGTTATCCGAGCTCTGCATTGTGCACTGCAGCAGCTGTGTCATCAGAATGCAAGAAACTGCTAGTCAGCCTGAGTTGCATTTCTAGAAGTGTGCAGGCTTTATTCCTTTGTGAGCCATCCATCAGAAACATAGGCAGATGCATTTTTCATTGAGGAGTACCGGGGAGGGTTGAAAACCAAGAGTCACTGCTAGTTTCTCATAAATAGGGCACATCTTGTGCTGCACTTTCAGAAACAGGAATGCCTCCAGCATCTGCCAGCCTTGTAGCCAAAAAGAGGTTACAACCTTTTCATTTGTAAAACATTTCCTGTAATACAGTGAATTATTTACAGCTTTTCATGTTTCTGCACCTGACAGTTTTGCAAACAGAATTATGCACCCTTTTTTTTCTGTCCTTAAATTCTGACTGAGAAGGTGTGCTCTGGAATTCAGGTCCTGTTCAGGATTCCTATGTACTGTTACTCACACTTCATGGCTCTAAGTAGATCCACTATACTGAGCAGGGGCTGCACATATGTTGCAAGACACGTGCACATACAGTAGTTACGTAGAAATTCACATTGCTGACTCAAAAGAACCATTTCAGCTGTGATACATTCTGTTCCACCCCCCAAAAGCTTTCCAGTCTTACCTGAGAAGCACAAAACCCTGTTCTTTCGCAGTTAAGGTAATGATTGTGGCTGAAACAAAAAAGAAGGAGAGAGGTACTATCCCCAGATGTCCCCAAGGCTCGGTGAGTTAGACAAAGCAGTGGCCTCAGGAGGACACCAGAGCAAAGAGCTCAGTGCTTTGTCAGGTCTCTGGGAGGGGGCTGCTGACTCACAGCAATCCTCGGGCTTCTGAAGCAAAGCTCTGCTTCTTTCAGTTCCTGTCTATAGGAATAGTGTGACTAATCTCCATCCCTATTTTTGTCTCCTGGTAATTTTCTGAGTTGACATCACAGATCTTTCAGTCATTTCAGGGAGAGGTTTTATGTGGAGTAGGTGTTGAGCAGGTTTCTGTACACACGGGGATGGTTTTGGCATTCTGCGATCCTGAGTTCTCCTCTCCATCAGTCAGAGAGGTGGGTGCATTAGCAGACCTCCAGTGCCATGTGCATGCTGCAGAGAGATTACAACCTTTGCCTGTTGCTAGTATTTAAAGGATTTTGAAGACAAATCATTTATTTTGTGGTGTTAAGCATTTCTTGGCATCTTTTAAGGAGGGCAGTGGGTACCTGTATGGTTGATGTGCTGAGTTGTGTGTTCTCAAGAGGGAGAAACCAATTGCAGAAATAAAATCCCAGAATATGTTCTTTACAGATTTTCTTCACGTTGCTGTGCAAAGCATGTGCTGGTGGGCAGTTTGCACAAGCAAGAGCTGGTGCAGTCTGGTGCTGTCTGCAGCTTCCTGTGGCCCTGCTCAGGTGTGCTCTGCGTTACCCCTGGCACAAGGCAGGACACCAGCGGCTGTAACCAGAGCAGTGTCTGGCTGAAATACCTGGGGAGGGATAGCAGGGGAAGAAAAAGCAGTCCTGGGTGTTCAGCTCTATCTCAGTGTCTGTGCCACAGAGTCAGAAGGATGGTCAACAGCCGCGCGGGAGGCACTGGTGATGGGATGTGTTGGGAGCAGCCAGTTGTGTCTTTTCTGCTGCCTCTGAGAAGCCCTACACAGAACTGAAGCCTTACTCACCCAAATGTGCTCTTTGCTGTTTGTGTGCCTAAAGCCAAATAAGTGCTTAAACAAGGTGAATCAGGCCCTAAATACCAGCTCCGTGCCTCTTGTTCTTCCCCTTTTCTAAGCAAGATTCCTGATAGATTCCCACGGTGTGGTTTCTTTTTAATAGGGATAAAAATATCATAAGAACAGAGCTCTGCTCCTGACATAGGGAAGAACAGAGCATTACAGTATTTCCTTAGGAGGAGAAGACCAGTATTAATGGCAAAATAAATGCAAGCTATTAATACAACAGCAGTATTAGTTTACAGTCTTAAAAATAGGTTCATATAGGGCTCATACATTTTAATCGAGTGGCTTTCATTGGTGGCTCCTTTGTGATAACAAAGTAGACTAGAGAATAGCAGTAGGATGAAGTGACTTGTAATTGACAGCTTGGCACCTAATAGCGAATTACCAAGTTGCATCTGAGGGGGTAGTGGGTGTAAACTCCTTTCAAAATCTATTCACTGTTAAAAATTTGCATAGTAGAAATGCAGCATTATCTGGCTGTGTCAGTAATTGTGTAATGCTGTCTATTAACAGCCTGGCCAAATTTCAGATTGTTTTGTAACGTTTATGTCACTTGTAATATGGTCTCATGCTGCAATTGGTATTAATATCTTGGCATTTCACCTCATGAGATCGTTTTAAATTAACTTCGAGACGTATAAAAAGGGGTTTGTTCTCCTCCTAGCACTGTGCTAACAAAACTAGGTGCATTTTGGGAGGCTTTTCTCTTCAGAGATGTTCTGGTACACTGCTTTCAACAGCCACATATTTTACCCTTATCTGTGTCTGGCCAGCAAGACGCGTGTTGCATGGGCAGGAAATTTCTGGTTTACCAGGCAAAAGCTGTATTCATGACAAAGGTAGCTGCTGTCAAAGCTGCAGTTACAGGATGGGCTTTACAAATTGCATCAGTGCCAGAAATCCACTGGTATTCTGCTGAAATACTTCACATTTATTACTGCATTTATTTTTCATGCACGTATCATTTTTAACTTTATGACGAAAAGCCAGGTTCTGCACTGACCGTTTGTTTTAGTCTGATACCGGGTGAGTATTTAAGAGCTTTGTTGCAGGAACAGAACTGTGGTTCAGCCCTCTGTGGTCTGTGTCCCCCAAATTAGATGTTATTAGGCCACAGCTAGGCTGTGATTACTCAGCGTTGGTTAGTTTGGTTCTGCTGCCTGCCTTCACTCTTAAGGTCTGCTCTGCCTTTCCACAGCTCTTGGCTAACGTCCATCTGTGATGCCTCTCCTGTCTGTAGAACATCCAAATCCAACCAATTAATATACAAAGTAGACATTGCTTATGCAGGTATTGCTGTACAGAGTATCCTAATGTTCAGTTAAGCACTAAAATACAGGGTTGGAAGTCCTCAGTGCCTCTTTCAGGTCTTCTTACACTGACATTTCAGAGTACAGGTAGGCAGGAAACCTCACTGCGTGCTTAACTTCAGAAGTGCCTAAATCATCCCAATGTGACATAGCATGCTCAGAAGCAGTTTCACAGGTAGCCTCTTAAATTTAAACGTGATTTCAGTGTGCTAGAGGGGGAGAATCCCCTCCCTTGTACTTCTGGCCTCACTGCTTTTGGTGCATCCCAGGGTATGTCAGTGTGCGCTCTGGGCTGTGAGCGCGCATTGACAGCTCCTGTCCAACTTCTCATCCACCAGTGTGCCCAAGTCCTTCTCCTCAGGGCTGCTCTCAATCCAGTCATCCCCCAGCCTGTTCTGGTGCTTGGGACGCCCTGACCCAGGTGCAGGACCTTGCCCTTGCCCTGTTGAACTTCATGAGGTTCGTGTGGACCTGTTTCTCATGCCCATCTGGGTCCATCTGGATGGCATCCCTTCCTTCTGTTGCATCAGCTGCACCACTAAGCCTGGTGTCATCCACAAATGTGCTGTTTTTGTCAATAATAAAGATATTGAAGAGCACCGGTCCCAGCATGGACCGCTGAGGGACACCACTCGTTGCTGATCTCCTGGACATCGGGCTGTCGACCACAGCTCTCCGGATGCAGCCGTCCGGCCAGTTCCTGGTGCACCAAACATCCTGCCCCTCAAGCCCCTCTCTGGGCCATTAATACGAACAGGAGAAACAGTGGCCAGGTATTCGCCAAGTGTCTTTACTGTCTGCCAGAAATAAAGACTTTGTCTTCACGTGAAACAATTAAGGAATTATCTTCAGTTGAGAAGATTTTAGTAATGGAATATGAGAGCTGATGAATTCTCCGCTTCCCAGGTGATAGGGGTTTTTCAGGGAGCAAATAATCAGTAAAGCAGAGAAAGTGCTGTAATGCACATTCATATCGCTTCAGCTATCTTGCCTTTGGCACGGATTTACCCCTTCGCACAGCATGGTCTCTGTCTTGCTGTGGTTGTGTTTGTGTAGCTGCCTTCTAAAAATAAAACCCCGTCAGAACAGGACTGGATTACGGCGCATGGAAGATCCTCTCCTCCTTATCTGTTAAGCCCTGGCATTGCAAGTGATAGGAGCGTGTTATCAGTGGTAAAGGAAGTATTTGAAGCAGAATCACTTCCGCCGGTGGAGGCATCAGCTGCCAGGAATTCCTGCTGCAGCTCAGCACATTGTTTGCTGTTTGAATGCCTTTGGCAAGCAGCAGCCTTCCAGCCAAGACGCTGGGCTGCATTTCAATGGTGGCTGTGGTTTGCATCTGTAATTGCATTCTCCTGTCGTGTCTTAAGAGTTAGAAGCATTGCAAAGAGCAGTTCAATTTTCTGATGCCTTTTATCAACAAAGTCTGTTGAGAAGATGTTTTGGGGGGTCTTCCTCTTCTGGTGATTTGTCTTTTTTTTTCTTCTATTTAATAATTCTGTGGGGAAGAGGGTGGGGAGGGGAAGTGTGCTTGTGAAGGTCTCCATCTATTAATCATACAAATTTATTTTCTTTCCTGTGATGGATTGTAAAGGAAACAAAACTGGGAAAGCCTGCCCAGATGCCCTCCTCTGGAGCTAACTGGGGTGCTTTAACATGTTTCGTCAATGACTAAAGGCCGAAACATCTTTGCACAGATCAACCAGAAGCAACAGGAATGTCAGTGCTCCCTGACCTGTGTCTGTGTGGGGTCAGACAGCTCCCATCTCCTTCCAGCCATGATTGGAAACGAAGCCTGTGCCCTGCCGCCGGTGGAGGAAGCCTCAGCTCTCCTGTGGGCATGGCAATTTCAGCATCTTGGCTGTCATGACCAGCTGCAGGCTAGAATGTCTTCATTTATTCCACCCATTTGTGAAGTGTTTAAAGAGGGAAAAAGTATTTATTTAAAAAAGTGAAACATTAAATAGCAGTCCTCCCTGCCTGACTCGTTCCCTTGAAAAGATGGAAGTGCATAATAAAATCCCCCAAACTGACCTGATTTTTGCTGTGTGTTCATGCTGTGAAAAATAATTTTGCTTGGTTTTGCTTGGTCTTTAAAAACATCTGAGTGGTTATGGCATGGTATACCACACTGAATACTACATGGTGCTCCATTTTAGCCTGCCTTCCATCTGTGGGTGCTGTCACTCTCTCCCTGTGCCTGTTCCCTTGTTCTGGCAAGTTGTGTCCCCTTCTGCAGAGCAAGGGCCCCTCCTTCTGACTGCCTTTTCCGTATGGTTTCTTTACCATCACCTTCTAAGTGGAAGGGGGAGATGTTGCAAGGGCTGCTCTTAAGGACATGGGTATAGAAAAACAACGATGTTCATAATGTGGAAACTGCTTCTATTAACTTAATAACTCCAGCCACAACTCCCTTAAAATTGGCACAGTCTACAGCCAAGATCAACAGATTTCTAAAATTTGGAGTCTCTAGGCGAAGCTTCTCAATGCCAAAAAAGTGAGGAAAATATTCAAGTAAGTTCACCTCAGTTTTTGGAATCTTCTGCTTCCCGGTTCTGCATCCAGCTTGCCACTCAGAAAAATTCCTCCCTGGAACAAGAACACACCTGTGAAATTCCAGCTTGTTTGGTTTTCTTCCAGCGTGGATTTTAAAGTGGGAGGATGACTTCACGTGTGGAAGCGTTGATCTCTCTCCACGATGCCTCACTACAGCTGCTGGCACGCTCAGTACTTGTTTTACGGTTGTTGCTGGCTGTAGAGCAAGCTAACAGCCTTGTTAGTGAGCTCTCTTCAACAGGCAGGGTTCACATAAATTGTCTACCACTCTGTAAAACCTGCTAAAAAAAAACTGTCAGGAGGTAATTTCAAGGCTAACGAGGGGATCAGCATCTTGTTGCACTCCTTCCTCCCCTTGGCTGGCGGTTACCGGAACGATGACTTTATAAATCTGTTTTATCTTTTTTAAAAAGCAAAAGCTAATTTGTCTGCCATTGCTCAGCTGGCTGGTTATTGAATTGCCTTTCATAGGGAGGAAAGGTTTTTTTCCTCTCGGTCTTTCTTTAGATGAGCTCTGTCAGATTTCCTTTATTCTAAGGAAATTGAAAGGAATTTATTTTTACGTCTTTTATTTCAAGCTCATCATCATCAAAGTATATAAATAGAAGGATAGACTATAACCTGCAAATTATTGTTAAAAGCAAATGAGATTGTACCTGTTAATTCCGTTGAATTAGTATTGTTGTTACTTTTTTCTCCTTTTGCCTCTGGGTGCTTTTGAACATTTGTATGGGACGACTCGTGTCTCCTCTGGGTGTGCTTCACCAGAGCAGAGCCCAGCTGTGTCAAATGGCAAAGCGAGGGCACTCCGAGGGTCTGAGCATTGCTCACCTGGTGTGTTTCTGCTCTGTCTGATTGTAACATTAGAAAATAACCGTGCAAATTTGGATAAGCATTTTCTTTGACTTAAATACCTTGAGGCAGGCGATGTGCTGAGGACCGGCAGGCCAGGGTGGTTTCAGGGAAGTCTCTGTGCCCTTGGCTCTTCTTTGCAGCTGAGGATTTCTAGCACTCACATTTGAAAACGGTGACCTCCTGCAGGAACCCAGGTTACTTTTTACTCCCCCTGCATTTAACGCTGAAAATATAGCAAACTTGTTTGTGGATTTTTGTCTTTACTGGTGCATAGTGGCTATTTGATGACATGAGTAAGTCTTAAAAGTGACCATAATAAGCCCAGCTGTTAGCTCTGGCGTTGACCCCTTGCCGTTTGCCACCATCATAAATCATCTTTAGCAGCATGTCACAGAACTGTAAAAAAAATTGTTTTAATTAGTAACTGGAGCAGAGTTGTTGGAAAATTTTTCTTCCCTCAGGTTTAATGACCTGAAAAAAACACAGATGTATTATACGTATAATTAAAATATATTAAAAATTTAAAAGGAATCCATGTGCTCCAGAAAAGTAATCCCTATTTCACTAGTGTTTCATAGGCTGAAAGAGGATTAAACCTCTTTGTTTTATACACAATAAGCCGTGCTGCTAACAAGAGAAATGTTTAAATGAACCTTGTGTTGTGCTCACAGATCTGCAAGCATGCTGAGCCTGTGTGGTTTTAACAGCTAGAAACTTGGTATCAGTACAATCCCTGGGATTTCTAGAAGTAGAGGTGTGGTTTTATATGTGGAGGTTTGTCATGCCAGTACCAAATACCATTTGGACCATTTACGTGTTGTGTTCACTGTGCCTGCTTACAAAAAGGGAAATTTGTTTCGTTTGTGCTTGGGGGCCACATCTTGAGATTGTTTGATGGCAGTGTTGGCAGCTCAGGGGTAGGAAGTTGGGCTGCGAATTAGGAAGCTGTTTGTTCATTTATTCATTAATCAGCATCCCAGTGGAATGTGGGTGCCTGCGAGCTGTAGCTATAAGTGTTTGTCTTCGTGTCCTGGCTGAGATGTGTGGGTGGAAGGAGGCGAGGGCTGCTTGTGAGGAGATCCCTTGCCCCATTCATCTGAGCATCCCAGGCGTGCTGTGGCTGTGTTGCCAGACACACCGTGTGTCCAGGAGCTCTGTGGAGCTCCTTGTGCGATCTGCTTTCCAGCTGGGTTCCAGACCTGGAAAATCAGCGCTGCTTCCCCACCTGCTTCTCTCAGTAATGTAGCATGCGGCATGGCAAAATCAAGCTTGTTCTCTCGTTATAAAATCAGAGAAGAGTTGTCTTTGAGTGCTCAAGGAAAAGCTTGTTGCTGCTCTCAAACTTTGATGGTCTACCCTGAACGGCAAGAAAATGTAGAAGAAAGCACTTGAACTAATGGTGTTTGCATACTACACGTGAAAATGTTTGCTGTACTGTGACAGGACTCTTAATGCAACACACATAGCTGTACGTGTACCACAGAGGATGTTTCTAGATCTGCTACGCTGAGACCCAAGTTTTCTTGTTTGTTTTACTTGCAACAGAGACAGATTTGTGCAGAAGATTTCCCGTGAACCTAAACTTTCCCAAGGGTCTGGGTTCAGACAGATTTTTCGTTTTAAATGGGTAAGCGTGCACACAGGCACATATTCTCACCCACGCGTTCCATTATAATGTCTAGGAGGCATTTAAACATGTTTGTAGACTTTGATAGTTCTGTTATTTTATCCCTTGCTGTGGTGTGTGTGTGGAAAATGGAGGCTTCTGTTTCCTCCTGGGCATCCATACCAAAAAGCTCTTTGATCTCTGGTGAGTATTCCAGAGATATCAATTCCTTATTTCCTCTGCCTTTTCATTTCTGGCTATTGTGTCAACAAAACCTGCAAATTCAGGTTGTTTTCCTGGCAAAGCAGTATAAAATTGAATGCTACCATTAAACATCATGTTGAAGCAGTTTAGCAGTGCACTTGTGGTTTGGGTTTGTTTGTTTTTATTTTATTTGATTTATAAAATACTTGAAGGAAGAAGCTCATGATGCTTGCACATCCTCTTCAAGATTCATTCTCCTAAAGTGTAGTTTTTAAAAATTTCTCTTTAAAATAACTGAAGAAACTTTGATTTTAGTATCTGTTTTTTCTTCTTTCCATCCTTCTACCATATGAATTAAAGAACCATTAATAGTAACTAAATAACTTGCTATGGGACATATTTTTAAGGTGCAAGACCTCTCCTATATTTCCCAGAAGGAGCTTTTATGAGAAGCTTGTTTAGGCCTGCATGCAAATGTTTAAAGCCCCATCAAGTGTTTTTCTGAATGACTGGGGACTGGTTTGTGAGTTGCAGTCAGAGCTCACACCTCTAACTGCAGAGCGAGCTTTTGGCACCATCATGCTCAGAATTATGTCAGTAATAATTCAGAGGAAAGACTGTTGCTTAATAGATAGCAGCAAACCCAGTATTATAGCAAGTTGGAAATGAAGATGTATAGTGCTGTATGCTTTATGTATGCTCAGGATCCGTGAACCTGCCCTAAAATTAATCCGGTTCTATTGGAAGAATGATGAAGCTTATAAATGTGGTTATAAAACAAGTTGCCTTCTAGAAAATCTCATTCTTGGGGTAGGTGATGTTGTCTGGTCCTGCCAATTTATGTTTAGATACTAACAAAAATTCTCGTGAGTTACCTTGAAATTCAGTGCAGCTGTGTAATTGCTCTTTACAGAGCTTGGGTGTTAAACTTATTTATTGCAAATATGACATGTCAAAACATTCAGTCTTTAAAGTGACTGATTTTGGACCAAGTTCCCATTTACCAGCTTGAAGTATTCAAACAACCAAAACAACTTCTGTTATTTTTACAGTGTGAATCCAGGATTTTACTTTTAAAAGCTAGTAAATTATTGACAAACTGTGTATGTGCTGAGTCCCACAGTAATTATAGGTGCAGCAATCCTGGAATGAACACAGATGCCAGTGGGAGCTGGAGCCTTGGGTTAGGAAGGATTTGCATGAAAGAAGAAGCGTCATATCGGGACAAGGGTGCTGCCTTGTTCAGGTGAGGGGAACTCAGGCTTCTTTAGCCCTAAGTGTAAGGCTCAAGAAGCATCAGATCCGGGTTCAGAGCCCACTTCCATGCGACTTCTCTTGTGGCTCAAGGTTTGTTTTAACGCCAGGCCTTGCCATCTGTTTTAAAATGAAATAAAAGTTAGATTGGGTTTGGAAACTCTTCTCGGAGAAGTGACCTCTTACTCTAGTGCATGCGTTTTGAATTATTAATGCATTTTAGCAGTAGCACCAGAGCTGTGATACGCACTTTGAGAACACCCGGGACAAGCTCTGCTGGTTTTTATTTCCCCCAGTACATGGTCTGCATTTCTTCCAGCTCTGCCAAGCCTCCCTTTATCCATCACTTCCTAGTTACTTTAAACTAAGTAGAGTTCAAACTAAGCAGAAGATCTTTTTAGAGCTGGTTTGTGTTGCTGCTGAATCAGAGGGCACAGAGAAGTTTTTGTCCCTCACAGAGCTGTGAATATTTTCCTTCTGCCTCTCCTGTCTAAAGGATTTGCAGGCTGCTAATAAAGACCCAAACACAAGTTCTGGTTGGGTGGCGGGAAGTGGGAAAGCACATCCAGCCTCTTAGAGGTGTCCGAATATTGCATTGGTTATAAAGACATCACCGCAACTGAAGATGTGCAGAGGATGAAATACATACCTGCACTGTTCGGAATAACGTCAGTGAGAAGCCATCAAGGACAAAGACATCTTTTGTTTTTTAAAAGGTTTAAAAATTATCTGCAAAGATGAAAAGGAGTTTTATGTCCGAGGTCTCAGATTATGAGGATACCTTTTTGGTTTTGAATTATTATTATTGTATTTTTCCTGTTACTGATCTGCAAGATTATCATTATTTCTGTATCCGTGCTGTGGTTTGCTTGCCATTAGGTGTAGCTTTTCACGTGTAAAGTCACTTCCCGCTCAGACGTGTCATAGGAAGGGAGAGCTCCGAGCACAAATGCCTCTGGTCATGTTCATGCTGTGAAGAGCACACGTGCTGCTGCCCACCTCCCTGCCTGCTGCCCCCTAAAACCAACGAACAATTAACAAAAGGATCATCTCTGCCATACCGCGCTTCTCCTTCTGGCGTCTCCTCTCAGGCAGCAGTTAGAGATCGGGCCAGGTATGGCTGAGGCCTTCAAGCCTGCCATTAAAAAAAACAGGTAAAACATTAGGTTATTTTCAGGTTTTAAAGAAAAAAACAAATCCTAGAGTTCTACATTAAAAAAGGAAGATAAACTCTCACTGCAAGCAAACACCAAAGTCTGTGCTGCGGGGTCTTTGTTGTTGCTTTGCGTTCTGAAGGGAAAATAGAGGATTTTAATCTGAATTTGGTTGCTGTGGGAGAAGACACAGGTTGGTAACTTCTCATTGTATGAATATTTGTGTACTACTTGAAGGGGTTTGTCTGCTTGATTTCTGCTTTTTTAGAGAAGAGGAAGGTTGCATCAGACTTGAAGATTTCTCAGGAGTAAGTTAAGTAGGAACTTTTTAACAGGAAACCTTCAATTAAAAGCAGGTCTCATACTGCCCCATTCTTTTTTTAACAAGAGAGGACTCTAAGCCTTTCTTACCTCTAAGATGGTGCCTTGTCCTTCGTTGCCTGCTGTGCTGCTGGGAGCTCTTCTTGAGCAGTGAGATATTTTTAAGATTAATTACCCATAATTACTATTCACGCCCAGAGAGACCAAAAAATAATAGGAGCTTGTAATTGCAACTGATTTTTGAAGTCTGCTAATTAGGAACTTACCTAATTATGGCCATAGCTTTGGCTGTGATCTTTTCAAAAGTCAGGTAAAGCTGTGCTGGGGTTGGTCAGTATTTTGACCTGGAAATTTCTTGTTTTGGCCTTGATCTTGGCAATTTCAGTAAACGATGCTCTTCCTTCTAAAGTATTTCTTCTGTAGTACTCCAGCGCCAGTTGTGCCGTGGGCACGATGGCCAAGGAATTCAGAAGTGCCCCAGGTCCTGGTGTAACCAATGGGGGGCACTTAGCTGTGGTGTCATTCTTCAGGAAAAAGATGAGCACGATCTTCACATTGCTTCCCTTTCGGGTCTTAGACAAAATCAGAATCACCTTCTGCCTGTGCAAGTCTCGTCCCATGAAAAAGGGTGAAAGTCAGATGTCAGAGGCATTTGTGCTCACAGTGTTTCCTCTTGTGTGCATTAAGTTTACTCTGCAATTAAATCTGTACTGCTCTGAGGTGCTTTTGAACTGCCGGGGTATTCCAAAGGGGAGCTGTGATCAAGAATAAATCCACGTTGTGTAACGGAAGTTGCACTTCCTGAGGTCAGGCTGCACTCAGTAAATATGCTGCTGCACTTCTCCTCTAAAACTTTTTTGTTGGGCTGTTTTTCAGGGTTAGTTTACCTGGTATTTTCATATTTTGAGTCTCCTTTGATTTGGATGCTTTGTAAGATGCAGATGAAACAATTCCTACAAGCAGTGAAATGTGAATTATGTTAAAATAGGTGTTCCTTTGCTTGTTTCTCCCCTTTCCCCCAAGTCTATTGTATATTAATTTTCTGAATCCATCTGTCATTTCTTTGGTTGCTTAGGAATAGCTGAGATGCAAAGTGTGTTCCGAACTGATTTTAACAGAAGTTTCAGTGGTGCTGTCAGAGTTTGTTAAACTTTTTTTTATTATCCTTTAATTGAAAGAAAGCAGTGAGGTTGTCATCTCTGCCAGGTTTGTGTAGGATGTTTTGATTTAAAACCAAACCTCAAGTATTTGCTGGTGTGTTTTTTTTCAAGAGTCAAGTGTTGCTTTTCCCCTCTCAGCTTGGTTTGACGTGTGCCTAATGTCATTAAGACAAGAACTTGGGTCATACATTGACTCTTCTAGAGACAGTCCTGAAAAAAATAATGTTTCACTTTTCTATTAGATTTAAAAAAAAAATAAAAATACAAATAAAAAGGAGAGGGGGCTAACTTCCATTTTTAACAACAAAGTACCGATGTACTCTACCAGTTCTTGTGTATCAAATGGATACACTTTTTAGATTTCCTTTGAAAATCACCTTGGATGTGGTGATGTACTGTACTTTCTGCTACAGTTAGGGGTGTATTTTTCTTGCAAGTTGCTGTGATCAGATTAAGGCTAAAACCACCACTGTAAAACAAACTATATCTGCATCAGTAATACTAAATCTCATTGCTACCATAACGTGTCCTTGAATTCCAAAAGGACTACAGCATGGATTACATATAAGCCCTGCACTGTCAGGTGTGCTGCATGTGCACACTCCAGTGTTCCCCAGACAGAAATCCGTTCATTTAAATACACTCACTTCAGTGGCTGTAGACAGTCTGAGTTATTGGAAGGCCTGTAGCATTTTACATCTTGTGTGTGCTCATTTAGACAAGCTATTGCATCAGAGCTTTCTGTAGGTGAGTGTTTGTTCTACTCCCAGTTGCTGACAATTCACTGTTTTCTTTTGGAAACTAAGAAGTTCTTCATACAAAGCTTAACAGAACTGCCAGGATAATACAGTGAAATAAGACTTTGAATTCTTTGTTTGTCCACAATTTGGAGCTGTGGGGGGCTGTCTGCTGGAATTGCTCTGCTCCTTGCTCTCCTGCACGTGGCAGTGCTTCCCATGCGAGTCTGTCACTGCCACCACAAACCATTCGCCTCCGGCTGTGGGGCCGGGCAGTTGGGCACAGGGCGATGAGCATCACGTCACCCGCTTGGAGGAACCGAGTCCCCTGCAATGCTGGGTGGCCTCAGGGGTGCCATATCAGAGTGGTTGATGCTATTATTCTTATCCTCGTGGTTGTCTTCATCAACGTCAGGCAGAGCTGAATCATAACAGCCCATCTCCTGGAGGTCTGCAGAAATCCAGAGAACAAGTGTGTCAGAAGAGCAAACTTCTTAGGAGCTTTCAAAGAGTACACAGTGGCAAAGTTAAACCAAAAGCTTTTCTCTTTGGAGAATGCAGAACTGGAAACTCAGCTTCGCGATTCGAGTGGGGAGATCTCAGGTGGAGCCTGCAAGGTGTACACCTGGTTCCAGTGTGACCCAAGTTGTTCAAAAACCACCTTCCCTGATCTGTCATCTGGGAAATTTAAAGGTTAAAATTTTCTTTTCAAATCTTTGTTGCCTTATCTTCTGCCTCTGGCATTTTAGTGGTGTTTTCTAGAGTGAAAATCTGTGGTTTTTAGATCCATGAACTTTTATGGAGTTTTCCTGTATTTGTAACTTTCGAAGTTTACTCTATTGGAGACAGCCGATTAAGGTTTTGAGACATGGATCAAAAACAAACAAATAAACAAAAAATGCCCACAAGATAAGTTTTATGAAACATTTCATAAAAATAAAAATAATCCTATTTATAGAGCTTTTCCAAGATTATTTCTGTAATACCATGGATAGAAGGCATTTTGCTTTACTGTCCTTGCTGCCCTTTACCAAGTCAACATACAGAAGGTGCATTCTTTTATCTGCAAAAGCATTTTTCTTCCTCCCCTGGGATTTTGGAAATGCATGTGATATACTGCTTTGCCCCATGACATAAATAATCCGTGGCAGGCAAGTAATGGGGTAATTCCTGTGTGTGCTTGCAGTCTGGAAAATACAGCCTCACGATTTCCAGTTGGCCACTGTAAGTTTGCAATCCATTTCATAGAAGCACTGGAAAAAAAACAGCATTGAAGTGGTCATGGTCTCGAGTGACATGAAATGTCGAAGGCTGGCTTGCACTCCGCTGTTGTGCTTCACGATGCCGTCTGTATTTCTGTGATCACACGCTGGTTTTCAGTTGGGACTGGACCGTGTGGTTCCTCCCCACCTGGCAGATCTCTGAGGTGCCTCAGCAGCTCTGGGGACAGCCTCAGGATAGCAGGAAAGGATTTCTCTTACTTGCCTGGCATCTCTCTACTGCGGTCAGTCCTTTACTCACGAGGACAGTCCGTTTGACCTCAATGCAAGTAAGACCATACTGGGCAGGGCTTATGTAGTGAACTAAGAGCTTCACATCCTAGTGAAGCTTGTCTGTTTAGCAGGAATTCTTCTTCAGCTACAAGACCCAGAAAATATATAGAATAAAATACTCCTCTTTCTTTTTGTTAGCCATAAGGTTGCAATTAATATTTAAGAGGATGGGCTGCTTTTCAGTGCGGCATAATGTGTTTGCTTTTCCTGGGCTGAAAGCTCTAGTCCTTCTAAAACAGCATCTCCCAGAAATAATATCAAACCCAATCATATAATTAGATTAAAAGTTGTGGTAATTTCAAAGTAGGTCTCATTATTAGCTAGGTGTTTGTCTGCCATAAGGGTACACACGTATCTTCAAGCCTTTCTCAAAGAGAGCGAAGAAATCTGTTTGTTTAAAGAAACTTGAGTTTCTCACATAATTGCTTAAGACTTTAACATGATTATCTTGATCTTTTTTCCAACTCATTATTTTCAGAACTGAAAATGGATGACAGTAGTGTCACCTATTTCATTTTAATGACTGCATTACACCAGCTTTCTGTCTGCTGAGTAGTGCCTTTGGCTAGAATTATTGAGGCTGAAACCTTATAGATGAAGTGGTAGGCACTTTCTGAGAGCCGGTTATGTTAACCTGAGATGAAACATCTAATTTTCAGACTTCTTAGAGATTTTCCTCATTGATTTGGCTGAGATAACAGTAAAACAACCCACTGGTTTTAGGGCATTCGTGTGTCTTGTTGGAATAATGGTACCTACAGATCTGTACCTATGTGGACCTCTATCAAGGTTTTAGCATTTCCATTTTGGTAGGAAGGGTGGTAATACTGATGATAAAGATACTAACACAGCTTTCCCTATCAGAGTTAATAGAGCCTTCATGTTTACCAGATGTGGCAGAGGACAGAGACTGGCCTTGCCTCTCTCCTTTGTCCTTCCCAACATTGTCATGATGCTGTGCAAGTGCTGATGGCCACGAGAGTGACCTCATGGTTGTACTCTGGAAAACTTCTTCCAGGGGCTGAGGATAAGTTCTTCAAGTCACCTAGCTCCTGTAAATGTCATTGATTGTTTTCATCAGAAATACAGTGCCTCCTACACAAGGTCTGACTGTGTCATTAACCGTGTAATTGCAGCATACTATAAAATCTTATTTAAAATGCAGTAGGAGTGTGGGAGGGAGGGCTTTTTCAGTGCCTTGTCTTAACTTACGTGTTCTCATTCTACAACTAGTATAAATGTTTGAATTTGGGCAATATTTATTTTTCAGAGTAGGTAAGGTGCAATATAGTAAACTTTTTTTTTCCCCCAGTATATGAGGTGCCTTAGACCTCATACAACTGCTTAGTTACTTGGCAGCTGTATTTTGAATTCTGTGTGCTAGTCTGAGTTGTACATTGCCTAAAGCCTGCAGATACCTTGGGACACCCCATTCTGCAAAAGACAAGGAGTTGGGGATATCAGGGAATTTGTAGAGGGTGCAGTGTGTCCCTCAGTCCCTCAGTGTACTCCTGATGACCGCGATGTGGGAAGGCGCTCGCTGGAGCAGTAGCAACCCAGGGCAGGTGTGTGAGCAGCAGAAAATAAGAACCATGCACGTGGTTGTGTTTGCACTTGAAGAGAAGAAGAGGTGCAATAAATACAGGCATCGTGATTCCCCTTGGAGTTTCATGTTAAAGCCAGATATTTTTAGTCTGACTGAAGTTTTTTATGCAACATCTGGCTAATGGGGGAAGTTTTTGTTTTTTCTCCTAGCAAAATTTTCCTTTTTCAGAAAATCAATTAGTCCATGTATCTCTTCTGGTCATTTTCCAGCTCCCCTTTCCCAGAAAGGAGTAGTCGAGAGGAAATACTTCCATCTAGTCTATTCCACGCTTTAGCACTCGCTCAAGTTTTTGTATAGAAATGCCTGTGGTGATCTAAAACATATGGGAGTTGTGCACTGCGCCTCTGCATCCAGCTGTGGAACATGGACTTTCGTTTTCTTTGTTTAAAAAAAAAAGGAGAGAGGAGGATTTAAGATGTGAAAATTTTAAACATCCTTTGTCACAGATGTACACACATGCATGTGTGCACAAAAATTGTGTGCGCACCCTCACGCCCCCAAACTGAAGTGAAGCAAAGAAATGAGCAACTAGCTAAAGGTCATGGGCTTAGTTTGAAAGCTCTGGGAGTTCTGTAGTTGTAGAGTAACCTTTATGTAAAACTGGGGGCGGAGGCACAGTAAATGCCAAACGCACCGGGTTTCACACGGCCGGGTTGGTAAAGATGAGTGGTTGTTGATCTTTCCCACTTCTGGGGTCATGGGAGGAAATAGAATAAGCTTCCCCTCAGCTTTTATCGCTTCCTCCTCCAGCTAAGGGGAGATTATTTTCTTTCATTTGCTGCTCGTCTTGTCAGCAAGAGAGGTTGGTATTTAGCCAGATAATAAATAATGCTTTTCCTGGGGAAGCAGTTCTCAGATGTGGTTGTAGTTAACACTGATTTCTCCCCTTCTTAGCTTTTCTGTCTTGAGCCTAGTCCTGCAGATCTGTGCTTGAAAAGATGTGGTTTGCGTAAAAGTGATGTGCAAAACTTGTTTGGTTTTGCTTACAGTCTGTTTCCCAAGCTTTTAGAGAAGTTTTGATGGTGCCTTATTACCCACTGACATGTCTGTTCATCCTTTTGAGTAAGTTTCTGATGACGAAATTGCAGTGGAAGTATTTTTGTGCAATTGGGCTTATTTATGCATTTCTTACTGCTGCTCTGTAAATGTAAATAAGTGATGTTACTCAGCCCAGCCCACTTCTCCATTTGGCCTGTGTATTAAAAACAAAATGAATACTCTGTTTGGATGACAGGAAGGTGAGAAATCATAGTAGAAACCTCTCTGCACTCTGAGTAAGGGAAAAAGCTGTGGCAGTGAGACAGGATCAATGGCTAGATTAACAAATTGGGCTTCTCATTGCCACAGCGCTCTTCCTCCCATAAAATGATTGCTTTTGGGGCTGCTTTTATTCTTTCTCCTCTCCCAGAACTCCTGAGGAGATTGCAGGTATTTAAAGCATTTTTTCCAGTGACTGATTATTATCAGTGTGGGAAAAAAAAGTGAATATTGATTTAGTGGGGGAGAAAAAAAAAAGCAACTGAGCAAGAGACTAATAGCCTGCAATGACAGGACTGTATCAATTTTCAGTTCTCTCAGAGGAATAATATGCTTGTTTCCAGCAAATGGAAAAGTAGACTCTGACTGAAACTGTCACTGACCTCCCACAGCATTTAATGGATTCTGGAGCTCCGAGCAGAAGAGGCAGTCATAACTAACTCCGGGATTTTAATGCACTTTCCTTGAAAGTCAGCAGTTTTATGAAATGCCATATGCAGGAAGATAAAACGTACATGTATCTTACAGAGCTGTAAAAAAAAATTGTATTCATTGGCTTACTCTTTTTTTGACCACGGATGAAGGCGTTTCTCAATAACTTTAACAAGCCCACGTTAGAGGTTCTACATGGTTTCTACCCTTAACATGTGTTGCCAGCATATAAAATGAGCCTGCTTAAAAATGATGGGCGAAGAGTGTGAAGCAATCCCACTCCTGGCCCCTTCCAGAGGCTTTTCCGTGCTGGCAGCCCCGGGCGCTGAGGCAGCGCTGGGTTTGGGCACAGCGACGGGCAGCGGCCAAAGTAAGGGCCCCGTTCTGTCCAGCAGTAGCCAGCGAACGTAAAGGAGGCTTTGTTCTGTGGTAAAGCCACTTCTCTTTGGAATAAATAAAGAAATAAGTGAGCCCCTTCAATTGAAGGGTCTCCTTGTTTTTGCCTGGCCCCGCCAAGCGGCTGGTTCCTCACACGGAGCCGTCCCCATTGTCTTGGCCCTGGAAACGCAGCGGCCGTGCTGAGCCGGCCTTCCAAAGGACGGGGCTCGTGAGCCGGGAGATGATTTTACTCATTTTTCTTAGGAACCCGAATCATTGCCGAATCCCACCATAATTTGTAGTGCGGTGCCACCTAGCGTGCAGAGGGCGTTCAGGCTTCTCCTGCTCCACAGGCCGGTGGCAGTGGTCGTCTTCTCCTCACTTCCAGCTCCAGGCGGCTCCAAACAGCTGCAGCTGTGTGTGCAGAGAGATGCCTGGAGCAGTACTTGTGTGCCATGAGCTGCTGCTTTTCAAAAGTCTCATCTTTACAATTGTTGGTCATTTTTGGAGTGAGGTGAGGCTGAGGAGTGCGAAATGGCAGGAGAAACGGTGGTAATTTGCACATCCACCATCCCTGGAGGTGTTTAAAAGACGTTTAGATGTAGAGCTTAGTGATATGGTTTAGTGGAGGACTGGTTAGTGTTAGGTTAGAGGTTGGACTCGGTGATCTTGGAGGTCTCTTCCAACCTAGATGATTCTGTGATTCTGTGATCCTCATCATCTGTTCATCCATCAGCTCATTCTGTGGTCATAAGCTGATTTTGTATCGTTTGTGTGTGTTTCTTAAATCACATCAGGAATTATTTTTTGTCATTTAGAACATGTCCAGTGGTCGGTAGGTGTGTATATCCAGCGTGTTTTACCGTTGCACCTTCATTACTCAAGAAATGTCATTACGAATCCGTGTTTGAGTTCGAACCCCAAACCCTACCCACCTGGAAGCCATTTGGATCTGAATTCTCTGGTCTTTGGGCCTGTTGTTGATGTGACTTCATCCCTTGTGCTGTTGTTCTTCCTTTACATTTTGATCCCCTAGTTGGCTCTTTTAAATTCTGCTCGTATTAAAACGTGGCTTTTCTGTCAGCGAGACGGAGCAATCCTTCCCTCTCTTGTTCCAACAAGTGTGTAACAGCAGCGATGCGCTTGCAGACGCGTCCTGTTCCAGCACCAGTTTTGGTATCGCTGTGTGATATCCAAAATGTTTAATTCTAAATACTGCCGGGAGGGGGTCTGTGCCTCCCCAGGTAATGAATGACTAAACCTCAGCACAGTAAAGGCTGCCAGAGAGGATTAATTTCTGAATAATCTCATTTTGGTTTCAATTAATTGTGAAATCAGACTTTAATAGGGTGTGAAATGGAAATAGAGAGAGGTAACACCAGCTGCCTTTATTTACATGTGTTAATCAGCACAGAGCCAAACAACAACAACAAAACTGGAGCCATTCATAGTGTTTGAAATGCTTCAGTTTGGCTGTGAACTTGGAAAAATGCTCCTTTGCAGATAGGTGGAAGGTCAGTGGCGTTTTTAAAAAAACATCCCAAACATGCCAGCATCCTATCCGAACCCTGAAGTTACTGTATTTCAGAAATACCAAAAGTGGCTATGGAAACCCATCATTACATTGAATTAGTTTTGCTTTGAACAGTAATGTGGAAAATATTTACTTTTCCCTTTTTGCGTATAGCCTGTGGTGTAACGAATAACACAAGAGCGGGCATGTGTGCTTTGTGTATCAAAGTGCCTATTTCCAAATGTCTGCTATTACAGTCACCAGGGTCAATTAACCAGTGACTAAAGGTGGTTTCCTTTGGAGACAGACTGGGTTTTTCTTTTTGGCTCCTAGTTCGTAAATGGTGGGCACCACAATTTTATGGGAATTTGTGTCGGAAGCAGAGCTCGGTCTGCAACCAGGGAGATTCTCAGTTAACTCTTTAGTGCAGCTTTAGGGCAGTGGGGAGAGCAAATACAGATTTGGGTTGTGCTGTAGTTGGTAGTAGGAGATGTCTTGGTAAAATCCATTATGTCACTTCTGGCTAATTCCCTCTGTTGTTCGATGGCAATTTGATTTGGGTTCCTGGGAAACTTAGCGGTTTTGATGGTGTTGCTTGGGGACTGGTTTTGTTGGAATGAGGAAGGCGATTTCTGCAGGAAAGAGCTGAGGCAGGTTCAAAGAAACTTTTTCATTATTCATCTGGAGAGGAAGAAACAGCCTCCTTAGCTTCAGTTCATGAGATTTACCCCATCTTTCCTTTACAGTTTCCCTCACTCATAACCCACAACCTGTCAGAAGGAGCAGAAGACGGGACAAGGGGAGTTCTGGCTACATGGTGTAGGGCTGTGTGCATACACCTGGGTGCACATGCCTCGGTACCCCAGGACATCCACGTGGGAGTTGCTGTACAGAGATGGGTGTAGACCTAGTGCATAGTTGGGTTCCTTTTAGCATCAGCACTCTCAGTCAAAAACACAGATTTACTGCACAACAGCATGTGAAATCATGCTGTTGTTTCTTACAAAACAGTATCTATATTTCAGCATCTGAGATACAGTTGGGCTTGTAACCTACATACTCGTCTTGCACAGTTGAGAACTGCATGATGTTTGTAAGGATGTGAGCAGTGATCTCATTTAACAAAGT
Organism: Aythya fuligula; assembly: GCF_009819795.1. Lineage (NCBI taxonomy): Eukaryota > Metazoa > Chordata > Aves > Anseriformes > Anatidae > Aythya > Aythya fuligula. Next base: position 1,483,766 of record NC_045580.1, on the reverse strand, counting down.
CAGTTTAGGGAACAGTTGAACTTACAGCTGGATGAAATAGGCTTTGTCAGTTGAGGGGAAAAAAGAACATTTTGGTTATTTACTGGTGTTTCTTTTTCCTGCTATCTGGTACTTGCAAACAAGGAACTTAGATGGTTTTAAAAGGGAAACAAAGTTTGTAATTGGCCTTGTATTATACTAGTAGCATCCTTTTCAGCTCCTTGTACTTATGAATGATATATGCTACTAGTTAGGGAAATACAAGCAAATGAGCAGTACAGACAACAGTTCACACATTCCTCTGTTGCATTTTAAAGGTCATTTCAGGATGCTCTTTGCCTTAGCAAATACACTTCTCACCTCAGAAGAGATTTTCTTCATTGTCACTTTCTATAACCTCTTTGTGCCAGTGGCAGACAAGTCTGCACATCATTGGAGCCACCGATTCTGTATCAAGAATTGCTGTCTGATTTTATCAGAGAAGACTAGATGCAAGAGGGAATTGGGTCTCAGCTTTCAGATGGGCTGAGGGGCAATGAAGAGAGTACAAAACTGGAAGGCTGCTGCTTGCTGGTTACTACTACCCAGTTTTGCACAAAACAGGGCTTCTGTGAGGTGACTTAGGCTTTAGAATTTAAAGGCACTGACTTCCCTCATTCCCTAATGTGTTTTCTTGGTGCCATTAAAATACACCATGGTGTCATGTATTTAGGTGTATGAGAAGCAATCTTGTCAATTCTGCCAACTTGTCATACTTAAAAATACAGCCACCAGCAGCACCTTCCGCTAAGTTTTCCAGTGTAATGGTTATATTTCCATGTGGGCAAGCAAGCATGGAAAATGGATTAATGTTTGTTGCCACCACGGGCAACAAACAAGAAAAAATGGGAGAACTTCACACAGGCAGCAGGACAGGTATCAGCACTGGAGTGAGGCAATTCTGTCATCTTCCTGCATCATAGACTCTACTTGTTGGAGAAATAAATACGAAAAGTGTGCAAGAAGAGAGTTTGTTTAAAATCTGCACTCTGTGGTGTTACACTTAAAATATGAACTTTTGGAAATTCCTAATGCATGAAGGTAACGGAACATCGCTGTGTCAACACCGCTAGATGCTTACGTGATGATTTTCTGTCATTTTTGTGCCGGCCAGCCCAACCCTGAGACTGGCTGTAACGTCCCATCAAAGTAGCTCTTTCAAACACAGCACCATCTAGAGTAAAAAAATCAAGTACTGCAATACAGCACTGAAATAGACTTCTGGCTATTCAGGGTAAGACCTGCTGCTGCCTCCTGGAAGATGAAGGCACTCGCAGTACCCCACCAGCTTCCAAGGACCGACTTAGCCCTGTCGTGGAAGTGGTGCAACTTCCCTGAGCTGGGCTGCAAAGGTAAACGAGAATTTGGCCAAACACAGTAATAAAGGCATGAGGTTGTGCTAAGAAACTATCAGATATTAACACTTCTGTTTTAATAAGGGAGTTCAAAAATACAGATGTGAGAGAGCTGGTTGTGTTCCCTCCCTTCAGTGGGGAGATAAATGCCAGGCAAGGGCAGGCTGGCTAAAATAAGAACCCCTGACGTGGTCAGTAAGTTGCAAACGCCTCTTTCTGAGCAGAAGGGACTAGACCTCAATATCCTGGGCTAGCCAAAGTGCTGTGAAGTGGCAGGAGCAGTGTTACGTGGTGTGGTATTCAGCAGAACTGGTGGCTGAACTGGAGTGCTGAAATTGCCATGCACACTTAGCATCACGCCCGGCGCTGGGGCTGAGCAGAGGGGGTGATCTCCATGCTGGGGTTATCAGTGCTCAGTTGCTGAGTGGTAAAATCCTGCCAGTGGATAATGATCTGCAAAATTTGATTGGCAAATGCTTCAGTGTCATTCATCCGACGGTTGTAGTATAGACCTATTGGACAAGCTAACGTATTTAGGCTGTTAACTGAACTGGGAAGATTTTGATAGCAAACTTTTCATCGTTTGAATACTTGTTTTCTGTAGGGAATATGTGCAGCGAACAGAGAGCTGTTGTACCTAGGCACTAGGGCACACATCCTGCATTGATCTGCAGCTTGCACAGCACCAGGGACTTGAGAGGAATTTCATGGAGCTTTAGCTCTGAGCAGTTTGATACCAGTGGAAACGAAAGGAGGATGAGGAATCGGCTTGCCCTGAACTGTGCCGTGTTTCAGGCATGTGATGGCAGTTTGCTGTCATTTTTTTTTCTTCCGAGCCGTAGCAGCAGACTTGTGCGCTGCGCCTGAACACAATCCCTGCATGCATTCCCTCCCTCTCTGTTTCTCTTGGCTCTTGTTAAACTCCACGGCTTGTCTTGTGGGACCTTTCCAATGAGAGAGCGAGCGGGAGAGAAAGGAGCAGCGCCGATTTCTCTACAGTGCAAATTGAGCATGAAATGGGCAGTGTGGAAGCGGCTAACGGGGCTATGGAGGCAGCTCTCGAATGCTATTCATAGGCACATTCAGATGAAGAAGCAGCGGCACCAGGAAGAGAGGAGAGCGAGTGAACCGAATGTGGGGAGTTTAATTTGATTTTGCTAGCCTGGAGTTCCTGCATTTCGGAGCCGATGCCTGGAAGGTTTTTTCAATTAACTGCTGGGAAACGAAGGAGAGACCTGGAACTGTTAGGCCTTGGCTAGGGATCCCATCCATGGAAAGAATAGATCATTGTAGCAGGGGTAAGTAGTACACAGCCTTTCAGAGATCCTCTGTGCTTGATATAAGATCCTTTTTGTTTACTGGCACAATGTAATAGCAATGCTAAAATAAAACCAGCTGAAAGAAAGCCTCAAGGATGACACCAAATGCTAATGTGGCAATAAAGAGTGAGTCAGATTACAACTTCACAGGCAGTGTTTGCTTTGCAGAATTATCAGATGTCACTTAAAGGGGGCATTTCTTGCATTTTTGTGTAGACTGTCTTGCATTACTGATTTTAAAGACGAGGAAAATGCAACCTGTGGCCCTCCCTCCAGAGATTAACCTGTGGCCTTTTGGAAGATTTTTGTGCTGAGCAAGTCAGTCTGAAAGATGTATTAATGAGAGACAAGGAATTAACTGGGAATGGGGCTGGGAAACATCCCAGTAGTGGTTTCTGACCTCAGTCGAAGTGAATGGCTGTTCAGATCCTTTATTTATTTATTTATTATTTCTAGTGAATCTTATACCAATTAGAGAAATGAAGAGCCAGTGAAAAAAAAAAAAGTTGCATTTTATGGTGCTAGATGTATTGCTAATAACACCTAGAACACTTCCTTTTTTATGGGGCTAGGTTCACCAAAGATTTCTTTTTAAAATGAAAATATTTTATAATATGTTTGCTTTTTATCTTTCATGTGTCCTTGAAAGATAATCTTTGGAATATCAAGTAATGTTTACTGGTAAAGAGGATGCATATCTGCCCCGAATGTTTATCTGCACAAGGAATTTTATAACCCTTTATTTAGGTGTTTTCTTCCTGACACTGATATGTACCTATATGAGACATAGATTTGGATGAATCTTAAATCAGGTGCAGGGACACTTAATACTCATCTTAGAGCTGTGCTGACAGGAGCCATAGTGAAGTGTACAGTAGACGGGTAACTTTTTAGAAGAATACATGCATTATTTTTCATTCATAGCCAGTAAATTATTAAATAGACAAAATCACTATTTGCTATCCAGACTCTCTAGGAATGACTTTGTCCACATGCCTACCTCTACAATTCCTGCCACAGGCGGCTCAGTGCTACTCCAGGCTCTAGACAGGCGGTGTACATCAGTGCAAAGCATCTTCAAGACCCCTGCAAAATAACTCTGAGTTACCCTCACGCCTCCCCTTGGAAAAGGCAAGTGGCTGTGAGCCCTTGGGATGTGTCGTAACTTCTCCCTTTGTGCTGGCTCAGTTCTCCTGCCTCGTGTGGGAGAGTTGGACTTAACCCTCTTCCTATTTCCTGCCTATCTTTGCTCGTTGCTTTTCACATGGCCCAATGAGCCTTTCATTGCTTGCTTCCCAATTTGCATACGTGACTAAGGGCATCTCCGTTAGCTGTCAGGCTGACTGACACCTTTCACTTGAGCTTGTGGTTAGTGTGACAAGTAAGAGCTGGTGATGAAGCATTTATGTTCCAAAAAATGTGAGCTTCGTAGCTGCCATAAGTCAAAGAAATTGAGAGCTTTTCTGTGTTTTATTTATGTGTATGGGGCAGTCAGAGTAGGGTAGAGAGATATTTGGACTGGCTGCTTTCAAAATGCTGGACTGTTTGCATGGCAGTGCTTCCTGTATGCAAAATGCAGTAACTGTGAGATTTAAATTCATTATCTGGAGTCTATCTATTTGACTTGTGCAGGTTTTTTTACTCCTGCTGATCTCTTACAACACAATTCTGTGAGTAGCTGTGTTTTTTTCCTTCCTCCTTCCCTTCTTTCCATCCCTTCCCTTCCTTTCTCTCCTTCTTTCTAATGTTTCACATTTTAAAAACTGTGAATTGACAGGGAACAACCTGATATGCTCTGGAGCTCTAGGAGACGAACTCCTAACAAATATCATGCAGCTCATCAAACCTCAGAAGTCTGAAATTGATGAGGAATTCACAGTCCTCTGCCTGGACCAGAAATGTTTGCACGATGCACTCTGAAAAGGCCTTTCCATAAAGATGCTCAAAGATGTGTTCAAACTCTTCTTACACCAAAACCAAACCAACCCCCTCTGCTTGGCCCTGGTTTATCATACCTGGAGGTATCTGTGCCAGGAATTGCTGCAATGTTTGGAATTACATTTTGTCAGCAGCGTAATATTAACAGGAACCTGTACCCTTAGCCATTTAACACGCCCTTGCGATTGCTTTTGCTAAGGAAACGCTTCACTTACACGATACATTGTTTTATGGAAAATTGAAAGAGATGACTCGTGTACCTCCAGATTATTTTAATTTCCTTTTGGCCACACTGCACTTGTTGCTCTCTCTCCTTTCCTTGTAAGCCCTGACGTCTGTGCAGGAAGTCGTGCAGGGCCCGTAGGCATTATCCTGATAATGCCTTTTCTCCACCTGGCTGGAGCAGGGGTGCCTGGAGAGCTCAGTGCTTCAGCCGCTCAATGAAAATGCTCAGCTCAGGCCGTGCCGCAAGACATCACTCCCTCCTCCTGTTCCTGTCAAAGTGGCGTGTGCTGCTTTCTCCGAGCAACAAAACAACCGTTTAATCAACAACATGCTATAATGGAGGCTCTGTATTTACTGGAACCAGATGCGCTCGTGTTTCTGAGGCTGGGCTTGCCTGGCAAGCTGTCCTTGGAGTAGCAGTGGTTTTGGTTTCCATCGTAGGTGCACTTAGCAAACTTCTTCTTCCCTTGTGTCTTATCCTATGGTGTATCTGTTGGTGGTCAGAAGGAGTAGATGGGGTCAGCGACAGATTCTGCTCATTTATCTTCTAGTGCCTGATCCCTGAAGCACGCGGCTGTGCAGAAGAGTTACCTGTGTGTTTATTCCTGTGCTCCTCGGCTGCTCTCACCACAGTGTTTGGAGTATTGAGTAGCACCTAATAAGCTCTCTTGAGGATGAGTTTGCAGAAGGAACATGATTGCCTGTGCCCTTCCGTCCTCTGATACATTCTGGCAGTGATTCCCCAGCTGTGGCCACAGTTACTGAGGGACTTTGCATGTGGCTGCCACGTGTAGCTTATTACCCTGTTATAAGTCTGGCAGAGTACAGGAACCCTGCGCCCATGCAAATGTTTGTTTGAGAGCCACTGCTTTAGTGGCATTTTTGTTGTGTTTTCTGGAACCCCAGGCACTTGGAGTAGTGCCCCCACAAGAAACGAGGAGAAAATGAGGTTAGCATGGAAGTGAAAAACCAAATACTCACACAGGGAAAAAAAACAACTGTGAAACAAATCTGGTAGTAGCTCTGTTTTTCTCCCATCTCTTCCCAAATTGTATTACCAGTGAGATTCTGCTTCATACTAAGGAGCCAGAATATCCAGATTTCAACCAAGTAAGGTGAAAGCAGTTTTCAGTCTGGTGACTGTAATGTAGAAAGTTCTCTCTCTAACCATGTTTTGGGTCTAGTTTCTCTGATGACCATTATCACTATTACCTAGAATACATGGAGTAAAGAAATTTCTTAATGGTCAGTTCCTATAAAGCATTAAAGACAAAACCCAAACCTACCAAATTGCAGCCAGAAAACCCACAGGTGGCAAATCCAACTTATATAGCATTGCAGGATGTTGTGCCTCTTTGCCAATCACTGAGTTCCTGAAGCACTTCTCTGCATGCAGCTGTATCGAGGAGGATGTTTGTTAGTTTGTTTTTAATAGTGTCTGATATTTTAACTTCATGAAAACATTCTGTTTTCAGACCCTAAGAAGTTGTTTTTTGCCTAATGGACTCCCTAATGGTTGCATCTCTGAAGTTTTTATGAATATTTCATTGCTTATGAAGATTGACCTTCTTACACACTTGGAAGAAATAAACGGGTGAGACCACAGGAGAAAACATTTGCAACTTAATACAGGAAAATCTGGGAAAAGTATCTCTGATACAATTCTATGAGATTGTTTGTCTCAAGAAGCTCAGGCATCAGATATATTTGGTGTGAGAATTAAAACAACAAACTCCAGCAGCATACACCTAAGCTGCCTGCACTGATGGCTCAACCGGCGATCAGGAACTGAAAGGAAACTTTCAAAGTCACACGTTTCTAATTGCAGTAGGAGTGGAATTCTGTCAAGGTTAGTCTTGTGTTCTTCACAGAAGCACAAACTGGATCCCACTGTGCTTGGTGTCTGAGAGCAGCACTACAGTAGCACTCTAGCACGGAACGGAGAAGCCCCCCTCCCCAAAACTGCACACAGGACTGGGGAGCGTGGAAGTAGCCAGGAACTGCCTTCCATCTCCTCTTGCTGCGTGTAACAGAAATGTGGCTCAGGGCAAGTTTTTTGTCTGGTTTCATTTTTATTTTATGTTGCTGGCTTAGTTCATTAGTAGTTCTTAATCCGCCTTATATTTTACTTTCTGTCTAATTGGCTGCCTTTAGTTCTCAGGGTCGAACTGTCTTGCACTGGTTGCTGTGGTAAACTTAAAAATATCAGGTCTGAAGCTGCTGTATTTGCAGCGCTGTCTTTCCTGGCATGAAGTTACAAGAGCACTACATCCCCTGTACTGTACATTGTTGCAGCTCTGCAAATTCTTCCTGACAAGGGGCTGCTTCTGGACATGCACCTAGTGAGCAGCGTGCTGTAACCCAAGGAGGTTCTCATCACCAAGAAAACAAATTCTTCCTTCTCAGCTCGAGTAACATAATGGAAATCAACACCTGTCAGACTGATGCTGGTAACTTTAGTCAGTGCTAAAAGCAGTTGAATTTCAGTCTGAAGCTGGCTACTGCTTGCACATAGGCACCCTGTGTTTTTCTATCCAACATCTACTGGGGCTATTCCTCTGCTTTGCCTGATTAAGTGCGCTTTCCTTCTCCAAAGACATGGCACTAGCAAAAATCTGCAAGCTGCAGTGTTTGAAGGGCCTTAATAACCTTTACCAGCATTACATTCTGGAGTCAGCCTCTAAGATGCCAAATCTGAGAACAATTAGTTTTCATGAGATGCTCGTCTTCTCTGCCATGTTAAGATGCTGCCACTTGCCAGCCACTTGCAAGAGAGTTCAGGTGAGAGCGTATTTAAAAAGTTGCAGCAGCTAAAAACGCCAAAGGAGCTCTGTTTTTCACATGTCCTAGACAGCAGGCGTCCCCTGCGTGCTCCCCTCTATCTTTAAAGTTATCCTCCACAACAGTCTTTGATTTGCAAAGCAACTCAAGGGGCGTCACAGCCTCTCTCCGAAACACAGCGAGATACACAGTGCGCACGCATGACCTCACTGGAAGCTGATATTGAAAATGAAATAACAAAATAACCCCAAAAGAGACTGGATCTGGTGCATGCATGGCACATATGGAGCTGTTATGACATCCAGCATGATTAAAGCACCTCAGAGATCCTGCTGTGGGGTAAGTAGCTGCCCTTTTCTCTAGCTGTGCATATTTATAAGCGACAGTAGGATTTATTAGTCTTGAAGGTGAGGCTCAGTTGAAGGGGTGCTGACTGTTGAATAATCATGCTTCCAAAGGAAAAATTGTCTCATGTAATTTGCAAGCTTAAAATAGTTCTCAAAGTAACTACGGGCAAAATACACTTCCCATAACCTTTTTAATTTACTTGGTGCTTGTATTTATGTAAAATTAGTCCTTCTGAGTACACCTGTGAGTTGATGGGAACTTGTCTGCTAGGAGAATTTAAGCCAGCATTTAATACCACTTTTATTGCTAGAGTCCTCCTGACACGTTCCAATGATGTTTTCTCTTGTACTCTGCTCGATCCATGGGGAAAAAATAGGATATGTTCTTGGGAACGTTTTGCCTTTTTATTGCAGAGAAGCATTTGAGTTTAATTCTGCATACAAACACCAAGCTGAATTAGTCAGTGAACCTCAATGCCAATATTAGCACATTTAGGTGGCCAGAATTAATCTGTGCAATGGTTATACACAGTTTGATCATACGTGCTTTTTGAACGTGATGTGGAAATTCAGCCACCCTGGCAGAGCTTGGCTGCATGCCTTTCACCTGGGCACACATCACAGTTCTGGCAGGCCTGCAGCAATTTGGGGATTGTCTGGAGGAGGTGTGCAATACGCCGTGCTCCGTGCACATCAGACATGCTGTGGGTGTTTTTGTCACACTGCTCTTAGCTCGGAGTAGTAACCTGTGGCATTACAGGAGATGCCTCTTGTTTTTGTCTTGTTGAGCTCTGTTTGATTTTTGTTGCTCTTGGTTGCCTCTTCTAAGATTTCAAAGGGATGATTTCAAAGAGCAGTAAATAAATGGAGTTTCAGATACAGAGATATTCTTTAAGCATTTCTTCTTTGTCTTTACTTTCATCATTAGTTTTGAGAAGCTGCTCTGTTGGAAATGTTCTTTGCTGCTCTGAAGCCACAATTTGGTGTGAAAAAGATAAAGCAGGAGAAGATAGGGAACCGTGTGGGGGTAAAATTAGTACATTTATCAAGATAAATTCTGGAGAGAGGGAGAAAAATGGCCAGATAACTACATTTTTGCTGTCAGAGAAATTAGAGAATGTTTCCCTGTGCAAAAAGATTCGCCAACCTACATTTTCAAATACGGTAAAACAATACCTTCAAATATATCAAAAATAGGTTTTGAAAGTGCCCCATTGCAAGATAAACTGATGTAAGTAATGGGTTCTGCTAAATGAAAATTAAGTGGTGTTTGAATCGCTAGGGCAATTTGAAAGGTAGTGAAAGTATTGTCTGGTAAGAGACTAGAGCTGAGGCAGATAGTAAAAGGCTTTTCCTGTGATGAGTCTGCAGCTCGAGGTTTGAACAGTGTTAAGGCATTCAGCTTCCCAAGAATTTGCCCCAAGGATATTTGGGTCTTAGATTTTTTATTTTTATTTTTATTTTAAATAAAATGGAGAAATATTTCACAGGAAAATCAGCCTCATATTTCTTGCTCTTGGCCATCAGACATACTTTTCACCCAGTACATACATTCCAAAGCGATGCATAAAGGTGGCAAGATGACCTGTGGTTTTTCCCTCGTCTGATTTGCTTAATTGCACAAACATTGTAAATTAACAAGAGGACAGGCATCAAGGAGACATTAGAAGTGTGGTGGTTTAGAAAGAAAAAAAAATCCATTGCTAATATTGTCATAAAAAGTCATCAGATGTAACAGGAGTTTGCAAATGTAATGAGCTTTTGCTATGGCTGAGTTTGAGCAGCAGCAATTTCAGTTGCATGTGTCTGGCTGCTTTTGCCAGGGAGTTAACCTTAAATTCCATCTTGGAAAAACGTGAAAAGATTACCGGGTTTCCTTGGAACAATGACACATCCTCTGCCAGGAAAAGCATCAGCCTTTCCACTGACTTCAAGCTCCTGGCGACAGACAGCTCCTCATCATCCTTGCCATCTCTCCTCGACATTCCTACAGATGTGCGCCGTGTTTGAGATGAAACCTGCTGAAGTTTCTCTTGCCTGTGAGGCTGATTCATGGCCATCCGCCCCATCACAGCACCCCGTGCCAGGCAGCTCAGCTCGCTGGGACCTCTCCCTCGCCCTTGGACCGCTGCACTGGGCGCTGCTCAGGGAGCACAGCCGGGCAGGTCGCGTACTGCAGGCAGTGTGAGGGCTGGGTCTGCTAAGGAGGTTTGCAAACTTCTAGTAACTTTAATGTTACGAAGTTGTGCAGATTTTCCTGCGTTTGGAGAGAGCAGTTGTATTCAGTTTATGTATGGAGTTACTTTGATTGGCCATGAAATGCATTTTTCACATGATGAGAACATGCATTTATTTGCAGTATGTTGTGTGCAGGTAGGTATGCTTTGTCCGTGGCTTCACTGCAGGTTGTATGGCAATAAAGGATGTAGTGCACTTCGTGCATGCAGATCCAAGCAGAAGAGAGGCAGCACTGCACGTTCAGGAATGTGTCAGGAGCTGCACCTGCTGCTTGGGGTCAGGGACAGGCATGTTTCTGTCAGCATCTCGCTCTGAGATGCCAGAAATGTATCTGCTGTCTCAGGCCTGGTAATGGATATGCATGGTAGTGCTTACATTTTGCTCGAAAACCTGGTACTTGCTCCATGAGGCGTGATAGTGCATTCATTCTGTACCAGCAGTGTCACTAAAAGTTTTTGCAGGAGCCAGTCACTGGTGTGCAAATAGGGCAAGGCAGGAGCTGGAGGGTTTGGGGCTGCCTGCTGGCTCCCAGTCAGCACAGCATTTTCTCAGGAATTTAGACAAGAACTTGCAAGATGCTGTGTGGAGTACTGAGGTCGACTCCAAGAGGATGTGAGAGTTATCCACAGGCCTTTGCTGCTCGCTGTAGTGGCCTTCCGAGGGTCAGTGGGCTCACACCTCTGACACGTGGCTGGCCCCAGAGGGCTGCCCTGCCCAAAGCGTGGTGGGGTGGCAGGGCTGGAGCATGGCAGGGAAGGCCCTGCTCCTTCTGTTTGCAAGGAGGGAGAAGACGTGAAGGGAGGAGGAACCATATTTTCCCAGCCTATGATCTTAATTCAGTAATTAATTGTTAAGTATTTAATGCTTCCAACATTGAATGCTAACTGTAACTCTCTTTCTGCTTAGTTTTTAAATTTTGCCTTAGCTTCAAGTAAGATTTTAAGCTTCAGACAACAGCACTGTGCAAAATGATTTATGGGACTGGAAGCGAGGCAAGTTCATGGTGTTAGTTACCACAGGCGTGGACAGCTTTGCCAGAGCCCTTGTAACCTTTTCTGTAAGTATGTGCTGTTCTGCACACGGGCACTCTGCCAGCAGCCGCGCGCTGTTCACTTGTTGAGATGTGTGTGAGGGAGATCAAGAGCAAGTGTTCGTGGCGTTAAGAAGTAGAAGCTGAAATAAATAAGCTTCATAGATGAACCAGGTCTGTTTCCCAAGCCTTGCACAAATTATCCTTTCATCGGGAGAGCCGGATGGAGTTAGCATCCCTTGGAAAACAGGGAAATTAAAGCTAAAGCTACCTCAATGAGCTTCCTGTGACATCTGGGGGTCAGGGGGTGGCTGGGAGGAACAGACACAGCCCCATTCACCTTGCAAAGCAAAGCCAGCTCTTACCTGGGCAGGATTTGGCACTAGAATTTACTACCAATAACCCTAGCCTCAGCAGCAGATTTATGTAGTGCTCTTCCTTAATATCATTTTTTAAAGTTTTTGTAGTCTGAGAAGAGCCCACAATTGTGGTACAAAGCATAAAAATGATTGCATGAATCTCAAAGCTGTATTTTCACTACTTTTCTGTCTGTGGTAACACATGCTCATGAAACAGGGCTGCTCAAAAGCTGCCTCTGTTCTAATTGACGTCCTGACCACAGTCACTAGTCCTTCCTTTCTCAGTCCCTGTGTGGGGAGCATGGCAGGTCCCACACGGGTTCACAGCAGGTTTGAAGTTGTGGAGCTGCAGACAAACAAATGAGACTTTAAAACTTTGCTGCTTTGCTCCGAGCACAGATCTGCCGGAGTTTGATGCGAGGATTATTCTTGGAGGGAGAGCAGAAGGGAGCTCCAAAGCCACTTTGGAGAGGACGGATGAGAGTGTTTGTTTTGCTCCTGCTAGCCCCTGCTCTGGGAGGTAAACACACGAGCACAGTGCTGTGCTCGGTAAAACTACCAAGCTTTTCAGTGAGATGTCTGCATGTGCCATGTCATAACTAGCTTTCCCTCCTGGTTGCTGTGGTGTTGTTTATCTCTGTGAGAGGAGTGACCAATAAATCATCCCTGCAGGAGACTCCTGTAATCGCTGTCTTTATCTGCTGGCTTACTGGAGATGAGCTGCTTTTTCTCAGACAGTGGGAAGACAGCATGAACTAGAAGCATTTTGAAGTTAGTGCTGCCTGTAAATACTATCAGTAAAGTCTTGGTTAGCAAGCACTGCTCTTTTTTTTTTATTTTTGGCAAAATTATATATGAACAAGGTATGTAACTTAATTTTGTCTTCCAACTTAAGAAGGTGAAGCTTGCTATTTCAGAGTGGGTACAGTGAGGTTGTGATCACTTCTTCAGCTGTGTCCTGCTCTTGTAAATCTTTGCTGCTCTTTGGTTTATTATCGTTCCCATTGTTGGGCAGTTACCCGTTGTTCATTGCATCAGGCATCACTACAGCTCTACTGGTCAGCAGCACAAAGCGACACCGTGTGCTTTTGCAGGAAGAATCCCTCACCTGCTCCAGGGTTTAGCACATCAGTTCTTTGGTGGTCTGTGCCGAAAGGCAGAGTGGAGACTCACAGGTTGTCTTTAGCCATATAAAGGAAAATTTCAATGATACTTTGACATAAATTTTACTGCACCAGATGCACCTGTCCTTTGTAGGATGTCTTGTTTGTAAGGTACACATCAGGAGGAAAGGCTTTTAAATATTGTGGAAGCAATGATTTTTGAACAGCATTAATGTATATCAAAATAAAGATTAGGCCACATCGGAGCAGGGAGCATAAGTGAATCTTCCAGGGTGTTTTGCTGCAAGGATAGTTACGTTACAAGACAAACCCAACAGATTTCCCTGTGTACACAATTCTGCTCACTGTCCCTCAGCAGTCATGAGACTGGCTGCAGGAAGAGGGGCAGTCACTGAGCTTCTACAGCTTTTCTCTGAAATAAGACACTTCCATATATGTAGGGCAGTACAATGGGTTTAAAATACCACTTCTCACCACTGGCAGATTAGAGAGAGAAATTACTAAGGAATTGACCCATCGTGTCACACTAGGACTTGGAACAAAAATACTGTACTGGTTGATAATGTTATGCAGATTACTGCAGCCCCTGTGTGGGCGTTTTTTGTTTGTTTTACAGGACATGTAAAACAGCTTAGGAGTTGGTTTTGCGAGACGTGTGCCGGGATGTCACGTAAATGGCTTGAGGTAATAACTTGCTCCCTCTCCTTGGAATCCAGGGAGCTGTGCTTTTGGGCTGGCACCTGCCCAGTGTCAGAGCATCCTCCCTACAGCCAGACACCCCGGGGAGGTGTCTGCAGGTGGGTGCGATGCTGCAGGGGAGGGCCCTTGACAAGCGGCCCAAGATGAAGCTGCATGCTAGCAGGGGACCCTTGGGGCAGTAGGAATCAGTGGCAGTTTACCACGGTGCCTGGCTCCTTCCCTGGCATTTTACTGCCACAGGAAGCAGCACAACCCCAATAGACCACAGAAGTTCAGAGGAGAGCTGCCAAGCTGCTGAGGCCTCCAAGTGAGCGGAGCCATTCTGTGCCGTAGCACAAGCAGCACACCTTAGGCCGGGAGTCTGTCTAAATGGGGACTTTCAGAAGCATTAACATGAAAGCTAACTGCGTGGGTGTAAAGTCAATGAATATAAATCAGCTGGTTAATCCTCAGGTAGGTATGCTCTTTCAAATGGAAAATGATCTGAGTTTGCTGTAACCTAGTCCTCCTACACACAGGGACCTCACGCCTACGGATGATTCACTTTCTATTTCTGGAGAGATCGTGTGTGGACTTGGCTTGACATGAGTCCAAACTGGTGTGAATGGCAGCAAGATGCGAGAGGAAAGGTGATGCAATTCAACCTTTGTCTTAACTCGACCTGTACCTTTTTCTACCCCGTCTCTTGTTGCACAAAATCAGGCCTTGTGTGTGCCCAGGGAGCTGCTGCAGTTGTGTGTGGCCGATTTCATGGCCTGGCTGTGCAGGTAGGCAGAGGCCGAGAAGTGATGTGCAGCCCTTGGGATGCGCTTTAGCACTGGTGAACTTTAAGGAAGGCAAGGCCTGAAATTTCATTGTGGGCGGACAGAGTAGGTGTATGTACCCTAAATAAGCAGTGAGGAGATTAAAGGATGGAAACTTTTCTCCTTGAGTAGGAAACCCGCTTTTAATTGAACTGGAGCTCCCTGGAACCTGACACACGTGGAAAATATTTCCAGCCATGTATTAGCTTTCCTTTAACTGCATGCTTTGTTTTTTTGTTTTTCTTTGACTGTTAGTTTGAAAATATAGTAGCACTTGAAATATGAAATTTGATAGCAAAGAATGGTGATGAAGTGGTGGGGAACGTGCAATGCAGAAATAAATAATTGTATTTAATCACATTTATGGCAGTGGGCCACGTACTGCTACACACATAGAAAAGTCAGTCTTACAAATCTTTAAAATTGTCTCCTTCTGGAATGCGATTTTTTAGGGTAAGCTCGCTCACCGTGTCACAGATCCTCTGAAGCAGTTTGAAAGGTTTATATCCAGGGCTGTGCTGCACACCTGCTCATGGGGATGTGAGCGTGTGTAAAAATCTCAAAGTTCTCATTGAAAGGCTTTAGGGAAGAAAGTTCTCTTCAAAGGGGGAAATAAATTCTCCTTGGGTGGAACCAAAAGGCTGCCCAGAAGCTGAAAACAAAAGAGTGTGCTAAGGAAGTGGTACAAGAAGAACTGCAAGAGTGGTTGAGGGAGATGCTTCATGTGTGTTCTGGAGAGGTGATTTGTGACAGAGCAAATTAGTGTCCTAACGGAGGTGACACTGAGTGGATTCGTCTTGAAGAACTTGCACAGTGTTTTAAAACTTCCTATATCCTACTGCGTAAAGAGCAGCTTCAGTGAGCTTAAACGTTCCTAAAGGACAGCAGTTAGGTCCAGTTTAGACTAAAAGTGCAAACTGTGCTTCTGTTACAAATCCTTTGATGGAAAGTTTTTATTTGCTCACCAAAAAACACTTCCAGAAATGCCCATCCCGGTGGGAGTCAGGAGAGTAGTGACAGCTGGGTGCTGAGGGGCTGAGGCCTCATCCTGCTCGTGTGCCTCTGCTCTTTCTGCCCTGCTGAAGGATCTTCTCTCCCTAAAACACCTTTTCGGAAGACATTTGTTTTGTTGATTTCTTTTGCAAATGCTCTTAATTTGCATAGGATCAATTTGTAACTTCAGTTTTGGGTGAACTTAAGCCCCTGGAAGTGCAGGAAATGAAGACCCCTGGGAGCAGCAGGGCCAGCCGAGGACTTGTTGTGGCTCTGCATGCAGGAAGGACACGGTTAAATCTTCTCTCACCTCTCTAAGAAGAGCACGTCTTGGTGTTGTATTTAATGACTCTTTGCATCTGATGAATGGCACCATAAAACTCGCTATTGTGGTAAATTGCTTGACAGCACTGGAATTAGGATGTATGTTTTATTATCTAACGTCTGCCTGAACATACAAAATAAAAAATGAGTAAAATTGAAGGGGATCACTGTTATCTGATGCATGAATATTTATGGAGATATTTTCAGTGAACAATTAATTTGCAGACTTCTAAGCAAGATGTTTAATCCCTGCCTTGAACAGTTTGCCTTCCTCTGATTGTTTTATTTTTGTACCATATTTTTTATTTTTAAACTATCAGGGGAGATGCCAAAACCCAATGACATTAGAGGGTCTGTGCAAGGCATGAATGCTGAATGGTTTCTACCTGACGACTCCAGACAGACGAGCATTTCCCTGGTTCCCTGATACTCAGCATGTCTTGCAGCAAGTTGATGTGACTGTTGTGCTTCGTGCATTATTACATGGCTGGCTTATCCCTGCTCACTGACCTGGTCTTTCTCTCTCCCTCTTCTCCCCACCCCCTGCCTTGGTGTAGCTCTCGCTCCCAGAGGAACAGAATGAAGTGACGAGGAATGGCTGCGAATCCAAGGAGCTGGTCTACCTTGTACAGATCTCGTGCCAGGTAAACGCCACTTTTTCTCCCCCCACCTCGTTTTGCAGCCTGTGTTGCAGTATGTTTAGTGACAGCCTCATAATATTTTGATATGGCACTTCTCTGCAGCGTGTGTGGATTTTTTCCCACTTCTCCACTAGCTCAGTCCTCAGAAGGGTGCTGTCTGTGGTACTGTGACCAGCTAATTTTAAGGAAACAAAGGGAGCATCAAGAGGAGAAAATGAATCAGTTAAGCAAATAATCCCGGCTACAGTTTGTGCAGAGCCACACGATTAACCCAGGGACACAAGCAGGCGTGCTCAGGCAGTGTGTGTGTGCCTGCCAGTCGTGGGGGAGCACACGCCGACACACCAGGGATGTAAACAGATGAAGTAAGTGAGCAAGACTGCCCGCCACTATTCCTGTCGATTAAGGCATGCTGCTGGGAGCCAGGAACTGGGGACTCCGGATCCGTTCCCAGAAATGTCTCCAGACGGCTGATATGAAATTCTTTCGCTGCCTTTGCTACTGTGGTACCAAAACGTTGTGAGCAAATATTCTGCTGCCTTGTACCGCAGATCCCATCTGCTAGTGCAGGGATAGTGACGTTGTAAAATGCTACATACTGGGTTATCATGTTTTAATATACCAAAGAAAATTGTTGTTTGTAGGAGACCTATTGCACTGGTAAACTCAATTGGGAGTTAATGCCTGTGAGGCTGTTTTCCTGGTCTCAGCATAGCAAGTCCTTTTCATCACAGTGATGTTATCCAAACCATAGCAATAGCTTCAATGACAGAGACAGACACTTCTCAGGTACTAAAATGAAGTGGACAGAGCAGGCATGCCTGCGTTGTCTGCACTGAGGTGTGTGAGGTAAGGGATTGCTTGCTGCCACACCGTGCCACCACAGTGCCATTACTGCACAGACAGGCTGCGAATTTGCAGCGAAATTGCTCCTCTGCATTACTCTGGGTGCATACTGCTGTGGTGTGTTCAAAGACAGCTGAGGAGCAAAGCATCTTGCTCTGGTTTGAAGGTGGAGCTTGACAGCTGCAGCAGTGTGTAGGTAACGTGATAGAAACACGCGGAATAATTCTTCTCTGTTGGCAGGGCTTACAGTGCAAGAGCACTCGCAGACACGTGTGTCTATACGTGCATATACAAGTGCTGCTTTTCAGAGAGGAAAGAGAGGCTGAGAGTGAACATCTCCTAAAATTGCCTGTGGTTGGCCAATTTGCTAGTACTGCTCTGACCGAGCTGTAGCCAGTTTAATAAAAAAAATAATTGTTTTTTTTTAGAAAAGGAGTCCAGGCCAACAGGCAGCACTGCAAAGTGTAACGGTGGACACGTGTCTGTGTCCCAGCCAAGAGCAGCGTGGTGACATACAATGGGATTTTTCTAGGGACTTAAGGAAATTGAAATTTCCATATATTTTGGGTCCTCACATGTTTGGGACTTCATTCAAAGTGCTGTTTAGAGTTAAACTTCAAATTCGTTTCTGACTGACCGTTTCAGGTGGGCCTCTAGAATGTACTGGCACTTCAAAACCGTCCGTTGCTTTAGAGCAGTTGTACTCTAGCCTTGGAGCACAGCACTTCTGATCTTCCTGCCTACCTTACTGATCTCTTTAAAGATTACCAGGACACCCTCAGGTATAGTTATGTTTTTAAATCTTGCAGAACGCGTAAGCACAGGAGCAAGCCCCCGGAGTTGCAGAGAGCCAGCGTGAGGCACAGATGGTGCCGTGATGGAAGTGAGCCCAGCTGTCCAGCAGTTGGGCTGACACTTCTGGCAGACCCTCAGGTGCTTCTCAGGGATGTTTCTGAGACTACAGAGGAGATCTGATTTCTCCGGGGACAGTGTGGTGAGTTTTGTGCCTTGCCCAAGGCAGGTGCTACTTTGCAGGCAGACTTAACTGAGCTGCTGCCCAGTAGATCCAGAGGCTGCGAATCATGCCCAGCTGCTGAGTTGTTACTTTCTTTTTCAGTGTTTTACTAAACTAAAATGAAAGCACTGGGAGTTGGCCTTTTCACTTTAAAGGATGGGCACAGAACCAGCCACCTTTTCATTTAGTAATCCAACTATCTAGGGTTTCTCCACACCCCAAGTGGTGTGGAGGCTAACATCTCTGGTGTTAGTCAGACTAACATCTCTGGTGTTAGTCTGTCCCTGCCTCTCAGATGCTTACAAAGCTGAGAAACTTGTGGCATCTGGATTCAATGAAAGGAAAGGCATGGAAGGAGCTGCACAGCTGAGTATCATTTCTACCGTGAAGATACTTCACCCCTGACATCTCGTGGCCTCTCCTAATGTCCAGGGAAAGATTCCATGCTGTCACACACTGGATACCAGTGGTGTCTGGATGGATTTGGCTCCACATTCGAATCAAATGGGAGGTGTGAAATAGCTCATGGAATGATAGTGCAGTGGGGAGAAATTTTGGCAAGACGCGTTTGTATCAGGCCAAAAATACTGAAGGAGGGAGAAAAAAAAAGCCTATAAAACAAATTTTACTTTGCTTGCCCTTCGGATATGCTACTAGCATTGGTGTTCAGCCTACTGCAACAGCTTGCAAGTCTCCTTGATTTCTCTCATGGGCACAGAGAAAAGTGATTCTGTTAATTAGGGCTAAATCTGTATAAATTTCAAAGCTTTAAGATAGTTATGATTTGTTGCAAAAACAAGAGTGTGGTGAAGAGCAATGGCATGTGGCCATCCTGGCAACTTTAGATTACAAACTTTAGAGAAATAAGCTGAAAAGCCTGGCTCTGGGATCGATCATGTTGTACTACTGTGCCTTGCCCAATTTGGACTGTATGCAGATACAATCTGTGTGCTGTGTGGTCTATAAAAAGACATTTATTTTGTTATTTTGCTCTGTAGCAGACAACAAACCCAAAGCTTTTGAACATTAGACTTTTAAAGTATCCAGCTCAGCTTTAGCTGTGTTTGGCAGACTACAATTCGGCATTTACACTAAGGAAATTCTATCCCACTCTTTCCCATCTGTAAGTATAATTTTAGTGGTGTAAAGAGAATTATTGTTTGATGACTCTTTTGCAAAACCTTCCCAAATAAAGTTTAAAAAAAATGTTGAGATGTGTTTGTGACACATTTCTGCTGCAAGTCAGCTTGTGAAATACAAGCTTTGTGTGAGGTTCAGAGGGGTTTTTTAAAGTCTCTATTGAGCTTTTCTTCTACTTAGAGATCTCAAAAAATTAATCCAGGTTATTAGCTCTTAAGAAGAAGTGGGAATATATAGAAAGCTGTTCCAAGGGTTTTTAAAAGTGGAAAGACGGGATTCTTCTTTTGATTGCTTGGAACAAATTCACTCATGAAGACTAACAGATGACTAAGGTAGGTTTTTAAATTTTGTTTGAAAGATCCAATTTTTGTTTTGTTTCTTAGAGCAATGAAGGTGGATTTAGCTTTTTTTTCCAAGGAAGATTTCACTGTTTAACTTTCACTCGTTTCCAGGAGATTGCTTTCAGGACATGCACAGTTCCTGCTGTTGACAGATTGCTATTACTGAAGTGAATATGAATAAAATCCCTTTCTATGATGAAAGAAGGGTGGTTGGGAAAAAAAAAAAAAAAAAAAAGACTCGTAAGCAATCTACAAATGCTTGAAATCTGAGGAAAGGTTTCTGGGAAAAGGAATCCTGTTTTGAGGTTGCTCTTTCCCAGAGCACAGACAGTATGCCACGTGCATTTTGGCTAGGAAGGAAAACGCCTTTTAGGAATGGTAGAGATTTTTTTTTTGTGTAGGAAATGGAGAAGCATAAAATGCTGGGATGGAGGATGTGAGGACTGTACCTGTGAACCTTCAGAACTCTGCAGGCAGTAACTGTGAGCTTTAACCACGGACATTAAAGGACCACAGAGGATGTCTGAGGCCTTGCTGAGTTTGTGCTGTACCTGTAGACTGTGAAGGTCCACTGACAGCATCTGCAATTCTTGCTGAGTTCCACAGGGATAAGCAAAGAATTTACAAGGTCTGCAACACATTTAAAAGGGGTTACTATGTGTGTTGAGAATAAATCAACAAGAGTAAGAGCCTGCAAAAAGGTTGAAATAGGCTAATCCATCCAACATGTTTTGTTGAGTTGTAAAGCAGGCTGAAAATCTGCCTTTTTAATGTTTTTAGATTTGCCTGTGTGACATTACAGCAGCAACTCCCTGCATACACGCTTAAGTATTATAACGTAAGAATGGCTAGTCTAAGCTGTTATTCTGAAGAACAACAGAAACATAAAAAGCATGTGCTACTCATTGCAGTGTGAGGTCTGTGGTGTTTCAATGCCACAAACACCATTTTTGTGAAATTTGGAATGGCAAGGAGAGAACAAGAGAGAAATTGTGAAAATATTCTAAGGTAGACCTTAAATTCTAGATATCACTTATGCTTTTTATCCTTCATTTTCCTTATCACTGATTATCATTGTTGAAACAGAAATGACAGGCACTAGAAACCAGAGAAGACAGACCGTGCAGGCCTGGGTGATGTTTAAAAAATCTTAGGCCTAGATCTCATGATAGTCCCTGAAACACAGCTTGACTGCTGTGATCCCAGAACAAAGCCACACTACATCCTCTGTTTCCTGGGTACTTTTCATGGGATAATGCCAACTTCCTGCAAAGGCAGACTTTTTGCTGCAACCTAGGTGGATTTCTAAGGCTGTTCTGAAGGCAGGAAGCTCTCATGGTCCAAGCGGGTTTTTTTTCCATTTTTCTGCTCTCATTTGCAGACCTCGCGCTGGCAGTAAGTTGAGCCACACAGCTTTGTTGTATAGGATGCACAGTGCTTTGCGCTGTTCCTGTTATTTGTTCGGGGCAGCCATTGCTGTCTGTGCTGCATTCAATTTGATTGATAGAATAAGGTCTCTGATGTACTGGGTGAAGGCATTTACGCAAATCTACGCCCCTTGTATCTCCCAGCTCTGCCTTGCAGGAGATACAAGCTCGGTATCTTCTCTCTGAAGCACTGTATTTGCAAAACCCTGAAGGCAACCCCATCCAGCGTTCCATGGCTGGAAGCATGGTCGCAATAATAAGTGTTTCAGGGGCAGCAGGGAGAATGCCAGGAAGAAATGGGATCCAAGTAGGAAGAACAGTCAGGACTCCCCATCCTGGGTGGTTTGTGGGGAGAGAAGAGTGGAATATAGTTTCACAGAAGCAAATGTCTTACTCAGACTACTAATGTCTAAAGTATGGTTTGCTGATTCCATCTGCCTGTGATAGTCCGTGCTAAAAACCACAAACTGCTTGCAGTAGGATTTTTGAATCTAGCATTCAAAAACTTTTTGTGTGATTGTTTTTTCTCTGAAGGGCTTATTCTTCAATATATAATAGGTTTGTTTTGTGCGACTGAGGCTCAAACACCTAGAGAAGAGTCACTGAGTAAGTACTGCAAAATTTGCTCCTGTGAAAAGCTACAATTCTTTAAACAGATGGGGCTCTAAGGGCCAAATTCTAACACACATATACATGATTTTGTGTGTGTGTGTATATATATATATATATATACACATATATATATATATACAAAGAGAAAAGCTAGTCTCATCTGTGTTAATGGGATAGATCTATGTTGGAGCATCCCAACTGTGTCCTACTCAGTGCAGAGTCTGTTCCTCAGAGTACGTGTTACCTGCTTCTGCTTTCTTAACGTAGAATATGCTGCCTTTGTTGTTTCAGGAAGATTTTGCTAAACAAAAGCAGTTCCCCTGTCGTTTTATTGTGTAGTAAATTCAGGTGATGCTTCACACCATGCCTGTTGCAGTCAGGCTGCAGCTTGCTGCCCCCAGCGGTGTATCCTCACTCCTTCCAGTGATGATAGAGCTGCTGGATGAGTCCTGCCAGGGGTGAAAACCAAATTCCCCCCTGTGGCTGGTGGCAGTGGTGGTACAACCAAACTGAAGTAGGTGCAAAACGGACATGCACTGAACTACGAGGGTGTGCCCTGGTTTCATAGTGTATTTATTAGCTGCTTTGTACAGGCAGTGCATAGGGACCCACAATATGTGCTAAAGCTTCATCTGTTCAGGAGGGTTCAGGAAAGGTACGCTGGTTTAAAACACAGGTCACAGTCGTGGCCTTTCCCCCTGGCTTGTTTTCTGTGCTTCTTTTCTGATGCTGCTACCACTTGCCTAAAGATAACAGCAACAAAATGCCTGAAGAAATCTAACTTCCACCACCAAGTTTGCCTATGGGTACCTCACGTGCTTGCATGTGTTTGAAAAGCCCTGTTGTGATATCAAGTATTTACTTCTAAGTCCCCCAAAACTTTTAAAATCCTGACCACAGGCCTTTATGGATCAAGTATTTCTAGGCTGTCCCTCCAGATGCTCTCAGACATGGAAACCTCTGCCTTAAGCATTTCTAGGGGGAGAAGGGTTTATGCTAGTCAAAATAAAGCAACTAAAATCCTTGTTCCCACAGTGCTAATCCATCACTTGATGTGCTGTGCTTGAGTGCTTGCTCGTAGGCTGTATATGTCTTCTGCTCTCAATAGCACTAAATAAAAGTGAAGGACAATAGTAGCTGGGGTTAATAAGGAATGTATGAGGCTGGCAAGCAGACTGAAAAGAGCTGCTGGGCTATGTTCAAAGCTTGGGAAATGCCAAAACACTGGCAAGGTAGCATTTTTGAGAAACTTGGGTCTGTTCCAGGCTTTTTGAAAGTGAAGTAGCATCTGTAGGGAAGAGAGAGAAAGTACTGAATTGCATCGGAAGCCTTTAAAACTGCATAATTAACATCTATTACTGTGTAGCTGTTAGTATAATACTAAAGGATAAATTCATTCAATAATTAGGATAATAATCATTGAGGACAAGGATCTGACTGACTGTTCTTTGGAGTTTTGCCACCCGACACTGATTTGGGTAGGGCGGCACTCCCATCAGCCAGGATTAACGCTGTGCTGTGCTGCCTCCTTCCCTTTTGTAAAAACACACCCTGCACTGTTCTTGCTCTGCTCGCCATGGCATTTATATACAGCTCCCATTAACCAGAGTGGTTTGGACATGTGTGACAACAGAGGTAGCAGTTCTGAGGCGAAGAGGAGCTCTCTGCACCGTGTGGCACTGCCTTTTAGTCTGAAGCTTACAGGAGGCACTTGGCGGGATGGCTGTGTGGGGACCGAGGGGTGCTGGCAGGACGGCTTCCAAGGCTCACACTGCTTGCTCGCTTTCATCAGTTGCAGTGTATTTGTGCTCCTCAGGACTCTGGAGTGGACACGTGGAAGCCAGCCGCTGTGTGCAGTGCTGGGTGGGCTGTGATGGGTCCGGGAGCAGCACAGCACTGACCTGTGGCAGCACCGCAGCTCTGGGGTCTCGTTGTCCCACCGCAGGGTCGCTCCTGTCCCAGCCACAGAGCAGTCAGTGCTCCTGTGTGTGTGAGTCTGTCCACTGATAACAGGAGGTGAAAGACAGCTGGGGGTCGGTATTTCATTTCTCCATTCTGGCACTTGGATTTTTCCCTATTTAAATGTGTGTTTTGAAGGAAGCGAGGTCAGTGTGGGCCTTTCTTGTTCTTGACTCTCTATGCTTCAGATGCAGTAACAGGGTTCTAGCTGTGCATGGGTTTTGGATTGAATGATTTATTTCTTGCGTGACAGTGCAGAGATAAATATTATCATGGAACTGCTTATGCTATGGCAAATCCCTTCAGCAGGTGCACGTGTAGATGCATTTCAAGCTGTCCCTTCGGTATGCCAAAGACAGAGGCTTGCTCTGCTCTGTTAACAGCTTCAGCTTCCAGCTCTAGCAGAGAAGAGGTCTGGTGAATTTATTTGATGGTGTTTTTTACTGGGGAAGGAGGATATCTAAAAATGGTCACTGTAAGATAACAGCCTGGCAGTTCCTCAGGCTTGCATCGGACTGAGCTGCTGTCTGGTATCTGTGAAGGAGCCGGTGGGTGCTGCAGGGCAGCAGCAGCCCCGTGTGTGCTTCAGGTGCTTCTCTGCGATGGAAACCCAGCGGAGTGAGGCTTCAGTGTAGTCCTGCTCTAGAAAGGGAAGCAGAGCAAGAGGGAGAATTACTTCTTGGAATGAAACACCAAATGGCATGAATGTGCTGTCATGAAGGTTTCTGAAGCAGGAGAGGCTTTTAGGATGATGTGGTGGTTTGTTAACGGCATGTCCTTTGGGCGTTTTGCCTTTAGAGAGAAAGCTCTGAATTAGAAAGATCCATCTTGTTGTATCTAAATTGCATTCTATTTAGCTCTGAAACAAGAGTGAAAATCAGTGTTGAAATTTAAGAGGACAGGGTAGCGATTATGGTTTCTTTCTGCCAGCACTGCCTTTTGGCAGGCTCTGCTGTCACGGGGCGCTTTGTGGACGAGGCAGGGCCCGGCCGCAGATTGCAGAGAGCACTTGGCTCAAAGTGCTCTGCAGAGACGTCGATTCCTGCCCCATAGCTAGGCACGTGGAAATGCGTGGCCGAGGAGCAGCATGTCTGCGATTTGACTTCTTTTACAACTTCTCCAAGAGCCACATTTGGTTCAGATCCAAACTGAGAGGAGGACTGTGGTGGATGCCCCTGGTTTTCTTAGCTGCGCTGATGTTTATTCCTTGTGGAGGTTGAACACGTGCACTTGTAACAGCAATATGACAGTGCCTGTGTCTTTGGGAGAGTCAACAGCCATTTGGGACAGGTAACAAAGCCGTTTGTGCAGTTGAATCCTTTGATCAGCCAGCAGAGCAGTGAAATGGGCTGAGCACAGCCAGTTCAACCCCGTGCTCCCTCTGACTTTACAGAGTGCTTTGACTCGTTGCATTTGAAAATGAAGGAGGACTTCATTAGCAGCTGGGCCAACCGAGACCTATTTCAGCATTATAAAGAGGAGATGCTGTACTTGGCAGCTTGGTCCTTGTTTTCTGGCTGTAAGGTCAGCAAGAGCCTTTAACACTGTAACTGGTTTTCTCTCAAGGAAATGTCAATATCTGCACTTTAAGGAAGTTTTGTAGCTAGCCTTGAAGGTGTTACTGTGAAGACTGTATATGCAGGAAATGAAGAAAATCCCTTTGGATGTCACAGCTTAAATTTTGAGACTTGACAATAAAATTATTATGCATTTTACAGCTTTCCAAAGCTGATCAGCCTGTCTGGGAGAGAGACATTGAAAAAGGACAGAGAAGACACCTCCGTGGTGTTTTGTTTTATTTTGTTGGTGATAATCCCTTAAAGAAAGCCCTGGAGAGACTGAGGACACGTGCATGTCTTAGCAGTGTGGCTGGGCTGCAGTAGATGAGCTGGCAAAGGGAGCGTAGAAGCAGAATAACCCGAGGTTGGTGCAAGCAAGGGGTGTCCCTCGGTCCTGCTCACCGCCAGCCCCGGCAGGTCTGCAGAGCTCCCAGCCGGAGGCACCGGGCTGCTGCCATAGCGGGGCTGGGGCTCCCGAGAGCTTCGTGCTGTGTCCTTTCTGAGCAGGGACAGAGATGTGAGCTCTTAGCTCTAATAACAGCTGAGCGAGCATAGAAAAAAGGCGAGGTGAGCCTGGTTACAACGCCTCAGACCCAAAGGACTTGCATGTTGATAGACTTCATATGCCTTGGAAGAGCCTCCCTTAACTTCCAGGCAGCAGCTTCCTTGGACATAAGGTGGAGGGGGTGCAGCGTTTTCATTGTTTGTAGCGGGTCTTTGACATCACTGAACAAAGGGGCAAAATTCTCAGTCTGGGATGTTTGGAAAAGCTCTGTCCTACCAGTCACTCTGACTGCACCTTGATGAGCTGAAGCCTGATGGCGTAGAGAAAATCTGTAATTGAGTTGGCTTGGTAATAAAACCCCGATATTGTCTTCTTCAATAACTAGAGGTGCAGTAAGATTTGTTTAAAAAAAAAAAAGAAAGAAAAAGGGTTTTCCTTTGAATGAAGTAAATCCTTCATAATTGCATCTCTTTTGTTCTAGTTTGATGGAACATAAAATTAATATTAAGTTAATAAATGCTTATCTTCTGATTACAGCGGGTACAGTGCTATCAAATAACCCAGATGCTTGCCTGCTCTTTTATGCAGATGTGCTTGTCAGGGGAAACGGCTTCATCACACATGCCAACTGGCTTTTGAGGCAGGACCTCTGCCCCAGTGGTTAGGTCTCCCAGTGCGGTGCCACAAAATAGGCAGGTTTTTGTTCTGGAGAAAACTTGTCCAGGAATCAGCATCAGAATTCTCAGAGGGAACGTGATCAAGGTCAGTCCGTAAATCTTTGCACCCACTGGGGCTTTCCCTCAGCTACAGTCCGGACAGGTGCTCCTTGTCGCTGGGCTGTGCAGTTTATTGACCTAGTTGAGCGACCACTTGCAGCGTGAACCAACTCTCAGTTCATCGCAGGCCTGCTGCAGATTCCTGAGTTCTCCACTTCCTTGGCAGGGCTGAGAGCCTCCAGGCTTCAAAAGCTGCGAATGTGCAGACAGGCTGGGGGATGTGGCATTAAGCACAGTTGCCAGCTGATATTGTTAGGTGCTGTGGAGCAAGTTTGCAATCAAGAGCTCAGGCTTTGACAGATGAAGATGAGGGGACGGACTTCCTTTTTGTCTAATGATGCCTTTTTAACTGATCTGTGGTTTTTAAAAGTCCTGTGTTTACCTTGAACTTTGTGGTCTACCTTTTTAAAAGACCACATCATAGATATTAGAGAATTAAAGATGGCCTGTCTTAAACATTTTGTCTCCTAGGTCTTGGCACCGATCTTCAGTGTTTCTTCTTGAGGCTGGTACAGGCAGCTGCCAAAAAAGCAGCTCTGTTTCCAATTTGGCTTCAGCTCCAGTTCTGTTAAGAAAACTTCTCCAAAGCTGCTTCTCTTTCTTGTGAAAGAGAAGTTTCTAAATTTCTAAATAATGTTTCTCCTTCCTACCTGCTTTCCTCAAGTTTTGGTCAGCTGCATCTTTAACCCACCTGCTTGCTGGGGGGCTTGGGGCTTTCTGGCCTGTGCAATAACTCCAGCTTCCAATTCTTCACAGCATTTGTATCAGAGGCAGCTGGATGCCTTGCTGCACTGGTTTTTGTTTGTTTGTTTTACCTCCAAGCATGTTGGGTGCAGTTCAGGGCACAGGATATAGCCAGTTTTCATCCTGAGGAGCTTCCCTTTTAATTGTAGGATTTCAGCGCTCCTTCTGTGCCCTGCCAGGAGCCCCCTGCTCCTCATGAGCCCACTGCCCTCCTCTGGAACAGCCCCCAGGGAGGTCGGCTGGAAGCAGGCCCTGGGCTCAGGCACAAACTGCAGCGATGAGACCAGGAGGCGCAGGCTTAGGCAGAGAGAAGAAAGTGCCGGTCCCACAGCTGTGCCGGGTAGCAGGCTGTCCGTTCTGCTGATCCTCAGCTCTCCAGGCAGATACGTGATCTCACTTGTGCCTACAACATGTTGCTGTTTGCTCCTACCTAATTTTTGGTGTTGTATATGCTTACAGACTGTCTTCCGAAAAGCGTAGTTCAGCCACATGGCATATTTGCCTACCTTTCTCCTTAAAATGTTAATGTGTGTTATTCCTATAGCCCTACCCAAAGCAGCAGGGGTAGGCAGAGAGGTTCCCTCTGGATCCTCTGCCAAATCCTGGGGAGCAGAGGGCAGCGGGGGGCAGGAGCTGCCACATGCCCCCAGAGAGCCTCTGCTGCTGCTCCCACCGTGCCTGCGGGCAGATCCTGCTAGCAGTGGCTGCCTCCTTCTGTGGTGTTAAGGTAAACGGGTTTCTAAGGGAAGCCGTGTCAGATACAGCATGGTTTTAATTATTTTCTTGCTTCGGAGTTGCTGCTGTTTTGTAAGAGATGTGATGGATGTGCGTTCTGTTGCATGGCAACCGCAACTGGGCTGCCTTGCCTTGGTTTTTCTTGTTTGCTTTTGGTTTGTTTTTTTCCCAAAAAAAAGTTTGTTGGTTTTGGACCTACAAAATCTTTTCTCTGGCAATTAGTTTTAACGGAAACATGCTTCTGTCTTTTGATCACTTAAAAAACAAATCTGCCCTTCGCTTCAGCAATGTGCCCAAGAAACGAGACGTAAGAAAATCGAGCTCTGTATCCGCCTGAGCTGCTGTCACTGCAGCTAACCTCAGGCAAGTCATTCTGAAAGGTTTTCCTCTGGTTCAGTTTGGTTTACTAACCTCAGGCAAGTCATTTTCAAAGGGTTTTTTGTTTTGTTTTGCTTTGTGCAGTGCTTGCTTGCTTTGATGAAAAGTTGTTTCTCCTCTGTGGTTAAGTGCCCAGTAGCTAATAACATGTCTGGGACAGGGAGAAGTCAGTGCTGGCAGTATGCTTGGTGTCCCTATAATTCAGATGCATTCATTCCTTGCCTTGCTACCTGTAAGACAGCAGAAGTTTTGTTCCTGTTACTTAGCAGTTGTTCTTGTTAGCAGCTTTGAAGTATTTCCTTTGTGGCTGTAAGCTCGTGTTGGGTTAGTACTTTAATTTTCTGGAGTGCAGAAGCGCCGTCCCCCACACCGTGGGCGCCCTCCCTTTCACCCCTGTGTCCCTCTGTGACCCTTTACTCCTGCAGTGTAATTTAACTAAAGAGATGATTGATACTGAATTGTTTGAATTATAACATGTCAGGAGAGCAGGGAGTTTCACTGAGATGCTGAGAGCTGTAAATCCTGTTTCAAGTTCATTAGGTCTCTGCTAGGCTGCCATTTAGAAATGGGCTTGCTATAGAGGAAGCAGGTTGTTAAGATTTCAAATGCTGTACACACAGTGTGTTTGTGTTAGGTCGTCTCAGCATGCCCTTACTCCCCTGTACCTGTACAAAAGCAGCTGCCACCAAAGCCTGAGCCAGGTGCTTGCGGGCTGTCTGGATGCTTTGGGCAAAGCTTCCTCCAGAGTGATGGAGAAACCGCTGGAAGGTCAGGGCTCACTCCATCTGCACCCAGAAACATGCACAGGTCTGATCATGGTGAGTTTCCAAAACTGGTCAGAGCAAGCAGGAATAATACTGCTGTCATTCAGACCAGCTCCTGGGCAGCCTCGTGTTCCCCATGGTTGTAGTGTTCCGATCTGTAATTGGAATCAGGGAGCACAAGGGAGGGCAGCATTCAGCGGCAGTGATTTCCACCAAAATGTCTTTTTCTCTACTGATTGCAATTAATTGATAACAAACTGATAATTAGTGCTGAAAGAGATTAATTTATTTTGTGGAATAAGTTTTTTTCAGGATTCATGACATAAATATACCAGACTTTCTGCTTGCAGTCTGACGGTCCCTCCCTTCATCTTGTGATAGCTTTGGTCTCTTGTGTCCATGACTCCAGGTGGAGCCTAGAGGTTTTCCTCTTGCTATCATCCTCACCTTATTTAAAGCTCCCTCCTCTCCACATTTTATTTTCTTCTAAACATAAGTATGTGCAGCTGCCTGACAGCAGAATGGCTGTCATGCTGCAAACTGTCCATGCTACCTGAACAGCCCAGGTCCCCCCAGAAGCGAGAGTGAGAATCCATCCACAGCCTCAAGGTGAGACCTGGAAGTGTGGTAGCCAAAAAGCCTTAAACTGCTGTGTGAGTACTTTCATTCAGAAGTAAAGTAGCTTTATGCTGCCGTAGTGCAAACCTGCTTTAAGTTTTAAAGTTCTACAATTTCCCTAAAGTTGTAATAATAACACTAGAAGGTGTGAAATCATCCAAGGCATTTTGGTAAACAGACTTAAGCTTAGATAAAGCCACCTACAGCACCAGCTAAACACCCTTCCTGTGTAAGCTCCAAGTGGTGGATTTTATCAGTCTTGTTTTCTGTTTTGACTAAATTTCTAAGCCGTTTTCCAGTGTGACTTGTATTTAAAAAATAAAAAGGGGGCTTAAGGGTCAGGCTGGAATAACATACAGAACCCAAGACCCAGACAGTTGTAAAAGTCACCCACATGGCAGAGTTGAACTCCGCGGGTGGATGCTGGCATGCTTCCAGCTGTTTAATACGTGGTGTTTTCTTACTGCAGGGTCAAACTGAAGTGACTTTTGCCATATACTTTCATCTCATTTTCTGGTCTCGATCTCCATGTGGACTGGTAAGGTTCGTGAGAGCATCCATGTGATTTCTCTCAGGAACTGAGCATTTGAACCAGAAAAGAAAGGTCTATCCCTGTCTTAAAGTAAATAAATCATAGGTGCAACAAAGAAAACATACTCAGAGCGTGGGACAGGAAAGTTGTGCATGCTGGAGGTCAGTAGCACTCGGGCTTGAAGATGCATTGATGGACAAAAAGAAGCCCTATCTGGGCAGATTTAGGTAGATTCAGCTGGAAACAGCCTTTTTCTTACATAGTGGAGAGAGGAGTTTTGTAAATCCTTATTATAAAACTTGGGCATATCTGTTTGCTAAATGAACCGTATCACAAATATTGACAAGAGACAAACCTAATCACTTCTCTGTGTTAGCTGGGTGCCTCCGAGTAAGCCATTCAGTATGCTACCAGGGGGCAATTGCTTCTTGCCAGATCCTGAGTGAAAAGAATGAAGTCTGCAGAAGAATATTGCTACATGGAAGTGGTCTTGAGCTTATGGGACTCCCCCTTGGAAATGAGTAAGGTTTTTGTAGTGGTCAGTTGAATGGTAGAAGAGATAGTGGAGCAAAGTTGCTTGTTTTCAGCTATGGGAAGGAAAGTACAGAGGATGTTTTAAAATACCCTCCTCTTCAGTTTGCTTTTCCCAATCCAGCAGTAAGCAAACAGCACTGAAGTAAGGAATGTCTCTCTGTTAGGAGAGAAACCATTGCTCAGCTGCAATCCAAAAGCCATGTGCTGGGCTTTGGGAGAAGGGGAACAGGGAGTGATACCGCTGCTCTCTTGAAGCATCACCAAATGAGCTTCATTGAAGGGAATATGCGAGCTTCTCTTTACTATGGCTGTACATTGTCCTCCTTAGGATGTTTGAGCAGTAGAGCTAAAAATACTGCTCGAGGAGCCGTGGCGCTGAGTCCTTGTCCCTCTGAATCTGTCTCATCTGATGCGCAGGCAGTGTAGCTTTTTATGATCTGTGATCTCAGTATAATCATTTCACTAATGGGAGGTTCCAATCTTTGGCTCAGTGGAAATTAAATCATCAGTTCAATAAACTCTAATATTTTTTTAGCATGACACTTCTTCTTGCTTTGATAATGGGAAAAAATAAGAAGCTCTGTGTAATGTTCTGAAGTCTCACCAGTCTTTCACGATGCATTTAATCCTACACAGCATGCAAGAGTAAGAGAGAAGGGAAGATCAGACTGTAATAAGAGAGGGAAAGAGCCTAAACTTTCAGTTTTCTGGGAAAATCCATAATTGTCATGATGTTTTTTGTTGTAAACATTTCTGTAAAATGAAATTCCAAAATATGCTTTGATTTTGTTCAAGAGGTTTTGTTTTTTAAATCAGTGGTCAATTTGTCCTTTTAAACATACTGATACTCTATTTTTTTTCTGGCATTGTTGAAATCTTCATCCAGGATTTGACTTTTTGTCTTTATGAAATTTGTCCTGCCCAGGTTTGTAATTGAAGGCCCGAACCCAGGAATTCACTTCACTGTGTGCTTAACTTCACAACTATTTTTATGTCCCATGGAAATCAATGGGATCTAATGTGCTTGCCTACATCTGGGCCATCAATAATTTAAAATACTCCAAAAAATAATTATTGAAACTGGCGATTGGAAATCAAATGGCAATAAAAAATTAGTTTGGGTAACTCTTTGTGGAAATCATTAACAGTATGAAGAAGGCATTTTTGTTTTATGGGTATTCTGTGCCTGGGGCATCCATAATGTTTAGCTTTGCTATAAAACACTGCTGCAAACACGATGCTGACAACACGAGGCTGACTTAGCAGTTACTTTCTTGTTTCTGCTATTTTATTAACTCTCTAAATTAAAAAAGAAACCCTTCTGACACTTGAGAGTTTTCAGGAAATGGGAGCAAGATGTACAATTTTTGTATTGATACACAGAAACATCGCGGTAGTTTTGATATCACACAAGGTCTGTGTTGTTTGTGCTGCTTTGGCTACAGAGCTCAGGAAGCCTTGCTGAGAGGTGTTTCTTTCGCCTGGGCTTTGCACTGGTAGGTTGGGGTGCCCAGTTCCTCCCCACTACCTGCACCGATTCCTTCCTCTGCACCTTTGAAATGTGGCTGTCTTAGTTTTGCTTAAAAATTTTATTGCTGGGGCTCCAAATCTGCAAAAACTTTGTTTCACAGAACTGTTGGAATGGTCTAGAGCTTTTTTATTTATTTATGCCAGGCTTTAAATTGTAGGGCACTGGGAAATACCGGAATAACTTTCTGCTGGATAGAAATTTGTATTTTGGCTCCTGAAACCATGCCCTCTGCTAGCACACCATGCACACTGCCACACATATGTGGTTCGAGAAGGGGCAGCCCTGTTCCTTGCAGGACCTCGCACCTCATTTGCAGAGAGCCCGGGACGTGGGGCTCTCTCGCCCAGGGACAGCGACGGCCACAGCCTGTGTCTGGTGCTGCTGCCTCGGCCTGCATCTCATGCAGCACCCCGGGCTGGAGGCTGCTGCTTCGCAGGCGAGCTCGGCTGGTTGCTTAGCAGCTGCAGAGCTGCTGCAGTGCCAAGGTAAAGCTTCTGTGGGCCGGGGCTGCCCCTTCTGCACCAGCCTGGGGCTGGGCCGGGGCAGTGCCGGCCTCACGAGGGACCTCCGGGAGGGATGGCGGGGCCAGGACCACTGCCACGGCCAGGTAAGCTGCCCCTGCTCGGTGCTCGGCCCCCTGCTAGCTGCCGGCAGTTCCGCTCTGTGCTGTGCAGGATGCGGCTCTGCGGGGGGAATGG
Organism: Aythya fuligula; assembly: GCF_009819795.1. Classification (NCBI taxonomy): domain Eukaryota; kingdom Metazoa; phylum Chordata; class Aves; order Anseriformes; family Anatidae; genus Aythya; species Aythya fuligula. Next base: position 1,450,858 of record NC_045580.1, on the reverse strand, counting down.
TGCTGGCGTGGTCTGCTTGGTCTGATTCCTCCCTACACACCCTGCTGCAGGAGCAGGAGCAGGCTGACCCCAGGAAATTTAACTCTTGCTGTCTTCATTTATGACAGAAAGACTGCACATCTATGGTAGAACATCTAATGTTAAAATAGTGGGGAGGAAGTGTTCCTAAGGGCAGGGTTGCGGTCATTTGGCAAATAGGTTTGTTCTTTGCATGGGCAGCACGCGAGATTGCATTGAATTTAGGGACAAAATTAGAAAGGCCAAAGCTCATCTGGAGCTCAATCTGGCTACTGCCGTTAAAGATAACAAAAAACGTTTCTATAAATACATCAACACAAAAAGGAGGACTAAGGAGAATCTCCAGCCTTTACTGGATGCGGGGGGAAACTTAGTTACAAGAGATGAGGAAAAGGCGGAGGTGCTCAATGCCTTCTTTGCCTCAGTCTTTAGCGGCAATACCGGATGTTCTCTGGATACCCAGTACCCTGAGCTGGTGGAAGGGGATGGGGAGCAGGATGTGGCCCTCACTATCCACGAAGAACTGGTTGGTGACCTGCTACGGCACTTAGATGTGCACAAGTCGATGGGGCCAGATGGGATCCACCCAAGGGTACTGAGGGAACTGGCAGAGGAGCTGGCCAAGCCACTGTCCATCATTTATCAACAGTCCTGGCTATCGGGGGAGGTCCCAGTTGACTGGCGGCTAGCAAACGTGACGCCCATCTACAAGAAGGGCCGGAGGGCAGACCCGGGAAACTACAGGCCTGTCAGTTTGACCTCAGTGCCAGGGAAGCTCATGGAGCAGATCCTCCTGAGAGTCATCACGCAGCACTTGCAGGGCAAGCAGGCGATCAGGCCCAGTCAGCATGGCTTTATGAAAGGCAGGTCATGCCTGACGAACCTGATCTCCTTCTATGACCAAGTGACGCGCTGGGGGGATGAGGGAAAGGCTGTGGATGTGGTCTACCTTGACTTCAGCAAGGCTTTTGACACCATCTCCCACAGCATTCTCCTCAAGAAACTGGCTGCTCTTGGCTTGGACTGGCGCACGCTTCGTTGGGTTAGAAACTGGCTGGATAGCCGGGCCCAAAGAGTCGTGGTGAATGGAGCCAAGTCCAGTTGGAGGCCAGTCACTAGTGGCGTCCCCCAGGGCTCGGTGCTGGGGCCGGTCCTCTTTAATATCTTCATCGATGATCTGGACGAGGGCATCGAGTGCACCCTCAGTAAGTTCGCAGATGACACCAAGTTAGGTGCGTGTGTCGATCTGCTTGAGGGTAGGAAAGCTCTGCAGGAGGATCTGGATAGGCTGCACCGATGGGCTGAGGCCAACTGCATGAAGTTCAACAAGGCCAAGTGCTGGGTCCTGCACCTGGGGCGCAATAACTCCAAGCAGAGCTACAGGCTGGGAGAGGAATGGTTGGAGAGCTGCCTGGTGGAGGACCTGGGAGTATTGGTGGACAGTTGGCTGAATATGAGCCAGCAGTGTGCTCAGGTGGCCAAGAAGGCCAACAGCATCCTGGCTTGTATCAGAAACAGTGTGACCAGCAGGGCTAGGGAGGTGATCGTCCCCCTGTACTCGGCTCTGGTGAGGCCGCACCTCGAGTACTGTGTTCAGTTTTGGGCCCCTTGCTACAAGAAGGACATCGAGGTGCTTGAGTGAGTCGAGAGAAGGGCGACGAAGCTGGTGAGGGGCCTGGAGAACAAGTCCTACGAGGAGCGGCTGAGGGAGCTGGGCTTGTTCAGCCTGGAGAAGAGGAGGCTCAGGGGCGACCTTATCGCTCTCTACAGATACCTTAAAGGAGGCTGTAGCGAGGTGGGGGTTGGCCTGTTCTCCCATGTGCTTGGTGACAGGACGAGGGGGAATGGGCTTAAGTTGTGCCAGGGGAGTTTTAGGTTGGATGTTAGGAAGAACTTCTTTACCGAAAGGGTTGTGAGGCATTGGAACAGGCTGCCCAGGGAAGTGGTGGAGTCACCATCCCTGGAAGTCTTCAAAAGACGTTTAGATGTAGAGCTTAGGGATATGGTTTAGTGGGAACTGTTAGCGTTAGGTCAGAGGTTGGACTCGATGATCTTGAGGTCTCTTCCAACCTAGAAATTCTGTGATTCTGTGAAATGTCCTCTGAAGTACAGCATGCAGAAGCAAATAAGGGATTGTGGCGATTTCTCAGTCTGTTATTTCTGACACTGGTGACTAAACCTGGCTCAGCTGAAGGCCATACTGGCAGCTTACCAAGAGAGCAAGAGCTGCTTTAGAGCAAAAAACTGAGAAAATTGGAAAAGCTGTCATCTTTGGGGAGATGCTTGGACTTGCAGTCCTGCTTTTGTTTTTCTCCTAGCGACCAGTATTCAAATGACAAAACACGTCACAATGGTACAGCGCTTATGTCACGTAGATACCTCACTAGGGTTCTGAACCCCAGACGAGGTTGTGTGTGATAGCGAAGTTTCTTGGTATAGTACGTTAATTTGTAAGAAAATAGCTAGTATTTTGGATTATCGGATTTACTTTTACAATTGTTACAAGCTTTGGATATTAGCAGAAGAGCGACACTTCCATATATGTAAGTAATTTCAGAGTGTAGCAGGTTGTGGTGGGGAAGCTGGCTGTGCTTTGTGGTCACGCAGGGGAAGAGGCCCCGTGTCCATGTCTCCGTCACAGCAGCAGGTCTGGGTACATGCCGTGCAGTCATGTTCCCCACCAAAACAGAGGGTGGGGAGGCTTTGTGGAGGTCTGTGGTCACTGGTTCAGCATCCACAGCTGTAGAACAGCAAAATGTCTTCTCCAGGGCTGTATGGGAGTGCTGAGAGGATAAATGACTGTGCATAAAATGCTTTGACCTGTAAACTGCTGCATTACTACAAGATTTTTTTATTGATCATAATAGGCCATTGAAGCATTTAGAAGTAGTCATTAGGTATTAAAAGCTTCACAAAGTAAATTATGCTGTGCTGCTGTGGTCTCTTCCTCGTCCCCCCAAGGAATATATATGTATCTTGTCCATGTTTTTAATTGGGGAAATGATCTGCACTTAGGAGTAAATCTTCAGCTAGTGTTGTTATTCATTATAGATTTTTTTTTTTCTAATTCAACAGAAGATTTGACTGGGGTATCTGGCAGAAATATTGCAAGCTCCAATGCTGCCTTCAGATCCTTGTTTGCGTGGTGTTCTACCTATGTAGAATGTAATTTCAAGCTCTTTATACAGTCATTTTGTGATTTACATTTGTGCAAAGACATCTTGTTTACAAAAATGCTACAAAGTCCTCGTTAGACAGGTGCAAGTTAAAAGCTTTGGATGGGTCCCATAACTGCTGGGCCACATCCAGACCCACTGGTATGGGATTAAAACAGGAGCACAAACAGCAGCGTTGAGCATGAGTGGCTGTCTACAAATCAAAACACAAAGATATTGCTAAGACGTTTTCATCACTTCCAAATGATTTGCAGAATGGGATTGCTGGATCTGTTGGTTACTTGTGGAAGAGTTGTCCTTTTCCTCATCTAACCAGCATGGGTGAGTGTGTAACGCTGTGCTGCTGTCCTCTGTTTGCGCAGGGAAGGAGCTGGATTGTGAAGCGGAGTTACGAAGACTTTAGAGTCCTCGATAAACATCTTCATCTGTGTATTTACGACCGTCGCTTCTCCCAGCTCTCAGAGCTACCTCGCTCCGATGTCGTCAAAGACAATCCCGAAGTAAGTTATCAGCTCTGCAGATATTTAAAGTCACCAGCAAGGGGATGACAGATATTTATGAGTAAGGACACAGTGGTTTTAATGTGGCCTGAGTTAGATTTGGAAATTAATTGAAGTAATATGACCAGTGTGTGTTTTCTACACTTTGATTTCCGTGGTTTAAAGGGAAATGGCCTGCAAGTTCATAGGAATTACTGTGCCTCTAAGTGTGGGGTGATTGTGAAGAGAATCAGGAAGGAGGCTGCACCATTAGCACCTTAGATAAGAGTTTTGGTATGCCTTTGGGAATTTTTTCAGTCATGCAGATATTTACTGACTTAACACTATCAACATTCCTTGGAAATCATGCTGTTCTGGGACTACAGCACTGCAAGAGTAATACCACTTGGAATGCTAGATTGTATTTATAAACTGCAAATTACTGAAGTTGGCTTTTAAGAGCATTGACATTAGTGTAATATTTAAATTGTATTTAAAAATATTATAGAGTGCTTTTTCCTGCGTAAGAGGTATCTTTCATTTCTTGTCTTACCACCTTTGCTCAGAAAACGATGAGTCTTTGCTGTTGATAACCTGGGGATTTATTCATGTCCAAAATAATTTTCTGGGAAGTAGCAGGTGCATCTTGACTGCATCATTTAGAAAGATGGGGACAGGGAGACAATGCAATGTGTGGCCACAGAAGGTTATTTGAGCCAGCAGAGCATGACAAAACAGCCTCTGTTGGGCCTCAGTCTGTCTGTGGGAAGAGTGTGCATCACAGCCACAGACAGTGCCCATTGCTGCGTTTCACAGGTCACTGGTCTCGGGGACCTGTGCTTGTGTGTTTGCCCCCTGCCATCAAGCACAAGTATGAAAAAATCCTGACGTGCTGTGTTGGAAGGCTAATGTTGCCTGCCCACAAGATGTGTAACTGAAAAGGGAGATCAGAAAATTGAAGCCATTCCAAGCATTCAAAGCAGAATCTATCCAGGATGTATAAATCAGAGTCTGTGCTCTCAGTGCCAACTGGGTGAGGATTGATTGCTTTAGAGCTACACACAATGGCTGAAATCAGTACCCCACTGAAGTCTACAGGGCTTTCGCCATTGGATATGGAAGATTGATAATGCTTTTCCATTTCTCATCAGAGAATGTGATTTATTAGTTGCTTTGATTTCATGCAGGTTATTTCTGAAGAGAATTTGAGGTCATTAGTCTCTTAAATTCAACATAAGAAGCAATATCCAGGATAATAAATTCCTGCATTCATTTTTTGAAAATATATTTTAAACGTTCCTATTTCTTAAATCTTCATTTGTACAGCTGATCAAATACATTTAATACGTACTTTATATCTGGAGGCTGAAGATCTGCATTGTGTCCGTAAGCACAGAAGATGTAAAGATGTCAAGCAGCTCTACTGCTCTGTGGAATGGAATTCTGCAGCTGTGTGTCTCATGCTGTAATTTTATTTTGAATTGGCTACATTTGAACAGATGTTTGAGGAACTGTTTTAAACAGTCTTACAAACTCTGGGCTACAGTATTGCTTTATAACACTGTTGGTGAAGCTGCGGAAAGACTTCACCAGCTTCTCTTTTATGAAAGCAAATTTATTGCTACATAAGGGACCTTGCTAAGTGTATTTTTAAAACCCTCTTGTTCTATTTGAAATATTACTCTCACCAAGGGGTCAGTCTGAGTTGCCACATTCTTAAGGGTTTGCAAGTGGGTGGAAATGGCAGCCCGTGGTGTTTTTTGTTTGTTTGTTTTTTCTAAATGGTTCTCAGATGTGTTTGATGACCATAATACAAATGATTTGATTGTGTATGAATTTCACAATAAGAGGAGGGCTTTAAATTTAAATATCCTGACAGGGGAAATTACTAAAAATCTACTATCCTAAAAACAAACAAACAAACAAACAAACAAAAACACATTATTACTTTCACAGGGAGCTGCTTCTTTAGATAGTTTTTTTCTGTGCAATCATTGCTATACACCATGTATAGCTTGCCCCTCTCCAAATGACAGATCTCCTATGTTTCTGTAATACTTGCCTGTTCCAGGGAATAAATTCTGGTAGTTCTGAAGAGGTCTCTCAAAACTAAACTGCATGAACAGAAAACCAGTATGCGTATTCCTTTTCTCTTCCAGCTTGTCAGCCATATTCTGATGGCTTACGTGACCCGATTATCGGCCATCGCAGGCAATAAGATCAACTGCGGGCCGGCTCTAACATGGATGGAGGTATAGTATGAAGTTCTTTGTTTTGTGACATTAACGAGCAGAGCAAGACACAGATATGCTCTTCTGCCTTTCCAGAGAGGTATAATCCTTCCAGATCTATTGGTGTCACTGAAGAAATATCCTAAAAGCTTGATTTCCTTGCTATAGGCATGTAGGTGGCCACAAGAAAGGTATAGTACAAACAGAATCGGATCCTGTGTTACAGAAATACAGGAGCTTTTTTTGCCTTCCGCTTGGATTTTGTCTCTCAAAGACGTGTCATTCTTCTGATATCACAAAGTAGCATAAAGTGGCAATTCTAGTGCAGCAGGGATTAAGCCAGCAGACCACCTAGGCAAGTCCAGCCCGTGGCTGGAGTCTCCAAGTGATAGGTTGCAGGAAGCGAATGCATTCTTAGCATTTTTTTTGGCAAGACAATAGTGCAAGCACACTAAATTTAAAACTGTTGGAGCTGTCTAAGTTATGCTGTTTGTCTGTCCTCTCCCCCCTCCCCCTTTTCCCCTGTAATAGCTGCAGAAACAATAAATATTATCTGCTCCTGTTTGCCATCACTGTTGGCTGAATGGCTCAACAGAGCCTGCTTTGTGCTTGCAGTGGCACGGTTTGTGTATTGTGGAGTGCAGCTGTAGCTTTGGTTTCTCTGTTAATGGTCTTCTACCATCTGAAACAATAGACCTTCTTGGGCAAAGAGCGCAGAAAAGAATGGGGCTAAATGATTGAGGCCACCTGTCTGTGTCAGCGATGCCATTGCTGATTAGTCTGGGAGGAGATGTGTGTGTCTTTGCATTGCCTGATGATGATGCTGCACACCAGGAGCACAAACAACTAGACTTGCAATTCTTTTTCATAAATGCTTGTGATAAGGACTGAATGCATTTCCTGCAGGTTTCCCTGTGGATATGCTCCTCACCCGGAAATCCCTTGGGATGAGACAAATCCTGGAAACCTCAGAATGAAGGGAGAAAGGAAGTTAGAGAGAAAAATGAAACTACCGTCTTTATAGCAACACAGTGAAATACAGATTGCAGCAAGTCTACTTTACATACTGCACTTGCTGCAATGCAATTTGAATTCTCTAGAATAACCTTTTCAATTAACTGAGATCCTTGCAAAATTTTACATGGGCACAAAAATCTAGAAATTTTGAAAGCAGGCCGATGATTGCCCCAAAGGGGTGCAGCCATGTTTTCTTAAAATAAAAAGAAATACAAAGGCAGGAGAAAGCTGAAAGTGCCACAAGTTTACAATTTAACAGCATTTCCCCCGTACCTCAATACCTCTCCTTGAACATTAGTTCCACTTCACAGAGTTATTTTGAGAGAATTATTGTTGTCGTCTTTGTGTTGTCCTTTTAAATACTTCAGGAAAACCAATACAATTCAGTGATAAAGGGAGGTGCCAATGCTCGCTATCATGCTGTTGTTTGTATGTAGAGATGTTTAAATACAACATTTTTGCCATTAAATGGATGTCAGGGGACATACGACCTTCTGAAATATGCTTTATGAATTGTTCTTCCTCTTCATTTCTGTGTGTGTTGTGCCCTACAATGTCTCTTCGTGCTGCTCTCCTCAGGGGGCCCCCAAGCTGTGCTGTCTCTGTGAATCAGCTTGAAATCTCTGCCGTGTATGAACACCAATAAAATGCCTGCTCACTTGTCCTCAGCTGCCTCACAGTCCCCTGTGCTCTTTGTTTCAGCTTGATAATAAGGGAAATCACCTGCTAATCCATGAAGAGTCACCCATCAATATTCCTGCTATTGCCGCTGCCCATGTTATCAAAAGGTATATTGCCCAGGCAGGAGATGAGCTCTCCTTTGAGGTGAGTAATTAAAGAAGCTTGCGTTCTTTGTTGTCATATACAGGAGAGTGTTACGTGTGTGTACATCAGGAATACACTCAGGCACCTTCAGAATGTTTTTTGAGGTGAAGCTTAGAAGATTCAGTGAAATATTAGACTTGCACTTGGTTGGCTACAGGGAGGAGTTCAGTCATCTATAAAATATAGCTTTACTTGGCATTAGAGTCTTCTGATTAAACAGATACTGCCAAGTATTCTAGCCTGGTCTCAGAGCAGCAGCAGATCCTGCATAGCTTGTCCTGCACAGTGTATTAAAAGTATGTTAAATCTGTTCAGGAAGGCTGTCCACATATGTGTGTTTGTGGACACGTGCCAATTTAATTATTCATTGGCCAGTTCTGTACAACCTGTGTTACTAATAGCAAGTCCATGTCTAAAACCATTTTTAAGAACTTCTGTTCCTATGGAGTGTAAAGAACCAGATCGTTAAAGAATGTAGTACTTAAGGGGCAAGTGATAATCCAAATCTGTTCTGAAAATCTTACTTGATGCAGAGCAGGAGTTGCTGTGAGGCAAAGTTCTTGCAGATCAGGCCCTGGTATCCTTTGGGTATCTGGTTCTCCTTGTCCTTTCTATCCAGAAAGCAACATTTTATGCTCTGATAGTGTGCAGTGGCAATATCAATGGAATGTGCGTAGTGTTATATAAAGAAAGTGTAAAGGAAAACAGTTAGTGCCCAAAGCAGTTTCCGTGATCACATTCTTAACATGCAACACAGGAAGTAAAACTAATAGTGATAGTCTGTTGCTGCCAGGGCTTTGCTCATATTCAAAATCGAGGCAATTATTAGTGTACACCAAAGAACTGAGCTAATCAGAAAGACATATGGGTATGTCATCTTCCAAGTTAAAATGCATGCAGAACAGGGTACAGGCTGTTTGTCAGTCTCTCAGTATTAATAAAAGCATTAGGATGGCAGTCCCTGCTTGTAAATCTTGCAACTCAGAGCCAGCAGGCTATGTTGGCCTAACAACTGTCATGCAGTTGGGCAAGTTGTTATGAGGCGTAGTAAGCAAGCAGGGAACCCAAGGCATGTGTTTCTTTCCAAGTTTGTGCAGTGAGAAACCTTGGCAGAACAGAAATGGAACGGGTTCAGTAGTTTCACAATGTTGTGCTCTGTTCTCTAACCCACACTACAGTTTTATATTTAAGCTATTGTTAATTTCTAATAAGCAGTTGTGAAAGTAGCTGACTGGTATTTGCTCCTCAGTAGTAAGGAAAATGTCTGGTTTCCCTGCTCATTGTGGTGACAGCATAGTTTCCTTGAAGGGAGTCTGCTCTGTTGTTGGTTTGCTATTCCTTGAGCAAATCACTTCGCCTCCCTGTGTCCCTGCTAGCCCTATCTGAAAAAAATGGGGATCCATCAATGCAAAATATCAGGTGAAAAATGGGCATTAGTGTTAACAGTTTGCTATACCCAGCTACAGTGTTTGCTTAGGTTCTGCCTTGTCTGCTCTGGCCTGTCTCATTTTTTGGTATAGAGGCCCCGCAGATTCTCACCAAGCTGATTTTAGTACTGATTATACTGATTTTCATTTCAGCTCTTGCAGTATTACATTTTTATGGGGTTTAGTAAAACTTCAGATAACCTGTTTTGTCTCCCTTAATAATGCTCGTTTTGTTAATAATGGTCGTTAGTGATGGTTGCAGTACCATCTTCTTCTCTGTTCATTTTCTAATTAAGAAAAATATGTAAAATATGTCTTGGTCAGTTTGTGAATACTAAAGGGAGCGTTTAAGTTTTTGCCATGAACAGAAACAAGCAGATACATGTTGATGCCTACGTATGCATAATGTAAGGCTTGTACTAAAAATTAGTTCAGCTACTTGAGAATATTTTCCAAAGTGTTTTATGCTATTCCTGCAAACTTACGTGTGCAGTTTAATCAGAACACTTCTGTACCTTTTGGCAGAGAGCCTGTGGCTTTTGAGAATTGTTTCCTTATGAACAGCTTATCCTGTATGTTGTATAATGCAGTAACTCCTCTACCTTACAGTTCAATTTTACAAAGGCAGCTCTCTCAAGATTTGCACTGGTGCAATTGCTCACAAGCATTATGATTTTTTGCAGTGCTGCAGAATGCAGTCATTTGAACTGTGTTCGCCTCCCAGCTGCACTGCAAGCTGTGACTGATGTTGCTGTTCTCTTACAGGTGGGAGACATTGTGTCTGTTATTGATATGCCCCCAAAGGAGTTGACCACCTGGTGGAGAGGCAAGCATGGATTTCAGGTAGGCACAAGTTTCAGACTTGATAATGCAACTCAAATAAAGTCAGGATACTCAGTTTAGAACTGCTATGCCTGTGCAGGATTGCTTATGGATATAACCAGTGAACCTGCACTGGTGTAAGAGGACTTTCCCTTTTGCTCTGGACCTTGGGCTAGAGCAGAAGTGTGGTCTTCATAGGCAGTTATCTCCTTACTTAACTGTGCGGGGTAAGGATAGCTGGTACCCTTTGATGTTGATCAACAACTGGACTGATGCTAGCAGAAGCTTATACTCCACCCCCGTGAGACAGCTGACATGCTGTTCTTTCCACTACTAAGTCAAGCAGAACATGGAGGATTCACAGAAAGTTGGTAAGACTCTGCCACTGACTTGGACAAACCACTCAACTAATCTGTGCTTTCGTGTCTACATTTATTAGAATGTGTTAACATTACTAGTACTGTAAATGTTACAGCAGAGAAATTTAGACTGAATTTGCAAAAGATCCTAAACTGATGTTTGACTTAAGTACCAAAACCTTTGAGTTGAGTGCACTTTCCTTCCAAAACAGTTGTTATTCTGTCCCTTGGATCTTCTCATTAGGAAATTAAAATTAAACTAAAAGTGTTTACAAAACAAAGCCCCAGAGCTACTGATGGGTGGGGTAACTGTCTTTCTACCTCCTCACACTGCAGTATCGTGCTGTTTCAGCTCCTTTCAAGCAGGAGGAATTTTCATACTGCTTTTGTTCTCTGTAAGTAGGTGGAATTTTGAGTTTGCTCTGGAGGGGGTCAGAACTGACCAAACAGTTGTATGTTTTGGCCTAGAAAGTCTTCTCAAAGTATCTCAGATTTTCCCTGACAGACCTTCCTGTGCCAGATCCAGGGTATGGTTCTGCTGTCATTAATACCAGGGCTGTGTACAGTACAAATCCCATCTGAATGGAGTGTTAGTTATATGATTGCATTTCTGTCCGATGAGCCAGAGCATGAGATACAGCTTTTGTTGGTTTTATATCAGGTGTGGGAGTTCTGATAATGTCTCATTTGTAAAATGAGAGCAGCGTGGACATACGGTATGGGCTCTGAAATTAATCTGGTTTCTGGTGTTAGCACACCAGTATTTCTTGAATAGACTTGACTGTTCTTCTAGCTTTGAACTGTGTTATATCTTTGCAGGACTTTTGTTCTGAACTTAGAATCCCTAAAGCTGTACTTTCTGTACTACGAAAAATGAGTGCAGTGCTTTGGTACTACTCAGAATGATCAGACTGTGTGCAGCTCTCAAGGGAATCAGTAAAACCAAACAAAAATATGTGGTGATGTGTGTGTGAGTGCAGACACTTTGTACAAAGCTGATTGTGTCCCCTGTAGGACATGGGTTCTGTTACTCAGTGCAGCCTCCCTGCTCGCCATCAGGCTGGTTGCAATTGTGACTAGATGTGAAGAGCACCACCAGTGATTAAAGACACAAGAGGCAAGGGAGCTATTTTGCAGTTTGTTGCTGCCGTCTGTCTCAGATCAGAGCAATGCTGTTGTGCTTTCCCAGCATAAAGATTTGTTGATGAGCAAAGCACTTGAAAAGCAGTTGTCTGTATCCGTGCAGTCAGTATCCTGACACAACAGTTCTGAACAGCTGCAGAAATAAGGTGCTGTATTTTTATTTAACAGAAAATTTGGGGTGGAATAATCCTGCATGTTAACTTGTAAGCAGGAGTCTTCACAATGCGAATCAGGTCATGGCCACTGAACTGAAAGACTGAAAATACTGCAGCTATAACGTGTGTTTCAGTATTTCCGTATTTGTGTTTGCACAAATGCAGAAAATGAAGTTAGCGTCCTTTAAGAAGGTACTGCCTGTCAGCTGAGATAGGGTGACAGACCATCTGTACGCTTTTTGCTCCTGCTGACTGCGGAGTAAAGCTGGTTAGCTCAGAGGTGGGGTTCAACAGCTGTATCTCAGTCGACAGGCAGTAATTTCATAAGCTATGCTAACTCAGTTATAACTGCATAAACATATCTCTTCACACAACCATGGATCTGATTTGCAGAGGAGTGCATTTTTCCTCTGAGTCGACAGTTTTTGTCATTTCTTTGAAATGCACTTATCAGAGCTTTTTATTTTCATGAAACATCATCAGCTATCAGGAGATGCAAATTCTAGGGTTGTACAAAGAGGGAGAGGGTTTTTTAACCCCTGTTTCAAGTTTAAGGCCCGAAAGCTGTGAGTGTATACAAAAAGTCCATTTCCTGATGTAATGTGGTTTTTCGGTCACACTAACTACTGCAGCAAAAGGAGAATTTGGAAAAAGGAAATTTTTCTTTGATATTAATACACCAGACCTAGAGATGTGTTGCAGCTTAGTGTCATCAATTAATACTTAAAAAGAGCGTACAGGTGAAGGACGTTGTTCTAGTAATACATGCGAGAACTGTGCAGCCTTTTCAGTTAATTATAGGGAAACAATTCTGTTCCCATTTGGGAACAACAGCCATTGTAAAAGTGATAGCAATCTGCTGAGCCAGTTGTTTTAATTAATAAATCAATGAAGACTGTCTTGCCAGATTGTTGGGATTCTGAGATCAGCTGTCCTGCAGGGAGCAAAGACTTGCTTGTAACATTACACAGTCTGTGAAATCCATAGTAGTGTGTTGCTGATAGTATACAAAGCTTCAGACAGGGCTTTGAGCCTCGTCTCTTACCTCAAAGCAAATCACCGTTAGGATAGACACCTGTGCTTCTGGCAGTGGTGTCCCAAGGGTGAGATGTAGAACAAGATATACTGGGTGGGCTTCATTTTTTGAAATATCCTTTAATAGTCTGGCCTTTATGGCGGAAGCCTTTGGGAAGTCTTTCAGCTGATTGCCTGTGCATGGTAAATTCATGCTGCAGGACTGGGAATGCAGGACACCCACCGAGCACGCAGCTGCCTGAGAGTGCAGTGGTCTTTGAGGATCTGCTGTCCATCAGCAGCTTCATCCTTTGGGTTCTGGGTTGCAGTTGCAGGCGGCTTTCTCCCAATACCTGGCCTAATGGCGGCATTGCAAAACGTTTAATCCTGGGCAGAACAAAACAACCCATTAGGCTTCTTATCGTTTTCTCTGGTTAAAGTAAAATGATTTTTAAGATGTTCTTCCTCAAGCTTTTTTTTTTTTTTTTTCTTTTCAAATGTCCTCAGTGAGTCACTGCTTTCAGTGTAAGATTGTTACCTAAATTACAGCCACCTCCATGTTAACAGCCTCCCAGCCTTCTTTGTTCTCTTCTTCTTTTCCTTCATGCTTTGTCTTTAAAATCAGTAACTCTGTGTCAGACAGCTGAATCACTAGGGACAGGCCCTTTTCTGATGCACAACTGCCTTTTGATGTTCTTAATAATTCTGTCTTTTGGGAACGGCTTCATTAATTGCACCGCTGCACAACAGCGAGCTGCACAGCTGCTGGAGTTGGCACAAAGCAATGCACAAGTGTGTGCAACCAGGGGTGGGCTGGACTTCTTTGGAATCAGCCTCTTACAAGAGCTGGAACTGGTTGTGAATCTGCAGGCCCATCCTTCCAAGCATATTCCATGCTGGACCTCACCATGGGATTTAGGACTGAATAGGTTTCCCAAAAAGGAACACTTTTTGTCTTGGACTGGTCAGGAGTGAGAGAGGCTGTTAATCGAGAGCTTTTTTTTCTTTTCCTTGTGCATAATTTTATAATAAATACCATGTACGTGATGGGAACATAGGGTACCAATTAGTAAAAATGGCCTGGGAAAGCAGAGCACATTTTTGTGGCAAGTGTCACTTTGGAAGGACCAGTCCTTAAATTAAGACATGCAAAGGCAAAGTTGGATTTCTGGCTCACGTGCTTTGGTCTGGGAGCTCGGTGCTAGCAGCAGCCATCTGGTTGGGGGATGATATCACCTGCGGAACAGGCGGCGTGCGAGAGCCCCGTGGCCATGTCACCAGTGACGTCCCTTCCCAGCCAGATGGCCCCCACCATTCATAGAAGGATGCCAACTGCAGCGACAGGTCGGGCAAAACAATGCCTGAACTGATTTGCCACGACAAAACGTTTCCTCCTCCGCATGCATCCACTGTGCTATTCCTGGAGGCGCGCAGCAGGAGTTTGAAGGGGCACTCGGACAGGAGCTGGCGTCCCCCTTGGCACCCCCAGCCAGCGAGCATGGCCGGAGTGGATGCACTTCTCATCAGGAGCAGCAGGGATTTCTCACACCTCACTGTTGGGGCGTGTGTGACCTTTGGTTGCAGCATTGAGCTGCCTGCCAGCTCTGCCACCCCGGCAGGTGGGGATGCTGAAGGGTGGCAGCCTTTGACGGCCTCACCTGGTGTGGGGGTGTGCCAGTGGAGGGGGAACATCCTCAAGTCTGGTAAAGGAGAGCTGAATACCTCGGCCACAAAACTCTTTTAATTCCTTTTATTCGCAGAAAGGATTTCCCTGTAGGACATTATATATTATTCCTCCATTCCATGATATAAAGCAGGTTCCCAAAGAAATACAGGCCTTTGGTACATAGAGAAGCAAGGGAATAACTGCTGTAGGTCATTAGTACACGGATTTATCTTCGTGTTGATTCTTTCAAGAAAATTGTAGGCCTTATCATGTTAGATATAAAGGCTTCTCCTAAATTTTACTCTAATTCTCCTCTGTAGCCAAGGATTTATTAATGTGTTGTTTGTTTGTTTGTTTGTTTGGTGTGGCTTAAATGTAAGAAAGTGGATCTAGGGGGAAGGTATGATGGAGAAGAGAAGGAGAGAGAGAGAGCAAGATGGGAGACGAGTGCTCATGCTCCCATCCAGCAGTGAGAAACGAACACAATGTGTGTGAGGTGGAGGCTGGATCGAAGCAGGAATTAAATTCTTCCTTGCTCTACCTGCACAGGGTGCATCTGTTTTATTTCTGCCCCAGCCACTAGTATTGTTTCCTGGAAAACAGTACAGTGAAAATTCTGCTCATGAAAGCCAAATAAGCCATAAAAAGATGTTTTGGTGTTAGGTCTTGCTAGCCTGTCACAATTTAAAACTAAAAGAGGGGAAAAAAAGAAAAAAAAAGAAAGAAATTTAAGCCATACTGTAGCTGATGTCAAGACCAAAAAGCAATCCAAATGTCTCAAGCAATGTTTCATTTGCCATTTGTGTTACTGATACATTCTCACTTCTTTGAATTCCCTCCTCCCACAGAAAATGATTACTGTTATTTTGACTTTCCATAAAACTAGAAGATGCTCCAGGCTTTAGCAGTCTCTGTGGGGAAAAAAAGACACAGTAGCTGTTTCAGGAATGTTTGTATGTTATAGTAGTGTGTGCTCTCCTCCTTCCATTGAGGTGTGTAGTGATTTTTTAACCTTCAGGTGACCTTATATTTATCTAAATGTATATTATCTGTGCTATTAATTTTTGTATGTTACCAAATCCTTTAATCCTGGCTCAAGCACTAACAGTGCCTTGCTACATCTGTTGAGATTAACTCTTGGACTAAACTCATGTATTTATACAAAATCGTGGAAAACTTTCTGTGGAAGTAAAAGCGGCATCTTTTAAGTGGGTGGGAATGAGGCACAAGTCATAGGTTATGACCCTGAAGATGATCTCCTGAGGATCTTGCAAGAAAAGTCAGAATAAATATGTCAAAAAATGTAAGCCAACAGAACTGCTACCGGTAAGTTAACGTCAGAGAGTTTGTAAACACTAATAAAGTAAAAATTCCCTTTCCCTTAACAGTTCATTACAATTATTCATTCTAAACATGGCAAAACTGACATGTTGAGAGCAGGTGCCATGTTTTATTTGGGAAAGGTTTTGAGGTACCCAGAAGCAGTGACATAACCATTTGGCACCTTGTTTCATTTCCAAATTCATGGTTAGCATTGTATATTGCATCGAGAAAAAGGAAAAACACCATATTAAGAATCAAAGGCAAATAAGCTTTTAATTACAGTATGGGATTTGGGGTTGAGTTTAGATCCACCATTTTTCATTACAATTAATGGAAGCTTGGTGTCCAAATATTTTGTTTCTTCGCAGGCATAGACTTGTGGGCAATTTGAAAAAAAAAAAAAAAAAGTTCTTAAAGCACTGAGAATGCAAGAAACTAATTCACTGCAGCTATAGAGTGTCCCAAATCTATCGTTTTTTGTGATGGGACTGAGACTTTCACCAGATGTGTGCTTTCTTCCTAACTTAAAAATTGTCTCCTGCATCTCTTGCATGGAAAATGTCCAAAGAAGACTTTTAGCTCTAGCAAAGTATTTAGAAATATACATAATGTATTTTGTTTGAATACCAATACTTGCTGTGTATGTACAATCAGCATGTTTCCCAGCACCTAGCAGAGAAGCACCCTTGTGCTTTGAGCTGCCCGATGAGGGGTCCCTGCGTGCCCTGCTAGCATTCGTGCTGGTTGCCTTGTGTTAATCAGCGTGTTTCTGTCTGTACCCTGCACACAGATCTCTGCTGTGCTGCGTCATTTCCTTGCAAAGCTGGCACGCTCAGGTAGCAAGGGGCAGATTGAAGCCTTGCATTGCCTTGGTTTTGGACGGGCTCAGTCCAAAAACAGCTAAAAGGAAACCCAGCTAAAGTCTTTCTCAAGTTCCAGGCCATCTTTGAGATTCAGGGGTGTGTAACATACTTGTCCTCTCCCTGCTCCATGCACATGGTTGCAAGTTGACTCTCTCTGTCCTGTGCACTAAGCTTAGGAAACAGAACTGTATTTTACAGAACTAATCACTCGGTTTGTAGACTTTTTGGCTGCAACATTTTGAAAAATTACTACTTTTATGCAGGTCATTTTATGTTGGATAATGTTATGGAGCATCAGGCATAACATTTTCCTTGAAATATGCTTGCGGTTGCTGGTTTAACTGTTCAAATCTTAAAAACACTGCATTCAATAGTATTCCTTTCTTTTTTTTCCTTCCTATAGGTTGGATTTTTCCCTAGCGAATGTGTTGAACTAATTAACGACAAAGTCCCTCAGTCTGTGACCAGTCCCAATTTTGGTAATTCAGTGCCAAAGCCAGGTATGTTTGTTAGATTTTATAGTGTGGTGAAATTAAATGCAGAGGGTTGTTTTTTTCAAGTTCCATGTTTGTTTAATACCTCCTTTATACACTATGTTATACTCTGTGTTGATCATCCTTTATGTGTACCATGTTATTTTCTATGTGTTGATCATCTACACATTACCTCTCTGAATATTCGCCACTGTTAAATGTCTTTCATCTATGGTATATCAGTGGTGTAGCCAGTATCAATGTTCATCTCCTGCATGACTTGAAAGATTTCAGGCATGTAAGAATTTAAGATTCCTTCAGTAATCTGTAACTAGCAATTCCATGCAATATCCCAGTTCATGGTGTCCAGAGAATGTTTCACATTAGTGTTTTGTTTTTTATAAAGAACACACAGGTGGTCCAAAAAATGTTTTTGCTGACATAGATGGAATAGATTAATAAGGTACTGCAAGCTGCTTTCTGTTTGGGGATTGATGAAGAAAGTCAGATATAGCAGAACTTGGAATCCTAATTGCCTCTGTGCTGGGCGTATAACTCTACCCACTTCCTACAGCCCTTCTGGCCAGTTCAGTGTTGTATGAAATACAGGCAAATTACTGCCAGGCTCTGCTGATGAAAGGAAAAATAAACAGGAGATAAGATCTTGGATCTCATCCTGTTGTCATCCTAGTATATATTGGACGTAATTTCAGGTATATGTGCTGGTAAAACTAAGATCTCTATAGAATTTACTGGTACTTAAGGTTTTGTTTTATTCTTCATATTTTTTATACATTCATGTTTATACATTCATGTTTATTCATTCATGTTTATATGTGTGTATCTTGTGTATCAAGAGAAACAATCTAAAATTGCTGATCTTTCTTAAAACACTAGGCAGCAGACAAGGTGAGTTGGATAGCTGGTTAACTGGTGTTCTTTTCATCTGTTTTCTCTGTTTTAATGATGATCCTTATCTTCACAAGATTACTGATTTGATCCATCAAAAACAAAAAGATGCATTTCCAAAGTCTGATTTTTACTAAGGGAAATCAATTTTATCGATCTTATGTTAGGGCTTGGGACTTTTGGTTTAGTGGTAAAAAGTCACAAACACCCTAAGCTATCAGTGTACTGCATTAATCTGCGTGCTTCAAAGAGCTGACAATTCAGGGAAATAGTTTTCGCAGCTATTGGTATCTCTAGCCCTTGTTATTCTTGGGAACATGCAAATGTATTTGTTAGAATTAGTGTCACAGAGATCACTAGCAATTCAAAGCCCTGCAGCAGGTGGTCATTCCATAAATCCAGTATCTGCCTTTTGTTGTTTGAAGTTGATCTCTAAATACCGTGATCACTCACTGCTCTGTACTCTATCAGCTGAAGCATGTAGACAAGGGAACTTTAAATCTAAATACAGGCTGGGCTGCTAGATGCAATCATAAGCAAGTGTTTACTATTAAATATGGCTCAGGCAATTAAATGTCATGAACTGCTAGTGAGTAGTTTCTTGCTATGCTTTAATGAGAGATAATGAAGCAGCATAGATTAATAGATTCTATTTGTCTTTAACAACACACTAGGGGGTGGATTTCCCCTTTCAGTCCTGGGAAATGTTTGTTATAAAGTTGATACCAAAAGCCCAAGTCCTATTAAAACTAATGTGTTGAAAGATATTGCCAAGTCATGAGGCTGTCCCTGTTGACCTTCCCTGATAGTTGTTCAGGCGAACAATTAAAGGCAAAAGACTGCTCTAGAAGAACACTAATAAGGGCTCAGATGCAAGGACGGCTACAACAGTTGCAGCTGTTAGTGTAATCCTTCCCTGCCCTTCCTGTGCACACAGAATTTATACCATTTCACTGCGGCATTCTGCTTCTATTTTTTCCACCTTTGGAGGCTACAGCACTTGCATGCTGGAGGCCGATGTCCGGAGATTTCCTTGGTTGGTACAGAAGTTGGGGCATGGAGGCAGCTGAAAGGACTAGGAGGAGACTCCCATGGTTAAGGCATGTCAAATGCTATGGTGGAGAACTCAAGGCACTTATCTGCCTGGAGGAAAAAAAAATGATGTGTGAAATACAGGAGGGGTGAGAAGATAAAGGGCGAGGAAGGAGTTCCAGTTTCCTAGTCTGGGTTACCACACAGGTGCCCAAGCTGCCTTGCCTTGTTAATACAGCTCAGGCAGGTGGCATGGAGCAGAAATGAGTTGCTAGAGCACTCGGAGTGCCTTAAGAAGCACTGCTGCAAAATATGAAATTGGATTCTTCCAAGCAGTTCCTTCAAAGCCTTGCCAGGAATTGCACTGCTGGGGTCATGCAGAAGAACTTGCTTTTTGCTCACCCATATTCTGTGCATTTAATGCATTTTGACCTGTTGCTGACACATGTGGGGTATTTCCCTGTAAACTAACTACATAAACTAATTTCCCCCTGGTAGCTATATTTTAAACATTAGATTGGCTTTTTCCAAGGAATAGAGACTTTCCTTTAAGGAACCTCTTGGAGATTTTGTCCTTATTCAATATTGTCAGAGTATTTCATCCAGAACTAATGTGAAGTTTTAGATTTGGCATGGATAACAAATACTTATCAACATGCAAGCTTTATTTTATTTAATCAAAATGTGGTGTGTAGAGCATCTAGGACATTGTGTACCTGCAGCATAAAGCTCTTTGCCATGAAGGAATTCACAAACGTAAAACTGGTTGTGTTGTTTAATTGTCCATAGATTTGGCTGCATTGAGTAATCTAATGAAAAGCAGATGGAAAGCGAAGAACTTCCTGCCCTCTGTTTTTATTAGTATTTATAATTAGAGGTTTTGATTTGCTGAAGTGATGAGGACAACATTTTAATAGAACCATAAAATATTGCAACAGCCTTAAATACAGTACAAATAATGACTGAAGCTCAAATAGAAATGAAAGGCAGGCAGTGGGAGCGGAGCTGAGTTCAAACTCTGCTTTTAGAAACAACATTTTCATTGACTGTGGAAGTAGAAGGCTCACAGCAGTGATAATGCAGCCAGTGCCTGAGATAAAGAGAAGGAAAATGGACCACGGGGGAAAGCTGTCCATTTTATTCAATTTTGAAAATTCAAGGTAGTAAGAAAGAATATTGGTTTTGCCTCAATCACCTCTGAAATTCATTTGAAAATGAAGTTTGGATTGTCAAAATTATCTCCCAGAATGCTGCAACGGTAGGTATACTTGCAGATACCTATATAGATACATACAATTAAGGTAGGTTTCATTATTGCTTAAGAAAGTGGTTTGGAGTTTTTCAAACTTTGGACACATGAGAAAGCCATATGAGAAGAAGATGGAGTGCTCAGGAAGTTACCTGTTGAGTGGTGATTTCCCTTCAGGGTTGTGCTAAGCCTGTGCCCCCATTCTTTCAGGTAAGATGTAAACCAATATCCTGCTTGTTTCAATGTGTGTAAAAAACACCATAAAGGTCCGGGAAGGGAAGCAGGCTCAACAAATCTGTTTTCTTGAGTACTTGACTTCTCCTGTCTGAATTCTTCCTGAATTCTTATTCACATACAGGATTCTAAGGTTTACTTCTTGTCCTAAACTGTTATACTGAGTTGATATCTAATATGTTGCAGTTCATATCATTTGGTGACAATTTAGCCAAATTTCAGTACTGCAATAGATTGAATCAGCTTGTATTTATTACAATTTTTAAATAGATGGGATGAAAGGTTGCATTTGAATTTCAGATAGTTGGTGAGAAGGTAAGCTTTTAAATATTCATTGCGGTGCTTAGACGAAAAAAAGTGAATAGCTGTTGTGTTTTTTTCCTTGTAAGTGAACGTTTGGGAATTGCCCATAGACTGTGGCTGTGTTTACTTTTCTCATCCACTTCTTCCATCTCTGGTTGGTCTTTTCTGGAAACAGTGTTTATGTCTGTGTGCTCGTACAGTCCGTGCTCATTGCTTTGGTGTAATTAAGTCACAGGCAGCATGTCTCAGCTATCTGTTTCCGTCCATTCTCATGATTCTGGATATTTGTAGTTTAACAGTATTTAAAATCACATACCATGCTTCACCTCATACACGCTATTTGTTTCGTGTCTACTGCTAACAAGTAGTTCTTGCTGCGTACCAAATCTTCACTGCCCTGTGCCTTGGCGTGGTGATTGGTCTGAAGGTTTCGGGAGCATCTCGTGTCAGTGGGGAAACAAAGAACACAGATGCAATTTACAGTGTGACAGTGAACCTGGGTGAAGAAATGGGGTATAGGAAGGTAATGTTTTCTTTTTTTTCCAAACAAACATTTTCAAAACTTCAGGGGTCTTTCTCACCCATTCTTCAGTCTTGCTCGGGACAAAAGAATGAGTGGGTTCAGCAGCTGAGCCCAAATTTATGGAGGGGTTTTTCAAATTCTTGTCTCATCCATTCATGCAATTTGGACTTAATGGGTAAATGTAATCTTGCATGAAATCCAGGATACATTACAGGGTACTTGTTAGTATTACAAGCTATTATAAATAAATACATTTTAAACAAAAATAACAGATTAATATGGGGCAACACTCAAGTACAATCCACTGAACTTCAGAAGGATTAAAATTTAGGTCTGGATCAGGCAACAGACTCTCCAGGGACCCATGTGGCTATCTGTTCTGACCTCCTGAAGACTCTAGTACAGTCCTGAATGCAGAATGGTACAGAATGAATTAATTTTCACAGGAAAAAAATGCAAATTGAGTTACATTGATTATGTTAGAGCTATTACAGTCATAACAGACTCTTAACGAGGTAATGCCTGGTTTGAAACAGGCTAGTTGCTAATCCCTGGATGAAGAAGACGGCATGGTTTTGTGTTTTTTTGTTGTTGGTTGGGTTTGATTTGCTTTTTAAATCAGGAAGGATAAAGTGCAAATAGCATTTACATCCCACAGATGCCTGGGCTGAGCAGTTGTTTGACACTGAGTGCGTAATGTCTTAATTAGTGCTTTTATAAGGAAAATATGGAAAGATACAATGTATGTAATTAGTACCATTCTCATTAATCTTAAGTAAACAAACCAGTTTTTTGGCACTTAGCATGCAACTGTTTCAGCAAAGCTAAATTAAATGAGACTTTCACTGAGCCAAGACAGGTACTGTTTTCAGTGTGGGAGCAGATGTACTAACACGCTCAGGGCGGCCAGGAGTTCTTGATAGGGAAGACAGAAGATGTGCCTTCAGTATTGACAGGACTAAGGGCCCCTCCTTCAAGAAATCACGTTCTCTCAGCTCCTGTCAAGTGAGGGGACAAAGATTTGGGTATGAAGGCCATCGATGTGAGTGTAAAAGCTGCTTCTTTGGGAAGAAGCTGCTGCTTTAAGAAGGACAATGCCAAGTTGCTTAAACCCCAGGTTAGAACTGGTCTAATCTGTGGAGAAGTCATTTATGGAGTTTTTCTTAATTTCATCCAAACAAAAAACTAACACTTGGGGCTGAGGCATTAAGAACAAAGTCTCTGCTGTGTCTGCAATTGGTGATTTTCAGGGAGAAAACCTTTTGTCAAGAGGAAAATATATATCTTAGACAATTTTGTTTTCCTTTTTGTACAGAATAAAATGTAAGATAAAGCAGCTGTCTGCTTTAGCACCACTAGAAATGGAGGAAAGCCGAATGTGCTAGGAACCCATTTTCACAAAATGTAAATTTACAAATTTGGGAGGTTTTTTTTGTTTGTTTGTTTTTAAGAGGTTGGCATTGTCCGTTTATATAAAGACATACTGCATCTTCCTGACTCAACAAAGTACTTACACATAGGCTTAACTGTAGACACATGCTTAACAGGCATTGGGAGTAATGCAAACAAATCCTACGGTTCTCTGTTGCTGAGGAGGGTTGGGCCTTATGCTAAAAGTTCAAACGTACTAAATGCCTTTTTTTTTTTTTTTTTTTTTTTTTTTTTTTTTTTTGAGCTGGGACACACTGGTTGGGGAATTCTTGGATCCTAATGTATTTCCAAAGTGTTCAGGGAATAAAGCACCAACATGAAGGATTGAGTCGTTGGTTATGTGTTGCACTGTGTACAGCCTAGCTGAGCTTTGTGTGAAATTAACCCATTTGGAATGGGTGCATGTTTTAACCAACTGTTTTGTTTGTTTTTTCTTTTTTTAATGATACCTTCCCAGTCTCCCCTGCCCACGGAGCCCGTCCAGCGTCCTGGAGCTACTTCCCCCCTTGTACGTTTTCATTTATTCCTTGTTTCTTCTTTCTCTCTGTCTCTCTCTCTTTTTTCCTTCTGTACCTGCCATTCAGTAGCACTGTTGCTTTGAAGGATATTCAGGGATCCAAAACCAAAACTTTAGTCTAACATTGTGCCTTTGTAAAAGCTCTTCGGACAAAAAACATAATACAGCAGGGAAACAAAAAAAACGATTCTAACTTTTTTCTGTGAGAGCTGATAGAATCATTCTGAGTCAATAATACCATAACGGCAAGAAATTGCCCTCTAAAGTGCTGGGCAATCAAGTGAGAATGCCAATTTGAAAGAAAGAGAAGTTTAATTTCTCTCCATCACCCATTTTTGACATGGGTCTGAAAGTACATTACAACTTGAAAATATTCAGAAGCAGAGCTTCATGCTGCTGTGGTCTTGTATTTAGGTCCAGCTAGTGCTAACCTAAACCTCATAACAATAGGCTATTGCCAGTAAATTTGAAAGCATAGACTTAGTATGTTTTATGATAAAGGTCTCATTTACACATATCAGCTCCCAAAGGGATGTTGTTTGGATTTCATACATCAGTCTTAATATTGGCTATGCAAATATTGTGTATATATTTTTATATAAATATGAAATATGTGTGTACGTGTATAGATGTACACATACTTGCCCCACGCCCATGCACACCTGCAGCCTGTTGGCCCCGAGGAGGAGCTGTGATAGCCCAGTGACATGGAAACAGGCTCCTCCAGAGAGGAGTGTGGTTTGACAGCAAGCACCGTGTTTCTGGGGTGCAGACTTCACGTCCCGAGCACCTTGCAGAGCATGAGCCCAGATCATCAGATGCTCTCCAAACAGAAAGGAGGAGACTTCAAAGAGGAAAGGGAGAGCAGGGTTTGTGTTTCAGATGGGGTCACGGAGCCTGTGTGTGGCTTCTTCCACTGCAAGTATGCCAAACAACAAGAGACAGGGGTATTTAATCTGGGGTTGGGTTTTTAAGATTGAGGGCAAAATTGCTATGACTGACTATATCCAGTGGTGTATAGCCTGCCAAAAAGTTTGGGAGGTTAGAATAGTGGGCACTGGTAAGGACTGAGGAGTTCCCTTGAAACATGCATTAGGGACTGGTGCAGCTCCTTGAACGTATGGGTCCTTCAGAGATGCCATTCCCACTAGGGTTCAGTAATAGTTAACTTCAGATAATAAAAGTAGGGTGTTTTTTGTTGTTGTTGTTTTTGGTGGCCTTTTTTTCCCCCTTTTTATTTTGAAAACAAAGAGCAGCCACATTTCAGCTTACTGAACCTGAAAGGTTAGCATTCAGCCACCCTTTTTTAAGCAGTTTGTGAGAAGGAGGAGTTCACCACTAGAACAGCTATAATACTTCTACTCAAAGCTATAGGGCTTGTTAGTGGTTCTGCTTGTTTTTCATGTGAAATTAATTTCCTTTGACAGCCGTGTCCCTTTGTGAGTCATGGAATTGCAACAGAGATTAGAGACTTGGCTATCGCTCTGCACAGAGCGCCACCAGAGATCGTGTGCCACTTCCCCCTGTGCCTAAGTTCTGCTCTGTGGTCTGCACCGGCAGCTCTTGTTTATGATGTTTCTGTGTTCCAAAGATCATGGTTGCATGTCTTCTGTTACTAGCAATTTAGGAAGATACTTGATGTATTATTTTTTTTAAGTATGAAAGCTTCTGGGTCCTGTTCAGGCTCTGCTGGTGTTGGGGGAAGTTACTTTCTGTGTTCAGGAAGCAGTTTTTAGACCCTGAGGTTCTTTTTTGGCCCTTGGCTTCCCCATATAAAACAAACTGAGATCTAAATAGGGAGGCTTGGGGCAAAGTATGGTTTTGAAACTGGGACAGAGTGCCTCTGAAAATGAGCTCAAAATCGGCAGTCTCCCAGCCCTAGCAAAGCCCACTATTGTGCAAGTTGCGGCTAAGTTTAAACATCTGTGATTCTTCAACAAGCATTTGCCAAACTAAATTGGGATCTATTTTACAGAATTTTTCAAAACTTTTTTAAAGTGAAAAGTGTTTGCAGTGATGTGTTTACATACTGTGTGTTTGTTAGCACTGGAATTGAGAATTAGACTGCATCTGCTGTGCTCAGACCTGAGCCAGCCTTAAGCCAGATGCTCGGGTACCAGTAGGGTCCACCTGCATCCTCAGCAGCTCAAGTTTCCTTGGAATTTGGGTGCTCGGTCAGCTTATTTCAGCTCACCTCATGTTTTTTTGCTGTTCATCCTGTGAGCTTGGTATATCACTTCACTTTTGCACAGAGCCATTGCTAGTTAGGAGTAGTTCAGGTCTAGAACATGCCAGAAAAGCAACACCTTAGAATGCAGGACACTGAAGTCTGCGTTTCTGTAGCACTGTTTCTCTAACTGCTGTCTCTACAAATCAAACTGCTACTCTCCTGCAGTTTGTTCCAGGAGATATTTTAATTTAACTTTGTCCTTTCTCTTGCCTTCTGTCTGTCCCTCTGCCCCCTTCCCACGCAACCTTAATTATGTGCAGATTTGGAGATGGATAGTGTAAAGCCAGGTTCTGCATGTGTTACAGAGGCTCTGAACCAGTCCCAGCTGAGCTCAGGTAGAGCCCGTTAAGTACAATTAGTCTCTTGGTGTCCTAACCAAGTCTAACCCTGTATGTGATAGCAGTAACTATTTGCTAACACCCTAGCTTTGCTTACAGAAGGTAGATGTAGCTGAAATAGTTTATTATTAAGATTTTGTGATTATTTTACTATCTGATGGCTGAAAAAGCCAATGTGTGACTCACAAACTGATTTTCTGCAAGTGATTTCGTTCAGGTCGGTGAGTCCAAATCTTAAGAGTACTGCTTAACAGGTCTGGGTCTTGCCATGTGGATGCTCTGTAGTATCAGTGGCTGTGAGTCTGTATCATAAATTAGCTTATTTTTTTCGTGACTGATGATTTTTTAAATGTAAAGTGTTCTTTTTTTCCTAGGCTTTAAATTTGGGCCTCAGAATGCTATATCCAAAGAGTGTGCCAAACCCTCTTTGACGATGTTCCGGAGGAAAGAACTTGCTCGAATAAGAGAGAAAAGAAATGTGGTTACATGCTGTAGTTTTATGGCAATGTAAATGACCCTAATGTCTGCCCACTTGCGCGGTGATAGCAGAAAACAACTGTGTTGTGTTGGCATTGTCATGACAACGTCGCTACAGATTTTTCAGAACTAACATTAGGTAAAATTGAAGTGTTCAAGTGAAACTAAGGAATTGAGATGCCTCTCTGGTAGATTGTATGTATTTAAACAATTTGATCGCTGATTTTGTAGAGGTACTTGATAGCAGACATTCCTTCTTTGCTGTTTCAATAAATTGTATTTGGACTTTTGTTTTCCTGGATTTCCCAAGTGCATCAGAAGAAAATGGAAATGGCATTTTAGGATAGACTGAGTAGCAAACTTTTTGTTTCCAGCAGGTTAGATCGGGGCTTTACAGTAAGGTTGGCGATAAGACATATTTCTTGCAAAGCATTAAGGCAACATGTTGTCCTCTTACATCCCTTTGTTTTGAGGTTGAAATGAATTCATGTGGTAACTGTAATCTCATGTAGATGGTCCCAGTGTATAGAGTATAATGAATTGGTTAATGGGTATTTGATATTGAAATGATACTAATAAGTACAGCCAGTCAGAGCTCTCTTGGGTTCAGCTCTCCACAATGCTGGTATTGTATTTAAGTTTATTAAGGAGGCTAATGTTTCTGCAACATGGTGATTTTAAGTGCCTGGTAAGTGCCAGGCATTTTTCCTAATTGTATTTCAAACGATTGCGAATCTTCTTGTGGTTCCCTATGTGTAAAGCTCCCTCGGCTCTCCCAGTGCTGAAGTCCTTGTCTCTCCTTCCATGGCTGCCTTCTAAAGTCACCAAAGGAGGATTTATTTTTTAACTAGGCTTTAAGACTTCATTTTACTCCAGTAATAAGTGGTTTGTTGGATGCTTGCATTAAAAACAAAGAATTTTTCTTAGCAGTGTTATTTTACTGGTAGTTTGCATCTTGGATATGTCAGGAATGCCAAACTTGGGCTTCCATTATTATGTTGAATTGCTTGCTTTCAGTGCTCATTTTTCTGAATTGCGCCAGTAATTACCTGTTTTTAAGAGAAGGGGATTTATTGCCATTACTGCTCAGGACTGCACATAGCTATAAGACATGCTATTGCAGTTGTCAGTCTTTTTAGTTCTTTAAATTCGTGTGCAGAATTGAAGTACGGATCAGAACTGCAGCAGTGTTTTCCTGTTAGTTTTTCATTTCCGCAGTCTCCCTTTCTCTTTGCTCTCCCTCCCTTGTTCAAAGTGATTCTCCTCCTCCCGCTACTTCCCCCCCTTTTTTTTTCCCTTCTCATTTTTTTGGCAGAAATAGAAAGGAATCAGAACTGTGGGCTGATCTGTGGAAATGCTGCTATATACAGGATTCATCTGGCCTCCTATGCAAGTCGCACCATAAAATCTGTGATTCTGCCGGAAAGTATGAGTTAGAGAGAACAGCTTCCTAGAGCCTGTATTCTAGGAACAGATACTGACAGAAACTCTAAATTACATATTCTGTGTTCATTGGAAAAGTAAGCGTCAGTAAGTAATCTGAAGTTGATCTTGGCCTAGAATGAAAAACTCTTCCACTTGGGCCTGGATACAGCTTTTAGGCTGTTTTTGTAGCACGCACATTCTGACAGTTTTTTCCCTTTAGAAGGCTGCTGCAAGGAACGTGTAGCAGTTCGGTGTCCAAATTCTGCTAGATGTGGTGTTTAGCAGAGGAACTACAGGAGCAAAGCACCTGTGGGCTTAATCCAGCCTCCACCAGCCCCAAGCTCCGTTTCCCTCCCTCCCCAGCTGGTGCATCCCAAGAGCAGCAGCCTGATGATGTCCTGCCCCAGCTACTAAAGCGTCTCTCTTCAACCCCATTTTAGGGAGCGAATTTTGCAATAGTTGCATTTTGCTTCAGCAAGTCAAGCAGCACTGAGCTGTGTGTTTAGTTTTGCTTTCTCAGCGTTAGTTTGGGAGAAGGCGCCAGGGAGGCCTCTGTATGAGCTCCAGGGCTCTGGGGTCTTCTTCCCTTTTTCCATCCCAGTGTGTAGGAGCACAGCAACCCCCCCAGCTTTCCCCAGAGCCAGCCACCGAGGCAGAGGATTTCCAGTACGATTTGCACAGCTGAAACTGAGAGCTATCTTCAAAATGCCCCCTTTCCCTTTGCAGTAGGGCAAGTTTTTGATACGTTTTCCTATAGAGCTCCATGAAAAGATACCTGAAGATTTCTGAGGTTGTTCAGCATTTCAGGAAGCCGGGGGTATCCAGTGGGTTGCAGGCACATAAGGATGTAGATGCCAGTGAATAGCAGTTCTGGGGGTCCTCTTCCAAACTGGGACAAATGATAGATTTTCATGGAACTCAAGGAAAAAAAAAAAAAAAGAAGTCCTAAAAGTTAAAAACTGTAATTTTTTTTTTTTCTGCAGACTGCATTGTGCTTCTGACTATGAGAACATACTTCTGTCTATAACTTGTTTTTGAATACAGCCTTCAGTGGCAAATCTGAAATACTTTTTCTGACCACATAAATAAAATCCATGAATTCTGGCTCCCTCATAAGTGAGGGATGAGCAAGAATTTTAAGAGTTTCAAATAAATTCCTAGGGATACATAGCATTAGGAAGGCAGTGTATTTTTTCTTCTTAATCCTTTAAAGCTTCAACAGTGCAGATGTTTTCTGGCAGTAAGAAGAAAGCATGCATTTTGGCAGGGTTTTTTAAGCACCCATGACTGTGTTTCATACCCACAGACTGTGGAGTCTTAGGTAATGTTCGCAGTTGATGCAGTATTTGCAGTCGGGAAAAACAGATATTTTTGTAGCATGTTGTAGGTGCTATGGAAACGTACTTTGATGGTTATCAGTTATTTGTGGGTAAATTGGTTGAAGTTTTTTTCTTCAGGAGGTCTGGCTTTGAAAGAATGGAGCTTTCCCTTTAGAAGAAGAGAGCCAGGCATCGCTGCCCTGGCTGAACAACCCCTGGCAGGCGGGGTCAGAAGCAGAGGAAGGAGGCTGGGCAGGAGGCTCTGTGGTTTGGGAAAAGAGCTGCATGGAGAAGAGGAGAAGTCTGGACTAAACCAAAAGGGCATCTATAGGCTCTGGGGACCTGAGATGAGGAGATGGATAGAGTTTGGTTTTGCCGTTTAATAGTTTGTTTTTTCTTTACCTGAAATAAAAAGGGTGTTTTCAAGTCAGCTACAAGACCTGCCTGTCTCTCTCCCCATAGCCCAGAAGAAGGGAGCGTTGTGCCTGCAGAAACAACTGCCATGTGTGCAAAGTAAGCAATTTACAGGGATAAGCCATTTCACATGAGCATTGCCTTGTACCCTGTGCAATCACGTGCACAAGTGCAAAATGAGCGAAAAAGGTGATTGCTCTGGCAACTTGGCTGCCTTGCACAATATCAGTAACAGCACAGGTGCAGGGCATCACTGAATGAGGCCTCTGTGTCCAACCTCAGGCCAGATTTGCACTCATGTTTTTCCTGGCACAGCTGATCCTGCTGTAAGTAAGGAAGAGATAGCAGCCAGAGCTGACACAGCTTATCTGCCAAAAAAAGAACACACCACCACAAAAAGCCCTGCACACCCAGTCGGGTGTGGGCACAGCTGTCCTGGCAGAAGAGCCCTGTTGTCGGCTGGGGTTATGTCAAGGAAGCAGCAGCTCTGCCAGCTGAGAAATGTTTTGGGTCAGCATATTCTGCATCTCCACTGGGAGGCACTCCTGGTGTAGGCACAGCACTGGGAACCGACCTCGAGTCCCCTCAAGTCCTCGGGGACATGCATGAAACACAGGTGGAAGGAAGAGGCAGATTCATTTCTGCAATCCCTCCTGGGCAATTTCTTCCATGTCTGTGGTCACCCATAGCCTCTGGGGCTTTCTGAAGAAGCTGAACCCAGAGACAGCAGCTTCAGGCTCCCCAGAGTCTGATGAGCGATTTTGTGGCAAGACTTGTGTGTTTCTTAGGGAATTTTAACTGGAAAAGAAAAGGAATAATGGTGGTGTGTGTATCTGTGCACAATCTGTATGCATCAGTTCAGAAATAATTATGTAGATCTGTGTATTGTGTAGGTAAGAAAGAAATGTATTAGTGGTTTTGTTATGGAAATTATCATGGCGTTTGTGGCAGGCATGCTTAACCTCTTTTGAGAGGCAGAATCCACCAAAATAGGATGGCTGCTTGTGAAGTACAGCGGTAAAACTTGGCTGAGCACAGGGGTGTTGGAGGCACCACCATGGTAATAATAAGGCCAGCTTTCTTTTCACTTCTTCTGTGCTTGTTTCTCACTGCTCTCCACTTAGTTTTGTTTTGTTTTGTTGTTGTTATTTTTAAACTAGATATTTTTTCCTTTCTCACAAGCTCTGTCAAAGTGGGACTTAACTCTAATAATAGTTGGCTTGAGCAAAATTCCACAATTGTGGTAAGAGCTTTGAAATCATGGAAAAAAGGTAGTTTGTTCCGCTCTGCTTTTCTTCTTCTTTTTCCTGAATAATTCTGTCAATTACTGTGGGAGCCAAGTTGTGGCTCACAAATATTTCCAGGCAACTTTAACCTTAGATGACAGCCCATAGCGCTGACCCCTTCTTGCATTGGCAAATGGGTTTATCAAGGGTCATGCTGGAGCATAGATCAGATCTCTGCTGAAAGCCTGATGGTCATTCACGCAGGCTGAGCAGCTCCACCATCACCTCTCTGCATGCACAGGAGTGGAGCTTGGGCTCTGGCTCCATCTGGCTTTTGCCCTGATGCCTTTAGAGATGTGTATCTGTGTGAAACTCTACTGTTAGATATGAGTGGACCTGGAGAGTATTTGCTGGCAAATCCATACCATTTGTTTCGCTTTATAAGAACGAATTGGTTTGGGCATGGCCATGGTGTATGTGCGGGGCAATCCTGAAGCAAACACATAAAAGGATGTATTGTCCACTGCTTGGAGAAGATCTGCAGAATGTTTGCATCAGAAATCCTGTGCTAGCAGCCAAGGCAAGAATACTACTCTGTCCCTCTCTGTCTTGCCATCCTGCTTTTGCTTCTTTGCTATTCCTCCGCCAGCAGTGAATTTAAACTGCTGCAAAGTTCAGATCCTAACATTGCTCAGGCCTTTATGGTTTGCTTCTCTAGCTCACGAATCAGCTTGCGTCTGATTAATTCAGGAGACTTGACTGATCTGAAGTTTCATCTACAGGATTTCATTTAAGAACTTGTGTTGGTGTCGTGCTCATTCTTCTTCAGCATTTAATCCTGTGACTGCATCAGAAAGCTTGCATCAAATTCTTTGACTTGTTCTCATGGGAACTTGCTTTTGCTAAAGGGAAGGAAGGGCAAGGGAAAGTCGTCTGTTACCCACTTGGCTGTGTGTGATATCATTTTAACTGCTTTTTTTTTTTTTTTTTTTTTTTTTACCTTTGTGAAGGAAATAGTTGGAAAATGCCTCTATGTCAAAACTGACTTCTGTGAGCTCTGTGAAGCCAAGTTTTGAGGTTATCCCATGCCCATTGAATGGTTTGCTGTTCGGTTTGGTTTTTGCTTTTTGATCTCCCATCTTCAATCTTAGTTTCTCCCCAGAAAAGGAAGGTTGGTTGTTTGGGGGTTCTTTTTTGCATGTTTTGAGAGTATTTGATTGCAGGATAAGTGTAGCTGAGTAAGAAACAGCATTGAAAAATACTGGCTGCCTAACTTCTAATAATGGCTTGAAGCTTCCTTCAGTGGTCAGATCTGCAAAACCAGAAAGTGGAAAAAACTACAGAGTATATTAATAATGTTTTCTAGGTTATTCTGCCTCCCCATTACTTATGTCTGAAATAACTTTTGGAAGATAGGTTAAATTTAAGAACGCTTTAAGGATTGAATTTGTGACAAGTGTGTGGATGGAGCCTTTTCATCTGTGGTTTCAAATGCTTGTTCTTGTTAGCTGTGTTTAAGAGAGAGATGTTTATTACCTGCCTCTTCTGCTCCACTGCAAGCTGATGAACACATAAGCAGTGGAGAATTCCTCTCTTCCACTTGTTTTTGTTGCTTAAAATAGTCCAGCAAAATAAGTAATAAGTTAAGAACAGAAAACGAGATTCATGTGAAGATATATATTTTTCTTTCAATCAAGAGATTCAGAAGAAAGAGGGCATCCCAGTGCCATTCAGGACTGTCGAGGTCAAAGATTCCCAGTCTAGGGCAGAACCCATAAGTGGCAGAGGCAGAGAAGTCGTGTCTGTGGTGGTGGGACCGAGTCCTTTCGCTCTCATGCAGTGAGTGCTGTGCCAAAAGCAAACTTTTGTTTCCGGGTTCAGAAAAGCCACATCCCACATTGCTCAGGTTTCATTCCTGAAAGAAGGGCATTTTGTAGCAAGCATTAAGTAATTCTCTTCACAAACAACAAACTGCAGGTGTGTGTGTGGGGAAGTGTACCATTAGGAAAACAGCATTACCCTGTGGATGTTTAAATATCATCATAAAAATATGAAGTATCAGGATGGCTAAGTCAGATTTACAAAGATCTCTGCAACTATGAGCTCTGTTGTACGATTCTTTTTGGTGTTGTGTGTGACATATGTACAGCTTCCTACCTCTTGATGGCTTGTTTCCTCAGAGCAGATAGTTGTCCCTTTAAAACAGACATTATGGACCACATAATAAAATATCTCAAGTACTGTTGATGGTGATCTCCAAAGGTAATATGCACATCTACAGAGCTCTGTTATTTGCAATGTGGCTGTTATACTCCTGCTCTGATTAGCAAAAACAGGATTGTGACCTCTGGCCTCAGCTTGAAATGGTGTGCGAGCAAACTTGTGCAAACTGGAACAGTTTGTCACAGCACAGTCAGTCGGCTTTGTAGAATTTTACAAAAAAAAAAAAAAAAAGAAGAACCTGATCATGATCGTGGCAGTTTTGAGTAGCTGCAAGCAGTACTACTTTGCAATCCTGTATAGCTTGTTTTTCTGTTCTGAATTATTGTGTGTGCATTCTGCATGTGAATTTCGGATAGCATTGCTTCTGTTGTGTTTGTTCCCTATTTGTGTTGGGATTGTACCAATTTTTATTAATGGGCTTGACAGGGAGAAAGTTCCTGAAATATTCAGCTGGTACCACGAAGCAGATTTTGTATGCAAATTGTACATACACATGTATAGATCTAGATTCTAGGAGTCACTCTCAGCTGCTAAGGAAAAAAGTAATGTGGTGCTGTGATCATTGTCCAAGCAAAACAGCTCCTGTCGTAAATACAAGTATAATAAGTAGCTGGAGAACAAGCATTATTTGGAGATACAAGTCAGCAAACAATTTTGAAAACAACACGTTTGCTTGAGGAGAAACTACGAACACCAAAAGAAATGTTTTACCCTCCTGATGACCAGGATGCCTGCATGAATACAGGCAGATTCCTCTTTAATCCTTCTGACCCTGAGGTTGCCCAACTTACCTAGTGATCCCACATTTTAACGTGTGTGACAGCAATTAGTGAGATTGATGAAGTGCATTGCAGCCCTGTACGGACTGAGGAGCTTGGGGTCAGCGTGGTGAAAGAGAACAGCAGCAATATGTAGTCCTCAAGCACCAGATCAATGCAGGGACCCCACCAGGTCCCCTGGCACTTGCAAAAGGCCGGGCTGCTGGGCTCAGGTCACTGCGTGCTGGTTTTGTCCCTGCCGTGCCCTGCTGTGGCCAAGTCACAGCGAGGTGCGCTTTGTGCTCTGGCAGGGGGATGCTGAGAAGGTTTTGGGGCTGGGCTGTGACCTGGGTCATTGTGAAACGCCCCGTGTCGCTTGGCTTTTGCCAGCGGGCCCCGGATCGCTTGTTTTTCACGATCGTACCCGCAGCTCCACCAACACAACCCCGGGGCCGAGTGTCCGGGCTGCGAGGCCCAGCCAGGGGCCGGGCCTGCTGCCGCGGGGCACCCCGAGCTGCCTGCCCCAGCCTTGCCGCCTGACCTCCGCCCCCAGGGCCCGGGGAAGGCCGGGGAGGAGGAGGAGGAGGAGGAGGAGGAGGAGGAGGAGGGAGGCACCTGCGGGAGGTGGGGCCGGGCCGGGCCGGCGGGGCTGCGGGAGCCGGGGAGGGGCCTGGCGGCGGCGGCGGCTGCAGGGGCGGCGAGCGCGGCGGTGCGGGGCCGGGAGCTGCCAGAGCCCCGGGAGGCTGCCAGGGCCACCCCCGGCCGGCGACAAGCGACAGGGAGGTAAGGCAGCGCTCTGCTCCTCACCCCCCCCCCCCCCCCCTACCCCCGCCCACTTGTTGCTCTGTCTTGGCTCTGCCGTTCAGGACCGGTGTCCTCGCTGCAAGGTGTTTATTTTTTAACAGCCGGGCACCTGCCGGCCTCTCCTGCCGGCTTCTCCTGCGCCTTTCTGCCCCGGAGCTCCCCGGTCCTGCGCTGCTGCGCTGCACCCATGCGTCGTGCGAGGCCGGAGCTGGTGGAGCTTTCGTGGCGGGCAGGGTGGGCGTGAGGAGGCCCCCGGGCCCCATGGAGAAGGGGTCCCAGCAGCCGGAGCTCCCAGGCCGGTGCTGTGCCCGCAGCGGTCCCGGGGCTGCAGGGATGAGAGCCCCGTGCGGGTCCGGAGCGAGCTGGGAAGCAGCAGCTGAGGGACGGGAATGCCAAGCTTTGAATGTCAGGAGGGTTTGGCATGTCGCTTTATGCTTTCCTTATCCCTCCCTCCCCAGACTGGCACTCGGAGGACATAGGATGCGTTCCTAAGTGTTGTTGATGCTGTTGTTCAGGAAAGGGGGCTTCCTGTTTAAAATGCTACTTCATTGTTCGCTGAAGCCCCAGGGCAGCGAATGCACACTCTGGAAAATAAAATTCCCAGGGAGAGCAGTTACTGTGATCACAGGAGGCACTTTGCAAGTAGCCGTGGCTCGTCTGTTCGTATTTGTTCAGAAAGTCTCCCAGAAGCTATTGGCCGTTTTAAGGACTAAATGCCCTGCGGGATCTTATTATTTATGGCAGAGAAGACAGCAGGCCTCCTCTTTTCACTCTTCCCTGACCTCTTTTGTTCTGGGCACCACACAGGCGCAATAAAAGAGGCTCTTTTGAAGTCAAAGCTCAGGACTGGTAAGATAAAGGAAAAGAACAAAGCACGCAAAACAATACAATATCTGCATTCCTAAGTCTTCAAAAGTCGGTTTAGTTTGCTGCAAATCCCCAAATGTATTGGGCCCGATTTTCATTTTTGTTAAAGCTGTTGTGCGCTTCTTCAACTTTATAGGGAGGATGTGAAGATGTAATTTTCATTTTCAAAGCCGTTCTGCCCTGCCAGTGCTGTATATAGTGAGTGTGACATGAACGAGGCTCATGTCCCTTGTATTCAATGTCGTTTCCACTCCAGGTGAGTGCGAATTTTGTTTCCGATGCCAGACTTATCTCAGGGCTTGGTGCTGGTGTTAACAGCTCAAGTATAAACAATTTAAAAAGTCAGGGTTATGAATAGGCAAAGAACCATAACGATATCAATCTTGGAAGAGCAGGACCCTGTAGTTTGAAAGTAGCTGGTGTGGGTTGTAAACAGCTGCCCTCTGGCTAGTGAAAACGGAGATAGGAATCTCTTGTGACGGGATTGGGAGAGCTGCAATAATGGCACTTGTCATACTGGGAGTACCACATACCTCAGAGGAGCCTGTGTGCTGAGGTTTGCAGGGCTTGAGTAACGGCTACGCCAAGTGGTTGCGGAAAGGGGAGGTTTGTGCCGTGACCCAAGTCTCCTCCTTATTCCGGATGGATTGCACATATCCCTTCCTGAAGGAATAATACCTCCTTTCCCAGTGTCTTCCCAGTGCCTTGCATAAGGGCAGATGCTCTCTGAGTCCAGGATTGGGCTTCATCTGCCAAACTCCTCATTGTTCAACTTGTGCAGTTTGTTGGTTCACGTCAGATCTTTTTTCATTGCCCGCCTCCGCCCACCACCCAAGCTGAAGCGTGCTGCCATGCAGAACTGGAGGAACTTGACTGCAGTCACTCCGGTTTGTCCTGGTTTAGCTGCTGTCAGAGCTGGGCTGAAGAAAGATTTGTGTTTGAGTGAGTAGCGAAAACTCTGGGCTGCGTGCATGTGTCCAAAGAACTCGATGTTATTCAGGGTCGGCTTTAGTTGCTGTCAAGTTTTTGGAAAATCTCCTGCAGCACTGTTGCCATTTGTATCAGAAGTGGAAATAGCGTGGGCTCAAGCAGTAACTTCATTTAGGGTGTTTTTGAAGCCTTTTGATGAGGGATGGAGCATTTTTGATGAGCTGCGTGGAGCATACGACTGGTGTCTTACAGACAGTGAGAATACATGTAAGGGAGGGCAAAGGCAATTTGCCTTCAGGTAAGTAAGGTTTGAGGACAACCCGTCTCCCTGATGGACAGATCAGAGGTTTAGTTGTGCTAGTAATACACTTACCTGAGGCTGAACGTTACTTTTCAAGAGGTTTGTTAATCTCCAAGGTGAGCAAGATAAGCGAGAGGACCGCATTAAGCTCTGCTAGGATACATAGAGATTTAGCAAAAATGTAGTATGAACCAAGAAGACAGCAAAAAGCTATTGCAGGTGTCTCTCTTGCTGTCTTTCTTCTAGCTCTGCATTTTCCACTTTGCTCCCCTTGTCTCCTGGTCCCACTGCTGGCCTTGTGACCTCTTTCCCATCACCTGAGCTGCTGATGCTATTGCCTTGCATGCTAAATGGTCTCATTTTTATAGTTTTGCTTTCAGTTCTCAAATGTTTTCCAGTTTGGGCCTCTGATAACTTGTTTCCTTTGAACTACAGCCCCATCTGCTATTATTTCCTCACCTCCCATTGAAAGCCTTGAGGACCTTGTGTTACTTAACTGAAGCCCGTTCCTGCGGCTTTGTCACTATGCTATTAGTCAGCGCTGCTTTTTTTCCAAACACAATTGAAACATGCTAATAGAATTAATAGATTGACCTTGTCAGCCCTGTACCTTTGAAACCGCTCTCCTTTCTCAGTTAGCCTTCAGCTGTGATTTGTATCTCCTAACCATACACTGCTTCCCTCAGGGTAGGTACGCTCTGCTTCAAGGAATTCAGAGCTGTCCCCTGCTCTGTTTGTTCAGGAGGTCAGGTCCTGTTATCTTAATGCTCCCTTGGAGTTTCTGAGAAGATCAGACATATCTTTAGCCTGGAAGGTACTACAAATTTCTTCGTACCAAACTTCCCTATCTGTGGGCAGGTGACATCCTCATCTAGCTGTCCTTGCGCTTTGTGTTCCTATCCCCTTATAAATACTCAACAAATTTGGCAGTTTTTGTCATTGTAAATAATAGAGATTGTGGTTCTTGTATGCATTTTCTCACTGAGGTACAGAAACCTTCTCCCTGTGTGCATTATTACAGACGTGTGCCTGCGTGTGTCATATCAAATAAATAAAGCTACAAACGGTGCTGCTGCTCAGGTGTGCCATTAGCTTTTGCAGTCTTCTCTTCTGTAAGGAAACAAATTAGACCTAAATGCAGCAGAAGATGACGGAGGTTGTTGTATAATCTGGGAATGAAAATGCACCGAGTTAGTTACCAGGATCTCTGATGCCGGCTGTTCCTGTGCTAACCAAAATAAGCCGGCACTTAAATTTGAGCCAAAGGCAAGCACAAAGAGCTGCAGTTTTGTTGAGGTTGTTGTTTACGGACACTGCCCAAAGGACAGCTCCAGAATCTTGGGCAGGTGCAAGAATAGGAGCAGCTTCTGTGTTATTGGGCTCTGTAAATAAGAGCAACGCTGCTTGTTGGTTTTACTGTTATTCTCCATACCTTTACTGTGTTACTCTCCATGGGTATTGTGCTCCAATAATAGCTGGAAATACATGCTTGTTCGTGGTCATCATAGTTAATTTTGATGATTTTTATCTGCTGACACTGAAATGAATCACCTTTAACATGTTTCATGACCTCTTACAACACAGAGGCCAGCCGTAACTGATGGCAGCATGGCACAAGGTAGGTGCAGCAGCATCTGAGAGCACGCAGCAGTTTGTTGGTGCTGTTCACTTTTACTGAACAAATGAGCGAGAACACATTTATGAAGGTTATTGAAGACAAAAGGATATTTTTAAACTCTCAAATCCCTGTAATTCTAAAATCTTTCTAAAAATCTTTATGGCCAATGAGGGAGCCCAGTGTAGAGATCACTGAAATTACTGATTCATGTTGGCTTGTCCTTCTTCAGAACCGGTGGCCTATTCAGGAACTAAAGGAGGGTGTTTGGTGGTGCGTGGTTCCAGATTCTGGTTGGGTTTTTAGGGCTGTATAAATTAGCTTCCAAAATAGAATCTGTTGTGGCAGGAGGAAAGTGGTAAAATGTCTTGTTGCTAAGGAACATGACAGAGAACTGGGAGATGTGACTCAATTCTTGGCTTTGTATAATTTCTCTCCAGTACGATGTGGGTCCGCAGAGCACGTCTTGCTAAGTGTGAAGGGATGAGTATTAAAATACTGAGGTTTTAAGAGGTCGAAGGAACTGCTGCTCTGTAGGCAGCCAGCGGAACTGACTCTGCAGAACAGTGGTTGCACAGGTAAATGTATTCACAAGGAGTATGCAGAATCAGGAACTTATAAAATACGTGGCAAAGCCAAAGCCAGCTTCTCATCTCCTGATTGCTGGTGCTGCTCTTTCTTCAGAATAGCCTGGTGCTGCTCTTTCTCTCCCCACAGTAGAGTTTAATTTTAGAGGAGAATAGGTCTTCAGGGGCTAATAGCCTGGAACAATTTTAGTTTGACTTACTGTAAATCTCTCTTCAGAGAGGATGGATTTCACTTCTGTTTCGTAATGCCTAGCTGGGCTTTTTTATGACATTCCCACACCTCTTTCCATCTTTGATTTTGCGACTGGATATTGCAGTTTGTTTATGTATTATAAACTCCACAGCCACACGTGTTCTTGCTTTCGACCTTAGCACCGCGGTCTTGTCACAGCAGGGGCCAGCTGGGCTGTGTAGCGTGGAAAGTCGCTGGGGAGAAGAAGAGAAACAAACACACTGGCCGTGTGCTGGCAATGTGGGTCAGCAAACACGCTCCAAGATTTTCCCTCAGAGTCCAAGTTTACTAATGCTGCATTGGAAAACATGCTGCTGTCAACAATCCCACGGAAAGGATTTTTTCTAGGCATGGGTTCAAAACCAAAATATTAGCGATAGCACAGGAGATAAAGCAGGTGGTTTTTATTTGTTTAGCGTGGTCTTGTTTTCCCCAGCCAAAGTGTAATGGGGTTGGAAGAGGACAGGGAGTAGAGTTATGAAGATGTCCTATAGGGAGCTGCCAGTATCCTGCTCAAAACACAGTGCTGGGTAACCATATACCTGGGCACGCACTGAGCAAGCACCTACCTCTTTTGTGTATGTAGATGTGTAGGTCTTGAAACCCACTAATTTTTGCTTCTCTTTCTGGGTTTCCCTGGTGCCTGAGGAGAGGCAGGGTGTGTAAGGTGGGAGATGCCATCCCAGGATGCCAGTGTCTCATGGTGTGCTGTTGGCTGTGTTTTATTTTGTTCTCAGAGCCATTGCATGGGGGTTTCTTACTGAAAAGGGAAGGAAAATGTGTGCACAAAAAATTGGGTGCACAGTCAAGCCGCGTTTATGAAAAGATTTCTGTTTGGTCCCTGTGATTCAAAGGTGAGGAGTCAGGAGCCACTGCTCTTTTCCATTCTACTTGTGCTTTTCTTGCCAGCAGTTTGGGCAATTGTTGTAGTGAAATACATTTTAGCAGTGGTGTCACAAAGGGTTTTGTGCCCAGATGTGATGCTGCTGCACTTCGGGCTGAGACTCTCGGTATCACTGCTTCTTACGGGGGGAAATCCAGAGTCATTGCATCCCTGTCCAACCTGCGTGGGCAAAACGAGACCAGCAGCCTGGGCTGAGCTGCAGCCAGCCCGGCACATGGGCCAGCAGGCCGAAGGCTCGGCTGTGCAGCGCGGTGGCCTTGGCAGATCAGCTTAAGAAGGCCCGGCCTGCGTGCTCTGCTTCGCCACCCCCACCGCCCTGCAGATTACTGTAATCCGGGTAACTCGGTGGCTCAGCTGATGGTGAAGCCCCACAGAAAGATGCAGGAGCATGACGGGAGGTCCCCCGGGGCAGAGGTCAGAGGAAGACGGATGAGGCACGTCCCCGTGAGCTTCCAATGGTTCCCAAAGTAACCCAGGAAGAGCGCCTTGTGCTGAGCAGCAGCCGTGGAACTGCTTGGAATCAGCTGAGGGCTGACACGTTTCTCCAGCGAACACGCTGCGTGAAGCATATCCTGAAGTGCCTTTTTAGTCTGCGGCATTCGGGCAAACAGGCCCTGCTTTTAATGAAGTAATTGTTATTTAATAGTTTGCATCAATGTCGGGGGAATTTGGGGCCTCACTGACACTACAAAAGCTTGGTGGAATAGCAACAATGGCACAGATTGATTGATAAACGTTCCTCGGGGAGCACAGTGCGTGGCAGTCTCCCAAAACCACAATAAGCTACCTGGCACAAGGAGCCCTTTTATCTCCCTCCCCTCCCACTGTACAAAGGCTTTGGCCAGCGCAGTTATGTCAGCTAAGGGTGTGATATTTTTTCGCACTCCTAATTGACATATTTGTGCCAACAAAACTTCAAAAGTAGTGCAACCTCAGGATATTTTTTTATTATTATTATTTCTGCAGCCAGTCTCACTATGGCAGATGGAGATGCTTGCTCGGGCCAGGATGCTTGGCCAAACCTCTATGAGGAAAATCAGCCCCGGCTCCTTCTAGGAACACAGTTTTTTGAACAACTTGTTTTACAGTGCTAAAATCTAAGATGGAAAGTGATATGCCTAAATACTAGGATTTTTGTTTAGTTTTATTTGCCTTTGTGTTGGCAATTCAGCTGCATGGGTAATTCAGCAGCATCTCTGTCTGTAGCATATCCCGACATACAGAATTGCCTGGCAGTAACCCTGCTTTAGCCTTTGGGTTTACTTCTGTGTCGCCCGTCACCTGAACACCCCACAGGGAGACACCAACTGCAAATCTGTCATGTCCCCACTTTACTGATGGGACAATAAAGCAGGGTAGAAAAGGGCTAACTAGTTTGTCCAGATTTCCACAGCCTGTAACAATTTAAGATTCGTTTCTGGTATAAACCCTCTCCCTGGGTTCCCTGACTTCCTTCTACTTGCAAATTCTGGGTTTTTCAGCGCAGGCAGGTGGGTACAGGAGCCCAGGACAAGCACTTGGGCTGCAGCAGGAGAGCACCACTTGCTGTTGCTGATACCATCACCAGCGGGGCTGCAACGGTTTCGGAGCAGAAAACATTTATTCTGCATGAGTCCTGGGAGCAACCTTAGCGTCAGTGTTTATGCAGAAACTGTGACTGCTGCGCTAGCTTGATCTGAGCAGAAATGAATCAGAAATGAAATCTCTAAGGATATGCATTGCTGGTTTGACGGTCAGTTGATGCCAGGGGACTTGGAAGCAGGACTGAAAGCATTTCCCCCTTTATTGCTTTCGGCACACAGACAGCGAACCTGACAGCCTCCTGTGTTCTCGTGATAGCTTATCCGTATCAGACACCTATGTGCTTTTTTTGTTCTTTTTTATAACCTGTCAGCAGAGAGATGACTGCTCGAGTTTCCTCACTTTCCCACCCCCTGCCCCAAGAAGCCCAACTCACCTTATCAGTGAATCATTCTCGCGCAGGTAGAAGCCCCTGCAGCCAGCTTAGCCTGGGAAACACTCGCACGGAGTAGGCAGTGATTCAGAGCAGACTGGGCAGGAAACTGTGCTTAACCAAGGAACTATGCAGGTGTCTCAACAGGCTATCGATAAGTGATTTTCTGGTTCCCTAATCTGCTCAGGCATCGCCCTGACAGTGTCACGGACTGTTGCGCAGGTACTCTAGGGGAGTGCGTTTGGAGGAGCCTGCTTAATGATACAGAAAACAAGACAATTATTTTAAACTGTACTGAGCACCTTAAAGGCAGGACAGATTTATTCTGTTTTAAAAACTCAGGTCTCCATTCTGGTTAGAGATGCAAGCGTGTTTCAGCACCAAGCCAAGCACGTCCTTGGAGCAGGGCAGCGCATCCACTGCACCCTTGTTTTTCACACCAGAGGTCACCAGCTGACCTGGTCCCCAGCTTTGGGGGACCTGCAATGCTGGCACTGGCTGCGTTTCCCTACGTTTTCACATCCGTTATCTGATGGATTCATTTTTCATTCAGTCAAGCAAGACACTTCACGAAGAGCTGTGTGCAATCTGTGAAGTGATTCAGATGAATCCATGGGTGTTAGTGATTGCTTTATTTGTCAGACTGGTTAAAGTGTCTGTCTGGGGTCCATCAGCTCCAGTGACACCATCACAGGAGCCCGGGGGTTGCTAACCCTCTGAAACTCCACAAAAGTCAG
This sequence comes from Aythya fuligula, assembly GCF_009819795.1. Taxonomy (NCBI): domain Eukaryota; kingdom Metazoa; phylum Chordata; class Aves; order Anseriformes; family Anatidae; genus Aythya; species Aythya fuligula. The sequence continues at coordinate 1,408,328 of NC_045580.1, read as the reverse complement.
GCAGAGACTCTGCCTCCATTTGGTTTTGAGCAGGGTTGGTAGGAGATGAGAAATGAGCCATTACTTTACTATGAGGATGGATACAACCAAAATCCGTTCTAACTTCGTTTGGCGTGTCGGCACAATCTGTTCATTTGTGGTATGTAATTAAAAAGCCACAGCAAACTGACAAAATTCCTTTAATTAAAACCCTGTAGGCAGTTTGTCCTCCTCAATGCTTCTGCATTCTCTTAAATGATTTGGGTTTGATTGGTGCAAATGCAGACCTGGGTTTTGTTTGAGATTTTAGGATTTCAGATATTCAGATGTGTTTGGCTGCTGCAGATCAATGTAGTGCCATGCTGCTAAAAGGGACTTCACCCAAGAGCAGAACCCTGCTCTGTTCAAACAGATAGAAATATTTTAAGGTCTTTTATATTAGGCTTATTGTAAACAGAGGGATTCTGTCCATACCTGGCGAAATAGAGGGCACAATACAGCTGTATAAAGGGATTCAAACATCGCAAAGTACAGCGTGATACAACCTTGTCCTTGGACAAGGTTTCCCATATTGTCTGGCTGAAGAATATCCTGTCTGCCCATATGAAGCATTGCTGCATGAATCTCTCTTTTGCTGAGCCCCAAGACCCAAAGCTGCTCACGAAATTTCAAGTTGTATGTGCTCCTGAGCAGTGGTGACCCAGAAGAAACGCATTTTTGTCAGCAGGGGCTGGTTCTGCTGCTCGCTGGACACAGCGTTGCTCAGCTGGAATTTGCTTCCAGTAGTCACAGTTTCATGCAGATGGGCTGGGTGGTGGGCTTTCCTCCCTGGTTTCCAAGACAGCAGCCCTGGGGAGTGATCAGTGCAGCCTCTCAGGGCTGCAGGAACCTTCCCCTCTGCCTGGAGCGGCCCAGGCTGCCTCGCAGAGCGTGGCCCTACGAGCCGAGCAGTGTGCTCTTACCAGCAGAGCTCCTCTGTGTTAGTTAAACTGCTCTGAAATCACGTCTACAACAACGGCACTTCTGTTGGGGAGGCTGGAGCTTTTTTGTTTCACCCTTGTGCTTTCAGTGGGCCTCAAGAAGAGCTGTCTGTCGGGCTTCGCTTTCCTTCCCAACCCAGCCCCTGCTCAGCCTCTGCTCCCAGGTGCCTGCAGCCCAGCCGTGCCACCCCTCCTGCCCTTAGCAGAGGGGCAGCTGCCTGGGCTGCTCTGGTTTTCACTCCTTAGTGGCATCAGCTGGCTTGGACACGGTGACTTGTTTCACCAGCAGAGCTGAGACCACGCAACGTTGAGTGGGAAACGGAGCTGAAGGTGTAGAGGGGCGGCTGCAGAACTGCGTTCTTGTCCCTTTGTAGACTTCATGTATTCTTTCTGCAGGAGGGAAACTGCAGCTCTTCAGATCAGCCACCTTGTTTTTCTATGAAATAAAACCAAGACAGCAATTCGGTTATCTTGCAATAACTTGGAAAGACCGAGGGAGGTAACGCTGCTCTGGGCTGGGCTGCCCCACGTGCAGCAGGGCTGCAGGAAGGGCAGGAGTGATGGAAGGTGTGCTGGAAGGGCAGGCTGCGGCACCCGGAGCTGGGCATCCTCTAAGTTCAGATACTGTCAGTCACTCATTTGCTCCGGAGGAGCATAAGGCTACTAGAATGGAAGCCAGTAACAAAGCACTTCTTTCTGCTTAGAGACTACAGACCGTGTTTGTCAACGTGGAAGAGATGACAGGTTTTGCTAGCTTAGCCTCGTTCCTTTTGCACAGATGAACATTACAGGTGCTGCCCAGCAGCCTGTGTACAGTGACAGTGCTTTAGTGAAGTGCCACCTGAAGCTGCATTTTGGGTAAATGTATCTTTGTGTTAAATTCTTCCATTTCAGCTGTTGTGTCATTTCTGCACTGGACAGGTATTAGAACAAAAGCAAACTCTCAATTTAGTATCAGACCTTGGAAAATCTGTTTCTGTAAATAATTTATATTAATGTTGCTACTGTTTTTACATGCTCTGTAAAATGCGTTCTGCTTGGCCTGAAGTGGTTTCTTTATTTTGTTGTGCAGTGTCAAAAAAACACGGCAAGCTCATCACCTTCCTTCGTTCCTTCATGAAGTCACGACCAACCAAGCATAAACTGAGGCAGCGCGGGATCCTGAAGGAAAGGGTGTTTGGATGTGACTTGGGAGAGCATCTTCTCAACTCTGGACATGATGGTAAGGAACAACCCATTTTTGAGTTCTTCCTCTGTTGGGAATCTTACTAAAGAGGGATCATATCTAGCAAAAGAGTAGTTGATGCCAGCAGAGAAATGTGTAATGAGAATCTGTGGCTGAAAGATGAACTGAGACTGATGCTAAAAAGAAGCAAGCATCAGGGTTTGACATAGGAGCACTGAAGGTGAGTTCTAAACCTCTTGGAGTCTTCAAATAAATACTAAATATTTGTTGACAGGGAAATAAACTTCATTATTGTGTCAGTGAATAAGTAACTGCTATGTTAAATCCATACATTTCTCTCCAGCTCACTGTTTTTGTTTGATTCTATCACAGTCCACAGTGTAGATTGTTTACCTACCCTTCCTCTTGGTTTCAGAAAATGTACAAGAGTTAACTGGATATTATTTGTCATAGCTGTATTTTCTCTGTCTTTTACGGTGACTTCCCTACAGGTCTTCTCTGCCACTTCCACCTTCCCATCAGCACTTTAGGGATACAGCAAAGATGAGCTCTCCATTCCAAGAAAAAATTACACAATTTTTACTACTCTTCCTTTGGTGAACTTGTTTCATGTGTTCTTTCCTACCATCTCACTGGGACATCTCCAATCTAGGCTGTGAAATCAGGGAGGTACCTGCACTGTTGAGTATCAAACAGAGGACACAAATTCTTCCACAGTTCACTCGCTGAGGTCGTTCCCACAGATGGCTCGTGCTGAGGGTTTTTTAGGAAGGCAGCGTGGAGCAGCAATGGGCCACAGCCAGTTTGCCCAGGAGTTAGAGCCATCAGGAAATCAGTGATGGGTATAGCATCACTGTCTGGCTATGTCAGTTTGTTGATCTGTTTCATATTTTTGCTTCTTGCCTAATGCAGTAGATATTGGGCCATTTCTCATATCTGCATAGACCTCATCTGCCAGCATTCTGAACCTGATGTCTCCCAGCTTTTGTGTGGAGCTCAAGGAGAAGTAAAGTGACATGTAGGGTAGGAAAGAAATTTCTCTGTTAAATTTGTTACCAGAGGTACTTTAGGTTCCTTGTTCATATGAGTGCCTTTCGGAAAAGGGATGGTAAAGGGTGAGGAGCTGTTCTGTGCACTTCTTTCCAATGGATTCAATTGGTAACAGCAATGTGTACTCCCTTGCCTGACATGAAGTATTTTACTACCGGTTGGTGAATAATATGAGCTTGTTCTTAAGAAATCACGACTGTGGCAAGGCTCATTGGCTTGTTAATTGGAACCAGTAGAGATCTTTATTGCTGGGGCTTGAAAAGCATCAGAGAGCCAGAAACTGCATGGTTTGAAGGCAGAAACGTACAGTAAACCATGTAAGAACTGCATCAGGAGTGGGTAATTTACACCACTGGGTAGCAATAGAGCTGGTTTTATATTCATGCTGTGGGAGCAATCTTGGAGGGCAGGAGACATGCCAGCAGTGAGCTCATTAATGGGAAGGAGAGAGTTCTTTTTGATCCTTAGCCCTCCTCCTGTCCATTTTAGTTAGACATAAGTCAGCAATAATTAAAGCTCTTCTTTGCTCTCTGCACTGACTTTTTTGCCTGGTTTTAAGGGGTATGCATTTTATTTAGCAGTAAAAGACTCACCCTGAGCTGAACTAAACTGTCCTAATGACACTAGAGGCTCCTGTGTGGCAGTCTCTAGGAGGTCATTCCTTGTCCTGGTCCCTCCTCTGCCATCACGTGCAGCTGAGTGATTGTGACTGAGCTGTGCTAATGAGGTCTCTTCATCTGAGAAGTTAGCAGTTGCTTTCAACCTCGATTTAATAACTCTTTCCTAACTCCCCGGAGTGAAGCAGATCCAATTTGAATGTTGCTAACAGGGGCATGTCTCCATTTCACACAGCAGGATTGTTTTTTTCTGTGTGATTCAGCTCTCTGACCTGTATTCCAAGTGATGTAATCCCCGGGATTGGTTTTGTGGAGACGTTTCTGGGTTCCTGTGAACCAAGCTCTGTGCATGCACAGCACTTTAAGATTCCCTCATTCTGTAGCATTAAGGTTCCTCAGTCACGGAGCCAAGTGCAATGCTGCACGTTAAGTGAGAGAGAGCAGCGATGCAGTCCTGTTTCTTCACCTCATAAACAAGTATTTTTATAGGAGCACATAGTACTTTTGCTGAAGTCTGTGCGTGATACCTACTGGTAATGCTTTGGGATTACAACTATAAAAGATCTCAGTTCAGAAATACAGAAAGAACCCAAGGCATTTATAGATGGATTTAGATTAATGGTAGTTTTGGTGTGTTGCTGCCCAGCATCCAAAAGATTTAGCAGGACTGAAGGAGAAAATAACACTGTCCACAGTGTTTGAAATGGGTGGCTAGGCATTTGTGTGCTCTGCATTAATGCACCACTGAGCCAAACTGGAGTTATGTTAATTATTTTATTAGTTATCATTGTTGGGAAGTTGACAAAACCTAACTTCCCAAGAATTCCCTGTGAAACAACAGGAGCCATCCCCGTTTTGAAATCATGACCATCTGAAACTTTGCTGAACTGGGCTTGTCCTTCAGGTAGGCAATGATGAGAGAGGAAAAGACAGAAAATAAAAGGAATATGGAAGCATGAAAACTGAAGTGGGTTTAACATTTTTTAATAAACACTGAGCTGAGGCAGCGGGCTCAGATGGCTTAGCTAGGAGAGCATAGAGTTGGTCGCATGTCTGTGTACCCAGAAGGGAATGTACAAACACAAGGAAAGGTTTTACCTCCTGCAGCACATTGTCTTTCTGTGAGCTCAGCAAGTATCACTCTCATTCTGCACCAGTTGTGCTCCCGTCAGAAGGGGAGTACCAAGGTGTGAGATGTACAGGAGGAAAGAGATGTAGAAATGAGACCAAGAGCCCAGGTGATGCCATCTTGCAGAGCTCCATATGCATGCTGTACATTCAGCATGCTCTTGGATCCAAACCAGCAAAGCATTTATCTTCGTTTACCTGATTTTTTGAGATCAGTCTTGCACTGGGGCCGAGCGCTGTCTTTTCTGCAAGATGCCTGTCAGGCTGGCGTGACGGAACTTGCGTCTGCTGAACTTCAGGACATAATACCTCTGTTTACTGGAGTTTCTCCTTAGGGGAGGGTGTCTAGGTATGATGGGATGAGTGGAGCAAGCAGGCTGTTGCTGCTACTGCCTCTTCCTTTTTGATGAGGGTGCAATTTGTCATTTTTTAATTGTGGTATACAGACCTGAGAAGTAACGCTATAAACAGGTATAGGGAGGGAGGAAAGGATTTTAACGAGTGTTTACAATAACAACAGTAGGGATGAGTACTGCACCTGAAGATCTTTCTGTATGACGGGTGATTCATGGTAGGGATTGCAGTGATTATTGAGCTGGCAGCTGTCGACAGGCAGTGTCCTGGGTTTGGGGTTTGGTTGCTTTTTTCAATGGCAGTTTGTAGTGTGCCGACACTTTGAGCCCTCCACACAATGACGGGGCCCTTCTGTAGGAGTTGCACCTCCATATGGTGTGGAACAGGCCTTTCCCAGAGGCCCTTGTAGACCCAACAGCAGTGATGAGAAGGAAGAATCATTGTCCTGTTTCTTAGATGAGGATTTGAGTCATGGGCACATCACAGGATGATCTTTCAAAATCATTTGTGTTCTAAGCTGCTTTTGAGAATGGCCATTAGGAGCCCCAGTAAGTCACACTGGAAGGTGATGGGATTTGGGGCCCTACTTTGCCAAGAGTGAAGGAGGAAGGTTGGCTCGTTGTCATTGGATGTGATTACTCAGGGCACCCCGAGCAGTGCACGTACCAGACCTCTCTGACTTAAGACTGTTGTTCTGGTTGCTGGAGATTGGATAACCCTGGCCTTCACCAAGTCAGGGAATAAAGCAGTCTCAGGTTTTATAGAGAGTGGACGAAGTGTTCAGAGCTGGAATCTGGGCTGGGCGCACACAGCCCCGTGCTCTGGTCACCGGCCCGGCTGTGTGTCGGTGCGTTGTTCTCACCGAGCGTAACAGCCAGCTGCCCTCTTCCTGCCACGTGTAAGTAACACATTTGGGGCTGGTACGTGGAGGAGTAAAACCAGTTTTGATGTGAGGGATTTCTGACTTCTCCGTTGGGTCTAAATCTAGCAAAGGCTGTGGTGATACAGCCGTCAGGCATGTTGGTTTGCACAACACCTAGCAGTCGCCCAACGCAGCCTGCCTTCAGAGGCCTGTCTCCATTTAATTTTAGTGCGTTATTCATTTGTTGGCTCCTTCTGGGTTATGAATACTCATCTGCCAATGAAGCGTAGTTTGGAAGTGAACCAAGCTCAACAGGGAGTAGCTGTTTCTTCATGATCCTGCGAAGTTCCCAGGTGGGTTGGTGCCGCTGACACCTGCCATGCTGGTTGGCTTTGCGGAGCTGCAAGATGCAGCCAGTTCAACATAATCCCTGACGAGTAGAGAGGCCCTGTTCCCTTTGTCAGTAGGTAGACTTTTTTCCCCCTAATATTTTCTCTTAAAGGAAACCAAATAGAACTTGAATTTAGCCTGACCCCAATTAGACAGAATTGTGCATGCAGAGGATGTGTCTGTTTAGTGTGGGAGCTGGTTAAATGCTGCATTGCAGCATCTGTATCATGTCCTCATTTGTGCCTCAGAACGTTTCAAAACGTGGCTCTCCACAACTCCTGAATTTAAGACCAACGTAGGAGTCGGCAGCAAGGTGGTTAGCACAAACTTTGTGCACAGCTGCCTGGAGAGGCCGGTGGATTAGGAGGCTGTGCGGGTTCCTGGCTGTCACTGACAGCATGTCACCAAGGTTATGGCATTCAGCTCCTTCCCTCGTTTTTATCCAGGTGAAAAGTAAAAATAACACCCAGCATTTTGAAATACATGGCTAGGAAGTCCTTGTGTAAATGTCTGATTAGAATCAAGTCAAGTGCTGTCTTGTTACATCATTTTATAGTAGATTGGTGCTAAAGCCACGTGTTTCACCCAGACTGTTCCCTTTCAGCCTTCTGTCTCCTGTGCTTTAGCCTCTTGCACAGACAAAAGGGGGCAGGAAACCTGCCTGGAGGTTGCCCACAATGTACAGTTGATAAATCCATCTTTCGGTGCCAGTCCTCTGCAAGCCCCTTAGGTTCGTTGGAGTGATGGATTGTTTCACGCGAGGGATTGGGCTGGATTCAGCAGTGCTGGGAGCAGGGAAGCTGTGCAGATCTGGCACTGCGGTGGTGTCAGTTCCTCTGCCTTCGGGAGATTGCAGAGAGGTAGGGGATGGTGAGTCGAGGTCAGTGAACCAGAGGAGAGTTTCATTGCTCTTTTGGGAATGTGAGCCATGAGTTGCAGTAGCTGAGGAATTACTTTCCAGTGTGCTTTATATCCAAATGCTGCTGGGGATAAGTGCTGGAATTGCTTGGACTGCAGGAGATGAGGTGCAAATACTGGCAGCTATTCTGTGCTGAAAATGTACCTGTACCTGGCACTTGATAAAATATGAGTGTTTCTCTCTTGGTGGTTAGAGTGGAGTACAGGCTAACCCTGGTGTGCCCTAAAACAGCGTAGAGGTGTTCCTCATGGCATAAGTCATATAACATGGCCAGCTGTATTAACAGAGGGTTTTGTAGACTAAAAGCAAATGGTATTTTTTGTACCTCTTCATGTATGTGTTGTGTTGATACATCTTTATGCATTTGTTGTCTTGATACTTCATCAGTTTCCATAACTGGAAAAGGTGGATTTAGAAATGGCAGTAATTTTTATTCAACGAGTTCCCCATATCAAAGGATCTGTAGCTCCCCTTTGAGTTAGTCAGAACTCTTCTGGAAAATACTGACTGGTGATCAACAGGGAGATACAGTACTGCTGTTCTTGCTGAAAAAGTGAATGTCTTCAAAAGACAAGGTTTCCTAACATAGCTGATTCTTGCTTTCTATTCCTCCTATTACTCCCCAATTCTCCAAAATTGTTATCAGTTATGTATGACAAGTTGGGTAGGATTAAAGGAAGAATACAATGAAAACCAAGACTTTTCAAAACAGTATGCAAGATCAAATTAAAGCAGAGACACAGTCCTGTTATGTACTGAGCACTGGCAACAACTGCATAGAGGGGATGGCTTTATTCCCTTATGCTGGTCATTGCGCTCCTCAGATAAGCTTCTTAAGAGCACCTTGGGACTTGAGGTGACATCACAGTTTGTTCTGGGTCCTCTGGTCTTACCTTCAAGTAATCCCCTGGCTGCCACTGGGTGATACATTTGCCTTTGATACTAATTTATTGCAGATTTGAGTATAGGAAGAACAGTGTTACCAGAACAGAGTAACCCAAGGAATGAGATCTTGGGCAGCATCTTGGCAGGGATCTGTAAAAGTCTGGTTCCCCTTAGCTCCAGGATAAGCTTTGTAATCTATATGTCATCTCTTTTGGTTCCTCATATTAATGTGAGGAGTCCCTTTTACTAGCTAATAATCTTAATTATAATAAAAGTCTGGCTGAATGGATTTGGATCTTTGCCATCTGTGAAGGAAGTCTTGATTTGGAATTCAGGACAGCTGAGTCTTACATATTTATTAATTTTTTCTTGATGTTTTAACTCTTTGGGGGTAAATTAGCTGGTGCCCACTCTCTTGCTGTTTGAGGATGAAATTGAATATTAACAACAAGAAGTAAAACTTTGCTAAAAGGTAGAAAGCTATAAATATTTATAAATGTATTATTCTTTTTCCTTCCTCTCTCGAAGTACTGTTTTTAAACATAAACACAAGACAGCCCCTGAAATCCAGGAACTTCCAGTTTATGCTCGCAAGGCTCAGATGAATGTCTGCTCATGATGTCATTTGTAGAGAATTGTTTTCCTTCAAGATTTTAGCTTCACAAAGCCTTCTTAGCATTTGTCGGGTTCCCATCAGAAATAGATACTCAAGCTTGACGTGGGCTCGCTGCAATTCAAATAGCAAATAGTCGTGGGGCAGCAGAAAGATCTTGGAGTGCAGTTCCCCAGGGCTGCTTGGAACTGTTAGGACTTGAATGCTGGCAACCACATCAATAGGTTTGTTTAAGCAATAACTTCTTGTTCTTACACAAAGATTAATTGAAGTGCTGCACAAAAAAGGTAGGTTGTGTGTGTTAAACATAACATTTAGATCAGAATTATTAAATTGGCCACAGTCATTACAACAGGCTGAGGAGAATGTTGGCTGTGACTGAGGCTGAAGGTTTATATTAGATACATAAATTCTGTGAATGAACCCTTGGGCATTTTTGTACTCTTAATAGGTAGAGTATCCAAGCTGAAAAGTTTGAATGTGAACTAAAAGTTTCAGACCTCCAGGTAGGTTCTATGGCATCATGCTTTTACTCCTCAGTTACACCTTTTTACTCTCTCAGTTTTTAAGCATTTACATGTCCGAAGGAGTTTTCATGCTTAGGACATAAATCTGATTTGAAGGATTTGTATTCATGTCCTTTTCTGCCAAGATAGTTCTTGTGTGACTTTGGGCAAGTTCCTTCAAATAGGATCCATCTCCTTCCTTTACCCTAAAATACGTGTAAGAAGAAAATAGCGGATCCTGAGTTCCTTGTTGGCACAGCAGGAAAAATAATGCATGCTTACTTACCTGATACATTTTGTAATGCCCTCAGATATCTGGGGGAGAAAAGAGCCATAAGTAAAGCACGTGCCATATGCAGAATTGCTATCCAGAGCTACAGCTCAGAAATAGAATCATTAATGTTGGAAAAGACCTCCAAGATCAACTAGTCCAACCATGCAGTTGGTTGCATCTTGTGTTTCCTGACAAACCTACCTAATAATGCAAGTATTGATGAATCTGGAAATCTTCCTGTTCTACCTAGTTAAATAGTATTTGTACAGTACAATCCTATTGAGAAAACTGAAGGTAATTGTAGAGTACACAGCTGCTCAGAAAAGAGCAGATTCTTGAAGAAATGTCTTTAGTTAACATGAAATTGTAGCAGCTCTGCCAGTGGCTGTGAATGAACTCAGAAGACAGCAATTCATAGATAGGGAGGCCGTGAGTTTCCATCAGTGAACTTTTTTCAGTACTTGAAACTTTAAAAATTGGTTATATGCTTCATGCCATAGGGATATAGTAAACTTTTTCTCCTCCCCAGATGATTCCTTTTGTGCTTGAGGAATCATTAGATGCATACTCTTAGTGATTTGACTTGTATGTTAGATCCCAAACTGGCCATATCTGTTTCTTATGAACCTTTTTTGTTTTCTGCTTGTTTTATGTTATGCAGTGACATACCAAAATACTGTCCTGTCTCTTGCATCTGAGCCCATGTTTGTTTCAGCTCTGCACACAGTCGATGTATGAACTTGAAAAAAATGGTTGTGAAATTGCATTCTGGGGCAGTAATTCAGTGGGGCTGTTGTGACTTGACAGCCCCTTCGAGCTTACTGGTAATATCAGCCATACCCTTCAATTTATCCTGCTGGCGACTACTTCGTTTTGCTACCCTGTTTTCAGGTGATTAGCTATATATTGAAACCTGTTAGCCTCAGACATGCCAAAACCAGTTTCCTTTCAGTGTTTCACAATTTATAGTGTTTTGTTTTTTTTGTTTTTTTTTTTTTTTTTAAATCAAAATCCATCTCCAAAGGCCTTGGGCATTCAACTTGAAGAGCTAAGCTGTAGTCAGAGCTGTGAGAGCTTAGGGACATGGTCTAGTGGGTGATATTGATCATAGGGGGATGGTTGGACCAGATGGTCTTGGAGGGCTTTTCCAACCTTATGATTCTGTGATGGGAGCCGGGTGCTCCTGAGCTCAAACCCTATCTCTCATGCACAGTTCATGGCCTTGGCGATCTTGCTGGGTGTCTGCTTCCATCTCCATGTTGTGAAATTAAACTTAACAGTCCGGATCTGCCCCGAGGTGCCACAAGGGTAAACTTGTAATGTTTGTGAGGTACTTGGAAGGTTAAGGGCATATAAACATTAAACAGTGGTTATTCAGGTGTTACCACAGGTCAGCACGTGAGACCCACAGCCTGGTGAGTGCCTGGAGGAAGTAACTCCATTGTTCTCCAGGTATCTCCTAGATTTACTTTGTTCCTTAGTTGGGTTTGCATAATTTCACAGATCTAAACATGTTAGGTGTTTTGGAAACCAAAAGGTGCCGAAGTGACTCGAGCCCTTCTGTAAATCACGAAAAGCCTGTGTGGTTCAGGTGCCTCAGCATTTCTTCAGACCTTGCAGGCTGTGCCTCTGCGAGAAACCCCTGTAACGTAAAGGACGGGTCCAGCAGCCTGGACAAACAGCAATAATTATCCCAAACTGCGGATGAGTGCCAGTAGTTCTAAGATATTTTGGGCAAATGTCCAAACATAACAGGCAGTGTTATTGCTTCACCATCTGCCCTCTGAATTGCTGGAACTCAAGATTATTGGGTATGGGGTTAGCATTACAAAGAGGTATGTGGGGTCCCCATGGAGAATGACTTGTTTGGGGGGAAGTAGTTGCAAAAAGGGAGAACTGAGAAGGCAATACAAGCTTTTGCAGTAAAGAAAAGAGACAATCTCTCAGTCCCCTCCCTTTTTACCCTGCCCGCAGCTGTGAGAGGAGAAATTCTTTATGCCTGAGTGACCCAGAGGACAGCAGGGAGTTGAAAATTAATTTGCATTTCGAAACACTACAGCTGTAGGGAGAACAAACATGAGAAAAAATGTTGCACTACATGCAGGAATTGCTTGTGCTCTTAGCCCTCTCTGCTCTTACCAAGGTGGATACCTTTTTCAGTCTTAACTTACTGTGGTACATGTAATTGAGCTATACGGAAAGCACTAGCACAGCCTACATATGAACGTATTAGTAGTATATTTATTCCATTTAATGGATGTGATGCATTTCTGTATTAAAAACAAAAATACAACCCCAGTTGTTATCCCCACTTGGGTGGATACAACCTGGGAGATGGACGTACAATATAAAGGTTCTTCTCTTTGATACAAAAGCACTAAGAGTAAGCATGGTTTATGGCACTGCAGTGCTCAAGTGCAAAAATGCCCTGGCACAGACATACCCGCAGCACTGAGAGTGTTGCTGATGTTACAGGACTTAAAAAGCGTGGTGAACTGCCTTCCTAGCCTGATGCAGCACCACGGGATTTATTTTCTTAGGCTTGAACCTTGCACTTTGTTTGTACACAGTTCCTGGCTAAGCTACCATAAATAAAAAGAGTCCAGTCTTATAAAGCAGAGTCCAGCACTGGAGGCTGATTACACAGTTGGGCGCTGCACGGTACCTGCATGGAAACTGACTCATGCTTTATGGCTGCCTCTTCTGTTATCATGAGTTACAGTACAAAAGTCATAATTTCAAATAAGAGCACTGCACATTATCAGGAAATAGTGCAGCTTGTGGTAGCTGGTTTGGACTTTACCCAGCTCTTCAACAGTATAAATCATTTTAATGTGGGTCACACTTCTTGAAAATCAGGAAGAGAGCATCTCACAGGAAGTTCACTCTTTGGTCTTGTTCTTCTCTCTTAATCCTGCTGATTCAAATTTAAGGACACAGATTTAGGAAGGAGCCAAAAGTCCTGAGAAGAGAATCTTTCCAAGCCAGTTGTTGTTTTTCTGAACATGCAGGGCATGGTGGGGTCCGCGTGCTTATAAAATGGCACGTGCAGGTGATTCCCTGGGTGGCAGAGAGCCTTCCTGCAGAGGGTGTTCCTTACAGGACAGGGCAAGAAAACAAAGTCCGTAACCTCTCTGTCTCGTGCTGTTTTACAAGAATTTCCTGCGTAGCTTTCACTGTAAGGCGGAGGGAGGAGTTCCAGAACGGAGCAGTTTGAAGTGAGGTTCTGAGAAAAGTTACAGTCTGAAGAGTTTTTTTACTGTATTTTTTTAAGGAAATTCTTGGAAGTTTCTTTGAAAAATTGAGCTAAGAATAGGAGGAAGAATGATTGGGGTAAAAGCAACAGTACTTCCTTGGATGAGGATATTCATTGTTAGGTTCTTACGTAACTGTGTTTATATGGTAAGGGAGACAGGATTTGTTTGGCTAATTCCAGGTGTCTAGAAGTTGTCCAAGTCTCAGCTAGTCACAAAGTTCTAAGAAATGGGCACATCCCTAAAACAATCCACACCATCCTGTTATTGCACCACACGTTCCTGGGGCACGCTGTCTTCTTTAGGTACCTGATTTTCCTCACTGTTTATAGAGGCAGCCTGGACGTAAGCTGTCTCCCACCTCAGCTTCATCTTTGTAGCTGATTCTTTAAATTTATATTCGTGTGGCTCGAAATGTAGCCTGTAACCTACTGTTGCATTTCTGCTCTCGGTTCTATTCTTTCTCATATTCTTCCTAATTATCATTACGGGTACTTGATATTCATGGCTATTTCTTTTGCTTAGGTGGTTTGGTGTGGCGCTCAGGACAGTTTATTTTGTACTCCTGTTGGGCAGCAGGTTCAGCTTTCCGCATTTGTTTGCTATGTGTGGAATTCAGCTGAGCAGCTGCATTTCAGCATGCTGTGGTCCATTAACCAGTCGAAAGGCCTGGCTTATGTGGCAGTTCACCTTATTACTGTAATATTGTGAAAACGATGCTGCTAGAGGGGAGCTTGATGGGAGGCCTCATTCCCCAGCCTGAACAAATAGTGCTGATTCCAGTAACGTACTTTAAAAAAATTAAAAAATAAAAAAAAAAAATAAAAAAAGCCTCCCAAAACCCAGGGAGGGACCATTACAAAAGATTAAAAGGGAAAAAAAATAAAAGCAAGATGATAGGAGAGGAAATGTGACTGATTTCAAGATGAAGCAAAATGGTCTTCAGAATGAAAACCATAAAACTTCTGCTTCCTCTTAATGGGAAAGAATTAACCAGTTAACGAGCCCTAGGAGATGCAATAAACCTTTCAAACCAGCTGAGAGATACTCAGGAGCAAGTTGAAAAAATTGCTTTAGCTGCAATGGCGATCAGATGTGCCAGGGTCCACTTTGTTGACGCATCCACATCTCCAGCCTGGCACTACCTGCTGTCTGAGATGGGGAAGGGGAGGGGGTGAGAGATGGGAAGGAGGTGATGGATTTTGGAATGGGAGATGTGTACGGTGCTCGGATTCTCATGAAGAGGTAGGTGTTCAAAAGTGGCAGCTGCCAGTGGATTTTAGCAGGCTGCAGCTGAGTCTGTGACTTTACTGCAGAGAAGTTACCTGGTGCCAGTGGATGAACATGGTGTTGCTCAGAACAGGAATAAACCCAACATCCAGTGTTAGTACTTCTGTTATTTGCCTGGGAATGTGGATCTGGAAGGGGCTGTGCTGGGTTTAATAACGACAGACACCAGTTCTGGGCCCACAAGTTTTCTGAGCAGTGGGTTATTGGTGACTGGAGGAATATAATAACATGCAAGGTGCCCTGCCCTTGTGCTGGTCTTTCCTCAAGTGGCCTGCTTGTAGCAGTTGTCAGAAATGGGGTGCTGAGCATAGTGGACCTTCACAGCTGTTACTACAAACCACCTGGGTCACCAACTCTGGTCGTTAGAATTGCAGGAAAATCTAGAAATTGACTAATATTAATAGGATTATAGTGTAGATGCTACAGCGTATGAGAAGAAATCCCTGCTGGTTTCCCCCTGGGATGCGGCTGTGACATAGCTTTCTGATTCAAATCTGGTGACTGGTTTGGGATCCAGAAGCCAAAGTCAGGACCTGAACACCAGTAAGTTCACCTCCATGGCAGGGGACACAGGTTTATGTAAAGGTAGCTGTAGGTACCTGGAAAAGTCACAACCGTAGGTGGTGGTCTTGGTGCACTTCACAATCACGATCCCAAGCTTTAGCCTGTGCTGTCACCCTGCTGTTCCGCGCTGGTGCTAACAGGCGCTGTGCCCTGCATGCGTACATGGAAATGTGTGCTAATGGATGTGTAGCTAAGGGGCTTAGGATTCAAAGGGGCGAGGGAGATTAAACACATTTGTCAGGCGTCATCTTTGTTCAAAAATGAGTAAAATCAAATCACCGTTCCAGCAAAGGGCCTTCAAGGGTAATTATGGCCCTTCTTGTATTTCAGTCACTTCTCCAACCATGCAGCATTCCCCCAAAAATATCTGTGGCGCTGGCATGATATATTTAGCTTAAAGAACAGATCGTCCTGGCAACCAGATTAGGAAATGCATAGAACAAGCCTGCTAGATTTTTTTTTCAATGTATATTAATTTTTCTAACTGTGCCCGGGCCCGTCCATGACAGAGGAATGGTTTAGGAAGCACGCTGCTGTTGCTGCAGCCCACTGCTCCCCTCCGTGCTCCCTTGACCTGATTCACGTTGTCACAACAGGTTGCTGCTCAGAAGAACTGGTGCACAAATACCATTCTTACCGTGCTGTTTGTTGACACAGCTAGATAAACCCCAGCAGGATAAGGCCTTGGAAACACGCAGGTTTGTTCCCTGTGGCACAGCCTTCAATTAGGGCACGCAGGCAGGTGTCCTGGCCGTGCTCAGGGTGTGCAGAGAAACGGGGGGGTTCCCCCATGCCACATGTGCATCATCCCTCTCAGACATTAGCAGCCTCCCTGGTAGGAATTAGGTGGGCAGGGAATGTGCTATTACTTGCTTATTTATTTATTTATTTCAGCAGGTGCAGCTGATTTCATGGGGTGCCCATTCAGACTCCAGTATCGACCACTGAAATCTTTGGGCTTTGCAGTCACACATCAGCAGGTCTCGCCACGACACTTTAAAACCTTACCTCCTTGCCTAGTCCTTTGTGACCCTGGCAGTCGAGCTGATTCGGTGCTGAGCCCAGCATCCTCACTTAGCTCTTTGATCACAGATTTGTGACCTCTCACCTTTCTTAATGGGTGGTGGTGGGAAGAGAGATACACGTGGACATCTCATGTAGTCCTGCCCATTTCTCAGAGAAACCAAAAGGTGCATTGCTGTAGTGTGTCTTGCCATCTAGGGTGCTCTCTTTCCTCATGCAAGAAAAGAAAGCACCAACTGTGTCTGCACCTGAAGGCTGTCCTTTGTGTTCACTGCAAGGGGTGGTGCTGTTCTCACCTCCGGTTGTCTGCATCCATTTATACCTGGGTCGCACTTGCTCCTAACACGGTGGAGCGGTGCAATACGTAGGCAGCCCCTTTTGGCAACTGCTTGAGTATGATGTAATTTCCACCCTATCCAATTCAAGCATTAAAACTTTCTTCTTGAAGAGGTGTTGAATCTTTTTGCGTAAAGGGGTAAGTGTTGTCCTCTAAAAATGTTTTTTGAAACCATATTAGGATTTAGGGCCATCTGTTCCGCCTGCTCTGTTCTCAAGACATTTAGCTTACGGTGTTGTGGATGACTGATGCACATTTTACCAACATGCTCTCCAAATGTGTATTCACTCAGCAGCAAGAAGTTGTTGCTTATCCTGGCTCAGATGCCTAGCTGTGCATGCTGTCTGGCCGATTCCTAATGCCAGCAGTATGCTGCGGCTCCGAGCTCCCAAGGCTGCGAGAGGTGCCTTTCTTCAGAGCAGATGCTGAGGTTTCCTTCTGTAAAAGCCTTTGGCTGCATTAGTGGAAGTTAAAATTTCCATTCCATCTACAGGGGAGAGCAAAAGAAGGTAATCACCTCTGATGGATTTCCTTCCCCCAAAAAGCAGCGCTTGGTTTCCAACACTTTTTCTATGCCATTGCTTGGTGTACAAGGGTTTTGTGTGCCCCAGAGTCTGCACCGTGCTTTGGAAAACCGTGTGAGATGCTGTAAATGCCTAGTGCTAGAGAAACTGGAGTCTGACTGGCTGAGTATTGACTGCCTCTTGGTATATTTGGGCATCCCAGCTGCAGGGTCTCATCTAGTATAGCTGCTCTTGCTCAACTGATGTGCCATGCAGCTTCTGGCCTGTTCTGGCCTGTGCTCGAGTGTGGAGCAGATGCGTGCTTAACCCAGGATGATGCCGACTCCCAGGAACCATTTGAAATTAGTCTCTTCTCTAGCTGTGTGTTTGGCTGTGTGCTGCAAGCCCAAAGAAAAGCAGTGAAGTGACTGGGAGGGGAGAGCACAGAGCATCCAAGTTGGGTAGCACTTAATCAAACTGACTGGCAGATGGCATCTGCTGCTTGATGTAAGGGGATTTGCCACATGACCTATTCAGAATCTGTGCCACGTGGCAAATTGATCAGACATGGCATCTAATGTAAGACTAAATCTCGATCATCAAAGGAGCTGTGGAAAAAAGGTGGTTTGCAGAGGAGTGCACAAGGATGTGAGCTTTTCCATGCTGATTTGCTGATGTTCACAAGAGCTCAGTCCTGATTTTCTTTCTGTGCTCAGAGCAGTTTTATCTCCCTACGATAAATACAATGATTTGCTGTTCCTTAAGCCTACAAGGATGGACAGATAGCTCAGGCAGTGGATGCTGCATGGGGCTGAGAAGTCAACTGGAAAGAATTGGTTGGTGAAGTGGCTTGAATATTAACTTGACACCTAATTATATCTTCTGGGCTTATTTTTCCATTCTGTCATAACCTGGTCTATCTGCCATCTCTGTGAGTGTGGTATGTTGTGTAGCTATCTAAATCCAGTCACGCTCTGGTAGGCTTTGGGGAGGAAATTATCAGCTGTAAAAACTCTGCTGTCCCTGGTGCAGAAAGTAGCATCTCTTTAACATTTGTGTTTGCTTAAACCAAGCTATGCAGGCGATTCCCATATAGATCTGAAAGCAACAAAGCCTTTTGGCCAAAGAGAGCGTATCGACTCAGTTTTATAACTCTTCTGAACATGAGATTTAACACCACAGCTCTTGTGGGAACTGTAATGGGACCTGCACTGTCTCTGCTTGACCAGAATTGACTTTTTCCAACGTGATTCATATATCCTGGCATTCTTTAAAGCAAAGAATGCACTTCTGTCGAGCTTCTTTCCCAAATCCTGCACTTAAAACTCTTACAGGCTTTCTCCTCTAAGGAAGATGTAAAGCACTAGCCCAGCTGGGTTTAGTTTATGGGATCTGACAAGACCACAGCCTGAACGAGGACTTTAATAACATGCTCAACTAACCAATGACACTTGTTCTTTAGTTCCCCAGGTTCTCAAGAGCTGCACTGAATTCATTGAGAAATATGGCATTGTGGATGGAATATATCGTGTGTCTGGAGTTGCGTCCAACATCCAGAAACTACGGTAAGAGCACCGTGTCTGACAAACCTGCTTGTAGAGGCGGAATGAGGTGTGTGCCAGATTCAAGGGCTGTGTTTTCAGGAGCCTGCCCCGTGCCAGCTATGGGGCTGGCTGCTCAGCAGCTCTGTGTGTGCAGTGTGCACTCCAAGGATGGTGTGCTGGGATTGCCACTGCCTTGGAGTTCTCTTTCACAGGTGTGCAGGGTTGTTCAGTAGACTTCGTTCTGTAGGAAGTTTTCCTTCAGGATGGGTATTGGAAGGCTCGGGGATTGTGGTGTCACTGCTGTCAAATTTCATTCCTGTTTCCTCTTGTTCCTGGAGCCCTTTGGAGCAGCTGATACTTCTCCTTGCTGCTTTGGAGTTCTGGCATATTAGCAATTAATTAGCGACATGTGAATAAGTACTTGCATAATTCATGGTGGGTGGCATGGCCCTGCTGCGTGGCTGTGAGAAGGAAGGCTAGGTGTGTGTTGTCCCCACTCAAGAGCTGTTCAAATCACTCTGAGTGCCCTTTATCCTTTTGTGAGGCCCCGTTTCTTCCTCCCATCATTTGGTATGCATTCTTCTCTTGTGAAGGGTCTGAGAGAACCTACTGGGATGTCACTAATTCCAGTTTTGATCGTAGGCCCGCTGCTTCACAGAGGCAGCAAAGGGGTATTTTCCATATGAAGGATATCCTTTTTGTACCAGCTATTCCCAAGTTAAATGGACGGGTTTGAGCCAGTACAGTTACTGCACAAACCCTTGTATGGATGGGCTTATTCTGGTTCAGCTTAATCCTGTTTTTCATCACAGCAAGTTCAATTTCAAAAATCTACTCCCTGAGCCTTTGATATGCAGGCTCCAAAGACTCTGATTGTAGCTGCTGTCCAGAGCAGAGTCGGCTGAATAAAATGTTTGCCCTTACTTCAGTTATATCCCTTTAATTCCCCATTCTGACATGTGCTGGACCATGTTTCTAATCACTGCCCTAGTTCATCTTTTATAACCATATTGTCTTTTGATGTATTCCAAAGGTGCTTTAAAATGTTTTTCTAAAACTTCAGTTGCATAATACCCTGGTACAGTACAGAGAACAAAACGATAGCCTACTTTTCAATTTTCTGAAAGTACATGGTATAACTTGTAGACACTATCCCTGTCAAATTTCATGACAGATTTTTCATAAGTGTTTGATTAATGTAGGACATGTTGCATTGCTGGAGTTTCCAGCTATATAAACAGATCATTAAGCTTATTTCAAAATTAGCTCTGCAGTGCCCTTATAAATGAGCAATTGTTGTTAAGTTTTAATAGAAGAATTGAATTTCCCGTTTTTAAAGGTGGTTGTTTTTTTTCTTTTGGTTGGACAGAAAGTTAAGAGAATTTTATTCCACGTGAGAGATTCACTCCAGGACAGAGGCTGGCTCTTTAGTAGCACAGTAGCTGCCTTTATTTGGACGGTAGATGAACTGGAGTGAGTGTCAGGTTGGCATGGGCATCCCTGTACTTGGCTCTGGCTTTTTTTGAGATGCTGTGAAGTTGTGTTCTTCCGCTAAAAAATCTACCTTTGGGGGTCAAAAGAAATAAGTTGTTCTCTATATAGTCAGAGAAAGAAGACTGCCTGTAAGGTTTCCCTTTCTTCACTCCATATTCTGCTTCTGCAGGGGTAGGTCTCTAACATGGCATGGGATTTCTTCCTTGGGAAGGTGTGCTGGAGCAGCAGGAGTGCTGGGGTAGGGCAGGAGATGGTCAGAGAGTGTCCACCAAGGCTCGGTTTGTTTGTTTGGGCGGGTTGGTGTCTTTCCCTGATTGTTCTTCTGAGCTCTCTTCTTCTGCGGAGCCAAGTGCAGGAAACAAGTTTGTCTTCCAAATGTGAGTAAGGGATGAGTCAGAACGTGCCTGTGGGAGCTGCGTACACTGAGCGCTGAGGAGTGTGGCTACAGGGAATCCATCGGTTGGGGAAAACAGAAACCTTTATTTCCTCCTCTGTGCTGCCTTTGGGATGAGGAGCTGGGGCAGATGTTCACCTTCTTGTCTGAAGAAGTCAACCCCTCTTCCCCTTCTCACTGGCACAGTGAACTGGCTTCCCTCACACAGCTTCATGTCTAGGTGAAAGGAGCTCCTTCCTTGTATCGTAAGGGACGAACACTTGATCACTGAGGTTACAAATATGCCTGGTTCCTTGGACATGGATTCAGACTGGTTCCATCCTGTAGCAGAGAGGGGCAAGCTTGGCGTTTGACCTGTGCCTAAGTCGTGTTTTATCTTCTGTGTTACAAATTGTCTGGCTTGGACTGGAGGGAGGCCGGAGCTGTTGCCACTAAGTCCCTGCCATTGCTGTGGTTGTAGTGCAGACAGGGTGACTCCCCGCATTGATGATAAGTTGCTGGGTTTACAGCTTAACGACGATGGCAGGGAAACTGAGCTCCAGCTAAAGCAGCCATGTTCTCGCAGCTCCCTGTGGCCATGCCAGCCCCTGCAGATCTGGCCTGCTAATTTGAAACAGCAATCTCCATGCGCATATCCGAGCAGCGAGCCAGCTCTTGGCCTTCTAAGCTCAGCTTTTATTTCATAGATGTTTGTGCTTTTGGTTTTCCTCTCTCTGAAAACCAAGGGAATGCTCAGGGTTTGTCTTTATGTGGTTGCTGGCTCTCTTCACCCCATAGCAGAGGCGTGCTCAGCTCACCAGCTTGGACCCAAGGAATTTCTGCACACAGTAGTTTCCATGTGCAGCAGTGCCAGCGGTGCTGCCGTTCAGCATTGCTTTATCATTTCAGTTTCCAGGCCTCTGAAATGCAAAGGGACAGCAGCTTTCATTCTGACCTGTGGGGACTCTTCCTCCAGGCAGCTCCCTGTCACAGTCCTCGGGAGTTGAACAGTCAGATTGCCTCCGTGGTCTTTGAAAACATGCTCTGGAGATTTTGTGAAGGGCTCTGTTACAGGAAAAGTGATTGTAGATTAAATTGTAGGCTTAGATTATAAACTAACTGAAAAAGGCCATACCAAAAAAAAGTCTCATTTTAGAAAAAAAAACAATCTAGTAGCAGCACCAGCATGGCTCGGGGGGCTTTGGTGACTAAGTAATTGTTTTATCCCGTAAATCAGGAAACCCTTGCTTTGCTTAACTGTAATTTGTGTTGTTTTTTATTTTCTTTCTTCTTTGCCAACCTCCCTCTACCCACTTTTGTGTATTCATCTCCAGCCATGAGTTTGACTCTGAACAGATTCCTGACCTAACTAAGGAAACATACGTCCATGACATTCACTCTGTGAGTTCTCTCTGCAAACTGTACTTCCGGGAGCTCCCGAACCCCCTGCTGACATACCACCTCTACGACAAGTTCTCTGTGAGTACAAAGCAACGTCTTCCACTTACCTCACAGCATGACCTGTTATCTGCACATGTACACACCTTCCTTTGCCTTAATTCTGTTTTAGGCTGGTGTTTTTATAGAGGCCCAAAGTGTGTGTCTGTAAAACCACCAGCCTAACACCAATACAGCTCATGCTGCACACCAAATGCCCACCTGCTGTTAACATCCTGCCCCTTCAAAAGGTGGGTGCAACAAGGCCCCAGGTTTGGGAGCCTTTTTCTTGTTGCCCCATTAGGTTTACTCACTTGTGCCTTTGTGTCACCTCCTGCGCCCTATTGATGCCACTCCAGGGGCCCCAGTGAAGGTTATTAGGGTATTAACAGTGCTTGCAAGAATTCCCCTATCTTCTGCCATTCCCTGGTGACTTATCTAACAGGAATGGGATTAGAAGCAAATGCTACTTGGAACTGAATGCCCACTGCAAGGAATCGCGCTGTACAATCAAGCTATGAACTGGCCCAGAGCTTGAATTACTTGCCCTTTGTTGCATTGAGCTGTGTGTCAGTCTGTCCCCAGAGACGGATGCCTCTTGGAAGATTGAGAGGCTCAACAAATTCTGTATCAGCACTAGAGAACAGTGCACTGTCCACTTAGTTCAAGACCCTGTGTCAGGTATCTGGCCTTGTTCGTATCTCAGTCATTTACTGTGCTATTCCAGGATGCTGTCTCCGCTGCTACAGATGACGAACGGTTGGTTAAAATCCATGATGTCATCCAGCAGCTCCCCCCACCTCACTACAGGTTAGTACAGCCTTCAGTCTGTTTATAGCTTGGCATTGCTGGCATTTCAAGAGTGTAATGGTGTGATTCCTCTTAAGATAGCTGCATTGTGCCTGTATATATTAAAATGGTTTATGGCTACATAAAGTTGATTTATATTATAATTAGATCATTACCAGACAAACACCATATACTTTATATCGTCTTATTTGACTTCCTCTGGAAAGTATGTATAGGAAGCAAATACAAGCTCGTTATGGCACAAGTGGCTGATATCATTAAGGAAATGTTCTTACTGAGGGGGCACAATACCCTCTCTAGGAATAGCAGTAAAGACAGTGAAATGTGAACACCAAAAAATTGCTTCAGGACTGTGGTTTAAGTTGTTCAAATGTATTTTGGCTGTAAGCATCCTCCCCCTGCCCCAAATAGCTTTTAGCTGCAGGCCAGTGCTGAATATGTCAATACATAAGGAGCAGCAGCAAGACATACGAGCGTGGTGGGGCAGCTTGGATGATGGATGGCATCGTGTTGTATTCTGGAGTGGTTGCTTGCATTATTGCAAGGCAATGCTTAGTAACGTTTTATCTATTTAATATTTAACTATAATAGCAATAATAGTAACTAGCAAATGCTAACAGTGATCTTTGGGAAATAATAACTATACTGTGTTGATTATTTAAACAATACAAGCTTATTAGAATAGTACATGCTAAATGATATGCATTATATTAAGACACACTAATTAGTATTCATAACTATTTTGTTGTGCACAACAGTTAGTCTTTAATCATCATATTATATATATTAATGTTCATTTAACCAGTATTAGTAACTATTGCAGTGTATGGTAAATGTCTTCATACTACAAAGTATGGTGATTGGTATTAATACCAGAAATAATATTAATGACTATTTAAATGATATTAATAATTACTGCAATTAGCCTGGACCAATGACAATGTATTGATTGGTATAAATAAAATAATACATTACTATTTAAATATTAATAACTTTTGTATGGCATTCTTAAATAAATATAACAGTATATGGTGATTGGTATTGACAACTAATTATAATGCATATCAACCAATATTAAAAGAATTATTATTGTGTATGGTGATTATCATTTGATTATAATGGGACTATATAATTTATGCTATCCATTATTAAATATCAATAACCATTAATCAATATCCATTAATAAATATAAATATTGTACTTAGCTTTGATTATAATGTACGGTCATAGGTAATTAAACAGCATTGACTAACTTATGGGACTTAATACTAAGTATGAGGTCTGGTAATTAATTAGCATTTAAAACTAATTATAATAATAAGGGAGCAGGGCCTTGAAGAAGACTGTATCAAAAACAAAAACTCCTTTGTCAAGTTTTCTGTGGTGCATTCCACCTTTTCCCTGAAATGGCTCTCAGGGGATCCCAGTGCACATCCCTTAGGGATGCCTGTGCCCGGGACAGGCAGCAGCACAGCAACCCAGCCAGCAGCTGTGTGGCTCTCACTCCCCCACTGCTGCTGCACTGCTGGGCTCTGCCTTGGCTCACCTCAGTTCCTCAGGGTTGCTTGAAGAAGGACAGAAAGACACCTTGTTGTTCTGCTCCGTTCCGTGAGAATTTCCATGCGGGTAGGCAGTGTTTGAGGTGCAGCAGGGCTGTGCAGGTTGGTGGAGATGCCTGCTTTGTGTCCACCCAGAAACACCCATCTGAGCTTCACGCCCTTCTTGCCTGAGAAGTTTTGGGCCCCTGCTGCCATATGGTGAAGGGGGCACAGAGAGACGGGTGCCAGCCAGGCTGCCGCTGAGCGCCAGCATCGAGGAGGTGGCAGCAGCGTTCACATTGCCGCCCCCTGCACTGGCTAAAAGGAGTGGAGCTGGGCCCTTCCTCCTCTTCCCCATGTCATGGTAGCAGCAGCGTTTAATCTAAAACACAATCTTTTATTTTTACCTGATCAGAAGTCCTGTGAAGCTTAACCTTGTATCTGCTGTGTACCTCTTATATGTGTATAACAATGCTGGAGGCACTCAATTCCTAAGTAGAATTCAGATAAAATTTGCTGGTTTTCAAAATCCTGGGCTGTGTAAATAAGTAGTCTTCTGTTTACCAGGAGGTTTATATTCAAAGTCCTTTCTTCTAACTCTCAGATGAGCATTGTGCTATGACCCAAATACAGCGTAAGGGCTGTATTTCTGTTTGACAATGCTATAATAAAACCACCAAGAGCTATGAAGCTCTAGGGTGCTCTGCTTCTAGATCCTGCTGTGCTGGTGGCATTTAGCATATTCCCATCCATGTCGGTCTTTGCTGGGTCCAGTCACTTGGCTGAGAACAGGTGCTTGGGCAGTCTTTTCCTTTACTCAGAACAAATCAGGAGTGACTCCTTCTTACCCCACCCCTATGTAATTATTTGCTAAAGACAACTTTACCATCCTTCTTGCCATACACTTCAACTTTTTTTTTTTGTGAGCACCCAAAGCGAAAGAAGATAATGAACTGGGGTTTGTTTTGTAACTTGCAGCATGGCTTGCTCATTGGTGCTGAACATTTGCCTATCTCTTGTTTTCCAGGACACTGGAGTTCTTAATGAGACACTTAGCTCGTCTAGCTGATTACTGCTCTGTTACAAATATGCACGCTAAGAACTTGGCAATTGTCTGGGCTCCAAACCTCTTAAGGTAACTTTTTTTTTTTTCCCATTCAAATACAAGGCTTATGTAAGTTTTTGTATTTACAAAAATAAAAGATAGATATCAGTTGCCCAGAAAATCATAACTTTCAGCAGCCTAGAAAAAGATTTTCCTTTTTTTCCATCCAATGTGTTCTTCTCCTGTAAAATTTCTAATAGGAAATTATTCTGAGCAGGGGGTTGAGACCAGCTGGCAAGCTTCTGAAAGTGATGTTAATAGTTCTGCTGTTGTCAGTGGAACTGCGTTGACACACTGTGAGAGAATACCCCAGTATTGCTCTCTCTCTCTGCACTGCAGCTCCACTGACCACAGTTCAGCAGTGGCAAGGAATGAGCCTAGTGTGTTCTCACCCCCAGAACTCTTTCTAGATGATAATTTCTCCTCTCCTGGTTAGATGAGACTAGTGTGTCCTTGGTCATCCAGGAAAATGTGTTTAGTGGCATCACTGATTTCCCACTGCAGAAATCACCGGAGTCTAATTTGACAGCTTTTGGCTGCAAAAATTCAGACTTACGGAAATGATCTTGGATAAATGTCTCCTAAAACTTGTTTTGAATGTGCCTAATAAGGTATTTTAAAATTAATGGTGTAATTTAAAAATTGTGCTTTAAAACAAAGACAAAAAAATCACCCTGGCTTCTATTGTATTGATTTCTGGACTGCTTTCCTACCAACCTGAGAAATCCGAGTCAGAGATTCCCCTGTGTGCAGTTAATGAGGGAAAGCTATTTTCTCCTTTATGGCAATTCACCCACAAGCAGTCAAAAGATTTCTTGTTTGAGTTTGCTGTTGTGAATATTGGGGTACTTGCTGGGCAGGACGAGTTGGAGACATTCCCTGCTAGAGGAAAAATGATGCAGAAGACCATGCTGAGCTTTCTACAGTGTCACAGCATTAAACTGCTGCCATACACTGTTTCTAGAAAGAAGTTAAAGGAAAGTTCCCCACTTCGTATATGCAGTGTTTACCTCAATCTGGACCTGCCACGTGCTTACTTTCCTTCTTGACCCATTGTTCCTCTTGCCTGTTTCAGTAGGACTCCAGCCTGAAACCAAAAGCTGGATGTAAATGACTGCAGTCAATATGACCATTCATATAATGCTTTGATGAGATTTATCTCGTAACTGCCCCTAAAGTCCTGTCTGCCCAAGCAGTGTGGCACAGTAGTTCAACATGTGACGAAGCCTTACCAAGGGGATCATATCTTTCACAGTCTTTTGGCTGTTTGCATTTTATTTAATCTTCCTTTTCTTCAGATCAAAGCAGGTCGAGTCTTCCTGCTTCAATGGAACAGCTGCTTTCATGGAGGTGCGAATCCAGTCAATAGTTGTGGAATTCATCTTGAATAATGTGGACATCCTCTTCAGTTCCAAATTCAGCTCAATCATACGAGATGGAGCAGGTGCGTGACTTCCTCTGTTAGCTTTACCTTGATCAAAAACAGTAATAGACGCTTAATGAAAATCTGAGCCTCCTCCAGGACTTTTGAAATATGTTTTTACTATCAGTGAGAGGACAGATTTACAGGGTTATGATATTAGAACCTGGCAAATATGGCCTAGTTTTTGAAATTGCTATCAGTACCTTTCCTAGAAGCCAAGGATGCTCTTCAATCAGCTGATTTAAAGGATCAATCAGCAGATTTAAAGAAAGTTCTTGGTATTCATTAGCATTGACATTAAGAAACAAAAGTCTTGTTCTTAATGTGAAATATTTTGACACCTGCTATCCTGGTTATTTCTTCTGCATAGTCTCTATAGGTTAATTAGTATAGTCTATATAGGTTAATTAGTAGGGCTGTCCAGCTACATGGCAAAGACTGCATTGGCCCTACAACTGTTGCCCAGTTTCCTAATTACATTGCAGATTTGTGGCTTTAGGATGAGGAATGAACTGTGACATGTTTGTGCCCAACCCTGGAGCATCTGAAGCGTCATTTATCCCTGGAGTGTACAAATTTGCTCAAGTAACTGCTAAGACCTTAAGTGTACCTGTTCCATTGGAAACAAATTGAGTTGTACCATTCTGTGTGTTAGAAGAATAAATGAGAGCACAACCTATTACTATTCCAAAGCAGCATTAGGTCTGTTCCATCTGCTTTGATAACCTGCCCTTCCAATGAAATTTGTACAGTCAGTGCAGTTACTTTACCACCAGTACAGGTAGCTGCTGTTCCAGAATGGTTGCTGCTCCCCATTTTTGTACAAGCCCTACCTCTACTTGGCAGCCCAGAAAGTCAACCTGATCTGGTGGAAGGTGTCCCTGCCCATGGCAGGGGGTTGGAATTAGAGGAACTTTAAGGTCCCTTCCAACCCAAACCGTTCTATGATTCTGTGATTCTACTTAGGACAACACAGTTTTTGTAAGTCCAGCTTTTATTCCTACTGGAAGACAATTGTTACGTCAGTAGGATCCAGAGCTTAGCTTGGCTAACAGCCCATAGCAGGCTGAGCTCTGCCAGGGGAAGATGAACATGCTAAGAATCCGAGCCAAATGATTATCCAGGCTTAGAACAGAGCATATAAATTCGGCTAATTGTTTAATGACTTGGGCATTCACATTGTGTACTTTGCCACAAAACTAGGGGGGGAAAGGGTCAGGCTGTTTCACAGCGTACCAGCTATGCTCAGGAATACTGTGCCACAGCAAGGGAGTAACTAAAAAAAAAAAAAGAAAATATCTGGGAATAAAAATAAATAAATAAATAAATAAAAATAATAAAAAAATAAAAAAAATATCTGGGAATAACTAAAAACAAACTTTGTAAGAAGAAAGCTGTCACTATCGTTATGGAGTTCAGCATGCAGATGAAGCTTCATTAAAGTATGTCAACACTGAAGGTTTCTAACCTGCTTGCTTCCCTGCCCATCCCCATTCTTGTTTTGTTTTTTGTTTGCTTAAATACGGTAAGCTGCTCTCAATTAAAAGTATTTCCTTTCTCATAAACATACCTCTGACAAAATGGTTATTTTGACCACATCTTTCAGGGGCTAGAACAACAAGATCTTAGAAAAACACAACAGTTCCCCCAGAACTTTGATGTCTGTACTGCTGTTTTCTGATTCCCCCTCTTGTCCCTGGTTTTCCCTTTCAGGGCACAGTTCTTTATCACGGCCCAAGTCTCTGCTGGTGTCCTCTCCTTCCACAAAGCTGCTCACACTGAAGGAGGCACAGGCACGGACACAAACCCAGACCAACTCTCCCGTCGTGGCAAACAGCAGATACGTTGAAGTGGAAGAAGGCCCAGCAGCTCTACAGGGGAAATTCCACACGGTCATAGACTTTCCATCTGAAAGGTAAAGAGGAGTTTCCTTTCCAGCATGTGTCATAACTGATTTATTTTGATTACATCAAAAACTTGTTGAAACTGACTTATAGTAATCATGCATAAAGTATTGTAGCCAATTTTCCACCCGCTTTGGACTTCATGAGGATTCAACTAACATACAAATGTCTGATGGGCTTAGGTTAGCCCTGCAACTTCTGTGCCATTTCTTACTTTTCACAGGGCTATCACTAAATGTAAGAGCCATACTGATGCATATCCATGCCCGTACTCGCCACAGACACAGAAATGTGAACAGGGTGAATACCTAGAAACACCGGGGTTTTCCATATTTCAGGACCACATGCCTGAAACAAACTTTGGTTGTCCTCAAAGTGGAGTTGTTGGACAGACTTGATGGTGCTAGAAATTAAACATGGCAGTGGGAGGAGGCAAGCATGATTTTACAGCATAAAAGAGGCTCTTTAATACCTTTTGTGACTACACAGTTCCTCAGAGAACAGCTATACCAACCAGCTAAATAAAAAACATTCCTTAGATGCCATGTTGTACAAGTATGGAGCCTTTGCTCACCTGCATTGCATCTGCTTTGCATAGTTTGGTGGAATTTACCCAGCACCCAAACTTTAGGGCTGAGCTATAAAAATGAAAACATCCTCAACCATTTAAAAGAGACCACGTTTCTAAGCTGTCTTTCAGCAGAAACAAGGTATTGTTAATAACAAACAACTGTTAGCAAGAGCCAAATGCAATTCCCCATCACCCTGATATACACGATTTGCTCTGTTCTCACTTCAGAAAAAGACCACCCAATAAGATGAAGAAATCGCCAGTTGGCAGTTGGCGTTCTTTCTTCAACTTGGGAAAATCGTCCTCCGTGTCCAAACGCAAACTACAGCGCAATCCCAGTGAGCCCTCAGAAATGAAAGCCACAGCCCGTGCAGGTAAGGTTGTAAATCCATTCTTCAGAAAACAAGATTTTTCGGCAATGCAGAATTCATGTTTACAGTGTGCTTTTATCTCCTTCTAGTGTTCAAGCCATGCATAACATCCTGAGTTAACTGCTGTCTTTCCTAAAGGGATCTCGCATTAGCTCATGAATTTGACACGCTAGAGCACACCCCTTAAATGTGTTTATCAGAATAGCTTTTGAAGGACATTATATGGGCACCACTATAAAAAGTCTCGGAATATTTCCTTCTGACACTCATATCATGAAATAAGAATACATTTCTGTCTCCATTTGCTATTCTCGGATGATACATTTAAACTAGGCTTAAAGGCACGTTACCACAGATGTATTCTCCCAGAAAGCGAAAGAAGACATCCAACAACTTTTCGTACCCTCCTCTGTGTAGTCTCTGACTTCTCAACCCTTATATATATAATTTTCTGTCTCTTTAAAAATAGCAACTATATATTTTTGCAGTGAAACATACCACAAATTCCTAAATATGGACCAGTGAGGACTTCTGTCCCATCTTTTCTCTGGTACCATTTTCAAATTATAACCTTCAGTCTTAAGGATAATAAACACATTATATGACTGTCTTCCTGGAGCATTTTAGTTGTACTTGTTTAGTGCTTGTAAAACCAGCTGTGTAAATGTTACTTTCTTCCCCATTCTAAGGGATTTGCTGTCAGGAACCAACCAGCTACCACAGGTACATCCAGACAGTCTGTAGTGGCATGACATGCATGGGAGGCAGCAGTTTTCCAACCTGTCACCTGCAGTAGGTTAATTTGCATAGGTTACTCTTCACCAGTCTGTAAAATGAGTGTCAAAAATCAACCCAGTCTTTGTAATCGCTTCTTGCCCAGTAGTATGCAATCATTGGCTGAAAGGAACCTCTGTAGGTCATCCAGGCCAATCTCCCACACAAAACAGGACTACTTCTATCTTAGACAGTAAAACGTATTAACACTCAACCAGGGTAAAGGCTTTCTTTAAGGACTTCGGAATAAAAAGAAAACAGAAAAAAAATAAAAGCACAACTGTTACTTTAAAAACAGCGGTACTGATGCTAGAAGCCCATTCAGCTTCTTCCTGCCAACACTACGTAACCAAATGTAAGCCATGTTTGTAATTCAACTTTTCCCTGTCTTGGTTGCATTTTCATAGGTGGACGAGGAGACAGCGGAACTCTTCGCTCAGCTAAAAGCGAAGAATCACTTACCTCTCTGCATGCTGTTGATGGTAAGACAAAACTGTACCTTCACTTTCAATGTGTGTGGATTAAAAAAAAAAAAAAAAAAAAAAAAGGCAATAGGATATTACTGACTGCAGATATTCAATAGGGCAGATCCTCCTCCTCCCCTCCCTCCCCCTCTCCAGCAAAAGCTGGACTTACTAATTAATGGAGCAGCTTATCGCTCTGTGTTGGGCAGTATTATCATCTGAGAAATGCTCTTCAAATCTTTTTCCTTCGAAGGTAAAAAAGCAAAGCTCTTGCTTTTGTATAGCTGGCATTACTTACCTTTCATTCCTCACCATCTCCTTTCTATTCTAAGGTGGAAAAGACACCATCAGGAAGGAAAATGCTTTCTGAGGGAGGCCTACAGCACACTTAACCTAGTTTTGCTTTTGCAAACAGCGTAGTTTCATACCAAATGGGACCTGACAACTGCTTTAAAAGAGTTTGAGCACATTTAATTAACAATTACCACTAACTACATTATTTTTCTGTTTAGGGTTTGCCACACGAGCATCTTGCACATTGCTTTAAAACAACGTTAAAAACAACACCAAGCCATTGTCTCCTGGACAGTATTTTTTTTTTTTACACTAACTCCTGTGTATCTACTCATTCCTAGGTGAAACTAAACTACTTCGACCCAGAAGACCTAGATCCAGTAGTGATGCATTGTCTGCTTCTTTCAATGGCGAGCTCTTAGGAAACATGAATCGCTGCAATTCTTATGACAACCTTCCACATCAAAACAGCGATGGGAATGAGGGGATCATCCGTGTTCCTGCCCTTATTTCTCCTCGCTCTTCTGAAGACGTTGACCTGAGCCCACCAGATATTGGAGTTGCCAGCCTGGATTTCGACCCGATGTCTTTTCAGTGCAGCCCACCCCAGGCAGAGTCTGAGTGCCTGGAGACCAGTACCTCCCTGATTGAGTCAGTCGACATAAATAAGGAGAAGCCGAGCCTATTGAAGAAGGATGTAGAATCAGGCAGCCAGTCCCACACACCAGGCAGCGCCACAAGCTCTGAGCCAGTCTCTCCTTTCCAAGAGAAGATGAATCCAACCTTTACTATGGATCAAAGCCCAACTGAAGAGAAGGCCTGCAAACCCCATGTCTTCTCACCCAAGACGGAGCAAAAGCCCATCAAATCTCCACCACCGACTACATCAGAACCTGTCTCCTCTGCACTGCCCAGCCGCATGTCAGAACCAACTGGAGGAGTGACCATCATGACCAGAAACTCTTCTGCTTCCAACTGGAGCAAAGAGATCGACCTCACTGAAATGACAAACAAGTCCCCAACCGAGATGTCCTTGCCCCTGGAGAGCAATGAAACAGGAGCAGGGGAAGGAGCCCAACAAGAGCTTCAGCATGCCCAGCCAGCGGCTGCTGGCAAACCAGAGTCCCCAGAAGAAGGGGAGAGACCAATGTCAAGCAGTCAGAATAAGAGTGTACCCACTGGAAACAAACAGCCAGGTACAGTGCATTTTCCTCCATTCTTTCTTTAAGTTCCAAAGGGGACCTGCTCTCAAAAAAGTCCTTCTCTGCGTGCCTTTTAGGAGAGGGGATTGCCCATCAGTTCTGATCACAAGTGTTCTTGCAGGGCTGTGCAAATCAGTAAGGTCTTAACCTCTGTCTTCTCCCTACATCACACAAATCTCGGATATTTTTTCATAAGACTTTGTATACCACTTTTTTTTCCCATCATGCCATACATGAAAATCTATAGCATGTACTTCAAATCATTTCAGCCGATAGACCATCTAAACTTCTTTTTTAAATTAAAAATCTGCCAACACTTGAAGAAGGGACCTTCTTGCCCAAAACCTTATGATCAAAATTGTGTAAGGGTGTCTCATTCTCTGCTACCTACTTCCTACCTCTCTAGAAATGCAAGAGGAGCCTTTAGACAATTTCTTGTGTTTTTTTTCCTTTTTGTGATGAACTGCTGTGCTATTGAGCAGCGTTTGCATGTAAGACTGAAGATACAGTATTTCGCACCAGAAGGAATTGCCACTGTGAAAGTGTGGAAAGCATCTATTTTTTTATAGTAGTCATTAAGGTTAGGTCACTCTCCTTATTGGGTAACATAAAATCACTCTCTCTCTCAATTTTCCCCCCATTAGGAGCCGTTGCCCTCGACTCCCCCCAGGATCCTGTTCCTGTCAGTTCCGTGTCTCTTATCCCTCCTCCTCCTCCAAAAAATGCAGCGCGCATGCTAGCCCTAGTGTTAGCTGAGTCCGCACAGCAAGCGTCTGCTCAGTCTCAGAAAAAGCCAGGAGATACTCATTCTGAAAGCACAAATTATGGAGAGACCGAAGCTGGTACAGCTCTAGAAAAGCTCCATGTCTCTGCTGGTGCTCCAGACAAGCTCCACCTGTATACCAGTCTGCCTGAGAACCGCCTTCACTTCCAGCCTGGTGCTCCAGTAGAGAAGGATTTTCAAGGTAGCAGCACAGCCGGGAAGCAGAACCACCTGTCTGGCGCACCTGGAGCCCGAGACGCCCCGCCTGTCCGCAGTGGCATGCCTGGGGACATGCCCGCTAGCAGAGATGAAGAACAAGAGCAGTCCAGCTTCCATCCTCGTAAATCTGGAGACAAAGATCACTTCCCGTCCCACGCTGGGGACAAGGAGCACCACACCCCGGGTGCACTGCCTGACCTGGAGCCTCCCACACCTGACATGCCAGTAGATAAGCCCCAACTCCGTGCATGCATGCCCGGGGACAAGCACCTCGCGCCCGCCTGCACAGCCGACGACAAACTTCAGACACCTCCTGTTGTGACAGCCGGGGAGAAAAGCACCCTGGCTTCAGTGCCGTATCTGACAACCATCCAGACAACTGCAACCGAGCCTAGCCACGGACCAGCGAGCCAACATGCCACTGGCCCAGCCTCAACTCAGACAGACAGCATTGTTACAGCGACTCAGCGCATGCTCGCAGCCATCCAGCCCGCTATGTCGCAGAGACAAGATCACCAATCAGCAATGGGACAAGTGCCAGCCGCCTCTGCAAAAGCAACCACTGGTTCCAGCCAGGTACGTGCACGTATCTGCAAGTGCCGTGTGTGTGCACAGCTGCTCTGTGTTTGTAGGGGACTGAGCTCAGGGAGAATTGGTCCAAATCTGAGTGGCAAGAGGCAGGGGGTTCCTCACGGGTTACTTACTGGGAATTGAATGTGTAGGACAGAGGCACAGCCTTACAGGAATGCAGCGCAGTATTTCTTAAGTGAATACATGGGAACATAGCAGTGTATCTACTCATAAGTTTAAGGAAAAAAAGAGTATTTTGTGGGGTGACTGATCCAGGGAATGGTGGCTCAGAAGTGCTCAGATGCAAGTAACTGACAATGTCCTCTTCCGGCAGCCTTTAATAAAGCAGGTCAGATTCCTGGTGAGGGGGTTAGTCATAGAAGTGTGCATTCAGAAATCCAAGCTATCTGCTGCCCATGAAATACGAACACCTGCAGCTTGCTGGCTGTCTTAGCCACTCCACTGTAATATGGAAGGGATTTCAGCTGTATGACACTACTTGAGCTGCTAAGTCCTACACACAGGTGTATTTCCGTTAACATAAGTACATTAACAAGTAGACCACCTAAGAAAATGCTTTGGCCACTGTATAAAGGCCATAAAGTAGAGACAGCTACTTCCTCCCCCTTCAGCAGTATGACTTTTGCAATAAGAGCACTTACAGGCTCCTCGGCTGCCATGCTGGCTCTCCACAGCAAACGAAAGTCAGGTGTTGTCGACAGAAGGAAGACACAGACGCTCAATATGAGTGATCAGTGAACTTCAACTTTAATGGATAGCTCAGTCACCTTTTATCTAGTTCGAACATAATCAACTCATACATATTGCAAAAACTAAGCTCAGGATTGGCTAACATTTCCCGCTCTTTTCAGGTAGTTCCTCCTTCTTTTAGCCACCGTCCCGCCTTAGGGACTTTCCCCATGGCTCAAGGGCATCGTGTCCTTGAGCCTGATTGGCTCTCAGCCAGCTGCGTATGTGCCCAGACTCATGTGAGTTGAGTACGGTACTTTACTAGCCCATTGCCTCTTAACTGCCCAACATCCATGTGTCCTATTTCACTTAACCATTCCTCCACAATTCCCCCGTTTTTATTTTGCTTAGTTAGGCAGTTAAAGATTATACGTGCAGCAACTATAATCAATGTAAGTAGAAAGAACTAACAAAACCCATCCACCCATGTTCCCAAAAACAGATTTAAGCCAACTTTCAAACCAACTATCTTGTACTACAATTTTTTGCGTATGATCCCTTAACCATTTCAACTGGTCGTGAATTGCCCAAGTGATCCACATATTGGTTTTAGGATCGATTTTGCTTAGGATGGCACTATTACGTCCAACCGTCATTGTCAAAGATAACGCAACCAGAATCCCTTGCACCGTTAGATCAGCCATGGTTGCTGTTATTCGTACTTAATGACTTTTCTTCAATGGCTGGTTTAACACATCGACTAGGTACCCAGGTTGGACCTGTAGGGGAAGGGATACACACATAACCTCGCCCCATATAAATCACGTCAGCAGGCCCCAACCATTGTCCCGTTTTCATATCTCAGTACAGTACTCTCATAATGCATTTATTTTCATTTTCAGACTTAATGTAATGACCTGCAGCGGATGGTTCCTCATGATCTTCAAATATACACAAATTATTAAGAACAAATAAAGTTTTATTCACTCTCTCTCTAACATCTGTAATGTCTTTAAACTTTTCCAAGTACTGCTTAACTGTTCCATTAGCCCTTTCTACTATAGCTTGACCAGTTGGTGAATGTGGAATACCAGTTATATGCTTAATGTCCCACAGTTCCATAAATCGCTTAAGTGGCCCACTAACATAGGCTGGACCATTATCAGTCTTTATAGTTTGTGGTACTCCCATTACTGCAAAACAACTGGCAAGATGACGTCGTACATCCCAAACTTTTTCCCCAGGCTGCGGTGTAGCCCAGAGTAGTGCAGCTTGTAACTTTTCAGAGTTTTGTATATACCATTCCAAATCGCCTGGCTTCATGGGTAACCAGATCATATTTGGAGGAACCCCATCCACCTGCAATATTCGATTCCTCCCCTTCTTTACTAATTCTGCTAATGTTGCAATTTTTTCTTGAATTGTTTGTCGAGGTTGTAATGGAGGAGCTATCCATTCTAATACCACAGTTTCTCCTCCCTTCTCCCCCGTTTTTATTTGTTGCTGTGTTGTCGTGGTTTAACCCGGCTGGCAGCTAAACACCACGCAGCCGTTCGCTCACCCTCCCCCCTCCCTCTCTGGGACGGGGGAGAGAAATGGAAAGTGAAGCCCGTGAGTTGAGATAAAGACAGTTTAATAAGACAGGAAAATAATAATAATAATAATACAATGATGATAATAGTACTACTACTAATAATATGTACAAACAAGTGATGCACAATGCAATTGCTCACCACCCGCTGACCGATGCCCAGCTTAACCCCGAGCAGTCCGGCAGCCTCCCCCTGGCTAGCCACCCCTATATATTGTTTAGCATGCCGTCAGATGGTATGGAATACCCCTTTGGCTAGTTCGGGTCACCTGTCCTGGGTCTGTCCCCTCCCAGCTCTTACTGCACCCCCAGCCTGCCTGTTGGCAGGACAGAGCAAAAGGCTGAGATGTCCTTGGCTTGGTATAAGCACTGCTCTGCAACAATTAAAACATCGGGGTGTTATCAGCACTCTTCTCATCCTAAGCCAAAACACAGCATTCCACCAGCTACTAGGAAGAAAATTAATTCTGTTCTAACTGAAACCAAGACATGTGTTATGGAATACAGTCCATTCAAATCTTTGATCCGGACCTTCACGATTTATTGCCGGGAGAGTAAAGGCAAACCTCTGTCATTTTTATGGATCATAGCAGGATTAGGTAGACCAGGTTGCAGTGCTCCCATGGCACACATTTTGACAGTCTTAGGTGCCCTTGTTGACACTGCTCTTGTACTAGGACTTTCCCGTTTTAGCGGCCACTGCTCAACCCACATAGGTTCATCAGTTTTCCATTTTAGTGGGATTGGGAAAGTCCAATCAATGGCCATACCTATAAATGGTGATCTGACGTAAGAACCATTCCCATCTGAGCAAGAATGTCTCTCCCTGTCAGTGCTTGTACTCCATCTGGCAACGGTGAGACAGATACACTGCATTTTACAACTTTGTCACCTATTGTCCATTGCAGTACTGGTGATCGATGAGCAATAGTCATACCTCCTACTGCTGCTACAGTGGCACTGGATTCGAATGTATGCCAATGCGGTGGCCAAGTTTGCGCACTGATTATTGTCACATCTGCGCCAGTGTCTGTAGTGGGTTTACGTGGCAAGGTTTTGGTAGCAGGGGGCCATAGGGGTGGTTTCTGTGAGAAAGATCTAGAAGCTGCCCCATGTTTGGGAAGGGCCCCATTGTTTTCCAGATCTGAGCCAATAAGCGATGTTGTTTTGTGCCTCTGTGAGAGCATATTTAAGACGGAAAAAAACGCTGCGCCACACAGCAGCCGGGAGAGTCACGGGAGTGAGTGAGAAACAGCCTGCAGGTGCCAAGGTCAGTTTAGAAGGAGGGGGAGAGGCGCCGGAGCAGAAGTCCCCTGCGGCCTGTGGTGAGGACCATGGTGAAGCAGGATGTCCCCCTGCAGCCCATGGAGTACCACGGTGGAGCAGGGTTCCACGCTGCAGCCCGTGGAGGAGCCCACGGTGGAGCAGGTGGCCCTGCACCGACGGAGGCTGCCGCCTGTGGAAGACCCCTGCCAGAGCAGATTTCAGGCCAGACCTGTAGCCCGCGGAGAGGAGCCCACGCAGGAGCAGGTGATCTGGCAGGAGCTGCTGCCCGTAGGGGAGCCAGGTTGGAGCAGTTTTCTCCTGAGGGATGGACCCCGTGGTACAGACCCATATCTGGAGCAGTTCTGGAAGAGCTGCTGCCTGTGGGAAGCCCACGCCGGATCAGTCCATCAAGGACTGCATCCCGTGGGTGGGACCCCACAGCACAGGGGACGAGAGTGACCGAGAAGGAGAGGCAGAGAAGAAGTGCTGTAGACTGACCATAACCCCCATTCCCCCGTTCCCCTGCGCCACTCGGGGGGAGGAGGTGGAAAAGGGTGGATGGGGGGGAAGGTGCTTTTGTTTTTTTTTTTTTTCCTTTGTTTCTCATTTCTCTCGCTTGCTAGTAATAGGCAATAAATCTTACTATCTCCTTCTGCCGAGTCTGTTTTGCACGTTACAATAATTATTGCGTGATTTTCTCATCCTTATCTCAACCCTTGAGCCCCTTTTCACATATTTTCTCCCCATTCCTCTTTGAGGAGGGGGAGTGAGAGAGCGGCTGTGGTGGAGCTCGACTGCCCACTCGAGCGGAACCACGACAGTGTCCAACAATGCCTCAATTTGCAGTTTCTCATCCTTTAAACATACTGTGATTTTCTGTCGTGGTCTCTGCTGCATGCCAAGCGTTAATAACGCTACTTTTCCTGTGGAGCCAAATGCTCCGAGTCCTTGGTCCTTATTGACCATCGGTGGTACATGCATTGGAGGAAACATTGCAGAAACCATAATCTGTATTTCCCCAAAATAGTCTTTAGAAGTCCAACCAATATTTGTAATCCATTCAAGGTAGCAGACGATCTTCCGATCAATAAAGCTCCCACAGGATCACCATTAATAGTAACTGGTCCCATAACTCCTGTCTTTACCCTGGTGGGTTTGGAGTGCAATAGCATTACATCTACTGCTGTTGCCAAGTCCAAGCCGAGGCTCTCTCTGGTGGCTGGTCGGAGGTAAAGGGCGCGGGGCGGTCCTTCCCGCTGCTCCGGCCGTTTCCCGATGCACCATGTCGACAGGTCGCTGTGTTATGCGTATTGGATTGGCAGTTCTGACACCACACTGATTTCGTTTTGCACCCTTGTCTCATATGTCCCGTGATCCCACAGCGAAAACAATGCGGTCGCGGTGAAGACCCTTGGCCAGTAGGACGGCCTCCGGGCGTTTGCAAAGGAGCAAGGGCAGCGAGTGCTTGATTCTGCGTTTGCTGCGCAGTCTCTCTTAATACCTGTGCCTGTTCTTTCATACTATAGTGAAAGCTCCTCCTCTGCTACAGAGGACATTGTCACAGGCACCTCCGAATTTCCCGAGACCCCCTGTGTAATAGTAAAAGTTCTAACGGAAGGTGGCAACGGGCAATCTGTTCCTTCCATATTTATTTGCTGTGGATTAACATTATTAACCCTGATGGTCCTAACCGCTCTGTTGCAGCAGCTGCAACTCTTTGTTCAGCTCCATGCATGGCCAATGCATTAGACACTGCTCTCCATGGCTTCATTAAATTTTCTTCAGCAGACCCAATATCACTAATAACATCATCAAACAATTTATCTCCAAATTTACACCACTCTGTTTGTTCAAAAAAACTGTATCAGGATTTGTAAAACAACCCTTAGCTACCCCATATGCTAACAACCCTGGCAAATCTTTTTCTACAATCTATATTTAAAATGCTCCGCTTTTATAAAAAGCATCTGAGCAAATAATACGCTGCTTGTCTCTCATACCTTTATATATACAGTTGCAGCCTTTGCAAAGACCTCGGCGGCGCTTTTCTGGCGGGACCCTTTATAAGCTCATCCTGGGTGCGGGGACTCCCTTCCACCTTCTGAGCTGCGGGTGCGGGGATTCCTGTCCCTTTCACCTTTCAGACCTCGGTGACGCGTGACCTGCGGGATCCTCTCCCGGGTGCGGGGACTCCACGTCCCTTTCACCTTCCCGACACGGGTGCGGGGATTCTTGTCCCTTCCACCTCCTGGGCTGCATTGCAGGACCGGCTTTCCCTTATTCCGCCCAACCGTGGCCCAGGATCACTGCCAGCATCGTCCAAATCTCGTTCAGACCGGTCCCTGTTCGGGTGCCAATTTGTTGTTGACAGAAGGAAGACCAAAACCTCACCCCTAGATATGGGGAAAGCGGACTTCAGGCTGCTCAGGGAACTAGTCAGCAAGGTCCCCTGGGAAACTGCTCTTGAAGGCCTCGATGTCCACCAGTGCTGGTCATTCTTTAAGCGATGCCTCCTAGAAGCACAAGATCAGGCAATTCCTAAATATCACAAGTCAGGTAGGCGGGGCAGGAGGCCGGCGTGGCTGACCAGGAACGTTCTAATGGAGATTAGGCGGAAACAGAGGGTGTTTCGCTACTGGAAGGAGGGCCAGGCGTCATGGAAAGAATACAGGGATGCTGTTCGTGTTTGTAGGGAGAAAATTCGTGTGGCCAAAGCACACCTAGAGTTGAAGCTGGCTGTGTCTGTGAGAGAAAATAAAAAGGGTTTTTTTAGATATGTGAATGGAAAAAGGAGAACTAAAGAATACATAGGGCCGCTCCTTGACAGGGAAGGTCTCCTCACAGACAATGACATAGGCAAAGCAGAGACGCTTAACGCCTTCTTTGCCTCTGTCTTCAATGCCGATGATGGGCTTCGGGACCCAGGGTGCCCTGAGCTGGAGGACCGGGACGGTGGGGACGACAAACTCCCGACCGACCCTGAACGTGTGTGGGATTTGCTACTCCACCTGGATCCCTACAAGTCCATGGGTCCGGATGGGATTCATCCCCGGGTGTTGAAAGAGCTGGCGGACGTCATCGCGGAACCTCTCTCAATTATTTTTCAACGATCCTGGGAATTTGGAGAGGTCCCGGTAGACTGGAAGCTGGCAAATGTTGTGCCGAT
Source organism: Aythya fuligula (assembly GCF_009819795.1). Classification (NCBI taxonomy): domain Eukaryota; kingdom Metazoa; phylum Chordata; class Aves; order Anseriformes; family Anatidae; genus Aythya; species Aythya fuligula. The sequence goes on along the minus strand of NC_045580.1, from coordinate 1,368,045 downwards.
TTTCAAGAAGGGTCAGAAAGAAGACCCTAGCAATTACAGGCCTGTCAGTCTCACGTCAGTGCCTGGTAAAATCATGGAGAAGATGGTTCTCAAACTTATTGAGGCGCACCTGAGGGACAAAGCAGTCATTGGTCCCAGCCAGCATGGGTTTGTGAAGGGTAGGTCCTGCCTAACTAACCTGATTTCCTTTTATGATAAGATCACCCGTATGGTGGACCAAGGGAAACCAGCTGATGTGATTTTTTTGGACTTCAGCAAGGCTTTTGACACGGTTTCCCATAGGATCCTACTGGACAAAATGTCCACCATACAGCTAAATAAAAACATCATACGATGGGTGAGCAATTGGCTAACGGGCAGGGCCCAAAGGGTTATGGTAAATGGGGCTGCGTCAGGCTGGCGGGCGGTCACCAGTGGGGTCCCTCAAGGCTCCATTTTAGGGCCGGTACTTTTCAATATTTTTATAAATGATCTGGATGTAGGAATAGAGGGTATTTTGAGCAAGTTTGCTGATGACACCAAACTTGGAGGAGTTGTGGACTCGAATGAGGGCGTAAAGGCCTTGCAGAGGGATCTGGATAGGTTGGAGAGCTGGGCGATCACCAACCACATGAAGTTCAATAAGAGCAAGTGCCGGGTCCTGCACCTGGGACGGGGAAACCCTGGCTGCACGTACAGACTGGGCGATGAGACGCTGGAGAGCAGCCTAGAAGAGAGGGATCTGGGGGTCGTGGTTGACAGCAAGTTGAATATGAGCCAGCAGTGTGCCCTGGCAGCCAGGAGGGCCAATCGTATCCTGGGGTGCATCAAGCACGGCATCACTAGTAGGTCAAGGGAGGTGATTGTCCCGCTCTACTCTGCGCTGGTGCGGCCTCACCTCGAGTACTGTGTGCAGTTCTGGGCACCACAGTATAAAAAGGACATGAAACTGTTGGAGAGTGTCCAGAGGAGGGCTACGAAGATGGTGAAAGGCCTGGAGGGGAAGACGTATGAAGAACGGCTGAGGTCACTGGGCCTGTTCAGCCTGGAGAAGAGGAGGCTGAGGGGAGACCTCATCACAGTCTACAACTTCCTCGTAAGGGGGTGTCGAGAGGCAGGAGACCTTTTCTCCATTAACACCAGTGACAGAACCCGTGGGAACGGGGTTAAGCTGAGGCAGGGGAAATTTAGGCTTGATGTCAGGAGGGGGTTCTTCACAGAGAGGGTGGTTGTACACTGGAACAGGCTCCCTAGGGAAGTGGTCACTGCACCGAGCCTATCTGAATTTAAGAAGCGATTGGACTGTGCACTTAGTCACATGGTCTGAACTTTTGGGTAGACCTGTGCGGTGTCAAGAGTTGGACTTGATGATCCTTAAGGGTCCCTTCCAACTCAGGATATTCTATGATTCTATGATTCTAAGACACAGACGCTCAATATGAGTGTACAATGAACTTCAACTTTAATGGATAGCTCAGTCGCCTTTTATCTAGTTCGAACATAATCAACTCATACATATTGCAAAAACTAAGCTCAGCACTGGCTAACACTTCCCGCTCTTTTCAGTTTGTTCCTCCTTCTTTTAGCCACCGTCCCGCCTTAGGGACTTTCCCCGTGGCCCAAGGGCATCGTGTCCTTGAGCCTGATTGGCTCTCAGCCAGCTGCGTACAGTGCCCAGACTCATGTGAGTTGAGTACGGTACTTTACTAGCCCATTGCCTCTTAACTGCCCAACATCAACATGTCCTATTTCACTTAACCATTCCTCCACAGTCAGGCACAAAATAACTGACACTGTACTAATCCATACAAGCATCTGTGATAGCGTAAGTACAGAATGGGGGAAGGATGCTTGCCTCTAACTTCTACTGGTCTCTTCCTTACAGGTTTGGGGTGCAACTGCACCAGAAAAGCTACCTGATCCTGCTCCTGTTTTTGCCTCAGAAAATAGTTCTACTACACGCTGCTCATCTTCTGTGCCCGCAGGGCACCAGAGCCATGTGGAAAAGCCTCGGGAGAGTACAAGGGCTCCCCCGCTGCACCTGCGTTCCGAATCCGTCCCTACTCATTCATCCTACAGCTTTACACCTCCTGTCCCACCTGTGAGAACACTGGAGAGCAAAATTGCTGCTGCCATGCACTCAAACAATACGGATGCTATCAACAACTCCAACTATCATGCCTTCCTGGCTTCCTCCATGCTGGCCTCCTTTGTGGAGGAAGCCCTGCTGCCGCCGCCGGCGCCACCACCGCCACCGCCCCCCAAGCACGCTTCTCTGCAGTCCATCTACGTGCCGCATCCCAAGCCGGAGAGCATCCCGGAGCCCTCTGGACCAGACAACTACCTGCACCACAAGCTGACCTCCAGCCACACGTACAGGCCTGAGAGTGTTCCTCCTCACATCTCCTACCACACCAAACCTGACCAGCACCAAGCCTATCCTCCTCGCTCTGAGACACCGACTTCTGCAAGCACTCGCTACAACACCTACACAAACCAAGGAAAAAGCACCTCAACTGTCCACTCCAAGCCTCGCAGCCGGATGGAGTTTGTGTCCTCTGTGAGCCCAATGGGTCTGCGTAACACCAGCTACGGTGAGGACGCCCCACCCTACCCCACCATCCGTCGGGTTCAGTCGCTGCATGTCCCCACCCCGGCTGCCGCTGCTATCCGCTCCGTTCCCATTTCGCGCACCGAGGTGCCTCCAGACGACGAGCCCGTGTATTGCACACGGCCTCTCTACCAGTACAAGCCATATCAACCCCACTCTGACTACCACGTAACTCAGCTGCAGCCTTACTTTGAGAACGGACGAGTCCATTACCGCTACAGTCCTTATTCCAGCTCTTCCGGATCTTCTTATTACACTACTGACGATGGGAACTTCTACGACCTGGACCCCTACAATACCGTACGGGCCAAGCCCTTCCACCCCATGCCCAGCCGAGAGTTTGCCTCCTGCGCCTCGCGGCTGCAAAGCAAAGGTCTGTACCGCAACCCTGGTTTGTCCGCCTACCCGCAGGGTGGCTTCATTGGCCACCTGGCTGGCAAAGAGCACAGCTTTATTAGCAGAGACGTGCCTCCTGCCCCAGACATCAAGCACACGTACATGTCGTGGGACCTCGAGGACATGGAGAAGTACCGCATGCAGTCAATTCGCCGAGAGAGCCGCACACGCCAAAAAATGAAAGGGCCGGTGATGTCCCAGTATGACAACGTGACCCCGCTGCTGCCGGATGATCTGGGAGAACTGGATGTCATTCATCTGCGCAGTAAATCTGATCCTGGGAAAACTGGGCTCCTCACCGTGGCAGAAGGTAAGGAGGGGAGGTACCCAGCCAAAGCAGCTACACCCGAGGGAGATGAACGCTACTACATGCAGCACACTGAACCAGAACTGGACAGAGCCCACTACCATGGGGCCTATGGGAACGGCCCTTCGGAGAAGCCATCCCTGCCCCAGAAGCAGAGCAGCATCCGGAGCAGGAAGCTGCACGAGCCTGGATGCAGCACAAACGAACACGGGACGCACTTCCAGCAGGAGGGAAGCCATAGGCAGCCTTCCGAATCCAAAAATGGACCCCCTTATTGTGACTACAGGCCTAAAGGCGGCCCAGAGCCTTCCGAGCCCATCAGTTACCAGCACTCTGGCGGGAAGTACATGACGATGAACCACGATACCCTGAGACTGAACCACAAGGAAGTGAAGTTAGCAGATGACAGACAAGATTTAGAAAGACCTCGAGCCAAACCGACCATGTCCATGGAGAAACAGACCAGAGACAACTATAAGGAAGAGGAGCACGCTGCTTCACCCATTGCACCACCACCCAAGCCTGAACGGAGCCACAGCCTCAGGATGCAGCACCCTGAATCCATGGAGAAGGATTCTGCCTTCCTCTACCCGTACCAAACCCTCGGAAAACGCCAAAGCACTATGACTGTGATGTCCCACTACGACAATTTGGAGGATTACCATACCATGCCTCAGCACCAAAGAGGGAGCTACGTTGGAGGAGGGGGGTTCATGCCCCCCACTTTTACCCACATGCACAGCAGGACATACGCCACCGCCCTTGGCCAGGGGGCCTTCCTCCCAACGGAGCTGTGTTTGCAGAGGCCCGAAACAGAAGTCCATGTCGAGTGAGCTGATATGAGGCGAAGAAGGAATAGAGTGTAAGCAGCCTCTGCTGGACAGTGGACTGTTTTATTTTTTCAGTGATAGAAAAAAAAATAAATAAATGTTGCCCCAATGAGCAAAGCAAAACTCCTTCAACCCCCCCTCCTCTCCCACCAGCCCACCACTCACTGTTTTTATGTAGTAGAGATACAGCTTTTTCATGTTGTTTGAGATAACTGGAATGGTTAGGCAGGCTGTTGGCGCCCAGATGTTGCCAGAGAGGACAGGCAGAGCTGAAAGAGATGCTGTAGGAGGAAGGGAAAAGAAGTTTTTCCTTCGCTGGATTTGATGTTGGCAGTTACCACCGCTTCCTCACCATGCCTCCGTAGTCCTGTGCATGATGGACTGTGCATGCTGCTGTTCTTGTGAGCCCCGTGTGTCGCCCTTCCCACTGTTAGCTTCCAAGAAAGGGTCTCCGTGACACGCCTCGGAGGAGCCACTCTTCTACTCCCGCTGAGGTTATGCAGCATGAGGGGGTGGGGGGCGGCTTCCGAAGTATTTTCTTCTTGATAAATGCCAAGGTGTGCCTCTCCCTTGAAAATTAGTGCTTAGGTATAGTGGATCTTCACTGCTTTAACTGTTTGGAAGTGGGTGGGAGCCTGTTTTGACTTCAGCCTGTGGAAGAGGCTCTGAAGCAAGCTCACGATACAGCACACTTCTTAAATTGCTTGCTTCACAAGTTGCTTCTGGCTACAAGAAGTCAAAGTTTCTCTAGTATAAGTGGAGGCGAGCTATAGAAGCCAAGTAGGGCACAGGTCTACATTTCTCACAGCAAAAGAAAAAAACAATACAAAAAACACAAAAACACATGCAAAAAGGGAGCAGCACACCCATTTCATGCCAATTCCCCCTATACTGCTAGGCTATCTACAGTCCAGATGATTTAATACCATGTTGAGGCTGGCCAGACAGTATCCTCTCATTCCAAAAAAAAAAAAAAAAAAAAAAAAAAAAGAAAAAACAACATAAGAAAACCACTTCTAGTAGCGTTGTGTCCAGCTTGTAAATTGGAGCACAAGTTTCTAGCTGGGAATGACTGTGTAAGTGCTGAGTTACCTGCATGCCCAGCTATTTGCCCAGGGCCAGACCCTGTTGTCGATGGCTGGAAGACACAGGCGCTCAGTATGAGTGATCAGTGAACTTCAACTTTAAGGGATAGCTCAGTCGCCTTTTATCTAGTTCGAACATAATCAACTCATACATATTCCAAAACTAAGCTCATGTTTGGCTAACATTTCCCGCTCTTTTCAGTTAGTTCCTCCTTCTTTTAGCCACTGTCCCACCTTAGGGGCCTTCCCAGTCACCCAAGGGCATCGTGTCCTTGAGCCTGATTGGCTCTCAGCCAGCTGCGTACGTGCCAGACTCATGTGAGTTGAGTACGGTACTTTACTAGCCCATTTGTACTACAATTTTTTGCGTATGATCCCTTAACCATTTCAACTGGTCGTGAACTGACTGACCACGGTCGGAAAGGTTAAAGCAACACTTCCTCCCACATCTTCACACCCATGTCCCTGAGCCAACAACAAGAAATCAATTGCGGCTCTATTTTGTAGTACAGCATGTCTTAGACTCTCCATATCTTGTGACATTTCAGAAATAACTTGTATGGTAACATTTGACTGTTTAACAGCCCAGGTGACCCATATATTCATCTGAGGGTCAATCTTCCCTACGATGGCATTACCATGTCCAACCATCATTATCATTGACAACATAATCAACATAATCAAAGACCCTTGCTTCGTTAATTCAGCCATGGTCACTGTTACCCTTTTTTGGTGACTTTTCTTCAAAAAAAGAAGAAAAATCTTTTACATCAGATGTCAAATACATAACATAACACAACCATACAACTTAACCCTAATAACACTACAATTACTGTAAGCACTTAATGGTAACACAATTAATAGTAAGTAACACAACTTAATAGTAACACACTTAAACCTAATCACTCGATGGTGATCGAAGGCTGTTCTTGATAGTCGTCGAGGTGTCACAGCCCACGTCATTGTCAGAATAATTATCAGGAACCTCTTCCTGGTCGTCTTCGGCGTGTGCAGATTCTAAAGCTGCCCCAGTCTGCTTTGCAGTGATCCACTGGGTACCCGCTTCCGGCACCACTTCAAAATCTCTATAACATTTTATAATATTTTTGCAAGTAACCCCTTAACCACATCCATCACAATACTACATGCAATGATTGACACCACAGTGAACAGAATCCTTAATCCCTCTTTGACTAATCTCAGTAACCATCTATGCATTGGTTCAAACAAATCAGTGAACCATTGACTGAAAGGATTGATACCATATTGACTCCTTCTCATGCACTCCTTCAAGAAAGCAATGAATTTGTGAATTGACTCATTATGATCAAAAAGGTTTAAACGGTACATTCCCTTAAGTTTCTCCAAGAGGCTACTTCACACAATGACCCCATACTTGTGAAACATGATTTTGCTCGACCAGCACTAATTTCCTATGATTTCAGCCTGCACTATGACAATAAACGTGCTCTCACTAACACAGTACACACCACACTTGCACACCCAGAGGCCTCTGACACATCTCACTCTCAATCATACCACAACCTCAATCATACCACAAGAATATAATTTAGAATGATAAGCAAACAAACAAGTATTGTCTCATTGTGTTCCTCGTGAAGTTAATTGTAACACTTTGTTTTAAAACCTTACCCTTACACAAATACTTTCAACACAAAATACCTGGACGTTTAAGAATAACACATACAATTATTAACACTCCAGTTAGTATCCCTTTTGCATTGCAAGGTAAACCTCTTATACAAAGAATGCCAGAGAGAAACAGCACAGCCGCCGCTGCTTCCATGGTTATGTCAGACAGGCTGCAGGGCCCTGATGTCCGTCCCTCTCTCTGTGCCGACTCGCCACACGGTGAGGGTCGGCTGCCGTTCGATTCCGCGGACTGAGGGGGGGGGGAGGCTCCCATTGCCCCGTAGCCCCCTGAGGCAGCGTTATCGTTCTCACTGAAGGCAGCAGTGGGCAATCCCCAGCTCCAGCACTTCCCGGCAATCCCAGTCGCTCTGTAGCGGCAGCAGCGACTCTCTGCTCAGCCTGATGTGTAACTAAGGCGTTAGTGACTGTTCTCCAAGGCTTCAATAATTTTTTAGCAGCCTTATTTTCATTAATAACTTCATCAAACAATTTGTCCCCAAATTTACGCCACTCTGTTTGTTCAAAAACTGTATCAGGATTGATAAAACAACCCTGCGCTACTCCATATGCTAATAACCCTGGCAAATCTTTTTTACAATCTATATCTAAAATGCTCCGCTTTTCTAAAAAACATTTGAGCAAATCATACGCCGCTTGTCTCTCCATACCTTTATATACGTTGGTACCGTTGCAGCCTTTGCAAAGACCTCGGCGGCGCTTTCCGGCGGGACCCTCTGTAGGCTCATCCCGGGTGCGAGGACTCCCTTTCCGAGCTGCGGGTGCGGGGATTCCAAGTTTTCGTCCCTTTCACCTTTCAGGCCTCGAGTGCGGGGATTCAGCAATTTTTAATCCTTTTCACCTCCTGAGCTGCGTTGCAGAACCGGTTCCCGTATTCCGTCCAACCGTGGCTCGCAGATTCAACTCCAGCGGAGTCCCTGTTCCCGTTCAGATTGGTCCCTGTTCGGGCGCCATTTGTTGCCAACGGCTGGAAGACACAGGGGCTCAGTATGAGTGATCAGTGAACTTTAAGGGATAGCTCAGTCGCCTTTTATCGAGTTCGAACATAATCAACTCATACATATTGCAAAAACTAAGTTCAGGATTGGCTAACATTTCCCGCTCTTTTCAGGTAGTTCCTCCTTCTTTTAGCCACCGTCCCGCCTTAGGGGCCTTCCCAGTCGCCCAAGGGCATCGTGTCCTTGATCCTGATCGGCTCTCAGCCAGCTGCGTACGTGCCAGACTCATGTGAGTTGAGTACGGTACTTCACTAGCCCATTGCCTCCTAACTGCCCAACATCAACATGTCCTACTTTACTTAACCATTCCTCCACAAGACCCTGCAGCTCTTAGATCAGGGAATGCTCCTAGTGACCCCAAACTGAAGGCCCTGCAGGACACAGCTTTCTGTAACCTTTCAGTTCTGCGTTGGCAAGGGAATCCCTGTGAAGTCGTGGCACATGCAGAGTAGTTACGTGCTGGCTGTGCGCTGTGAAATAGTTTTGCCTCCCGTATTGCAAGCGTAGAGCACACCAGTATTCAGTTAGCAGTAGGGACAGAAGGCCAGTGCACTCTATAATACACTAATAACATTGTCCTAGGTATTTAAAAGCTTTCCATATTGTGAAAGAAGCCAGGCACCCACTGGTGTGCAGCCTCCTAGACTTCCCAGGCCTAACTACAGCCCCACCTTACAAAGCACATCCATTTCATATTAGGCAGGGCTTGCACAAAATACTTGAGGTTTAGGACTTTTTAAATGCTCACTGAGAAATACCAAGGCCATTCCTGTTCCATGTGGTTGAAGAACTTTTCTACCCATTTCAAATCTCTGATGTTTTTATTAAAAATCTGGAGGTCCTGCAGTTAGCACACAGCTGTGAAAGTTAAAGGGAAATTTTATTAGATTTATAAGATGGTTGGTTGTTGTTTTGTTTGTTTGTTTTTTGAACAAAAGTTTCATAGCTATTTCGGGGTTTTTTAAATCTTAAAGGAAATGTGCTGCTAGTAGCTAACCAGTCTTTAGCTGTTTGCTTCTTTTACTCTTGTAGCCTTGTCCAGGGCTGTTTCAGTAACAGTACCTTATGGTCCTATTTTATTGTGCAATGTTGTTGTTTTAAGCGTTTTGTTCAGCAGAGTTGTTACATGTTACAGAAATAAATCTGGCAGTCAGAAAAAAAGAAAAAAAATGCACTGTGATTCAGGTTACCGTCACCTCCTTGTGAGTAATTACCAGGTAGAGGGGCTTGTTTCTTGGTGGGGGAATGCTTTTTGTAATGTTTTCTTTTATGAGGGAAAAAAAAGATGCACAGAAAGGGGCCCTTAGGTGAGCCAAGCTGTGGGCCATCCCGCTCCAGTGTTAGCTCCCCAGCAGAGGCTGACCCATCCCGCTTCCTTGCCACAAGTGAGCTAAGGGAGGCTGAGTTCAGGATGTTCAGGATGTGCGCTCTCCAGCGAGGTGCGTACTTCACCAGGACTGGTACCAGTCCTCAAGTGCTGCAGCACAGCGCCCCCCCAGCTGCCAGGTACCTGCCGAGGTCTCCAGTTGAAGCAGGGACAACGCGTTTGGTTCAGGCTATTTGGGATTCAGGTACCGAGAGCTGTGGTTCAGGCTATTTGGGATTCAGGTACCGAGAGCTGTAGGTCAAACCTCTCTCTCCATGAAAGCCTTAACCCCCGCTCCTGCCCCCCAGCAACTCTCCTAACTTCCGTTTTGGCCTTATGTTAGTCAGGACTGTCCTTCTGCTACCAGGGGGCTGAACTCGGCCCCCACTATTGTAAATGCCTCTCTGGATGTTCCTGCTGAAAGCCACCATCTCCCTTTAGATACCAAGTGCCATCCCTGGACACTTTCTGCTCCCCAGAAACCTGCCCGAGCCTGGGCTCTTCCAGGCACAGCATTGTGCAAAGTGCTGGGTGCTAAGCACCCTTTCTCCCCCATGGGAACAAAAGCTTTCAGCACCTTTCAGAAAGAGCTCCTGGAAGTACACATCTGTACTCCTAGAGGGGTGCTCCACGCAGCCTTCCCTCAAGAGCAAAAAGCATTTTAAAAAGGCACACAGCAGAAAACTTAACCCAGCGTCCTCCCCGCCCTGTGCACAGCCACATCGGGGCGTATTTCCAGGGCTGCAAGCTCTCAGAGAACCCAAGCCAACCTCTCTATGCCAGGAGTAGGCCACAGGTACAAGGCAAGGTTCAGGTACCAGCTTTTCCCAGACAGTCCGACAGATGAGCGCCTTTCTTTTGGTGTCACCACCAAACATCACAGCTCCAACATCTGCAGCAATGCAGCAGTCAGCCTGCGCCCATCCCACACGAAGCCATATAGCGAACTATGCAGTTCTGCTCTTGCACCGTGGTTAATCGGATGGTCCTTAGAAGGAGTTTTTCCATCCCCATTAATTGATTGATGATAAGTCAAAACAGCTACATCTTTCCAAAATCACAGCTGAACTATACAAAAGGGCACTTTGCTTCAGTGCAAGGATGGGAGGTTACACCACATGTCTAAATAAGGTGGATGATCTGGAGGTGAGTTGGTAGCTCAGTTCTTGGCATCCTAGCAGAGAAAAGGGAGAGAGCAAGGGGATGGCAAGGCAAATAAATAAAACTAATTGCAAGGCCAGTTCTTCTTAGATTAATTTATTGCCTAGCTTTATCTTCAGCAAGATGACAAGCAGCTATGCTTTTAAATATTTCCCTTACACTTGCCACAAGCTAGCTACATCTTAACTTGCCACTTCCTAAGTTTTCAGCTGAATTTCTGCCTAGTGCATGGAAGAGTTAGGGTCCAATAATGTACTCCAGCTCTGGTTTTCCACCTCCACCTCAGAGCAGAACGTGTGACCCACAGGAGACCTTTCTTGGTGAAGGGAGAGTGCAGACGTTAGGTGAGTAATGAGGACCTAGCCCCTATAAAGTCTTAAGTAAAGCATTAATTTCTAATTTTTTAACAAAACTTATCAGGTGAAATCTATATGCAGATATGACAAAAGACCCACAATGTTGTGCCTATGTCTTTCCAGAGATCCTCATTTTATGCTCATCATTTGAAAGGGGTCAGCAAGGATTGCACAGTGGTAGTAAGATGCTACACAAAACCAAAACCAACCAGAAAACATGCTGTTCCTCTTTAACCCCAGAAAGGGACAGAACCTCACGTGTACTATGCCATTCCTCAGTATGTCGACAGGGCATTGACCGAAGTGATGTGTTACGTGTTAGGAAATCTGGATGAGAAGTAGTTTTACTTTCTTTTGTTAAAGGCGGCTTAGGCATGCACCTCTTTTCCCAGAACCTCGTGCTACGGAAACCCGATGTTGAAAGGCAGGCATGGTCTGGTTTAAACAAATGTACGCCAGAATACCTGTGTGTGCAGTCTTGCCTCGTCCAGTTTGTTGGGAGGGTGGGGGGGGTGGGGGGAGAAAAGGGTTGTTTTGCAGTTCATTTTCCTGCTGTAGAAGACTTGGTTTTTCTTTCCCTGAGCCGCATGAGAGAAACGTCCCAGAAAGTCTTGGGTTACCTTTGGAGATCCCTCCAGTTTAATTTATATAGTGTCTTTTTTTTTGTGAACTGGTGTAAAATGTATATGCCGACGAGCTCATGTATTTTTATGTAAATATTTTTTGTGGTTTCCCCACTGCCCTCCTCTGTAAATATTTATAATTCTCATATTCTTCTCACCTTGTATGATGCAGATGTGGTTTTGTTTCTGTTTTTTATTTGTACTGTAATGCAACAATCCAGACTGAAGTGTCTTGTGGTATTAAACAAAAGCAACAGTCCCACTGAGCTCACACTCAGATGTACAACTTGACAGCATTAATCAAGCCAGGTTAAAAACTATTGCTTTGTGTTTGTGTATTTGTACCTCTGCCTCATTATTATTTTTATACTATATTGTTAATTATTAATAATGGAAAAGCATGAAAAAAAATGAAGAGCCATGCTTTGGAGGGACAGGGCAAGGATCTCTGAAGACAAAGGACAAGGTGATTTGTATTCATTTGCAAAGTCTATCCCAGAAATTGCTCACTGTAGGTCCTGCCACTGCTTATCTGCCCCATCTCCACCTGTGGCCATGACTGCTCCTAACAAAAAATAAACCAGCCTGGGCTTTTTTTGTCTCCCTTTCTTCTCACCCTACCTGCCAGAGCAGGCAGAAATAGCTCGGCCCTTGCCCAGCAGGGCTGGTGGAGCTGGCACTGACAGATGGCACTGGCCACAGTAGCCTTCAGAGCCCGCTGGGGGATGTGAGGTGCCACACTAATTTTGTGCACAGTTAATTAGCAGCAAAAGATGATTAGAGGGAGCTATGCTTTTAACATTGAGGGAAGGACTTTTAGGAGTATTTTCAGCCAGTACATGCTATGTAATTTAGAAGTGCTGCAGGCAATAAAACCCAACCTAACCGTCCTCTCTGGGGGCAGCAAGCCGAACCCCCTGCCGCAGGCTGGAGCCGGTGGGACACCATCACCGGGAGCTGCTGTGTGTGCCTGTCCTGGTGCACAGGCAGTGATTTGGGAGCAGCAGGCCCAGAATTGTTCTGTGGGAGCACAGAGGGGTATTACGGCTCCTGTGAGCTGTCTGCTGAGCCCCCTCTTTTAGCCTCATCCACACCTGAAGCCTCGCCTCACAGCCCAGGTTTACACATAGCGCACTCAGCCCCATCCTTCAGCTGACCACCGGTGTCCTTGCAGGAAAGGTCCCACGGGCAAGCCACCACCTCTGGTTTTTAACATCTGGCCTAGGGAGTCTTGGAAAGGTGGCCACCCAAAGCAGTACCATGCTGTGCTTCAGTGTGAGCCATACCTACACTGCACAGCCGCGCTGAAAGCAGCAGGCATCGAGCTTTTCCTGTGCTAGGCTCCATCAGAGCCACTGCTGCCACATCCAGCCTCGGGGTTACAGAGCCAGGCTGTTTTCACACACCACCATGCAACCGCAGGCTTGATTTCCAGCACCCCCATAGATGCCTGGTGAAGGGCCAGCTGTTGGTTAATGCCCCTAACTCTGATGTTGTCCTTCAGGTCAGCGAAGGCAGAACACAAAACCGGGGGAGCTAGCAAACAAAAACCTCAAGGCTTCTGAAGGCCACTACACAAATTCTCATTTTCAGCTAAGGTGTTTGTGGCAGCACAACAGCTCTGCTGCACGCTACACCGATGATCAAAAAGATCAGGTCGAGCATCAAATCCATGCCAGAAGATCTCAGTTTGGTGAGCAAGGGCACAGCAGGTCTGACCCCAATGCCCCAGGAGCACGGCCTCCCTCCTTGTTTTGGCCTGAAGCGCATGAAAAACAAGGCTGTGCTTGCCCAGCCAACAAGGACATTGCCTAGAGCAATCCTCCCACCAGCACAGCGAGCAAAGTAGTCATGAGCTGGGTGTTTCAGCTCACGTCCAGGGAGGACTCGGTGTGTACAAGCACTCGGTGTGTAGGAGCATTTCCCAGCTGCACACCCGCCGCCCTCCTGGCACCACCACAAGAACAAAACAAAAGCTGGAGGCTCTCGGCTCTTCAGAGCCGCTCTCGAGCAGCAGCCCCGTGGCTGAGATGCACACGCAGGTGGGGGGGAAGAGGGCACCAGGCTGATTTTCCCCAGGTGCTTCCACCAGGCGGCACTGTGAAACCGCATTTACCGCTAAAAGCCAACTTTTTAGACCGTTTGAAAGGATTGGGTTCCGTTCTAGTAGTTTCTGTCCGGGTCCCCAATTCCTGGTACCTGGGCTGGATTTTTTTTTGTTTGTTTCCCCACCATAGCTGCTCTGACCGCCCAGCTCCCCAGCACCATGCTCGCTGCAGACCCAGCGCCCAGCCGGGAGGGCTGAGCTGTTGCTGCTCAGGAGCTGTGCTTAGAGCCCGCTTGCCAAGCTGAAAGGCAAACTGCAGACCTAGGCAGTTCACTGCTGCTTTTCAGAGAAGCCATCAGCTGTTCAAGGACTCTGTCCCCAGAGGAACACTGCAGTGCATTTGCTTATCATCAGATGTGCTGGTTAAAAGAGGAATTCAATGCTCGAAGAGACATCCAGAAGCAGCAGCTGAGGCTGGAGAGGCAGGGAAGATGCAGTGCTGCTTAGTTCCTCCCTCATCATCCTCCATCTGGCAAGGATGCCCTGTTACAATTCAGATTATGCACCCAGAAGACCCCCAGCCACAAGCACCAAGTCCAGCAGCTGCCAGAGCAGCGCTTGTACGGCTGCAAGAGGCTCTGCAGCCACATGTGCAGATGGCAGCACACAGGATGCCACTTGTTGAGCTTCACTTCCCAACACCAGACTGGGCACAAGCCAGGCCTCGGCCTCTCATCCCACATTAATGAGGGCTGAGCACCTGCTGCAGACAACATCAATCCACTGGGTCCACACAGAGTGGCAGGAAAACCCCAAAACATGAGCTCAGGAGGCAGGAAGCCTCCAAACAGGGAGGCTGCTCCTGCCCCTCGCCAGCAGGGCTTGATGAGGGAGGGACACACAAGTCCCCCAGGAATAACATTCCTGCTGCAAAAGGCAGGGTTGGTGTGAGAACAGCCTACCACTGCCTCAGGGATGGCAACGCACCCTGTGCAATGCCTGGGTCTCAGCCCAGAGAGGCCAGATCTGAGGGAGCACCCAGCTGTGGGGGCCAACAGCAACAACAAAAGGGATGGGGAAAATGGCACCAACCAAAAGGGATGGGGAAAAGCTGTCCTATGCTGCTCCCATCTGCCTAGGGACAGCAGGAGCACGCTCCCTGCCCCAGAGATCTCCAGCCTACCCCTCGACAATCACTCTCCTTTCCCCCCCAAAAATACATTTTAAATATATATATAAATACATACACACACACGTGTATTTGTCCTCTCTGTGCAGTTGGGTGCACACACACAGTGGAACAAAGCCCTCAGGTCAGTGCAGGGACACAGCTGGCACCACGGCTACCTCTTAAAACAAAGTTCTTCAGCCTGCAGCAGGGCTCTCGATCCAAGCTGTGACTTTGGCTTTTGAAGCCTCGCAACCACCCCAAATATTTCAGCTTCCCCTGCTACCCACCAGCCCTGTCTGCCCACCCAGACACAGGTTATACATGTAGCTCCCAGCCCAGCTGCAGCAGGGGACCCCTCAGGCTTTTTGCGCTGCAGATCTCTGGCACAGACACAACACAGCGATGCACCCTGCTGATAGATATCTGCTGTGTGGGCAGCCCCCAGATCCCAACAGCCGGGAGGAACGGGAACCAGAAATGAAACCTGTCCTGGCTTAATGCTGCAGGGCTGGGGTGTCCTGAGGGAGCCTCGTCACAGAGTCCCCACACAAACCTGGGGCGCTGCAAGCTCCAGCACACAGCAGCACTGCAGGGAGGCAGCTTTGGCCTCTCGTCCTTCCCACTCCACCCTCAAACCACCAAGCTCCAGAGCATGAAAGGGTTGTTTGCTGTGTGACCTGCAAACAGCATCCAGTAAGTAGGGAGCAAGCCATCCCGTGGCAAGTAGGGGGAGACTTGCTGCAATGCACAGTTCAGTTAAAATTTACTTAACTCTGTCACAAGCATCTTGACCCTCAAAGACCAGAGCCACTGATCCCTCCTTGTCCCAGGGGATGGAAGCCAGCCCTCGGCCCCCAGGCAGACACCCTTCACTTCAGACATCCCGTCTGCACTTCTTGATCCTAACTGGCAGCCAAGATTTGGCTTCACTTACAGTATCTGCCTTATCACCTGGCTGGAAACCCCTCTCTGCCAGCACAGGCCTCCTCCAGCCTCGTGGCAGAGCTTGTGTCTGATCTGTCCTGTCCTTACATCTCGCTGTGGATTTCCCTCCCTGCTGGCTCAAGGCCTCTGCCAGCAATACAGTGACTGTGACTCCTGGTCTGGGGAGGTTGTTTTGCTACAAAGGGACCAGAGTTCTCCCCAGTCTGTGCCAAGAGATGCCCATCGAGCAGCAGAATCATGCCAGCAGCTCCTGCTTTACCACATAACACCTCAGTGCTTGTCTCAGACACACACGGCCCAGCACCCCAGTTCCCTTTTGCAGGCCGCAGAGCAGAGAGAGGCCACCTGCACTCAGGAAAGAGGGGAGAAGTTCCTGAGTGGTCTCAGCCCTGTGTATGTGATTGCTCTGCTCATAGTGACCCAATATCTTCCCTGTTACACCACCCACTGCCTCCCCAGCACTACAGAGAAAAAAAAAAAAAAAATCCAGTCTCATTAATGGGGGGCAAAGGGAAGAGAAAGGTGAATCTCCCCAGATGCACAGCATCCCGTTACGGCTTGATAGAATGTAATCACTGAGGCTGCTGCACTTCCGAACAAAGAAAAGTCACCCTTCTATCAAAAAGGTCACCCTAACTATCAAAGGCAACAGGAAAGAATGAGATTCTTGTACAAAAGGGCTGTTAACCCTAGTGGCAATTGTGTATTTAGAAAGATGCAAGGTTTGCAGAAAGTGTGACAGTTTAGAAAGGGAAACAGGTTGCACAGAGGGCAAGGGGAAGGTTTTAAAGCAAAAAGATATTCATTTTTTAAAGATCTAAGGGGCTGGAGAAGAATTTTTGACTCTAGCAAGTGCTGGAACTTTACGCATTATTCAATCTGTTTGAACATTTGAAGACTGGAGACCTGAGAAGCCTCGAAGAGAACAAGTCACCTGGCACATTCCCAGGTAGGAAGTATGGGTGAGCTGTGTCATCGGACCAAGGAGACGG
Organism: Aythya fuligula; assembly: GCF_009819795.1. Lineage (NCBI taxonomy): Eukaryota > Metazoa > Chordata > Aves > Anseriformes > Anatidae > Aythya > Aythya fuligula. The sequence continues at coordinate 1,351,507 of NC_045580.1, read as the reverse complement.
CTGCGATGGGTTTCATGGCTTCTATTTACACTCTGCACCTCAGCACCACACAGCAGCCACCTCCCCTCCATTCCCTGGTTACGCAGAAAATCCCAATGAGATCCACTGGGATCTATCCAGGGAGAAACTGTTCCTGACCCACAAGTGTCAAATATATCTAAAAGCTAACCGACACACAGAAATTCAGAGGAACTAAGAGCAATAACCAGGGCAATACAACACGTTCACAAAAGGCATGCAAGTAAAAATCAAGTCTCTCCCTCCTCCGAATCAGCACTCACCCTTGTGGGCAGACAATCTCATCAGCAGCAATATTCCAGGAGAACCTCTCTCTGCTGCATTTTGAGTTGTAAATTCAAACACAAGAAGATTTGGAAAAAAAATTAAAAAAAAAAAAAAAAAAAAAAAAAGGCACCAGACAGGGCCAGGTTCTCAGACAGGCAGGCAGGCAGCCAGCAGAAATGCATCCACAGACCCAGGCTTGCTCCCGAGGATGGGAGGACATCTGCCTTGCCCCTCTCCCTTCTAACACATGCTTGCTTTTCACGGGTTTCATTTATTTCATTAAGATCCTTGTGTTTTCTTCAGGCTTCCCTTATTTTCTTTCCTGATTGGGATCTTACCAAGTCACCTCACGTAAAGGATTTTTTCTTTGGTTTGCACCTTTGATTTCTTTCCTCTGAATCCACTTCAACCTCTGCATGCCTTTCTGCCTTCACCTAGCCCTGAAAGGAGGGGAACTGGAGCAGGATCCCTCTTGTCTTCTGCAGGAGATGGGATGCAGGTGAGGGATGGGAATGCCCCCCCACAGACATGAACGTGGCAGTGTGTCAGGCATCCGCATGTCCCCAGACAGAAAAAGGGGAGGTTTGTTGATAACAGCACATAATGCACACGTGCTGAGGTGTGCAGTCGGGTACAGGAGGTATGTTAACGTGCTACAGAGCAGTCACTGACGTCTGTAATACAGCAAGAGAAAGAAACTGGTCTAAACTTTCTCATATTTCCCCTACACAAAAGACTATTTTGGAAAAGAAAACACCATTCAAGAAGGAGCACTTTTTAAAATGGAAAACTCTTTTTCCTCAATCAGCGACACAACATCAAAGGCAAAACCCAAACCCTTTAACAACCCCCAGACTCCCAGCCTTTCCCTTCAACCTCTGGGACTGGTTTAAGCTGCAGGATGGGCACAGTGGCTGGGATCCCCACTCAGCTCTGAGCTCTGCCACCCACAGGGGAGCCAGGCATCCCCTTTGAGGCTGCCCCCAGCTCCGAGCCAGCTTCCACAAGAACTGGGCATCCCTCAGCCCAGCAATGCACCGAGCAGGCATTTGCTCAGATGGACACCAGACAGGAGATTCAGTGGTCTGCAGAACAGCCAAGTGCTCCCAGTTGCAACCCAATGCTGCAAGAGCCATGCCCTGAGCCCCTGAAGGGCCGTGGCTGGTGCTTGGTCATCTCAGATCCTTGTCATACAAAAGGTAACTTATTTTCACATCAGGTTTTGAGGCACAGGCACACCACATTCCCAAACAGGAAATGTCCCTTCTTAAGGGCCAAAGGGGTTATTTATTGCTTGTGAAGCGTATTGATATAAGAGCAATTGTAGCCATACCATCACATAAATAAGGCTTTGAATTCACCAGTCTGTTTTCCAGAGCAGAATTTGAGTAAGTAGTACAGGGGCAGACAGTACACCACAGAAAACAAATTACTGAGCAGGGGCTGAGCAAGTGAGCACCATCCTTCCTGCACACAGGGTGGGAGCTTTGGAGCAGGGTAGCTACAGACCATCATAATGCCTACACGCAAAGGTGCAAATTGAGATTCACCAGAAACCTCTTTTCTGGCAGTTCCTGGCTTTTTAGGACATCATTTTTTAACCTTAGGACTGTGCTTTTTGTGGGTTTTTATTATAGATGCAACCTCTGCTCTCTGCTCCTGCACACACATTAGCATTTTTCCACAGAGCATGGCTCAGCTCCCACCCTCAAATAGAGCAGCCTAAGTGTCCTTGTTCCGGCTTTCTTTCATCTCATCTCCTGCAGGATGAATAATGGAGTAGTGGTAAGGAAGAGAAGGCAGCAGACATGCCTGTTTGGAGCTTCAGACCAGACAGAGGAAAGCTTAAACCCTGAACTGGCCAAATTGGGAGGAAGCTCTGTTGATTTGCATCTGCCACAAAGAACACCACTGGGAAAGAGGCTCGGTCAGAGGCTAATTTAAAGGCATCATGAAAGGGAAGAGAAAAAAAAAAAAAAAAAAAAAAAAAAAAAAAAAAAAAAAAAAAACAAGGAATTAGGATCCCATTCTGTTTTTTTCCCTACTGATCTTGTGGTTTCCTGGTTGTATCACAGAGACACTCAGATCCAGAGCTCGGGATGAAGGCCTGCCCATTTCACAAAGGGCAGACTCGAGCTGCACACATTTACACACACGGCTGGAGACAGGCAAAGTGCAGGTGAGGTGTTAGTGCCAGGAGAGAGGCAGGGCAGTGCTTTCAGCCCAGCACACACCTCTGGGCGAGCTGGATGGTTGCTTTGCACAGAGCCAAGCACTCAGCCAAGTCTCCGCAGCTGCACCGGCTGCAGCAGCCCCGTGGGATCCCCAGGGCAGGCAGAGCTCTCTGGAGATGATCCTCACTCACCCCTGGGAGCCTCAGGAGCGTATCATGACTGCCCCCATCAGGACGTGCCTTACCACACACTGATTACTTACAAACAGCAAACCATGCTCACAACATTTATCGTTTATAAACAAGGGGGTCCAGCACTGCCTCCTACACATCCCACAGGCCTCCTTCTGCCTCCTTATCCCTTTCAGACCGCACGCTGATGGGAGCAGCACCACCTTAGGTCTGGTACACAGGAGCAGTCAGGTCCTGTCACCACATCATGCCCACTCTGCCAGAGCCGTGAGCAGGGATCAGAGGACAGTGCCCAGGGTAAGGCAGCCCGAACAGCAGATGTGCCATCACCATCAGGAGCTGAACGCTCCCGATCAGCCTGCTTCCCCTCCTACATCATGTTCAGACTATGGGAGCCACAGAGCTGCATATCATGGTATAGATGTTGGAGGTTTCAGAATAAACTAATTGGCTCCATCAAGGAACGATTTATTGCTCGCCATCTTGAGCTGAATAAACCAATACTCCCCAGTTCCGTTAATGCGTATTAGATTAGCACTCTTGTGCACAACATCTGCTCGATCTGTTCTTGTGGCATACATCATACGACAGCGGGGCACCTCACCTTGCAATTTTTCTTGAGACTGCTCCCTGATTAATCAGCTCTGCAGCACTACTGAGCCTACACCAAGACAGTGAGCAGCAGGGGATCCTTGGTATCTGCAGCATCCCTTCTTCCCACCCTCACCCTGCTGCTGGCAATGCTTACATTTAGCCTTCCTCCCAAAGCCTACCCTAACTGGGAGTCAGACAAATGTCTGCCAAGGTTAAGCATCAATAACACAATAAGCAGTCTCTTTGAGGGCATACTTCAGTTTGTAATTAACCAGGCCTTCTTGGGAAGCTGGCATCATCCCCACTTCACTGAAGGGAAAAAGAGGGGACCAAGCCTGCTGAACTTGCCAGGGGTCAAATGGCAAGCCAGCCATGACAACAGGACTCCACAAGACGTTGGTGTCTCCATGGATATGCCATGAGTGACTTTATATTCCTGACTTCAAAGTAGTCTCATATTTCATTTTTGCATGCTTATGTGAAACGGTCAAATCCACAGACCCTTCACAAGTTCCTCAGCACTCAGCAAAGCCCGTTTCAGGGGGCTGAACATTAGCTTAGCTCAGGCATCAACAACTAAGGCAGGATCTTCAGCAGCTAATCAGTTTTGAGAAGCTGAGCCTCCAATCGCTACTCAGAAATACAAAGCAGACTTACTTCTTCTTCACTTTAGCAGGCAGAAGAGTAGGACAGAGAGCTGTAATGACCTGTGATGGATGCATGCCCAGCCTTTCTTACTTTGAGGGTCTGCTTTTGTACACTCCTAGGGCATGTGCACTAAAGCATCCTGAACATAGGCTTTGATATTCCACAATTGCATCAGCACTTGAGGAAGAGAAATGTCAAAGTAATTAATTTTGAAGAGGTTCTTTTATTCTCTATCCATTAAAATCCTGTAGAACATTTCCCAACTTAGGCTTTTCTGTAGTAAACTGTCAGTATAAAAGTCTTGTTTTCTTCAAAAGAACAGGGAAAGGGAAAACTGAAAGCAAGAAATCAGAGATATGGGACAGAAGAGCCTCCATCCAAACTGCCAAATTTTCCACTCCAAATTGAAATGTTGCCTTTCTTTGTAGTAGGCAGTCTTGTTTCTTCTGGCATTTTCTATTGGAGTGACAGAAGTTTTATTAAAAAAAAAAAGAATGAAAAAGCATTGTAAAAACAGCTGCCGAGTTACTTCTGCCAATCCCTTTACCTGCTTGCGCCCCAGTTTTGCCAGCTGTAAGACAGAGATAATGGCACAGACCTGCCAAGCACTTCAAAATGACAAGGACTATGCAGCAGCCTGTTCGCTGTTCAGCAACAGGCTTCACGTGACAGCTGTGAATTGTCTCCTGTGTACACAAAACATTTTCCATTTAAACAATCATTAAGGCTTTTTCTCTGAACCATAATCAACAGATGAGGTAACGCTCTTCCCTTTTGCAAATGAACTTCTGCAAGGTGCCTGGAAACCACCTGCCTGCTGCTGTGCATACCTTTCATGTACGGCCTAAAACAAGTAGCAAGAAGTCAAATTACTGAGCACCAAGGCTTGGGTGAGCAAGCAAGCAAGCAAACATCAAACCAGAGTCATTTGGCCCCCCGCCACCACCCAGTCAGCAACCATGCTGGAAAACAGCTCAGGAGTCGAGTCCTGCCTCTCAAGTCTTCTGCTCTACCCTGTAGACCAAGCTATTGATGATTTGCTGGTTCAATTACATTTTCTGCTCTGTTCTTTCAGAGACAAAGTCAGTGGTAAATGTTTTCTGCCAAAGGAAATCCATTATGAGCATTTCCCAGGATACAAGCAGTGCAAACCAGCTCACCGTCCTCATGAAAAGGAACAGGAAAGAGACTGTGCAAGGCAATGGCAGACTCTGCCTTTCTGCAGCCTTTTCACTTTCCTTTGCCTCAGCTGTTCTGGCCACATCTGAGCACTGCTGTAGCTCTTCTTTTTTCTGCTGAGCCTCACTGCCTCGTTGCAAGTTATGAACAGCCTTCCAAAACGGAGTTAGGAAGAAATAAGTGCACTGTGCATTGCACGTGTTATTCCACTACTGAAACTTCAAGGTAAAACTGCATGAAAAGGACACTTTTTCAGAGGCTCCTCTAGCAGCAATAAATCTTCCAGCTGCATAAGATGGGAAAACACAGATTAAACTTGCAATGTATGTCAACAGGAGGGGCGTATGCTTGGCCAAATTCAGCTGTCAGTGTATCGCTAGGGCTTGCTGAGAACTGTGTGTTCAATTGCAATGGGAAATCAGCAGGTCAGCTGTAGGAACGTGTGTCCAAAGTCTGCAGACAAAGAACAGTCGAGCTGTGATCACTGCTTTCATTCACCTTTCAATGCATGTGGACACCACCACGAATAACACCACTGTCTCCGTAGCTCAACATGGAGGCTCGTTGCAGAGGGCTGAGAATTGCTGCAGAAGAAGAGCAGCAGAGTAAAGGAAGAAAATAAAGAGGAAAAGGGAGAAAACCAAGTAGAAATAACAGGGCTCATCACAGCAGGCATTTTCCCGCCAAGTGATACAGAAAATAATTTAAATAATAAATGACACAAGCTAAGTGTTTAATTTCTCCCTCCAAGCCCTTCTCTCCCTAGGCTCTCTGCAGGATCATCCTGTTGGACACAATCAATGAGATATCCCTTCACTACCCACTCTGAGGAAGCCTTCACGTACTTGCTAAACACATGGGCCAAGAGTGTCTGCAGCTTGACACCAGTTTCCTTGCTCTTCACATCTATTTCTGGCTACTCATAGAGGCAGAGGGAAGTCTAAGACTAAACTGAATGCCAAAAAGAGAAGCCTGAATGATGACAACATGAAAATTATCTGGAGAACTTTTTTTCATCTGAGACAAAGGAAAGAATGCAGAAATAAAATCTTCAGAAGGGATTTGTAATTTCTGGTTGGGATGGCCCTATCAAGCTAAAAAGTTCTTCCTCCCTTGTCACAGAAAACAAGCGGATTCCTTTCCTTCAGCACATTGGGTTATTTCCTCATCACATATACAATCAATAATTAAAATCCCTTCACAGGTGCTAATAGAGAAGAACAACGCTGGCACAATCAGCCCACCACACGGGTACAAACATCACCAAAACAAGCACCACAAAGAACACAAAATGTGTACAGTGATGAAATGAACAGCACTAACATCGAAATTCAGAAAAATTTCTTCTTTCTACCAGCTCAAGTTCGCAGCAAAGAGCTCCGATAGAGCATGCCACTTTCCCAAAACCTCCTATCTCCAATCTGGCCTCATACCTTTCAGAGCTACCCCCAAAAAATACTGTTTAAGCACTGGCCTTGCTGCCTTGCAGCCTTCCCCAGTGTCACGTGCCAGGAAGCTGGTCCATGGCTAAGCCTGTGCTACAGTTTGGCGTTTATTATCAGGCTAGACTAAAAGTTTTCACAACACAAGGGCACATTTACACAGCACCAGTAACAAGGCCCTCTCACAGCTAAGACCCCAAAGAACCATCGTGTGGCAAATTCATAAACCCAAATGTGCGCAGAGTGCCTTCTTCGCTCCAAGCTCCATAACTGCCTTTCAGCAGGGAGTTCCACAGACTTCCGGGGGTAAAGAAAACATAAATACAGACATACAAGTATATATTAGTTTGATCATTTTAAAATTAGCTTTTTGTTTTTAAATTTTGTGCCATTCTTGTTTTGTTTTCTACTGCTCTCTCTGGCTCGGGGATGTGGCATTTCCATAATATACTTAGTCCCACTGAAATCGAGATGTTTTCCAGGCTGTGGCCTTTCAGGAGGTGGGAGTCAGAACTAGCTTTCCTACAGCTCAGCTGTGTGCCCTCTGGTCTCTCCTAAGAGAAGAGCAGAGCTGCAGCCAGTCCAAGGAGGAAAGGGCAGGAGCTATGGCATGCACATGCTGCTACACATTCATTATCACAGCTACAAGAGGCTGCCAAGTTGGAGGGATATTTTTAGACTGGAGAAAAAAAAAATTGGAACTTATTAGAGACTTATTAATACAAAAGCAACACTAACACTAGCAGTGTTCTCATGTTTTCCCTATACTTACACAAATGAGGTTTATTTCCTTTCCTCCTCCAGCTTTTCTAGACAAGGACATTGGTGCTTATCCAGCCCCTGTGAGGACTTGGCAAAGATACCAGCAAAGGAGAGGACAGTTGAGGGTCACTGCTTGGTCTCAAGGGGATGGAGGGTGTTCTTCAACAGGACTCCTTTTCGTCCTGCCACAGCCACAAGCTTGTCACAAACTGCAAGGTCAGGGAACAAGCCTTGGTGCAAAGGCAGCGTAAATGCCCCACCACCAGCAGTGATGCACGGACAAAGTTTGCATATTCCCTGGAATATCCTGCCCTGGGGATTTATTGGCAAGTGGAGGACCAAGGCAGCTAACCTGAGTAAGATTTGCACAGGGAAACTGGACTAAACCCATGTGTGGGCACTTTCACCCAGAATCAAAAGCAGGCTTCACTGAATTTAGCCTAATTTGGTCATTCACTTCAAAGCTATTTTAAATCTGAAGAAGAGCAGACGTGCTACTGGCCAATGTAGTTTAAGGAATCCACTTAAAATTCATGCTGCTGGCTTACTTGGACTAATTTTTATCCAAGTGTCCCCATTTAAAGAAGCTTGAAGGAAAGCTGGAGGAACAGCTCAGCCAGGTGACTTGAAGACAGCCAACACAGACCCAACCTCACCAAGCAGCAGGATCAGGAGAGTGGGGAATGATTTTAGCTCCTCCTGTGATGAAGTGTCAATGATCTGCCTCAGTCCTTTGAGATGAACTGGAGCCATGGCAGAGCCGAGCTGGCAAAAACAATTGCCCTGGATTTGCTACTCCAGGTTAGTGACCAGGCAACACTTGGGATTTCAGCCCAGTTTTCTACAAGAGACATTTTTGGCTGAGCTGTGCAGACAGATTATTTAACAGAAGGACAGGAGAAAATGGGGAGGGAAGGATGGATTTAGCTTCTCCAGAGAAAGCTGCTGACAACGAGCAAAACGGAATACCCTGGAGAGAAAGTGCTTGACGAGAGACTAAGCCATAGGAATTGTGTTATCAGCATCGCAGGAGCAAACCTGGATGGAGTTACGGGCTGACATTTGAAAAATGAAAGAGCTGAACAGACGCTGCTGTGCTGGTGAAACGATGAATGGGAGAGCAAAGGGGCACGAGCAGGTAGAAGGGAAGATTTCATGCATGACTGGACAGGCAGCGGCAGCTCGCGGCTGGATACAGATCCCCTCCAGCACTATGACTGATCAGAGGGAACCTCTCAAGCAGAGGGTGTTTTTTGATATGCAAAGCCACCAAACTTTCCCCTCGCATAGGCAAAACATCCATGTTGTTTCACACTGAAAGTTGTTTCACCAGGTCTGTTTTCAGTACCAGGCTATTGCAGCAACAATAGCAAATATTGAACATATTAGGAAGCAATTCATCGAGCTGGAAAGAGACGTTATGGAGAGGATTTTATCAAGATAAGATAAGCAGCGACTTAGCTGCAGAGACAGAAACTGATCCAAATGTATTACTTGTTATGCCCCTCTGAGAAAACTTGTATTTGTCTTGTCACCAAATACAAACACATAAATATCCAAGACAGATGTTGTCCTTTCCTCTAAAAGGCAACACACACCTCCTGGAAAGTAACTCCTTAGAAGCTAACAAGTTTTAAGTTTTGATGTATTCCACCATGCACTGTTAGGAAAAAAAAAAAAAAAAAAAGAAAAAAAAAAAAAAACAGAAAGAACAGAGTGGAAAAAAAGGATACATTTAGTGAGAAAGCCAGATCTAAAAGTTAGTTGGAGGGCATGATTTTGGAGGGCAGAAGCCATGAAGATAATTAGGTTCTGATCAGTTTCGTGAAAATAGCAGCTGGGCATAAGGAAAGAATCCCTAGTAGCATCCTTGTGGCATGATAGGCTTTTACAGGAGGCAAGTTTCATTAGGCTTTGGAGAAAATGCCTTGAAGCAGAAAACCACAAGAAACCAGGCTTCACTGCTCTTCTACTCACAGAACGGCTTGTTTAGAAGTTACTGTCATTCATCATGTACAAATCCTTATTACAGATGCAATTGGTTTATAAACAGTGATTAAGTTTGAAACTACACCACAAACTTACAGTTAATGAACTAGTTCAACTTCTGGACCAATTTAGTTAAATGATCCTCCACCCCAGCCCCTCCCCCCCCCCCCTCCCCCAGCATAAGCAAGGCCATGCGTTAAGAACAGCTATTCTATAAAGTACAAGCAGGGAGGAGAAAAAAAAAAAAAAAAAAAGTAATGTGCCTATTAGTATCTGAGCTAAGAGAATAATTAGTTTTACCTCTTTCTATTCATAAATGGGTTGGAGCACCTTGCAATTTTCTTTAATTTATTTAGGATGGGAAATCTGCAAAATTATTCCTGCAAATAATTAGTTATTGATGTATAGTACTTAGGGAAAAGCACTCATAAGCAAATCAATCTATTATTCAAGCGACATTTGCTGTTTGGGGATTCGTGTCGCTGGAAACACTTTTTTGGTCTACTACTGACTGAACACAACCGCAGGCTTCTGCAGGGGGGGGAGGTGGCTCAAGGTCCACTTACAGAAGAGTCAAACATTTTTTTCTTCCAATGACTGTTTTTCTCCAGTATAAAAGGTTTTGAACATTTCTTAGCAAAAGAAAATATAGCTATTTTATCAATATTCTAGAAACATTTTCCCAGCACTGAGTTGTCTCTAGCTAATAACAATGGCATGAAGACAGACTTTGAATTCCTCATGAACCCACAGAGTGTGGAGACAGCTTCAGATGCTCACAGCTGGGGGCTGATCTTCAATTTCAGCTCAGTTTCCCACTTCTCATCATGACAGACAAAGCTCTGATCACCAAAAACACCCACCCATCACACTTTTGCTACAAAGCCACACAAATCTCATGTAATCATGCAATAACATCTTCCCCCAGCATGAGGGCCTCCCACACTTTGTGTGGGGATTTTTGCCACAAGTGGAACAGGAGGCCAGCCAAGTCTCCCAAAGTCAGTATTTTTCCCATTTTCCAGAGCATTTACTGCCCTCTGATTTTAGTTCAGGTTGTATGTAGCCACTCCCAGCAAAGCAAAGCAGACATTCCCTCTGCAGTAATTAAAAAGGAAGAACTACATAAAATTATCTGTCAAACTTCAGAGGCTACGGTTGGTGTTCAACTGGAGTTTTGCTGAAACAGGCTGCTGGTGCCTGATACTGGAGGGTTTATGGAAAGAAGTGTGTATGGGGAGGAGGCAGACCTGACGGCTGCCTCACTGAGGCAGCTCCACATCTGTGTGCACACATGGAGCAAGCTTGTGCTTGCATGTGCACACTGGCTAAGCACACACCAGTGAAGGGTTGCAAGGAGTAACCAGGGAAACCAACCAGGACTGACAGAGCTGCTGATACTAGAAGTCAGGAAGCATTACGCCCTGCCCTCTGAGACCCTCAGCACCACACTGGCACGGGAGCACACGCAGCCCAACACAAGGCCAGTGGGCAGGTCTCTCCTGACATTGAAAAAAAAAAAAAAAAAGGAAAAATCCCAAACAGGCTCTTAGCATCCTCCTGTTGCCCTGCAAGCATCCGTGCTGGGCCTGCAGTGGGTAAAAAGGGGGGAAAACTAGAGCTCTGCACCTGCTGCAAACATTTATTGTTCCGAGGGCTTTTTGCTTGTACAAGGAACAAAACAATTTTGCAGCTTTCTGTGCTTTGCATCAACCATCAGCTGCACAAGGGGTTAACACTGTGCAGCAGTCCCACCCTGATCTGATAAAGGCAAGAAACCCAGGCTGGCAGGGGACAAGCACCTTGCTCTGTGTGACATTTTAACAGCAATGAGCTCTGTGACAAGAGACATGAAAGCCAGACCACAGCCTGCCCCATACTCTCTGTGATAATGGTGTTGCAAAGCTTTCCACACTGCATATGCAATGTAAAAAGCCTCTGGATGTGTGTCCTACAAGCAGCAGCAGACAGACCAGTGTGGCCATGCTGCCAGTCCTTCCAGTGCTTAAGTGAATACTGATTTTAGAGACCACATATTGCTACCTGGTACAGCTCGCTCCTGACTGCCTGGACTCTCATGATTTAAGTGCTACTTGAGCTCCTTCACATCCAATTTCCCTGCTCATCCCCCACCTCTCCTACAGAATTTCTTCAAATTGTATGCAACAAAAACCTCTAGAAGTATTACTTCATCCCCCTGCACTCATGAGAGATGCTAGTGTGAAATGCATTTTGGGGGATTACCAAATCCAAAACCACTAGTGCTTGTTAATGCAAATGCCTTGAACTGTCCTTAAGCCTTCAACTTCCCTCCTTCCCACATCAGCAGTGCCATTCTCAGCATCAAGCAGCTTTGGTGCTTATTCCTTCTAACACTCCATGCAAATCAGTATTATCATGCGATGGTGGGTTCAAAAGGAATCTGCATTTCCTGGGCAAAGGAAGTAAAGTTCTGTCTTTTTTTTTTTTTTTTTTTTTAAAAAGGCGTGTTGTAAAATATAATAAAAGCGGCTGCTTTTGGAGAGGTAAGAGATACATGTAAATATGGCTTTAAAGGAACATCTTCCTCTGCAAGCCCAGTAGAAAAAGTATTTTCAATGCACAACAGCCATCTCTATTAATCCCATCCTGTATTATTAGTTAACACTATTAGCTTCCATCCTCATTACTATCCAGATTAACACTGTGGGATTTGTTCCTTCAGTTCTGGCCTTGCCTTACAATGCTAACCATAAGGGAATCTGCTTGCCAGTTGGTCACCAGCAGCACTCACACTTGGCTCAGTGTTAGGGCACAACAGCCCCCAGGCTGTGTGTTTGCTAACCAGCAGTCACGGCACAGCTCTGGCCTTTCTTGCATGCCTCTCTCACTACCTGCTGCTTGCCCTCGGCTGAGTCATTAATGCTTTGTGCCTTTGCTTACTACCAGGGTGGATACATCATCACTTACAAGTATGTTCATAGCTAACCCAGCCCCAAAAGGCTCTTATCTATGCTGGATGTTTTACGAGTATGTAGAAAAGCCTTTCTCTAAGCATACAGGCTTTGAGATAGATAGCATGACACTGAAATTTGTATTGCACAAGTCCCAATTGCATTTCACAAATAATTTATTCTTGCATTAGGATGAGCACAGAAACGGAACTTCAGAAAACTGGAAATATAGAACTAGTGTATTAAAAGGAACATATGAACTTCCACATAATTAGTAACATTTATGTAAAGGCACCTTACAAAATGAAGTACTACTAGTTCCATTATACAGGTGGGGAAACTGGGACACAGATGTTCCCAAGGCCACGAAAAGGCTGGTAGCACAGGGAAATACTACTACTCAGGGCTCAAGATTCCCCAGGCAATGCCCTAACCTGTGAGCTACATCTGATCTTACCAGAATAATGCTTTATTCCAGTATCAATTGATGGGGAGGAAAGGAAAGGGGAGGAAAGGAAAGGGGAGAAACTATTGTCTACAGAGGATTATAAATTACTCAGTAATTCTCATTATAGGTGTAAGAAAAGCCCAGTAACTTTTAAAAGTCATGATGACCTTAAGCACCCATGACAGCTACCTGTTAGAAGCTCTTGTGCTGAGCAAGATATCACTGTCTGTCACCAGCACCCAACAGAGCAGGTCAGAAAACTAAATGTACGGATCCAGAGGTCCCTACATGGTCACTCCATGACTAGCACAGCCTTTAACAGTGTTTTTACTTCCCATAGCAAAAGAATGACATCAAGAGATCAGGTTTGAAACATACATAAAAAACTTTTTTGGGAAAAAAAATATGTATGCAAAGCAATGCTTTGCCACAAAGTCACAGAAAAAATAAAGGAGTAAGGAACATCTCAGACTAAGCTAAGTAGCATCCCAGATGCTATTTAGTGAGGTGACACTTTATAATCTTTAATACATTTCTAAAACAAGCCCTGCTGAAGTCCCTGCTAAATTAAATGGGCTCACTGTGCAATAAAGTAGATAGCTGGAACTGCTACAAAATTACACTGCTTCTCTGCCCCAGATAAGCTTGTCACCAGCGAATTCTTCCACCCCCACCCCCCCCTTTTTTTTCCATATTAATGCCCTCCATCATAATAAGGATTCCTACCCACTGCCAAAACTCAATTTACACTATTTACTTTAATGACCTCATTTGTCATCTTAGCATGTGTGTCTACCTCTGGGACTGCAGCCCCGCCAGTCTGCCAGAAGGTCTCATTTACAGTTTGCTCTTTCATTATTATTTTTAAAGATTAAATTGCTTCCATTTCAAGTCAAACAGTCTGGGAACTCCCACAGCCCAGAGGATACCACGACACATTCATACATTTGATCAAAATATGTTTTAGGGTTACGTGCATCTTAATCTCAACTGACGCTCCCCTTCCACACTGCCCCACAGCATCATCCATCTGTTACCATCACCTTTAACTTTATTATTCCTTTTAATCTATGCAAAAGATGCACACTGGCTATGACATTTGAATACTGACATAACATTTCAAGTTGTGAGAAGAATTTTCTATTTTCCTATTTTGGGGGGCAAGGTGGGTGACAGAGAAGGGTGCGATAACTTCTTTTTCCAGCGCATCCATTCGTCTGTTTTAAACCACAGCTTAACAGCTTAGCTGGACTACTCTAGAGCGGTGTATTCCTCCCTATTAAATTATATTTCTCTCTTACGGTGCATCTCCAATCCTGACATGCTCAGTAAAATTCAATGTTAATCAAGTCATTTAAATAGGTTAGGGGAAAAGATAATATTTCATGTTTCATTATACTGCATGTTTTGTGGAAACAGCATTACACAACTGCTAGAAATACAGCTAGAGGAAGTCCCCTAAAATGCAGCACCGAAACCAAAGCAACACAACAATCTGCCATTCAGAGCAAGGAGGGAGGGACTGGATATTTGAGAAATTCCTTGTGTCTGTCTGTGGGGTCTGAACAAACCATTCCCGAGCTTGTTTGCAACACCTTTAAAAGGAGAAATTAAAAGCCATTTTCTTGCTTGTGAGCAACCGCTCTGTCCATTTGCCTCCTTCTGTCTCTGCATCCAATTGACCGACTGGGACAAAACATGTTTTACCAACGCAGCCCCTGCAATCTGGAGTGGCCACTCCTCTCTGTTTCCAGTAACATTTTTAGGCAGAATGGGCATTTCCTAGACACCAATTGCAAATCCCGGAATAAAGCTCAACCAGAACAAACAGATTAATTGCTAGGAAAACTGGGGCTAGAAAGGTGCCTAATTTAGAACCACAACATAATCAGTTCCTTCAATATTTAGGATTTTTTTTTTCTTAAGACTAACAGAAACCTCTCTTTAGAAAAAAAAAAAAAAAAAAAAAAAAAAAAAAAAGCCATCAAACTTCCCTAAAAACAAAGCTTAAGAGCTCTAAGTTCTTTCAGAGCACTTCTCATTTCTTCAGCTCAGGCAACTATATGATTACTTCTTTCTTGTTTTCCTACCACTGCAAACATTTATCTAGAGTCCCATTAAACATTACAGCAAAAACCTTTACATCTCCCATTAGTGATTTCCAATATGCTGATATGTTTCTTCAGAAGCTTTCCCAGTGAATAATTGGTCCCAGACTAATAGTACTTGTTATTTATACACAGAGGTGTCCTGGCTTCAAATGTCTTCTAAACAGGCTTCAGCAGGAGTTTAAGTAATATCACCTTCTTCACATGTATTTGTGTCCAACATAAATGTGGGTATTTTCTACAGAAAAACTGGTTTCAGAGATCTCATCAATACTTATAAAATACAGTTAAAATAAAATTCTTCAATTGCTTCCAGATCCTATATGATGGTAACCTGGCAATAAAACAAATTTACAGGCTATGTATGCCATATAAAAGCATATTTATCTTACTTACAGTCAGATGATCAAGTTTCTGGTATGTCAGGAGAAGATGGAAGATACTGCAATACAGTCTTCCCCAGATTCCCTCAAGTCTTGCTCTGGATCATCACATATAGACAAGAGCAGCAATTCTGAGGAAAAAACAAATAAGAATTGACAACATTCAACCAACAAAAGCAATGCTAGCGTAGTCTAAGACCATTTGCTAACACAGAAGCAATACAGCATCAAAGCTCTTAGGAACAACATCAGGTAGTGCCAAAAAGTTGCAAACACTTTAGAGGCTATGCAGTAAAACTTCAAACAACAGCTTTTGGGCTGAAGGTTATTTTTCTCCCTTTACTTTTCTTTGTACCCGTTATTTTATCTGTGAAGGATTTGTGTTATAAGCATGCTCTGTTTGCTGCAGCACAGAATGGCTGATGCCTGTGCAGCTGACTCAAACCTGAGATTGAAGAGAACTATTTTCTATTTCTGTGGTAGCTGCTTCCCAAAGAAACATAGGGGGAATTTTAATAAAAATGGTAAGCTGGAAAACCTACAGAATTTGCATGTGAAGCAGAAAAAAATTTTACAAGAAGGGAAACTGAGGCACAGACTAGTGAAATCATTCCAGTACAGCTCTTAAAAAGAGAGCTTGAGGGCTTTAAAAAAAAAAAAAAAAAAAAAAAAAAACACAAAACTGCGGTTTACAAGGAAAACCCATCTCATGAAACTTGAATCTTCCTATGATCTAAAAATTACAGATGAAAAATTTGTCTAAGCAGGTATATTTCTGTAAAGAGCGTCACGTTTAACAAGCCAGACTTTTCTGGTGCACTCCGTCAAAAGAGTTTCCCAATCCATTTAACAAGGGGTAAAGGCTCTTTCTGACAGGCATGAAACTCTCACGCTTGGCATATTCTGACACCTACTCCAACTGTATAGAGGAATATTTGTAGTCACAGCAGGTAAACGAGCTGTGGACAGGGAACGCAACTAATTTAATAGCATGAATTATTTACACATACATTCAAGAAAGCCATCTTGCTACACAGCAGTCCCAGCAGCAGGGATTATTAATTTATAACTCAACTACAGCTACATTAAACAGAACGAGGCTTCCATAAAACCTTAACTGTGGTGATGCACAGAAAATATTGCCTAACTCACCCAAAAAGTACAACAGGGTTCCCTAACAAAGCCTTGACCATCAGCCAGAGATCGATCATGGCTGTTGGGCGCTGAAGCAATGTCCACTGGCTTCTGATCTGCACCCAGACACGCCAGCTTGTCTGCCGTGCCCATACAAAGCAGTGCATCCTGAAGTAGGATTTGTCTTTAAGCTTTCATTAGCTTCCAAAATAGCATCAGTTTCTTCCCCTTCAGAACAGCAGTGTGAGCACACCCGTCTCCATCAGAACAAAATCCTTGAGAAGACACCAGAGCATCCCCATGTCTGCAGTCTCCTGGCTGGGCCCCTCAGCATAGATCTGTCCAGACAAAGGCAAAGAGATGCACCAAAGGGAAGGCAGGAGAAGCACTGGGGGTGGGCCCAGGAATAATGAGACCTGATGGGAACCTGCAGAATGTGTAGAGAAAAGGAGAAAATGTGAAATAACTGAGCAAAGAGTCAAGGAGAAGGAAATGGGAGCATGGAGTATGCTCCCCAAAGAGACAGTCAGACTAGGGTGAAGGTAGGCAGGACAAGCAAAGGAAACTGGAAGACAGACATATCCATCTCCCTCTGGAAAGGGAAATATAAGTTTAGAGGTAGAAACTTGGACAGCAATGAGAAAATTGAAAACTAAAAATAGGTAAGGAGCCAGAGGCAAGGCAGAGGCAGGACTGAGCATAGGACAAGAGGAGCTCAGTGCCTCACAGCACCACCCAGCAGCTCAGCCTTGTAAAATCATGTATTTACACAGCAGAAACCCACATCATGTTGAGCAATCCCAAGACATGGGTTTAGAGACCCTGTTGCTTGGTCTAGCTCCTGGCCAAACACTTTGTATTCTTAGATCCTGCTGGTACCATCTGGAAAGAAATAGAAGCCGCTGCTCTGTGCAGGCGTTCTTCCAGCATGCTATTTGTCCTGATAAACATGCTAATAGCTGGACTGCCTGCATCTTCACATGGCTTATTCACCCAATAGATGGCTGATACAGCAAATTAATCTTCATACAGTAGTAACTCAGTTCCTATTAATGACTAGGAACCCTTCATAATGCGCTGTGATCAACCTGAAATAATTTCATAAAATCAAACCTCACGGCAGAGCTGACTCCACTATTAACTCCTTGCTAAAGATCAAGGGACTGAAAAGGGCAGGTTAGATTGCCTGTTCTTGGTGATTTTGAGCGTTGCTGTTTTCAGAAGAGGTGGTTGGTGCTTCCTGAACATACAGGAAGGACCACACGCTGGGGACAGAAGAAAAGGCACTTATCCCACTGAATCGTAAAAAGAAAGCATATATCAACCCAGTAAAGCGGCTCTTCCTCTTTCTGGCACAGATATATTTATGACATTCTCAAGAAGTGGGTGTTTGACCTACTTAGAAATCACTTTGTGATACTGTGTAAGTGACCAGCCAGGGGCAGAGCCTGAGTCAATCCTCCTAAATCCTGAGCTCCCTTAAACCTAAGCTGAAGAAGCATCCGACTACGGCAGCACCTACGAGCCCCCCAGGCCCTTTGGCTGGAACAAAGGTGAGTGGGCAACCTCTTCATTCCCTGCTCTCCTCTAGGCCATCATGAACTGTGTGTTACTAATGTGAGGTTACTAACCAGGAGCATTCAGCATCACTGTTGTGCTGATGTCTGAAACTATCATTAGACCCCTGCTGAGGCTGCAATGAAAGGGGTACCTGTGGACCAGGACAGTCAGGTGACAATCAGAGCCTTAATTAAAAAAAAAAAAAAAAAAAAAAAAAAAAAAAAAAAAAAAAAAGAACAACCCTACCTACTAACTACAAATACTGGAAAAGCAGAAAGGTTAATTATCTCAGCGGGATGGAAATTGTCCTGTGTCAGGGATTTCAGCAGCATGAAAGAGAGCTTCATACTGAATTTGAGAAGAAAAAGATGAGTGCTTCTGAGCATCTAGAGAAGGACAATGGGACAGATGGACACAGGAAATATACTGCAGAGACAGGGCCTGTGAAAGGTACAGACAGGGCCTGTGAAAGGTACAGTCCTGGTCAGGAGTTGAGGAGGAGGTCAGTGAGGTTATTATTAGAGTGGGCACAGGATGCAGAGCAGGGATATTACACTATAAGTTTCCATACAGAATTGTTTTGAGATCTTACATTAAGACCATTAAACTATTTTTCTGCTCTGTGCTTCAGTTTCGCCATCTTTACAAAAGGGGAGAGTGACATCAGCCACGTGAAATATTTTGAAACACAGAACCATACGATGTGCTACACTTGACGTGGGTTGTGGGACTGCTGCGTGCTGTGGCCGAGGCACGCTTTGAAGAACGTACAGCCTACCAAAGGAGAGGCAGGAGTGAAAGGGGCTTTGGGGCAAGCAAGTCGGTACTGTTAGCAAGAGCCAGGCATGTGGAGCAGCATAATGTCCAGACTCCCATGCACTACCTCTGTTAGTGTAAAGAACTGGTACCACTTGGCAAAGCAGCTACATGTATTAGCAGAGATGCAGTGTGTATTTGATCACTGCCTGATGCTAATGCAAACATCAATCGCACAAACAACAGGTAGCACAACTAGATTCTAAAACACAGCAAGCGATTTTAAGCAACCACAACAGGTTTGTGACCTGATGGTTACCTGTCCCACAGAAGAGGGCATGGAAAAATCCTGCCCCGAGAAGGGCACCATCGCTCAGTACACTGAGGACCAAATAACCTTGCCTCAAAGGCTTGAGACATCGGGAAAAAGCTGTCTTCCTGCACAACACTACAAGGGCAACAAGCAATTTATGTCTGGTTTTCCTTACCTCCCTTCTCCTCCATGACTGTTGCTCTTTTCCTTGAGGAAGCAAGGCAGAAGGCACTGAACACACTTCATGAGTGCACAGAAAGCTCAAAGCAGCAAACTGAGCAGCAGAGAGGTCAAGGAGCAGGAGCATACCATGTGCAACTGCACATTTCACTGCCACAGAGCTCCAGCAAAACTAAAGCTACTTTTTTTTTATTTTTTTCTCCCTGAGCAAAACCAAATTCCACCCATATTGTTCATCACAGGAAAAGAAAAGGAAAAAAAAAAAAAAAGAGAGAGAGAGAGAGAAAGAAAATAAACAAAATAACAACAAACCCTACACCTTCCTCTCCAAACCCTACTCCCTCAGCAGCAATCAGCAACTTAATAGAGTCCCCCTGAGTGCTTGGGAGGGGTAACAAGGTCTGCCTGTCAGCAAAGCCCCATTGCTCCTTCTTGCCTCTTCCTGGTCAGTCTGTGTTGCTGGGGAGTTACAGCTGAAATCCACGAAAAATAATTAATTGGTTTTGTTTTTTGGTTTGTTTTTTTTTTTTTTTTTTTTTTTGAGGAGCTATTAAAACACCAGTCTAATTCCTGGTGCCTCAAAGTAAGCAAGCTTTAATGTATTTTCTGTTTGTCCACAAAAATGTGTTGGGAATTTATTTTTCTCTATTTTTTGTTCTCTATTTTTCTCCTATTTTTTCCCTTTTGCAGGATGCCAGGGGAGGAAACAAATGTTTCACTTTTGAGTCCTTGTTCAAAAACATAATGAAAACTTGGAAATTATTTTTTCATGAAAATGTCCACTTAGGAAAAAAGCAATTCCCTTCTCTTTCCTGAAGAAATAATTTCATTACAAAAAAATAAAAAAGCAAAAATGGTGCATTCTAGCGAGAAGATAGTCTCTTCTAAAATTTTGAGTAACAATCCCAGGCACAGAAATGTAATTTCTTTGTTATTCTCACCAGTGCCGTGCTTGCAACAGGCAAGATTCTCAATGGTACTTTCAAGTTACCAGTAGTACATTTGTTAAGAAAAAAAAAAAAAAAAGCCTGGCATATAATCTGTATTTCCAATTTACAGTCGGACTTTCAAGATTTAGTCCAGCTCAAAACTCCGCTGCACCTTTCTGCCTTATTTAGCAAAGGATGCTGAACTGTGATCCTGCCTCTCGTGATTCCAGCAGAACTATGCCACAAGGAATTTGGCTTGGGGACTTTATTTAGCATCTTTGCTATTTTTATGGGAGCTGTGCAGAAGGCAGCCACTATCTGGGAAAGTTTCTTGTCTAGACAGATGCTAAGGGAAGGTAAGCAACCCATTTACCATCACGTAACGTTAGCAGAATTCCTGAGACAAGCTCATGCCATTACAGCTAGGTCAAATTGCCTCCAGACTGCAGGATTTGCAAGTGGCAGGATATTTTACTGTACCCATTGGCCCCGGAAAAAAATATCAGTAGGAGTATTTATGCAAGAGATGAAGGATGGGAAAGGTCAGGTTAAATATCAGGAAGTGGCTAATACATCTGTTCTGGAGCTGCAGTGGGTGATGTATCCGGGGGGCAAGTGTGGGCTGCCCCTGCTTGTCTCCAGCTGGGAAATGGCTTAGAACAGGTCCCTAAAACAGCATTTCCATGTACGTTCTTGC
Source organism: Aythya fuligula (assembly GCF_009819795.1). NCBI lineage: Eukaryota > Metazoa > Chordata > Aves > Anseriformes > Anatidae > Aythya > Aythya fuligula. The sequence continues at coordinate 1,330,802 of NC_045580.1, read as the reverse complement.
AATAATAGCCACAAAAGTGGCCTGAGATTGGCAACACAAGGGAGGTGAAGCTGAATGTTAATAAGCAGGACCTAGAAACTATCTCTATCTGCAGACTTCAGGTCTACTTCATTACTTCTTTTGCTTAAATTAAAGGCCTTAATGTGGTTGGGCACAAAGCCATTTTACCAGAGAGTTCTGTCACTAGCATTGTATTTATAACTGTGATATCAATATGCTCCACACAGGACTGAAATCCCTTTCTATTTTGAGCTGTGTAAGAAGAGAAGGACAGATTTCCTGTCCCAAATGATTTACAACTTAAACAGGCTACTGCATGGGAAGAAAGGGACTCTGCGGAGTCCTGCATCAGTCAAGTGGACATAACAATATGATCTGCTACCTGAATGAATGTTTGTTCCCTCAGTTGCTAACCAGAAAAAGCCTTTCCAGAAATCTGCAAGCTCAGAACTTCCTTCAGAGCCACATCTCTAAAGCAGTAAAGTCTGGGGCATCTGTAAGCTTTTTATCAGCCATTTCCTTACCCCTTTGGTCTGTCAGTGTAGAGCTGACAGCATGATAGTCCTTGTAATGTGCTGCTCTGTCAGCTTCAGAAATGCTGATCTTCCTCACTAGTGATTGAAGTTGTCCCAGCATCTCATTACCGTCTCTCCCAGTTGCCTGCCCCACATCAAAGGGGTTTCCTGAGGCTTTGACAACAATCTCCCTACTTCCAAGGGAAAGCTGTTGCAAGCTTTTTTGTATGAAATTATTTATGGGAGCTGAAATAGGATTTCCTCATAGATGGAAAAAGGTAGAAGCTCCAATTTTGCACCCTCCCATGCACAGTAGAAGACGATCCCTCAGTCAATGGGGAAGAGAAGGCCTGCACGAGTCAGCACTTTAAGCCTCAGGACCTGGCTCCCAGAAGATGTTCCTATAGGCTGCTGGGTATGCCCTCCTGGCCTCACACTCGGATGTCCCACCTTTGGCTGCAATTTTGACAGAGCCTTACAAAGCAGCTTATGGAGAGAAAGCTGAGTGTCCAGACCCAAACTGGACTTGGTGCTTACAGCACAGTGCCAAGCGAGAATGTGTGCAGACCTCTCTGTACTGTGATAGGTTTTTATCATTGTCGTTCATCTTTGAGCATAAATGTTAAAGGAAATAAGTGAGGCTTTATTTCCCAGCACTGAAAGTGCCTTTAGGCATTACATCCAGGATGATTTCCCTCACTGGAAGATTTTGTGCCTAATATGCACCTTGCAGGAATCACTCTGGTGTACTGGCTATGGAGCAGAGAGAAAATGAGTGCAAGTGTGTGTGCATGACGGGGTCTGTGTGCATGCACAAGCAGATCTGAACATGTTCATATGCCAAATAGCACAGCTACAGGCAACTATGCCCTTCACACTGTGTATTAATGGTCATCCACACAGCATGTTGCCGTGCAGACCCGGGGGGGCTGCACACTGCGTCTAACTCCTGGTGAGCATAGCTTCAGGCAGCTGTTCAAGGGACATAATTAAAGATGGTCTCCAAATCCATAAATCAAAGAGAGAAAGACCTCGAAAAGGGGGATAATAGGAAGAAGAAAGGACTTAAGAATATACCCTGTGCTATATAATATCCAGATAGGTTCTTTCCAGACACAATTGTGTTCCAGAAACAGCATACTGAGACTCTGCAAGTTACTGGGGAATCCAGGTGGGGGGAGGCATTTAATCTCTACGTGTTTGTGGGGCTTTGAGCATTTTGCTCTGCTGTTAAATCATAGCTCTTCTTTCCTGCATGGCCTCCCAGGGAAAAAGCAGAAGACGGTGGTTCCCCAAGGAAAAGCTGTCGAGCTGTCGGGGACGTGACTGGCTGTGAAAAAATACCAAGGGAGAGCAGCAGGGAGATTTTTCTCCACAGTCCAGATACACAGGAGAAAGCTTAACCAACAACAAAACTCCGTTAATGCCTCCCTTACATGCATTAACATTTTATCAGTAAAGCCCCAGAACAGTCGAGAGGGAGATATCACGTTTCATAGGAAAGGAGAAACTGAGGCATGAGAGGATGAAGGTCAGTACACATGAAAACCTTTCCCCTCAGACACCCCAAGTGGACACCCATCTGCCGGGACACAGCTCCACATTAATTCATCCTTCTGGCTGCAGCCTAGGTCTGTGGCCTCTCTGCTACTTTTCAAGCTCAAGCACCAGCAGCTTGGTGGATCCTGTCACAAAGCAGAAAGGTTTGGAGAGTAGACAGTGAAATCCAGGAACACAGTCTGCCTGAAGATCTGGAGAACACTGTCCTGGTCTGCTTATGAGCATGGTGCTCTTATTTACCTTTCTTTAAAAACAAACGAACAAACGAATAAAATCTCTTCACCTAATCCCTTGCACTGTAGAGCTGGAGAGCTTTTCATTAACTATTTCCTACTCTGGTTTCCATGGAAAACAGAAAGTCAGATTTACTGAATCCAATGAGATCATAAAAAGTGCCTTTGGTCTAACAGTCCTACTGGCCCTTAACAAATGAGGCCAGCAAGGAAAATGATCAAAATGCAAAATAGGGATTTCAAGTCCATCTGCTGAAGTGACACAAGCTCTCAGCTTTTTAAAATAATACAATTTCCGAGATATACAAATAGGTCCACACTGAGGTATACTTTCACAAAAAGGGCAAAAAGAGGCATTACCAGAATGCGTTGAGGAAGTATAATATATTGTGATTTAAAGCATTTGATCTTTTTTCTCTCTGGTGCAAATCCTAGAATGACAAGTCCTAAAACTCCTCTACAGTTAAAGGAAGTACACCTTCTTCCTCTGAACAGGTACCTTGCCTTTTTGGTACCAGAAATCATGGTTTCCACTTGAACACTGCAGTGTTTCCTTGCATGTACTGTCGATAATTCTATGCATCATTGTCCATGATTTCCAAGGTTTGGGCCAGGGTCCCTGACTTCTGTAATGTCTACTCTTGCTTCTTCCAGAGGCTTCTGCTGGCTTTCATACAGCGTATGGCCCATCAGAATGACTCTTGAGATCATCTGAAGTCCTGGAAGTTGGATGCTCAGTGCCTAAAGAAGGGGTGAGGTAGCTGAGAATTAGGATGCTTGATTTGCATTTGCAGCAGTGCTGTTTATTTGAAGACTGTGATTTTCAGCAACTCTGTCTATCAGCTTGCCCATGTAGGAGAAACATGTGAATGCATCTAACTGCTTGCTCACAGATGATAGAGAAGGGAAATTCAAACATGAGTAATGTTTGCAAACTAGTATGTTTTTTTTTTTTATGTTTTTGGTTTTGGTTTTGTTTTTTTTTTTTTCTATGTAGGCATCTATAGGAGGCTTCATTATTCTGCTTTAGGCTGAAATCAGCTCTTTTTAGTGATTTCAGCTGAGCAACACTTGCCCCATTACATGCCGAGTATAGCAGAGTTTCAAATTCCAAGAATGAGAATGAATGCAGAAAAGACACCAAGTTCCTAGCAGCTGCAGGTTAGATGAGGCCATTTTAAAAATAAAGGATCCTGCTATACTGTGCATCAGGCAGAATGGAGCGTGGGCCATTTTGGGGACAGATTCAATGCAGTCTATCTGGAACCAAAGCAGAATTCTTAATGAAACAAAAGTGCAGCACTCTAAATTTAGATGCGCTATTAATGCTTTTAAAAGTAAGTGCATCTATAGCCATGGGGTGTCTGAAATTTCATTCACAGTGTTTGCTCCCATCAAGCCCATCTGAAACCCACTGAAGCCGGTGGCAAAAATCCCATCGATTTTAATAGATCCACCGCTTGGCTCACATTTCCTCTCCCTGCCCCTATTTGGTTGCCCATTTGGGAGATTGTTCTGTATGCCTACACAGGACAGTCCACAGTTGTTGATATTTGTAATTCCATGTTATGCTGTAGCCTTTTTGGCAGCAAAGAAGAGAGGTTAAACCTTGCACAGTAGCTTGTTGAGTGAGGCAGCAAAATAAACAGCAGGCCAAAGAGTGTAAATCCAAAGGAGATATCTATCTCTTGAATAGCACATCTGTTAGTCTAATGCTCTTTGTTTGTGTTGCAAAACAGGTTTCTCTATGGCACTCCAGCTACATTTACATCAGATGTGCCATATATCATATAGTAATACAGACAGGAACTGTGACTTGCCTGGTAAATTGCTTTCTGCTTGTAATACGCTGATCTCTGTGGGATGTGGATGTATGAGATCTGTGGATTGAAGGCAGTATTGCAATCCGTAGTATGATGGTTATACATGAGGGATGTTCATATCAAAACCACACTGCAATTTATTGCTTATTCAACCAGCTTGATTTATAAATATTTCACCTTCACTCTTTAAAACTATGCACACAGACAAGCTTTCCAGTGCCAAAGGATGATCAAAGAGGATCATCAAGATGCAGGCTAAGGACGTAAAGGCTGCAGCTTCTCCACAATAAAGCCCACCAAAATCAAATAGGAGTAGAGCCCGTGATTTTTCTTTGGATCAGTAATAGCTGGTGATCCCTCATTTATTCTCTATTCCATTTAAGCACATTATGTGATAGGCACGGGTTACAAGCATGTACTGATTGTTCTGATTGTTCTGTTATAGGTTGTTTGATCTTGCTCGGCAGGGCAGTTGGACTAGATGATCTTCAGAGGTCTTTTCCAAGCTCAGCCATTCTGTGGTTCTGTTCTGTACAGAATCAGGAGAGGTTCCTTTCCATCAGTGTTAAGGAACAAATTACCAACTCACCTGTCCTGCTACACTCTCTGTTCATCCTCATAAGGTCAAGAGGAAGCATTAATAAAACCCAAACCCACTTCCTGTCAATCACTGCCAGGTTTATCTGTTAGAGACACCTCTTTCTGCCAACAACCTAGTTCTATTTTTACTGAGCAAATGCTTTCACACCTCAGCTTCCATGTGTGTGCCCACTTCATCCATTGTTCACACCTAGTTTACTCTTAACACCTCTCAAGGACCTTGCAGATAGGCGTGAAAGGATTCCTCCTTTGGACAGCCATGTGCTCTGATAGGAAGAGGGAAAACAAATACGAACCAGAGTTGCTGTCAGCACTTAGGGCTATCAAGGGTGGAGAGGAGAGGCCCCGTTTGTTCTGGCCTGACTTACAAACAGCAAGGGAGTGTATATTCACTCCAGCCCTTCACAATTGCTGCCCAGTTTATTCCTTCTCTCTTTGCAAACACTTTGGAATTGAAGCTACGTAAGAAGAGCATCCTCTCAGCAAGGGCCTCGATTTTTTGTGTATATTTCACCCAAGCTGAAAATTTCCTGCAATTTTCTGTGTCCAGCAATATTGGGAGCACAAACATCCAGCAAGGGGGCAAAGTGGTTAGACATGGAATCATGACCAACCCATCTGAGGAACCAAATTTAAGACAAACAGCCCTACACCTGTAATTTAATCGCTGAACATCTTTTCCCACATTGCCAGGAGTGCTAAAGATTCCTTGTATAATCACAAGGTCAGGCTGTGCCAGCTTATCCTACAGGCTTTAGGACTGCCTTGCAGGACACATTGTCAATCCCATCCTTCACCAGCTGCTATGACTTTAGTCAGATGTGTTCAGAGTGGCTACTAACCCAAACGTAGTCTTGGAAATATCCCCAGAGCATCCATCTCAGTGACAATTAGACATGAAATATGAATCCTCTTGATATCAGTTTAGTGTCTTTCCAGTAACTTCCTACTTCATCTTTGGAATGTACACTATTTAAAGAAAGAGGTCATATATTTAATTAGGATGGAAATAAATGTGTGTGCCAGATATAATATGACTTTAAAGAATGATCCTAGTGTTTAAAACCTATTGGTTTTTCTCTTCCACATCGGTTATTAATAACATAGGTGCAAAAGAAATCAAACACTTTTCCTGGGATGAACCATGCTAAAGGAGGGTTGGCCAACCTGCACCCTCTGTGTTGGGCTCTTGAAGGGTATTTGGATGCCTGTGTATTGGAACATTGCGTACAAATGCCTTACTGTACCCAGCCTGGCTGCAACTTACTATGTCTAAGAATAAATACTTCCTAAAAATAAACCTGTAATTTCCTAATTTTCTTCCTTTCTTTGTTTTCTTTCTCTGGTTGCTTTTTTCTATCTTTCCTTCTACATTACTACCTAGCTATCTTTTTTTCTGTGCTTTGTGCAGTCTGGACATTTGAAAAGACTTCTCCATTTCAGCATTATCAAGCTAGAGGCTTCCCTGCACACATGATTACCTGCAGTAAAGTTAAGTTCACTCACTAAAACTACTGATACAAGAATAAAACATTTAGGAGCCAGCCCTCTGTTTCATAATCATTTTACTAAGACAATAATTTCAATCTTGAGACAATCAGTAGACTATGTAAGAAGTGAATTATTGAATTGACTTGAATAAGAAAAAGGGTTGTTCTTTATGTCAGAATTACCGCAGGATGAATTTAGTACTTATTTTAAGTTGAAAACCAAATAAACAAAAAATAATAATAATAAAAAACTATGGCCCAGAGACTACAGATACTTTCACATGCATGATGGACAACTACCATAACAGCATAAAGTGCTTTCCTTACTGTTACTGCATCAGACACTTTTACATCACTCAATCTCCCTGAAAAGAGTGGTAAGATTGGCAAAAAAGGCATGAGAAATTTATAAGACTACTGTTTCTTGAACTCCCACTTCTCATTCTTCCTAAGGGAATGTTACAAATAGGGTACCAATCCTCCACATGTCGAAAATAAGGGTTGCTAATTCTTTCCTCTTCCGTGGCGAATGGAGCCAAGATTTTCAGATGTGACTGACTGGTCATTTTGGAAATCTAATTTGGCACGCCTCAAGAGAACCCGATTTTCATAAGGCATCAGAGCAGTCTTTCCTAGTTCACTAGAGCATGAATCTTGCTCATAATTATTGAGCCCATTTTGTATTCAGCTTCTACTCTCCCTCATGCAGAGCGACAGCAGCTTAAGTGTTCTCATCTCATTTTTTCTTTTCCCACAATTCAATTCTTTCACATTAGCAGGGATGGGGGGAACCCTCTTTGAGATGTATTATTTCATTGAATGTTTCCAACCAGGCTACATTTTTCATGGCCTTTATTTGGATCAATCATGTTAAAAGCTGATGTTGCATTATTTAAGCTTTGACAGGCATAGAATTAAGATGCAGGTTTATTCACTTACAGAAAATGTCAGACTAGAATTGGATGATCACTTTATGGATTGAACCTAACTACTAGGATAGCTGCTTTTTCAAGCAGCAAATGTTAACGTTTTTTTTTAAACATTTTTTTTTTTCACCTGGTGGCAATGAGAAGTGGTATGAGAACGGGATTTATTAGAACCTGTAGTAAGTTCATGGAAAAATCATCCTGCTCTCTTCTTCAGTGAAAACAACCCGTAGCTGAATACTCAGTACCAAACTGTACTATACCAGACTTGGTACTAACATAAAGCACCCTAGATAGTGTGTACTCACACAGGAATTTAAAGGACTTATGCCTGAGGGCAAGTGAGATTGTCTGCAGCAGACTGCAGTCTTGTCTGGCTTCAGACAGTTCTATAAAGCTATGTTGATTTACAATAGTCAGGACATTTCTTCCTGTAAGTTACATTTTCTACATCCAAAGCGTGGTGCTGCTAAATCCCAGTTACTGAACAGCTGGAGTTCAGCTCCACGCTCCCCAAGGAGACTGCTGTTCCGTGGGGGGGCTCTGGGCATCCCTGAAACTTTCCTCCTGCTGATACACTTCCCCTGGCTCAGGGAGTCCACTGCAAGCATTAGACCCTATTCTCAAATACAGCTTAAAAGTTTTGGTAACACGAATAAAGCAACTACCTCATGGCCCTGCAGTGTGCTGAATTTCTGTTTTATTGGATGAAATACACAGGCACGGAAATTTTCGTTGTGTTATGCACTGTGTACGAGAGAGTGGGAGCTGTGCTGGGAAATGGCGAGTGCCCAGGGGTCCCACCACTTCATTTGGAGCTGGGACGGAGTGACCTGGCCTCTGCTTACCCATCCTCTGGAAGATGCACCTGTGTGCTTTGGTAACAAGTGGGTTAATAAGCAGCTTTTCACATTTTTCTCCTCTGTAGCTTAGTTACCCCACAATCAAGGCAACAGACTGTTTTTCAGCATGGATCTTATCTTCCTACTCAAGAGGTCACAGATTGCCAGCCTTGTTTTAATGAGCTGTGTCCTGTGAATTTCACAGTCACTTCAAGTCTAATAAGGGAACCCACAGGGGTAGTGTTTTCAATTTGCTCCTCTTTCCTGGCGAGTTTGTACCATACATCACACATAGCAGTTCACAGCTGGTGAAAAAAGAAAAGAATTAGCTGTATTCCCAATACAGGGATTTTACAATTCAATATTTATGAAGATTGGGGGTCCTCTCATTTGAAAGGCCAAACAGTTTGTTTTACTGTGTGTGGAACATATTATGTTAATATAGAGAACAACTGCTTCCAAGAACTAATCTGATGATGGTGTTGAAAAGCCCTGCACACTACAGAAATATGATGTGCATCTAAGAATTCTTCATACTCTTGTCTAACCAAGCCTTTTGCATGCAAATTAAACACAACTGGAATTCCTGCCCTACCCCCCATCAGAACTATGGGCTACTTACAACTGAAATGACACCTAAATGTCTAATTTTAATTTCAAATTCACTCTATAAAAGTACAGCCTGATTGTTTTTCCCCGTGCTAAAGAAGTCCTATGACAAATGATCAGATCTAAGCTTTACTTAAATGCGTATGAATGAGCGCTGCCATCAGCTGGAGATTCTTGAATATTCATTAATTCTTCCAGACATCTGATATTCCCTTGTACACAGCGTAGCAAATACTATTGGTCAGTAAACAATACCAATGCCCAGTGGGAAATCTGGAGATCCATTTTTGACTTTTCACCTCACAGCAAGGTGAAATGTTCAACTATTTTGGAATATAGAACATAATATTCATATTCAGACAGAGAACTTTTTAGTTGAGGTGGCATTTGCAAATTAGAGTTGCTCTGTTGAGCAGAACTCAAGTATTTAATTTTAGTGAGATCTGGCATTAGCTTATGCTTTTGTACCATCCATTAGTGTCAGAAATGAGCTATACATCTATTTCAATTACATGTTTGTATAAATAAGCTTGTATGCAGATTAAAATAGATTATATATTCAATGGAGGACACTTCACAGTGAAACATCCAAAAGTCACCAAAAAATTGAGAGAATTTTGTCTTTTTGAGGCAAGGATTTGCTAATTAGCCAGTAAAGTACATAAGACAACATGTGATCTTCGAACAAAGGGAGGCTTCTGTTACGTACTAGGAATGGTCAACATAGGTCCCAGATAAAGAGGAACTAATGGAAGTGTTTCTCCACCTAGGTCTCTCACGAGTACTCCTGTTCGGGATGTTTTTATCAGTAAGTGCCTTTACTTGTTTTCTGTTTAATATACTTTGACTGACTGTGATTTTTCAGTTAAATGAGTAACAATAAGGGATTTCTTGTCTAAAGGCATGGCAAATACGTTGACCAAGGCATGGAAACCTCAACATGTGTCTCTTCAGAATACCCAAAGGATAATCATGTGATCCCACTTTTTGCCCAAATAGGAAGGAGTGCCAGCCGCACTACAGGAGGCACAGAAGGGTTTTCCAGTGACCAGTGGATAGTTTCTGTGTGTCACAAGGTACCAAGGAATACACTTAGACCCTGCAGGTCACCAGTGAGGCTCATTTTCATGTACCCACTCTGTAATTCCCAGCAGGGAATAACATTATTAACCTTATACCCAGCTTTAATTTTCTGTTTCCTGCTGGGAAATCTCAGAATTTGAAGAAAGGAAATTCTCCCATGTGTTTGTGGAATGACAGCTTCTACCACCTAAACAGCAGTGAAAGAAGAGTGTGTGGAAAACAAAGAAAAACAGCTTTATCTACAGTTAATAAAAATTAAATGTCAAGCAGGACAAGAAAAACTGATGTGGTAACATACAGAGGACAGGATCCATGAGAGACTGAGTAATGAAAAGGTCAGGAGAGCCATAAATAAAGCCTGAAACGGCCAAGATCTAGGGAGGGAGAAAGCTCATCTGAAGAGTGTAACAGCTCAGGCAATTTAATGAACATGTTTTATGTAAATGGAACAACTACCATTCCAGGTACAGAAACTGTCTTTATTCTGAACAGTACATAACCACCTGTTAATAATCAAAACAAGGCACAAACTGATCACATGCCTTGGAGGGACTGCACAGTGCAGGGACATAGCTCAGAAATGGAGAAGAAGAGCAATTCTCATTCTGTCAGGGTAACCCAAGGGAATTCCTGGTTTTCTTGGGGATTTGGCTTGTAGCCCCCACCTTCTCCATGTAAAAGCATGTCAGCCTGCAGAGTCTGTAGGTCAGATGTGGAATAGGAGGTGCATACAGGACAGACATGAAGGAAAAGGTGCATTACTATCCAAAATGCAATGGAAAAACAACGTTAGTTCAAGGGTTGTACATCAGAGTGAATTCTCCTTAGGGCTCTCTGGCTATGGGCATAGTGCAATAAAAAAAAAAAAAAAAAAAAGTGAAAAGCATCAACTGATTTTGGCTGACAAAGACACAAATTAGTGCTCAGGATGGTGAGAACCAGCAGGGCCAGAGGGCTCAGTGAGCAGCCCCCAGCAAGGCGCTGCATTCCCATCTGTGCAACCATCAAACAGCCCCATCCTAAGGGTTGTCTGGCTGCCTGGTGGGACACAGACCTGGTCACTACTTCACTTGCCTGTGTCCGAGTCTGCCACCCAATCTGGTCCCCCCAAAGGTTTTCCCAGACAAGCCTGGTTCCTACCCACATCAGTGACCATGCTGATCAGAAAGAAATCACCTGCAAGATGACCTACCCTTCTCTAAAGGGCTCCCTGATGCCCTGTGACAGTATCCCACTTCTCTGCTGTATGAACCCAGAATAAAAAATTACTCCTGCCTCAGTGAAATTGCAGTCATCAATCCCAACTCAGAAAATCAGCCAGCTTAATATTCAGAACATGCTCGTGGGTCTTCCTAAACTGGAGCCTAAAGAGATATGACAAACAAAGCACCATGTGTAAGCACCGACTCGCTCAGAATTGTACCGGGGGTCAGTGGAAGTCAGGGATAAAGCACAAGTTCTGAGTCCCAGCCCATTGCCTCAGCCATCAATTATGCTGTGTTCTTCAATATTGTATGTAATGAAGCACAGCACTTTGTTCTAGGCTAGCTGTTCATTTATACCAGCTAGGACCAGATATTCACTCAGTTCATTATTATGACTGTCTATCATGTGTATTGCAGGAATAACTGCAAGGCTCAGCCCTGCTGCGCTGGCTGCTCTGCAGACACAACAGAGGCAGGCCCGCACCCAGGAGCTCCAAGCTCGTTGCAAGAAGGCTGAAAGCAGATGGGCAGAGAAAACAGGCAGGGGAAGCACAAGGCTGTGAGACAACTATGATTCAATAAAACCTGACATTGTGAAATTAAATGTGAAAAAAATGTCTTTCCTCTGCTATTGAAAGCTACTTGGAGCGTTGTTCCAACTGCCCCGCAGGATCTGGGGTCCTACTCCCTCTCCTCTCCTGATTGCTGTTTCAGCCATGTGGTCTGTCTCTTTATGCAGCTTGGCAGCCAAGAGAAGTTTCACTCGGGGAAGGACAAGCCCCTCATGGCCTTCCTTCAAGGGTCCATCAGGCAATGACTCTCTCTGCCTGCACCTGGCATCTGTCTCTCCTCTTTCTATTCTGGGAGGAAGAGAAACAGCTGAGCTCTGCTACCGTATGCGAGGGAGGCAGATGGGGCGTGAATTCAGTAGTGATTGTACTGCTCATTTGTTTGGCATGAAAATGACGGACACATGATAGAACAACCCGGAACAAACATGGGGGGTGGGGGGGTATGAATACTGAACAGCATTTACTGTCATTACTTTTCCTGTTACTGTGAGTTTTTCTTCTCGTTCAGTGATAAATCTGCATAAACACGGAGGGCTAGAGTTGCCATCCTGATTCTCGTCAGGTATTTTATCTGACAGGCTGTCCTATTTCTACGATTTCCTATGGTGCATTTCTTTCACTTTCGAGCAATGGGAATAGACAGTTCACTGCTTAGTTAGCTGCACACAGGCATCCATGAGCAGTACTGGAAGTTTGGGTAACAGGAGTGGAAGGGGGAAGGCATTTGCTTCCTCTATGGAATAGAAACACAGGTTCATAGAATTTTTTATTAACCTTTGGCTTTAACCACATTTAGCTTTCTGAATTGTAAATCCGTGCAGGATTTGGGGACCAAAGCTCAATTTAAAAATTTTGAAGATTAGTTTTTTGTGACATGAACCCCAGCAACCTTCATCAACCAGAATGATTAGTTTGGTGCTTCCTCAGCCTAGCCCACAGCTGCTGTTTGTGTATGCTACAGAAACACCATTTTGTTCAATCTGAAAAAAATTCCCTTAAGCAAAGGTATATTGAAAGAGCGATGGATCAAAAATAAGATTTATTTGCACTCAGAAAATGCAGGCTAGTGTTGCTGAATTTGCACACTGTAACAGCAAAATCATTAAATTCTTTAAATATTCCTACAATAGTCTTATGCTGAATGAGGATCTTTATGAATATTTCAATTACAAGATGAGGCTTGAAAGAACAGAGTAGTTTCAATTTTGAATCACCCTTCCTCACATAACTTGTCCTATTTGGTATTAAATGAAACTGAATTAAATCCCACATCCCCGCCATGTGTACCGGGGGTGACGGGGTCTCTGCAGATAGAACCACCTCCCTGTCCCTCCTGCTCTTGCTTTGAATAGACCTAGGGCAGTTCGATTCAGGAGACATTGAGCTCTTGCCATCTCCTTCGGCAAGAAGAAATGTATTTAGATGGCTCGGCCAACATCCTTCCCCTCCTCCTTGCCCACTGATATTTACAATATTTGTTTAATGTTAATTTAAAGGCTCAGCTTTGTGCTGTGCAGTGCTACACCTGCCCCCTCTCTGTACAGAAGAAATAACAGCGACTCTACATCTGACATGCACAAAGCCAGTCTTGTTTCTGCAGGACTAAAGAGAGAGTTAGAGAGCAGCAAATAATACTGTGCTGCACTGATCAGCTCATTTCTACTCCCAGGATAGGAAAGGTCATTGATTTTCTTCTCTGTCCCTGCACAGACTTCAATGGACTATGATTCAAATACCTTGTAAATAAAAGCAGAGCCTTTTTTACCACTTCATGTCCTGGTTCTGATCTCATCGAAGCAACCAAAATTTAGCATTAATTCTGAGGAGTTATTCCTGATTTTACTGATGTTAATTAAACCAGGTTATTTTTCACTCATTCAGCTCACCCCACTGAGCTAAATTCTGTATTTGCCCACACAAGTGACCTCCAGTGCTTGCAAACTGGTTACATCACTGAAGTTGCTCTAGAATTGCATTCCTATCAACACGTGAAACTCAGACTTCATTGTGACTTTAGTTAGATTTCATGTTCCTTGGGAAAGTAGTTGCATGTTTGTGCTATCTCATTCTAGCTTAAACAGGATGCCTTGACAGTCCTATAATGCAGATAACAAACCTCTTCCAGCAAAACTGCAGAATTAGGCTTTGCTTTTCAGCAAAAGCGATTCCACCAGCACCAGCTGTTCAACACAAACCACTTCCATATGCATTTTCTTATGCACAATAAAGTCTGAAAATGCAACCCTCCCCTCCGTTCCCTGAAAGCACAATCAGTAGTACTCAAAGGCTGGGTTCTGGTCTGCTAGATGTTGGCAAAGCAGAGGGACCCACTGGGCTCCACTGGAGCGTCTTCCCATTTCCCTAGCATAAATTAGATCAGAATTTGGCCTTGACTTCTTCATGTAACAAAATGCCAAGAGCTAGATTCTCCTGTTTCTAACACCTATCTAAGTGACCGGGCATCCCTGGAAATGAAGTCCTGCCCAGTGTCAGCGAAAATATCAGAATCAGACTTTCAGTAGTTATTGCTGTTTCCCTGGCCCTGAAATACTGGCACTTTAATGCATGGCCTTAAAGCTTGCCTAGTTTCCCTGCAACTTCATTAAGTTTCCTCTCCATCATCCCCCTAACTGCTGCTTAACACGTTCTGGCAACACGCCCTCCTGTATCGCAGCGGATATGGCTGGCAATGTGTGGAGCTTATGACGGGGCATTAATTACTTGAGCATAAATAACATTCCCTCTTATCTCCACTTCAAGATCCGCTACTTCTAATGGTAATATATCCATAACTACAAATTAGAAAAAAACAATAAAAGGGGTAAATCTAAACCTAAAAATGAGTGACAGTTCTTGCAATGACTGAAAATTAAAGCCAGGCAAGCTCTAATGAAAAATAAAGGTATATTTCTAACAGTTGTGTTGATTATCCCCTGGAATCACATACCAAGGAAAGAGCTGTATTTTTGGTCTCTAGATACCTTCAGATCAATCTAAGAAATGTAGTTTAGTCAAAACTAATAGTCTTAATGAGCATAAGTATGGAAAATCATACAGGGGAAAAAAGTGTATGAGCAATACAGGTCAGCCGGGCTGTATATAAGCACTGCTAACAACGCACAAGAACAGAACAGTTAAAAAACCGGGCCCAAGAGAGGAGCTGATAAAATAAAATGTCTTGTATTGCAGGCCTCCCTCCCACTCCAGTCCCCAAACCCTCAAACAAAATCAAGCTGAATGACAAAGCCTTTACTGCAAGCAATTCTCCTTTTCTGCCTCCATTCACAGCTCATTAACTCTCCTGCATTAGAAAGGTGTTCCCCAACTATTCTGCCAAAAGAAAAAAAAAATAAAGAACAAGAAATACAGCTTTTGTGTGCTCAAAAGCTCTCATTAATGATCGCAGGACAGAAATGTATACCTGAAATCAAATTACTTTCATGCTGCTGAGGGCTGCGTGGTGTGTTTGTGCTGTGCAGTGCAGTATTTAGCTGTACGATGGAAAAGCGTTTGAACATGTAGGTTTGCCTGCTGGAGAGACGGCGTGTACGTTTCCGTCTGTATGAAGGCACCTGTACTCAGGATGAATAATAGAGTCCTCAGGTGGTGTTCTAATATGCAGGATTCAGGTATGCACATTTGTGTGTGGGTGGGTGTTTGTGAATAACTGTGTACGCTTTGTGTACACACACAATAGGGATAGCTCCTGTCGTGTGTGTGGCAGGAGTGCTAGCTGTGTTATGTACACAGACTTCTGAAAGTGTATGCTATTGTAGATGGCTACTGTTGTAAATTCTGCTTATCACAGATATAATTATTCAACGTTTTGGATATGTATTTTTAGCTTGTTTACTGGGTGCATTATATAAATGTGAATGGTTATTTGTGGATGAATAGCGTGTGTACAGGCTATAAATATTTCTTGTGGAGTATTAGTTATTAATATTTCTGAAAGTACAGAGGCTGATGAGTGTACAGTATATATTGGTTATTTATGTGGGTGGATACATCCATGTGAGCTATTTCGACTCACATAAGAGATACAGACCTGTACTGAAACCTTCACACCAATGAGTAGGTTTGCCATGCTTTATTCCCATGGTTTACTGTCCTACACATGCTCAGGGAACAGCAGGGGAACTGATACACATTTCAGAGATGACATTCCTGGAAGAGGAAAAGGGGCACCCTTTTACCTTCAGAATGGTTCTACATGCTGAATGAAGTAAATCTCTCTTTGGGATGCATTTCAGGAGAAGGAGAAGATAGGACAATCCTGAGGCCTGCCTGAAATGCTTTGTGAAGGGTACGACTTGACTGTATCACCAAAACCCATGTAACTGACTGCCACGCAACCTGAAAGTACAGTTCCCCACCTTTCATGTATCAAATACAAGGTTCATTCAGCTCCGGAGGTGATCCTCCTCCAGATCTGCTCAGCTTATTAAAAAACCACAGGAGGATGTTTTGCCTGTTCTCCAGCACTCAGGGAAGTTATTTGCTATTGCTCACACTGACACCATTTGAAGCATGTATTCAGCAAGGCACTTAGGAATATGTGCAAATTTTGAACACGTAAGTAGTCCATGGAAGCCAACAGAGTACACAGCTGCATAAGAGCTTTGCTCAAAAGGAGAGCAGTACACTTCTTGCCTTAATCCCATGCAGTGTAATAGATGTGCACACCTCCTCCCCAACTCCACACTATTCAGCAATTATTCCGCTCCTAATACTCGACATGCAACAACAAGCGTTCCTAACATGTAGGCTATATGATGTCACAGACTTGACAGTATTAGGAAAGAGCAATTTTATGTGATGAAATTTCAAGGGCAATAAGCAGGCAAAATAACTTTTTGGCTATTTGAAGATGTCTAGTTTCTCTCTGAAGGGTAAAAATCAGGTAGGAGAAGAAAGATACGACTGCAGTCTAGTGGCATTTTGCAAGCTCTCTCTGTCTGCAGTGACACAAGGGGCCCAGCAGGCCCTCTTCTGTTCAATTGAACTGGGCAAGTTGGCTTGTTGGGTACAGCGTACAAAGCCTCTCTCGGAGGGGCTGGAACTGCCTCTGTGGTGCCTGGATCAGTTACAGTTTTACTTTCCAGTACTCTCCCCTACATTAGGAGTTCACTTCAGCTACAGAATGAAACATTCTGGGAAAAAAAAAAAAAAAAAAAAAAAAGAAAAAAAAAAAAAAAGCTCTGACACATAATTATTTTGTAGAGGCAGGGTGAGGAATGAGAGGCTGAGAAAAAGAATACTTTTCTAGGATACCGCTCCCATTTTTCTCCATCTTTTCATCTTTCTTTCCCTTCTATTCTTCTGAGGCTTAGTATGGAAAACAAGGAAGCTAAGCAGAAAAACTAAAATGAATTTATTTGAAAAATACTACACTCTTCATGTCTACAGGATGCTTTCTAGAACTGATGAGCACTTCAAATGCATTTCCAAACTTACTGCATAAGATGATGGTAATTCCTATATCCTGGAGGCCAAGCTGAATGTTGACTCAACACAGTTTTAAGTACAACACAGCCATGTCATGCTTATTTTCCAACCCCCTTAGAAAGAAATACACATTTCCCTTTTATTTGCATTATAACACTAGGTCTCTTAAAAATACTACCACTGACCCCTATATATATTATTTTCCTCTTTGTTTACATGTCAGTAGCACCATTCTATTAATCCTGAATAGCTTTCTATTGCCTTTTTTTATCATCTTCAAATATCAAGAGAAAAAAATCCTAGCATGCTGTTCAGTCCATCCCTACTAAGATGTATATTTATTTCATGAATATACATACACTACTTATATGCAATGTAATGCTTGCATAGTATATTTTCTTCAAGAAATAAAACTCCATTTTGATAAAGAAGTAATCTTGCAGGAATCTTAGTTTTCCAATAGATTTTGGGTGGGTAACAAAAGATTTTCTCTAATAAGTCTATTTTTTTCCCATGCTGTTCACATTTCCAGCAATTTTTCCCACTTTACAGGCAAAATCCCTTTTCTGTATGTAAATTCTTCTTTGTGGAGCTATGGTTTTATTCCTATCTCTTGTAAAGACCAAAATTGCTAACTTAATTTGGTTCTTCACAGGAATAGCAATCTTAATTGACCTGCAGGACAAAACGTGTCTGAAACACTTGCAGAAGTTACTGGCAGGTTAGCATTAGACCCACTGAGATGTTATTGCTTGCCATTGACAGGACATGGAGAGCTGATCCTGTTTCGGACTTATTTATAGGAAGGAAACTTATGCAAATAATCTGATGCAGATGCATTAGAAAAGCCACCCAAAGCAGATACACTGCATCAGCTCATTTAGTACAATTTACAGAACAAAACTTCAATCATGTTAATCCTGTTCTGCACTATTGTGTCTTCCAGCTCAAAAAAGTGAATGTTGCAGGGCCAAATGCCAACCAGCATGCTTGCACTAGTGTGGCCAGATGGCTTCAGTTATGTCAGTGCATGTTCCCATTAGCTATAAGAACATCGTCATCTAAACCCTTATTTTAAGTATGTATTTTATGGAAGAGCAGACAATTTAGCAAACTGTCACTTACCCAGTCTACCTACTCCAGGGACTCACTGTGAAATTCCAGATCATTTCAAGCTCCCAGATGGCTACAAGTTATGTTCTAAATCAATTGGAAATGGGACACCCAAGACAGGGGAAAAACAAAACAAAATGAAACGAAACAAAATCTTTACTGGAGGAAGATCTAACCTTTCTCTGATCATGGGCAGCCTATGAAACGTATCAGAGTTTCCATGAAAAGAGTGCACAAAGATGGTATTTCAGTTTGAGAGGATAGTCAAAAACATTGGATAAACATGTTATAGGTTTACAGTGAAAACTATCCTGTTAATGTCACACATTTTTGTGGGAAATAAATGACAATGACTGTGATTTTGGAGGAAAACACTAAACAAACTAAACACTAAACTAACTAAACTAAACTCTGTTTGCAAAAATGCTGAAAACAAAACACTCCACTACATACCAGAGAGTTTTTTTCATCTTCTTTTAATTAAGCAGTAACAATGTCTACAACACATTGACTCACAAGTTAAGTGAAGGTATGAAATCACATTCTTCATACTGAGATGGGAGATTCTAGAGTTTTACTTTTTAAATACCCTTGTGAGGGAGAATAAGTTTTGAATGTCCAATGAATGTCTTTTGTAACAGTCAGTGGTGGGAATTTCAATTTTAATCATGATTGTATTTAGTGAGCCTTGTCCATAGAGATCAAAATACTTTGCGAAAGAGTGCAAAGCTCAGAACCTCACTGTACAGGTAAAAGAGAAGTGAAACTGAGGCACAGTGCTGTGCAGTGACTCGCCAGGAACAGACAGGCAGTAGAGATCTGGACACAAATCTCAGGTCCCTGACTCTCAGCCGGTTCCTGACTTGCTGGGCCACAGTCTCCCAGTAAGTGTACGTGGTTATCTACTGTCCAGCAGTTCTTGTGTTATACAGGCAGATTTTCTTTCACCTCTCCTGCTGTCCCATTGGCTCCATTCATTCCTGCAGGCTCCCTGTCTTCTTCCTCTTCCTCTTCTTCCCCTCTTGCTGTCTCTGCTTCTCTGCCCCCGCTCAGGAGGGTGGCACTGGAGAGGTGGCTGAGGAGCTGGCCTTCCCGGCGAGACTCAGCCAGCTCTTTGGCACAGCACACAGGAGTGTTGGTCTCGTAAGTACTATGGAAGCTGTTGTAGTCAACTTCGTAAAAATCCTTCTCCAGGGTGAGGACAGGAGTGAAGCGATGTCCCCACAGCACCTCAGTGTCCATGTAGGAGCTGCGAGCCTGGCAAGTCATCCCTGGATGGAAAGAGAGGGATGTTAAATGCAAAGCTTCCTTACATGCTTACCCAACCACTTCTTTCATTTAAAAGCACTTTCATGTTATCTCCATACCGGATTGATCTGGGACGTAGAAAAAAACTTTGCTTATTAAGTCTCACAGAAGGCTCTATCATGAAAAAGAGCCCTCAGAGGAAAAAGGGGTGGATTTGTCACCACATCTTCAGATTGTATCCTAAACCCCGCACTGAAGGGTTTGAAGTCTGGTATCTCTAAGCAGCTTCTCTCTGTCCTCACATTGCTGTGCTGAGATGCTGCTTGCTTGTGCGGCTGCTACTAGCAGCACTTCTGGTGAACCATGTGCTAAAATGACATGCGACCCTGCCAATGCACCTCAAATCCTAACTCACACAGTAGAGTGAAGCACTGCCCTGCCAAAACACCTAGCTGCCTGCACTCCTGCTGGGTCTGATGCTGTCCCACTTGAGCTACAGCCCTACCAACTATTCCCCTATTCCCTTCTGCACTCAGGTTAAGGCAAGTGATATAGCCTGAAAGGTGAAGAAGGCCCCAGCTCCTAGTGATTTATATGGCACACTGGCTTATAAATACCTTTGGAGGGTTCCATCCAACTGTATCCAACAGTTTTGCTGACCCAAAATCCACATTACACAGTCAAGCTCATAAGCATATTGAAATCAAAATATTCATGGATTTGATATTGAATGAACAGTGGGCAATATGAAACCAATTTTGTCCAGCTTCTTCTCACAAGGATCAGGTTTTTTTATGTACTTTGATAAATTTTGAAGAGAAGGTTTGCAGAGCAGGTGTAAGCATTTGGCTTTGGCAAAACTGCAAATAACAACTTCCTTTGGAGTCACCTGCTGATTGACAAGTCAAGGTTGACTTCTCTTCCGAATATTTGTCTTCTGCTTGTCCTAAATATGTTAGATTTATGGACTTAATTTTGGTGAAATGTAGAAAACCTGACTTCACAAAATTATCCCACTGCTCTCTTTTGGAGGGTGAGAGATAGGCCTGCTTGGAATACATTCAAAATATGCACTTAATCCAGTTCCCAACCAACACTTCCAAGTCCACCTCCCATAGCCCGAAGTACACAAATAAAAATCTAAAACAATGCACAGGGGAAAAATATCAGCATTAGGTGCTTCAGGAAAGATCATATGTATTGTCACCATGTGAGCTTAACTAAGTGTCTGAAAACTCAGAATAATCAGAAAACTTTTCCTTTGAAAAAGGGCACCCTTGAAAAGTTTTTTTTTCTTTTTTTCCCTGTCATAATTGCTATAGTTCATTAAAAGACACCCACACAAGCAAGTTACCCTGATGGTTTTACCTGTCTTTTATTGCTTTCCTTAGCTTAAAACTACCAGGATGGGAATGTATAGCTCCTTTTGGTTCTTGAAAGGGGAAAAGAGGGACAATGACACACCTGACACTTAGCAAAACAGAACTGGAAACTTCTCAGACAGAAAAGCCAATTTTTTTCCCCCAAAGAGAGCTGCAGGAGTACTTGCTTCTGGGCAGGAACAACAAGTACAGAGTTAGTCATAGTGTTGTAGCGTGTCTGCTTCCTGGACCAGCAGGAACCAGGAAATGCAGAGGCTGCATGAAAAATACAATAATGGAAGAGGAAAATTACCCCAAGTGTTTTTACCTTATGCAGAAACTCAACTTTTCAGAACCTTTTCAGAAAACTCAGACTTTGCTTTATTAGTAAAAATCTGTGTGGAGATCACTCCTGACTATATGCTTCAGGTGACGCTACTACATGCAGCATCGCCTGCCCTGGGTTCCTCAGTCCTTGAGGTGAAGACATTTTAATCTTCACTCCTTTCTATCAGCTTGTAAAGAGCAGCTCAACATGCAGGCAGCTTGTGGAGTCCTGTCAACTTTATGTTTTTTCTCAGACCCGTGTCACTGATGTTTATCATACCATTCATCCCCAAGTGCAAAAGCTTTTGTCACAGACTGTTTAAAGGGTCAATAATACAGGGTTGCAGGGCTAATCTCATGGTGGATAACCAGTAACATGTGCACATATGGTAGGGAGACAGTTAAAATAAACTACCCCTTTTTTCCTTTAGAACAGCTGGTTTTGTACCAAAATTCACAAAGGCCTTCAGGTGCTTCCTCCAAGCTCTGAGCAATTTCAAAGCCCAGAGATGAGAGCAGGAGAGGAGGCTGCTCATACTCATGGGATTAGGTCCTGTAAACAAACAGGTTGATTCGTACTGTGGCTTTCCAGGTGCTGCCTGAAGGTGTTGTGCTGTGGACCCCAGGGCCGAGATGGGGTGTCCCTGATAAATGTGGGGGCCTGAAGCACTCAAGGGGAACTCCTGCCTTGTTACAAGGGCCTGAAATAGCTCCTTCGCTGGGGGCAGTACCTGACAGTGAACCTGAACTCCAGAGACACAATCACAGTTATCTCCTGCTGTAAGTATTCAATTAAGGAAGGAACAATAGAAAGCTTTCATCAACCAAATACTGCACACTGCCAGCTTCCTGCAGGAGCTGCTTTCTGTAACCCCAGGGGTACACAGAGCCAGCACAATAAGACAACTTGTAATTGCTTCATAATCCCATTCAAATATTCCTTTTTAGCACATGTGCAGTGGTATTTTAATTGCGTGGGGACATACTGCTTGGCAACTCCTACATTACCCAGTAAACAACAGCATTGTCTCTGCTTCAAATTCCATTAAGTGCCTGCTTTGCAGGCTGCCCTGTGCTCTCCAGCCTGGTTAATTAATGCATCTGTAATGTCCCTGGCTAATTATTGCCTCTATAACTGCAAAAAGATGACAGAGGAGGTGTGGAAACAATAAACCTTACTTTTATTAACAGCACATGGATGCAGCCACTTTCAACTTGCATACAACGTGCGCTGAACATCAAAGTTTTGGCTTGCACTGAGGCTGAGTAATTCACCAAACTCTCATCTTTCAGACATTGCTCTGGGGTCTCCGCACAAATAAGTGGTTTCATTTCACAAGCCTTGCCTATCCAAGTCCAGGGGACATCTTAGGTGTAGTGAATTGTCATGTCATATGCTGACATCCATCAAGAGCCACACCAACCTTGCCACTGCTGTTTTCCTGCAGTGCAGGAGCACTGTCCTGCCCAGCCCTGCCCCAAGCACTGACATCTCAGAATGCATGTGCAAGAAGCTGGGGGAGATTTCTTGCAAAAATAATCGTAACTTTTTTGGTCTTGACAAATATTGTTAATCCTTTCTTAAAATAGATATAACTACATATTTGGGGTTTAAGCAGCGTGGTTATTTGGTATAGTTACAGAAAAGGAAGTAAGTGGCATTTGGTGACTTGGGCTTTTCATTTAAATATGCTTCACACCAAAAGAATATCCTCATTTCCCCTTTGTCAGTACAAGCAGATGTGTTTCAAACCTTATTTCCAAATAAAAGTCACCAAGATTTTTATTTGTCAAGCATATTGATTTTTCCAGACAGAGGGACCATTAAAAGTTTAATTTTCTCCTTAACGATCTGGTTTAAAAATGAAAAAGTATTCTTAATATAAATTTGTACAAATTGTCAATTGTATAACATGTAAAATATGTAAAATCTTCAACTTTCAACTTTTAGCTACAGCTTTTTCATCTCATAAATTCATAGCTTTGCTTTCAGTTGAAAAAAAAAATCAATTTTAATTGAAACCAGAAAAAAAAAAAAAAAGTTATAAGCAGATGCACCAAATTTTCAATAAAGCTAGAACCAGTTCCAAGCTTTTTAGAAAGCTGGAGACTGTCCCCTGGTTTCAGGTTCTGCAATAAACAATTCATAGAGTTTTAATGATAATTTCATTACAGCAGAACCCTAAGAAGCGGATTTTTGGTCTGTTGGCTGGAGTCACTACATCACAGACTCAATAATAGAGCTTGTGCATGTTCCTGTTTAAGGCAGCTGTAGATGCCTTCTTAAACTGCTTGTTTTGGGTTTCCAGAAGATGAAAAGATGCAAAATATATTGCTACGTGTATTAAACCAGGTGTTTCATTACATTCAAGAACAGAGAGAGTCAGTGAGGAAAGATTAGTGGGTAAAATAGGTGTCAGGGAACTCTACCAAAAGGCACTTTTCTGTCATCAAAATCAGTTGGGATCAAGCAGCTTACATTTTATCAAAGACAAAAGAATGTTAATACATGCTGATAAAAAGCAGTTATTTGATGGCTCACTCAGTAAGGAGCCTATTTTTTTTCTGCAATGTACTCAATGGGAGTTGCAGATTTCAGAATGTTTCTCTGCTTGCAGTGCCGCTGATTATGCAACTGGAGCAGACGCTTCTGGCTCTGCCACACTGCTAAGAAAAGGGGAAATTCTGCAGGAGATTGCTCCTGATTTCCAGGCCTTGTGTACCCTTAGGTTACCCGTTAAATCAAACTTCATCATCGTAGGCCAGATCTAACTGCATCTTGCAGCTGTTTGGTTATCTGTAGAGGAGCCAGCAGTCTCCCTCCGACTGTTGGAGGATGCACATTTTTTTAATGTACCAGCACAGCCAGTACCCTTCTTGGCAGTTTTACAGGAGGGGGCAAGGGCAAGAGGGCCACAAAGCATGACCAAGACTCAAGAAATTGCCACAGGCTTCAATCTGATCACATCAGCAGCATAGCTGAATCTTTCAGTACTGTTACAGCCTGGACTTTCTCAGTGGGTAGAGATATCCCAACCCCTGGGGCTGTCAAGACAACATTTTTCATCAGCCTAAAATTAACTCTCCTCATTTAAATGCCACAGAGCTCAGTGATTATCTGCTGGCAGCACGTCATATGGATGCTGACTGTATGTTTGCCATATTTGCTGGGCTCTCCCTGCAGTTTAGACATAGATATTGCTGGAAGTGATTTCACTTCTGTGTCCTTGTTTTTATACACTATTGTATGCAGGGTGACGTTTTCCTCTGTACCAGGTACACTAAAGCTGCATAAAGTATACTCTGCTTCTTGAGCTGAGCTCCACCTACACTGCAAAAGTAGAGGAGAACTGATGGACTCAGAGGTATAGTAACAGACTGATGGCAAGCAGTAGTTATAAAAAATTTAATTCTATGACTCTAATTAAGCAATACATGCCTTTAGATTAGCACCAGCGTTTGGATAGTCATAACATTTATTAGTCCCTTTACATTAATCAGACAAAAGAACACTGTAACCTCCAAAAAGTCAAAATTCCTCCAACTTCAGAAGGAATTTTAGAAGGTAGGAGCGTGGTCCTCCAATTATTTATGCTTGTCTCTTTTACAAGAAGAGTCTGCCCTTGATTCACTTTTATTTTTATGCCAGAGGAGAGTAATAGGATTTTAACTTTTCTAAATGCTCTTCAGGAATGTAAAAGCTTCCAGGCACTGAAAAAAAAAAAAAAAAAAAAAAGTAAGGACCTTAAGATTTAAAAATCTTGGGTTCAATTCCCCTGTCTCTACCAGGCAGAACCTGAGGCTCACACTGTATAAGTTTAGGCCCCTCACAAAGGTATTTATAGGGACTGCAGAGGCACCTAAGATGACTAGCCTGCTACTATCCACCTCTGGAAGACAACTCAGTTTGTGAAAAGAATGACTGGAGGTGTCTAGCTCTTCCCTTTAATTATATAGGCAGTTTCTGTGACAGTTCTGCAAGGTCCTTCGTGCAGAAAAGAAAACTTATTTATATGCAAAATGCAAAGCAAAACAAGACAACCCAAACCAGATGATGAATGCATGAAAAATCCACTCATTAATTAACTTCCTTTGTTCTCCCAAGAAAATCATGACTAATTTCAGGATTTCTTATGTTATGACTATGACCTTTTTTTTTTTTTTTTTTTTTTTTTTTTTTCAGCCACAAAATTTTATTGTATCTTCTGTAAAGATGGATAATTTGAGGTGCAAAAAGGTTACATTGTTACATTCTCTTAGGGACAGCATGAGGAATGGAGATGCGGGATCCTGACTGAGTAAACTGCTTGCAATCATGAAACCATGGTAAGCCAGAAGTGTATATCCCTATGCTTTCTTAAGAGTTTATTGAAACTTTGTTTAGCCGTGGGACTAATCAGGCCTTTGGACTGTCTCCTATGGGTTATTTAATATAGGTTGGAAAAAGAGGCAGAGAGAGCCAGTGAGGACCAAGGATGAAGTAAAAAGCACCAGTATCTCTGCCCAGACAATTGCAACACTGGACAGTGTAGATTCAGAATGAGGATAACAGGACAGCTACTGATAGATTAAGTTTTGTTTAATTGTCAGTAAATAGCAGCAAAAGGGGAAAGTTGGAAGGGAAGAGAGTGTCTTCAAATTATTTTCCAGAAAGTCTATGTAGACTGCTTCATCACATGGAATGACAGTGAGGGCAAAAAAAAAAAAAAAAAGGAGCCTCCAATGTTCTTTAATTGAGTCAGCCATTTCTTCACCACATAACCCAGTTTACTCTGCAAGCACATGGAGGAGGTGTGCAAATCTCCACTGCTTTTCTGCATTCTGGCTGCCTTGCTTGATATAGTAAGTTGAATTAGGCAACAGGAGGATAAAGGCAAGAGGCTTGGCCCAACAACAGCCTAGCCCTGCTCTGTCGACAGGTTGGCTCTGATTTTTGTTTTCACTGCATTTCTGCTTTTTCACAGTGGCAAGAAAAAATGTATTCACTTAGCAAACAGATTTTTCACCTTCAGTTTCTTTCCTTTTATTGTAGATCAAATTTGGGCCAGCTGATCTCGACAAGTGTCCCTTTAAGATATGGCACAAGAGAATTAATTCCCTAAACTAATCTCTGTGACCAATTCATTAAGTAAGCACTGTGAGTGATGCTGGTGCTTTCAAGATGCCCACAAAGCAGCACTGGAAGTCAGAACACTTGTCATCTATATTGATTTTGCCTTTACAGCGGTTATTTCACTCAGCAATGATCACCACGGATCTGTCCAGAAACACAGTCTCCCTTTGGTGTTTTTAACCTGTTGTCAAGTCACAGTGCCACAACTGTACTAAAATATTGATTGGAAACACCCCTGCCAGTGGGCTTTCTGCTGCAGCTGGCTTCATGGGTTAGGACGTAAAATAGTTGTGGGTCCCTGGAGAGCTCTCACTTGAGTAATAAAATGTTTATTTTCTTCTTCAGGAAAATAGAACCACTGCATTTTAGGCTGGTTGATGTGTTTCTTGTGTGTTGGTGTTCTTCAGTTTGTTGTTATTTACCCTTTCAAAAAATTCAAATCTGCTGAAAAACAAAAATATTGTCTTAAACCACAATGTTTGTCTTTGTTAAAACAAACAAACAACTTGAAGCATTTTAGAAATTCGAGTCAACTTGAAACAAAAAGATTGTTTTAAATAACGTTTCATTTTGTAAAAAAAAAAAAAAAAAGCAACAAACCAACAACAACACAAAAACAAAACACACAAAAAAAAAACAACACAGTGACTCACAGTGTTTGAACTCATTAGAATTTCTTCTACACTTCTTATTTGAAACTATTTACTATCTTTGCCTTCCACTGGATAGGAATTAAACTTAAATATCAATGAGAAGAGTTACTTGTTTGAGAGGAGGACAATGCATTTCATTTGTAATGTATGTCGTTGGTTAGAACTACTGGAAATGGTTATAAAATTGCTGTCCCAAATGTTTCAGTGAATAGTATTCACACTTCTACTCAGAAATTATGCTTAAAATTTCTTCAGTTATTTATATGTTGACAATTACCAAAGCGTAGTCAGGTCTGACCTGCTTTCCAAAAACCTTATGAAAAATATAGCTATTTTCCCCACCAGTGCAGGATCTATTCAGGGTATGATTTGTTGCTGTCTGCAAAGACTGGGTAACTTTCCATTAATTTTTCCTCCTGCCAACTACAGAGCTGAGCTGCCTCTGGGAGAGCACATGGGACTTGCTTCCCTCTTGTGTGCCATGAGCAGTGCTATATATGCTGACTGCATATACATGCAGTTATACCCCTGCATGGCTGCTGATTTTTTCATAGGAGTTTCTAAGGGAACAAATGGCCTGTTGTATTTTCATACTGTCCTGAACCTGACCAGGTTGTCACAGCGTCATGATTTAATAGAAGTCACACTGCAAGTAAATTATACCATTCCTGAAAGCAGATAAAGCTTGAACAGTGTGATAGGGAGGAAAGAACCAAGAGAATTTGCTGGGAGCAAAGGTTAAAGTATGGAGGTATGGATTAAAGACCCATGAATGGGCTTATCAATATTATGAAGTGCAAGGACAAAGCAGGAAATCAGAAAGTTCTGCAAGCCACTTTTGTTGTGGCAAAATATCACTCGCCTGGCTACCATGTGTCATTCAGAAAATCATCTCAGCCTCTGAGTCTGATAACAGCAGCATCTGAGGTCCGCTGTGCTCTAAGTTCAATGCAAACTGGCTCTTCTAGCTCTGTTTTTGAAGTTTCACAGCCTGCCTTCTGAGACCAGAACAAATCATTTCCACAGATGTATGCTCCTTAATATCATTACACACTGGCCTGTACAATCCGTCTGGGAGAGGAGCCCATTTGTAAAGCAATATTATTCCTATGCCATGCTTTTAATTTTGAGGTTGTTATTGATAATGACTTCCTCTCACACATATCTAGCAGGGGCTGAGCTTTCATAAGAGGATGGCAGTGCAGTAGCTTTTCAAACAGAATTTGATAGTGTCACAGTGCAGAGAGGAAAGAAGCTTTGGACGTGCAATGAACTGCATTCCACGCTCAGATTAAGAGGTTCTAGTTTCTGGTAATTGTTTAGGCTACAAAATAAGCTTCCATTACAAATCCTCCCCTTCGATATTCTTTTCCACCCACCCCTTCTTTTGCCACATTTCTACAATATTCTGCTGGGAAAGAATATTTGCCTAGCAATGCCACATGAATTCCACTCGTACAATACAGTACTCCAACTTAAGTGCAGTGTAATCTATACATAACCACCCATTAGCTGTTTGAAAAACTCAGCTATTGCTATTCACCTAATGACTAGAGGGAAATACTGGGAAACTGAATTAGGTCTCTAGAGAGCTGTCTTCAAGTGTGAAGGTCTGGAGTGCAGGGATTTGAGACTATTTCCCCTTATGTTTGACTGTTAGGAGACTAACAAGGACAAACCAGAAGAAAGGGACAATATTAACAGTAAGCAAAGGCCCAGAATCTGTAAGTCAGGATGCTGCTACCACCAAGGACTCATACCAAGCACAAACCCCTTGCAAGTGTTTCAGAGAGCGCTTGTGCTTCAACAAGATGGACACGTCCCAACCCCACCAGAAAAAAACGTTGGGTTCACAGCACTGCCTCATAACTAGAGTCCTTAAACACCAAAGGGAAAAATTATTTATCGCATTTTCGCATTTCTGAGTCTTTCTAGGTTCCTACATCTCTAGATAGTAATTCTTTCCTCCTGCTGCCTGTAGTCCCATTTCCCTCGAAGACCCTGATTTGACAGAGGCATGCTGCTAACCCCAGGCTGAGAAAACTCGCCTGAAGGGAGCACCAGCATCTCAGGCTGCTTAAATGCACTTGCACTCCTCCTCAGCGCATAGCATAAATGAATTAGCTGCAAGTGGTAAAATGACCCCTAAAATGACCCCATGGTGCCATATCTTTTAGGTTCCAGAGTAAAAGCATCTTCCTCACCAGCCAGACACCCAGCAGATACACAGCATCCCAGCTGTGGAAAGGAGCCTGGGGACCTTTGTGGTCACCCGTTCACTCATCTTGAGAAGCACACTGTCACCTCCCTTTTACGTACCTTGAAAAGCTGAGGCACAAAACTTTTCCAGATTTATTATATACAGATGCAAACTCCTTTCACTGCCTGCCACAAATACACCCATAGGAGGAAAGTGGGAACCAGCTGAGTATATCTCCTTATCTACCCATTACACAGGATTGTTTTATGCTGTTAAACAGCTGCCGCGTTCCTAGAGTCACAAAAGCATTTTCTGTGTTTTTCTTCTTCGAGCTCTTTTTGAAAATCTATGTCTTACATCATGTGCAAGTCATTCCGTTTCAGCACATGCTGTTTTATGGGATATAGTAATACTTGGGCACTTCCTTCATAGTCTCCATTTAAATAGCAACACCACAGCAGTACCTAAAATATCAGAGTTACAGCCAATTTTTAATACTGAGGAGAAATGGAAAAGGATTTGCACCGTGCATTTTGATCACAGAAAATAAGAGAACTCATAAGTTGCTTCAGTCCATTCCTTTTTTCCCATGGATCAGTCCTAAGTGATTATGGACAGATCTTCATGTAATCCCTTTGTATGAATCCAGGACTTATATCCCACCTGAATGAGTCACAACAGGATAAATCCCAACATCTTCTCAGGTGACACTGACAGTGACATCTTAATGCCAAACTGCACTCTTTTTTTCCCTTTTCTCCCTCAAAATTGTGACTGATTTAGACAAGTGCTTACCTGTTGCTTCCACCATTCCTTCCAGGATGACCACAATTTCAAATTCTTCCTTCTCCAGTTGGGTGCGAGACATCTCCCAGAAGGGGCTTTTCTCGTTGATTTCATGTGAGATGATAAGAGGTGACACCAGGAACAACCTGTCGTCTCCAGTGTCAAATCCCACATTGATGTCTGTTTGATTCAAGGGGATGAACTCTCCCTCTTTGGTCTGTTTGGACTTAATCAGTTTGGCTCTAATGGAAGCCTCAACAATGTGGGAATTGCGGAGGTCTCCAACACGGAACATGAGACAGAGCTTCTCATCCCTCATGGAAATCACCGCATTGTTAGAAAACATGAGGGTTTCAGCTCTCTTCTTTGGTTGACTGATCTTGACAAACATGCATCCCACCATGAACGCATTGACAATGGAGCCCAGAATAGCCTGGATCAGGAGCAGTACAATGCCCTCTGGGCACTTCTCCGTTATGACCCTATAGCCATACCCTATTGTTGTCTCAGTCTCAATAGAAAACAGAAATGCAGAAACAAATCCACTGAGATTTTCAACACAGGGGATCCAGTTTTCATCTTCAAGATGGTCCAGGTCTCCCCGGATATAGGCAATGAGCCACCATATGAACCCAAAAAACAACCAAGTGATGGTATAGACCATAGTGAAGACAAGAAGATTAAAACGCCATTTGAGGTCCACCAGAGTAGTGAAGAGGTCACTAAGGTATCGATAGGTTTCTTGGACATTTCCATGGTGTACATTGCACTTGCCACTTTTCTCCATGTAACGCTGGCGTGGCTTCTTACCTTCTGCTGATATGAGGCGGGTTCGGTCAGTGGCAATGGGGACGTCATCTCGAGCCTGTTTGGGAATCTTCTTAGGTTCTCTGGATACAACTCCGATGTCCATGTCCTGGTTCATGAAGATTCGAGAATCTCCGGCCATGGCTGGGCTGAGGGAGAACAGAGAAGTAAAGTTTAAGACAGGAGAAAAAGAGCTGAGACAAAAGCCATTTCACTACTGTACTCTGTGTGAACCATTACATGACAGAGCAGGTCCACAAACACTGCAAATATTAATGCTACACTGATAAACTTTGCCCCATGTTGGTACAAGGCAGGTTACAGGCTGATTTTACATTAGGAAAGCTTTTTGCTAGAGCCATGTCATTCTTCCTAGTATTGTTCTGGGAAATACTTTGAAAGGCTTCAGCACTTTTCTCACAACAGCCACTTGCTAAATATAATGCTGCATTGAACTGGATGTCTGGATGTTAAATACTGATTCATAGTACAGTCTCTTTAAACATGAACCACCTGCCAGTCACTTTG
This sequence comes from Aythya fuligula, assembly GCF_009819795.1. Taxonomy (NCBI): domain Eukaryota; kingdom Metazoa; phylum Chordata; class Aves; order Anseriformes; family Anatidae; genus Aythya; species Aythya fuligula. The sequence goes on along the minus strand of NC_045580.1, from coordinate 1,299,760 downwards.
CTTAATGCACTACTGGAACATCAGAAAATATGGTTATGAGGATGGTCTGGGTAAAGTAGGTAAACCTTGTTTTTCTTTTTTCTTTTTTTTTTTTTTTTCAGTGGTGCTCAGATTTTTTTTTTAGACCTGAAATTTACCTGAGATCACAACTAGAAGCAAAGTAAAGGTGCATCAATGTATATTTTCAAAAGGGACTGGAGCTTTTTGGTGCCTTACCTTTTGGGTGCATACCAAGAGAAACCTTAGAAGTGAATATAAAATGCTGAACACTACTGCCTACCTGAATCTCAGACAAGTCTAAATTATTCATGAAGGTTTCCCTTACAGTCAGCATAGAAAAGCACTCCCAGTGATAATTCAAATTTCACGTGTGCTGAATCACCTTCTGGATATACTCACCCCTCTCCACAAATTATTCTGGAAGCCTGAGTTCCAAAGGTAAAATAACCTTTTAATTTAGCATCTATAACTACATTTCTGCAGGCTTGATGATTTCAAGCCTACTGGTAATCATATATATCAGAACCCTTCTACTTCATCTGACACTAAACAAAAGCACTGGACACTTTCAGAAACCCAACAGTTATTAAGAACCCACTGTCCACATGCAGCACTATGCTCAACAAGGTACAAATAAATAATACAAAATGATGGCTGTAATGATTTTTGCAGGTAATAATGTAGCAACCTGTTTATTGAGATGATTTGATACTACTGAAAAAAACCACACATGCTCTACAGAAAAATTAGAGTCTTCACTCTGAATGCAGGACGCAGACAAAATCTCAGTGAAAGACTACCTAGGAAGCCTTAGGGATATCAAAGATAGAGCAGCAATATTCTCTATGGCGTTCATTCTCTGCATTGTCCTCTGCAAATCCTATTAAAATCCAACTAAATCTATTACTGCTCCCTCTATCTTTAATCTTCTTGTGTGCCTGTGAATGAGAAAAGGTGTAGAGATACAATTAAGAGTATCTTGGGAAAGGCAATTTTAAGATCAAGCAAAGTAGCTTCATCTTTTCAGTATTAAAAAGCACAAGGGGTGGGCGGGAAGGAAGCAGAGGCAGGATGAATAAATGAAGCAACAAATTTCCACTTCCATTTTGCTGTAGCCAAGTCTGGTTAACAGCAAAGAATTACTCGTAGCCCTTGTATAAGTCACCATCAATCATTACTCCAATGAAGCAGCCAAAGCCTGTTGCTGGAACCATACCCGCTGGCTCCATTCACTAGGGAGCCCAGCCATCTGTCCACAGCGCAGTCCCAAAGCTTCTTTGTGCTGGCAAATTTGCCTGGTTTAAGGGTTTGGGCCAGGGCTGAGGCAGTGCAGTCACAGGAAGTAGCAGGGATTAATGTTTCTGGGATGGTCAGCCAGGGGGAATCAGGGCTGCTTCTCCCAATGCCTATGATCCTGGATATGGGATAGGTAACCCCGGGACTATGCTGGTCCCTTCCTCCAACAGCATCATCAAGGATTTTGGCAGAGTTATTAATCCCTACCTCTATGTCTTTGTCTTCTTTTTCTCACACAATACTCCTGAGAGATGGCTGATAGTATATTTAGATGTATCTTCAGCCGTTTTCTACCATTTGTCGAAAATTCAAATCTCCTTGACCATTGGTGTGGCCCTCCACCGCCTTATAGTGTGTCTATTTACATGCATGCAAAGTGGCTGCTTGATGTCAAATTATACTCTCACTTCACAACACGTGAAAGCATATGCCAAGTGCAAGTCAGAACAATCACACTGTGTTTTTTTTTCTTTAATAGGGAAAAAAACATCCCATCTACTGACTACAAGAGAATAAGGTACAAAGGAGAACCTCTTTGCTTGCTTCTTATCAGTATTACTTTTGATCTTTGTTTGCATTGTTTGATGAATCTAATATTACTCTGTTTGGACTCAGGCTTTTGATCTATCTATGTGTGTCCACAAATGTAAAAACAGGCAAATGTTGCATGTTTTCAATTAAAAAAAATAATTTTGTTAATATTTTTTATAGAAGTTATACATGAAACTGAATTTCACTTACACTAACAGTATGTAAGAGAGAACAATCAATTTCAAGACATTCATCTATAGCATAAGGTTCCACATTTTACATTCATACCAAAGAGACCAAAAGGATCTTGAAACATATTAAAAAGATCAGAATAGAATAAAAATAATCAAAAAGACTAAATCTCTAGAAATATCACTCTGGTGAAGCAGGCTAGAGGGACTGTCCATTAATGAAAATGCAGGGAAACCTGCTTTAACTAAAACACTCAAGGGACTGGCAACACCACCTTTCTAATGCTACTGATCTTTAGCAATAGGTCAAGTGAAATCTTTCTGGAAATCTTTAGGAACATCTTACAAGTGCTCCTTCAAAATTCCTGCTTTAAATGAACTTTACTGATAGCTTCAGTAGCATTACAACTTCTGCCAATATTTAATCTTAAACTCTTCCATCACAGCGAGAACATGACCTCAGTATGTGGTTATTGAAAATAATTAAACTTTGCATTATTTTTTTTTTTTTTTAAAGGAGAAATACTGGTTAGGAGTTTGAGCACAGGCTAGAGCACAGACTATCCAGCTTTCTGTTCCAAGTGCTTTCAATTATTTTTTTTTATTTTTTTTTCTCTAATTCTGGGTAAATCAGTGCCTCTCCTTCTTCCTTAATTCCCCAGCTGTAAAATCTGTGATACAGATACAAACAGTCTGTGAGATCCTAGGCACAAGAATCTTCTAGGAAATTTGCCCTTATTGGTTTAACTGCTCTGAAAAACTTTATCACAAATGGCAAGATACCAAAAGAAAAGCACTGTACCTATGTAAAGATCTGGTTTACTCCTTTACTGTATAATATACTGCCACCACTACCAAGCATACACATCTTTTCTGGATAATAGTAATTATGTGCAAGCATCTCACAGAGACTTAGACTTCAGTTTGTAAACCACTGCTCCATCCAACAAAGCTCTGTGACATGAAATTGCCTCTTAGAGTCACACATACCATCCTGTTTCATTGGCATTTACCATCTTTGGTTAAATGGTGCCAGGATAATAAAAATGTCACTTTTGTATAGAGCTGCTTTCCTTTTGGACAGGCAGCTGCAAAACGAAATGTGAGTCACTGCATTATCAACCTTGCAAAGAGGCTTTTTATCAGACTTGCTGTGGCTCTGCTTTTGCCCAGACGACAGACTCAGGGGCAGTCATTGACATTTAGGGCTCTTAGCTTTGCTAACGCAGAGTCAAGCTGGGGTTGGCTAAATATCTTCTGAAGGCATTGTTTTGCAGAGCTGTCTACAAGCCCTGCCTGGCAGTGCTGATGTACCTCCTGATAGCTCCAAGTGTTCAAGATAGAAATTTGCTGAAGATGTTGCAGAAGGTACAACAAGAGAAGCCTTTTTCCCCTGCTTACCATGGTGACTTTTTCCATTTAGGTAACTGCTGGTCTCACTTAGGTAAATGTAGGTTTCAGTGTGGGTAGGATTTACTTCTGGAGGTGTCTAAACTGTAGGCAAGAGGAGTTCAGAGGCATGAATTTGCCATTAAGTTTGTGCAAAAAATTATTTCCTTCTGTTTCAAACCTGAAGCTCATGCTTTCTCGCATTATGAGAATAAATGAGCAACATCTCCTCAAGTCGGGATTTTACTTGACTGTATCATCTGCTTTCCAAATGAAGAGTCCTGTACTACTAAACAAGCAATCAATATAGCAGTAAATGCTAAACAGATCATTACTGAAAAACTCGACCTGGTTCTTTTGCTGCCTGTTTGCACACGCCATATAAAAGGGAGCCTAGCTCACTGTCCCCAGATTCCTCTGCAGCACACAACCTCTTTGGGTCACACTGTAAAACAGGAGTGAAATGCATGACTGGCAGACACTAGCACCATGGGAAAGCCAGTAGAGGAAAGCAGCATATTAAAGCAATAGCACCCAAGGAGAATCACAGAATCACAGAATTTTGAGGTTGGAAGAGACCTCAAGATCATTGAGTCCAAAATAAAATACAAATACAAATAAAAACTATGACTGCTGAACAGTGAGTGCCCATGGAAAGGCAGAGGAACAGGACATGCTAGGGAAGGATGGCCTTCCACAGATGAAGATAGACGGCTATAGGTAGCTGCTGACTGACAGATGGGCTCTGATTTCCCTGAGAACGGCATCTTTCCTGCTATCCTTTTATTTACTGTGTGTATACAACAGACTCCACAGTAAACAGTGCAAACACAAGATTACCTTTCAAGGTATACATGAGAAAAAGAAAGGCAGGTAGATTTTGTGCAAACCATGTCACCTTTCAGCTTTCTGATTTACAGAGACTAGGAAGGCTGACTGTTTGGAAAGTGCTTGGGGATCCACAGGTGAGGGGAATGATATAAGAGTTTGCTATTTAAAAACAAGGCAAAACACTTCAGGAGACTGCACAAGATGAGATTGGTGGTTCAAAAGCTCCCTCATCCAAGTAATTGCTTTTTAAAGTGTAATCTCATTCGGCACTGAAGTAGGGAGATGCCTTTCATTTCCTCCGAGTTTTCATTAAGTTGCAGCACTGCTTTCCGAATGTGGTGACAGGCACGGTATCACAATGGAGCTCCTCTGGGGCTTGAGGAGACACCCACCCACCAGTACACAAAAATGGGTGAGTGATGATTAACTAGGCAGCTACCAAAGGAAGCAAGATGACTTTGTGCTTGTTACAGAGCTGAGCTAATGACGGCCTGTCTGCTTAGAGTTCATTAGGCTCAGAAGTACTGAAACAGAAGGTGTTCAGCCTTTCAAAACAACATTCTTTCTAAGAAAATCTCTCTGGGTAGGAAGTCAATATGACACAGAGACAGACAGTGCGTGTGGACATTTGTGATTTACTTTTAGCTGCTCATTATTTCCCAGTCTATCTTCCCATGTAATGCTGGATAATCACAGTTCTAATATTCCTCAGCCCTTTCATTGCCAGTTGAGCGGTGCTCCCCCATTTTCAGAGTATCATGTTTCACAGTGCTCAAGACAAGTAACATGCTTTAAATTTATTTATTTATTTTTTAAGATCTGTGCAATACAGAAGTGCTCTAGTTCCCATTTTTCAAGATGAGGAAGCGAATCACAGACACTTGCTTGTCCCACACTCACATAGAAAATCTGTGGCAGGGCAGAGAATTAAAGTGAGAGTTTCCAAAATCCTAAACAAGAGCCTGGATTCACTGTACTGCTCTTCTTCCCTTCCACCAATCCAACAGCAGGCCCTGTGTTTCAGTGTGCCTAGATATTACCCTGAAAATCCTATACAGTCTAATCTTTTGGCATGAATAACCTAGCCAGATTATTTCTAATGCCAAGAAATAATACTGCTGCCATTACTGTGATTTTTTTTTTCAAAACCAGAAGAGTGAGTTCCATAAAAAAAAATATTCTTACAATGTTCTCTTGAGTAGCTACAGATTTTAAATAGATTTTTCCCACAGTATTGATTAAAGTATAAAAAAATCCCCCACATAAAGCAAGTTTGCAGATTCATTAAATATTTCAACTTCAGACTGATGCAGAAAAGAGTGAAAAAATAAAATTGCCATGAGAATGGAAGGCTGGTTATTGTTTTTTCAGACAAAAGATGAAGACTAGGAAATGCCTCATGAGACATCATAATGACCCCGGTGTACAGGCTGCAACAATTTGTTACAGAACAAAGACCAGAGAGCAGAGTTTTCACAACCTAAGGGGTACGTACTACTTGAGATAGTGTGTGGATGGAATATAATCAGCGTAACCTGCAGTCAATTACTTTATACTTCCTTGAGTTATAGAAGTTGAGCATGAGAAGTCCATGTGCAAAGGATGCAATCACATTATGCTCTTTGGTGCTCTTAATCATTTTTGTATAGTCAAGCAATATTTTCTTTACCAACAAATAAATCCTGAAAATAAACCAATTTGATCTCTCCTTCTCCAAGGAAGTGACTCTGCCTGAGGCACTCTGCAGCCTCTCTGTCCTTTCATCCCAGACTCTATTTTTAGGGAGACCTTATGGCGTCATTGAAAAAGTGACTGTTATCTTTCAACAAACACAACTGAACAAAGAAAGACAGCCACTCTTGTCCTGATAAGACACTCCTGTTTCTCCTGCTACTGGCTGTTTACACATGGCACATGGAATATTGGGATAAGCAGAACCTCAATTCTATGAGAAAATTTGGCCCCAAAGGTACTTATGTTCTGGTTCGTCAATTGTTCAAATGTTGCACCTTTATTGCAACTGAGAGTTTCTATATAATCCTGGAGCTGGCTTGAAAAATAAAATAAAATTGAACTATGTTAATACCACTTCACACTTCTGCAGCACCTTGCATCCAAACAGCTCAAATATGAACTGACCAAATACAGGCTCTTTCTGCCCAAGAAGTGTAACAGTGCTATTGAACCCACTGTGCAGGCAGGAAAAGACAAGTCACAGTGAGACAAAGAGACCTACCAGGACCATACTGCTGGTAAAGTGCCAGTGCTCACCTGATGTCTGAGTGCCTCTCCCTCCTGCTAACTGAATAGAGTGTGACAAAAGTCCAGAGATTTGTCTCAGAACATGATGCTAAAGCTCTGCTTGCCTTTTTCAGAGTCCGTAACTAATCAGGCTGGAACCTTCCAGAGATGGAGGGTTTTCTCTAATAGAAACCAAAAATGATCCTAATCCTTTATCTCCATCTGAGGAGAAACAGTGGGGGAACGAATCAGACCCCAGAAGTCAAACAACTCCCGCAGCACAAACACAGCCAGACACCTGCTATAGAAGATAAGGTTTGCTTGGACTGGTTAGAGAACTGGTAAGAGAAGTCAGTTTTGTTTCCTCCCATGCCACCCAACTATAAGGTAGTTGAGGTATAAGGTAACGAGCCTACTCCAAAGGAAAAGAACAGGAGGAAGAACCTGCTTGACTGCTTGATTAAAGAACCCCAGAAAGTCAGGTGGTAAGCTTTTTGGGACAGTTTCTGCCAATTCTTGATTGATTTCCTGAAACTCTCAGGACAAAACCAAATGGCAGAGATGCTGTGTAAAAGTTAGCCTGTTACTCTCAACCAGCAGCCACTACCACAAAAAGGAGTCTGAGCGCTATTTGCCCAATGCAGCAGGACTCGGTACAAAAATGAGTCACGTTTTTACTTCACGGGCCATAAACACCCCTGGGGCTCCCAATGCATTTATTCATCTGTCCCCCTCAAAGGCTGAACATTCACTGTCTGAAGACTACAATACAACGGCTCCTTGAACCTAAGCTGACAAGTAAGCATCCTAATTATAAAATAATTTAATCTTTGACTCCAGGTGAGGATCACACAATCACTCCATGCATCTCAGCATTGCTCACCGATCAGCCTCTTCCTATCCATTGTATTTCAGAGACCTCCACTAATCTGGTATCTGAGAATTTCATTATTTTTAACGTTTTTTCCTACATAGCACCTTTACTAGATTTGACAGTGCCTTTGTATAAGATCAACATCTAATCCCTGGTTTCCCAAAGAGTTTCCTAGCAGCTAGCAAGTTAGACAACCGCACATCTCTAGCTGTCACCCTGGCAGGGCCAGGCACAGAAACACGGTGTTCAGCTGATCTGATGCCTCAGCTACTTCTCCTCCTCCTGGTTATCGATTGTTAGCAGCCAGAGACAAAAGCAAGTACGCTGGAAAAGCAAACAAAATCAGGTAACTTACTTGCTAAGAGTGACTCTGCATCAGTCTTGTGCCTTGGCACTTTGGGGATGCTGGACGATGACAGGACTGAGAGGTAGGTAGAACAGCTGCTGGAAAAGTGTCCGGTCCATGCCATCACCAGAAAGCTGGGGTCGTCTTCTGCTTCTTGGGTTGTCTCCTCCTTTCTTCCTTCTGCCTGTTATTACAAAACATTTACGTAGCACAGTAATTTAAACGCACACACCCCTGTCCCTAGGTATTCCTGATTTTTTTCACTCTGTCAGGGCTGAGGAGGGGTTCCCCAAACCACTGCAGCACTACTTCTGCCTGTCAGATGCCAGCCGTCCCTTGCCCCTGCTCTCTCCCATCCCGATGAATATCTGGTGTGCAGCTTGTTAAAGGGCTGGGGAAGAGGGAAGGGAGAGGAGAGGTCTGTATGTGAGAGGGAGCATCATCTGTTCTGAATGAGCAGGAAAGGGAAAGGTGGCAGAGTGAAAGCAGAGGGGAGGGGTTTAAGGCGCTGCTTTGCACAGCAAGGGCTGGCTGGGGAGGGGGGAGAGGAGAGGCAGGGGACGGTGCTCCCTGCCACCACAGGGTCTGTGCCACCTCCACGAGCTCTGTGTGCTTACTTTTCCTCCCAGGGCTGCTTCTCAGCTCTCCTCTTGACTGGGTTCCTGGGTTCTCCTTTCCTGGAGAGGCGCTTTTTTTTTTTTTTTTTTTTTTTTTGTGTGTGTGTGTGTGTGTGTTAAGGGGTGGGGACTGCATTCTTGCTTGAAATCACACAAACTGAAAACAGTGCCTAAAAACGGAGAACAGGGAGAATGCAGAAGCTGTACATTTATCAGGAGGCACATGTGTATGCATTCATCAGCACTGTGGAAATCCTTTTATCCAGGCTGAACCAAGGAATTTGGGAAAAGTGGGGGGAAGGAGGGAGAGCGTGATTCCTCTGACGCTCCTTTGCCTGTCAACCACCAAGCTGCTGAAATGATGTTTGTTCAGGTGCATTGTTTGCCTGTGATCCAGCTAGTCCCAGGAAAAAGCTCTTTGGTGGTTTGCTTCCCTGCCCCCCCCCCCCTTTAAAAAAAAAAAAAAAAAAAAAGTCATTGATAATACCACACTGTCTCCCTAGCTTCATAAAATATTTCCTTTTCTGAAAAGCAAATGTCAGGCCAGCAGCAGATATGAGATAGAGCTGCCTGGTGACTGCAGGTTACCTTCAGGCTTTGTTGCCTGTTCCCTAAACTTGACACCCCCACTCCTCCCCAGTTTTCTGTTCCAGGAGCCCCACACATTACAGCCCATCAGAAATGCTTTCACAGGAGATTTTCTGGGCAGGAAGAGAGAATTTGTCAAAATCAAAACATGATATAGGAACATGTCAGTAGCGCTGGAATCTGACAGCAATTTGTTCCATTTTCTACTGCAAAATTATTTTCAATTGATTTTTTTTTTCTTTTAAAGTTACACTATCACTAATGAAATAAATCAGCATTGGAATGACATTTTTACTTTTATATTACTGTATGGGTATTTTGCATCTTTTTATTTGCATTCTTGTTTTGGAACAAAGGGAAAAAATGAACCAGAGAACTTGTAGCATTTGAAAAGAAAGAAAAGAAATGTGATAGAAATTTTGATTTCTTACCATTTTAAATCTCGGATACATAACACCTTGTTAGGAGAGCTAAAGCAGAAAAATAGCTGTTGAGAATTTGAAAAAGACATGCACTAAAGAAATAAACTCACCTTTGACTATTCATTAATAGTCCTGTTATGCAGAGGACTGGGTTAGGAAAATACATCTCTATAGATGTACTTTTTACCAGTGTTCTTGTTCTTTGATCTGTATATGCAATTTGGATCTAAACAGATGGGATATGAATCTGGAGCCAGACCAAGGACTTTGGCTACTAAACACAAGTTTTGTGGATGTAATATCACTTTTCCACTTGTTGTCAGTTTATATTTCCCACTGCACAGTTTGGACAATTAAATCTGACTAGCCAGTTTGGCTTCTGCTTCTCATGAATTTGAATGGTGCTACCCTGGCTAGGATGCAAACAGCACAGAGGGCTCAGCTCAGCACTGGAACTATTTCCAATGAAGTAAGACATGGTATAATATACTGTTGATGAAATCCTGTTATGTTAGATCTTCTGCCTGCTCACAACCATTAGGAATGCTCCTTGTTTTTCCAGCAATATATATATATATATATATTTTTTTTAGGACTACGTCTACAATATATGAAATATCCTTTTAAAATTATGGCTTGGAGAGTACAATAACAGTTATGGGTTTTGTCTGCTTTTTTTTTTTTTTAAATACACAGTTAAACTTACCCCAAAAGTACTAAACAGCAACTCATACAGCAGAAGAGTCAGTCCCAACTAGAATTATAACATTAGCTTTCAGGACAGGTTAAGTTGCTCGATGAGGCTTCCATGCGAGCACTAAGGACAGTGTCACCTTCATATAGGCATCAGCTCCGCTTCTTCTTTTATTTAATCTCTTGTAATAAGATTTAGAATGAATTTTTGTGCTAGGAAAAGCAGCCCAGCCAGCAGCCCTAGAGGAAGAGAGCCTCTGCAAGTCTGCAAAGCTAATATGACATGGGCTACGTCAGGAAGAGCCTTTCTTCCCACATCCCATGCACACACTCATCCAGTGCATCTCATCTACAAACCCAGTAGCCTCTAAGAGGACAGGGGTCTCCCAGACATGCAGAAGGGTGGGCTCACAGCATGATCATTTCTGCAGTGACAATTTTCCCACCTTGAGCTACAGCATTGTTTCATTTACAGGTAAGAAATTGCACTGTTTTATCCAATGTAAATAAAAACTCTTTCACATTTTGAACCGATTCCCGTTTTTTCCTGCCAGGATTTGAAACTCTGCTAACAGGCACTGCCATCTGCTGGCATAGATATCCCTTCACCGATATCCCTACAAAAGGGAAAAAGGTCTTAAAAGTGCAGCTCCCGCTAACCTGTGATTAGGTTGCAGAAAGCCATGTTTCCCCAACATCTCCACATGCATTAACCAGCTGGAACAGAGACCTCTCTCCTGACAAGAGGTGGGATGGCCGCACTGATCTGTGGATGCTGCCCGGTGCATACCCTAAGTGCATTTGTGTGCTGAGGAGGCCGCCTGTCACAGGACATGATACACCAGGCACGTTGCAAAGCACAGCAAAGATCACAGAACAGCAGATGCTCAAGAGGTTTGTACTTCCACCGACATAAAAAAGGACTTTTGGGAGCTGTCTCTGGAGACACGGTGCCTTTTGCGTGGGCCCATGTAAGTGCACGCAGCTTGACAAGTTTCATTACTTGACTTTTGCTTCCTTATTCTTACACTCTAAATTACAGCACTGTTGTACCTATGATTTCAACCGACGTCTTCCAGTTTGCACTGATTAAAGACCAGACACATCTGAGAACAGTTTTTCAGCTGGAAGCTACGCTTCATTGAGTCGGTGACATCAATGTGCCCTTGCTAATGTCGTTTAAAAGTTGTTAATGGCCTCACAAGTTTGAAATATATTAAAGAATTCTGGGTATCAGCTCACTGCAGAAGAGGAGGATTTAACACAAAATGGCAGTACAGTTTGGAATTATTCTCAGGCTAGAATGTAAACAAGGAAATGCAGAGGGAATGCTTCTGAATCAACAAGGCAAAGTTCTCTCCATGTTTGGGATGGGATTCATCTCAGCTAATGCCATTTAGGATACACAGGTCCAAGTCTAAATAGTCATGCTCTTTCTTTTCTAACCATTGCAGGGGACGGGTAGTACCAGGATGCATCTGAATTAGACCCCTAGTTTAGAATGGGATGAGCGCTCTAATTCCTGGAGTGCATGGACGCAAATTTCACTTCAGTGCAACATCTTGATTAATCTGGGGGTGCTCACAAGCTCTAACAGCTGTGCTCCACAGGACCTCTAGGGCTATTCAAGGGGATGAAATGATGGCAACTGGAATGCTCAATTCCTGGATTTGCAAACAGAACAGGATGTGGAAGAGCAAACTTTAATCTCATTTTGGTATAACAAAATAGCTCTCCAAGGACATTATGTATATAAAAAGCTTTCATAAAGCAAACATCAGTTTGGATTTTTTCTTGTTCCTGTAGAATTCAGCAGGGCAGTCCAATTTTTTGAGCTTTCACGAACCAAATGAGGAGTAAGCTCCATTTCCTTGAGGTTTCGCTGCACATAAATGAGCCATTCACACTGATGAGCACAGACTGGGCCATGACATTTATCACCCAAAGGGACTGTCTTCATTCTGAACACCAGTGACAGAATCTAAAGCTTGCTCTAAAATGAGTGGTGTCTGTTTATGGCTTTACATGCATTGAAAGAAGAGGGAGCAACAGGACCTTCAGGGAGCATTTTAATTTGCTGTGCAATTTGATCTCTGCAACAAGAGATGTCTCCTCCTGTTTGTCAACCATTAGCCTACTATCCCACTAGAAGAAAACAGTTGTAGGAGCCAGTGCTAGAAAACAGCTTCTAAGATCATCTCATCCACCTCCACTCTTCCCTGGTGTACTGAACAAGAGCAAGACTTTCAAGTAAGGCTTTGAGAATCCAGATCAAAATTAAGTGATGCTCACCCACTCTGTCTTGAGTTCCTTTTGTGTTTTGGGGCTTATTCAAACCCCAAGCTCAAAACGAAACTTGGGAAATAGGAACAGAGGCAGACAAGGGGAAGGAAAAGTTTCTGCAATAAACCCAAACTCCCCCGCCTCTGCTAAGCATGTGTGGAGGAGTCTGCTTGCCATTTCCTTTGATATGATAATGAGGAGCTAATGCTAACCTGGGGAAAGAGACAGCTCTTCTTACAGTTACGTGGGGCTATTGCCTAGCACTGATCACATCCCAAATTGTTGCTATCTTTTAACTTCTGGATCACCCGCAAGTGTGTTAGGCCAATTCTTAGTGAACAGCCATTATAATTAACAGTAATTAAGCCCTTATTTTGCAGGCACAGCAGCAGAACCTAAGGCTGAGGAGCACCCAGAGACCAAACTTCCCATTGCAGCCGTGGGGCAAGGGAAGACCAGCGAGGGCACTGCTTGAGCTCATGAACTCGCGCCCTTGGGACACATCTATTCTGCGAATGAGCCACTGTGCCAGCCTGCAGGGCTGTTCACTGAGAGCTCAAACAAACGAAAAAATGCAGTAGCTGCAACACACTGCCAATAGTGCCAAATTTAGGAAAACAAACAAACAAACAAACAAACAAACAAACAAAAAACCAACAGAATTCCAGAATTTCTCGTTCCAGAATTCAAAAAGATTTCTGACAAAAGCAAAAGTCTTGGTTCATTCAAATGGGAATCTTGTTGCATTAACTTCCTTTCTCGAACTGTACAGCCTTTGCTTTGCAGAGAAGGATGGGCACGTACAGGATGTAACAAGCAAGGTACACTCAATTTCTCAATCTCAGCCAGTAACCAGCCCCTTCATTTACAATGAATATCAACTCTAGCTTGTGCTTTGCCTGGCAATGATAAGAGACAGAGCCAGCAGCTCCTTCATTTAACCATAAGGAATATAACAGGGTATTTAGTTGATTCCAGGGAAGTCCACAAACATTTTTGCATGAAACTATAATAGACTAAATTGTGCTTTGGGGCACCACTGGGAGCACAAACAAGGCCCACTGTGCACCCTTGATGTCCAGGATTGTCACCTTCTATGAAACAACCATACACTGAACATCAGAGATCGGTGCAACAAAGTCATTGCCAGCATATCTCATGGTTATGTTCCAGGAGGCAAAATCTAGGGTGCAAAAATAACATCCCAAAGAGAGATTTAAGGCATGGAATATCAGCATGTCTAGTTTATTTAGCTGGTGTGTTTTAATGCTATTTACAATCTACTCCGTAATTAAAAGCGACTCAGCATTTGTTACAGCAGGTCCCACACAGCATTGCTCTGAGTTCATTTCGGGATTCTTTTCATCTCTTTTCTGTCTGCAGAAACCGTGACCCCCACTGACTCTAGTGAGGTCTTTTTATTACTGTTTAATCTCATGTGTGTGCGCCTGGCACCAGAAAAATCAAGAGCCTAGCAGCCCAGGGGACAAAAGGCCTCTATTTAGCCACAAAACAGGTTCTGTATGGACAGCATGTCCCCAGTGTTGCCCTTTCATCATTCTCCAAACATATTCAGGTGACTGGACAGAGCAGCTCTGGAGCCAGAAGTGGTCTGTTAGGCTAACCACCGTGGTAGACAGATAAGCTGGGCTATTAATTCCTGGCTTTTTTTGTTTTGTTTTGTTTTGTTTTGTTTTGTTTTGTTTTGTTTTGTTTTGTTTTGTTTCAAGTACTGTCAGTCATGCTAGAGCTCAGAGACTTGTCCCTTAGGACCTGGCTGAGGTCACCCAGCATTTACATTTTCAGTCGTGGTTAACCTGGGCAAGACTTGAACTAGAAACATATAGGTAAAAATCTTCTAACTCCATTTTAAATTTACAATATACGTGGCTCTGAATTTTACTGAGACACTAAACTGCTTCTTACAGTAGGATTTTTTGGAGACAGAAAAGTAGTGGAAGGGTCCATAAAAGAAGCAAAGCATAAATTCCTGCTGTCACAATCAAGTAGCATAGCAGTTGCTGACCATACGCGAGTACCGCGGACCGTCTGCACACTCTCTTCCCCTGAGAGGACTGCAAGTGCTCTGCCAGGGGATTTTATTGCTTGGTCAAATTCCAGCAGCTAAGCTGGGCTGTAGAGCAACTCTGCAAGTAAGTTTTATTCTTTTACATACAACAGATTGTCGAGCCAATTTCTGAGATGCATCTTACTATGACAACTACTAGGGAGCCTTTAAAATCAAACCATTTGTTCAATCCTTCCCTAAAGCATCTACATCCAGGAAGCAATCTGCATGGACCTGTTAAATTCAAGAACTGTGTTTATTAGAAAATGCCAGTAGAATCAGGTAACTTCTGAGCTCTTGGATTTACACATAATTTGCTAACATTAGGAAGATTTTCAGCAGTTTTTCAGTCATTTTGGAGCTTAAGAGAAACATTTCTAGAACTGTTTTTTTTTTTTTTTTTTTTTTTCCCCAGGCCTTGCAGCAGCATTCAATATTTATAAGGAATTCCCTGCCTTGGTAGCACCAACTGACAGTTACGAAAAATAAGTACACTATAAAATGCATTAATATTTTAAATCTGCCAAAGACTGCTAGACAAAGATATTTCCAGCTTTTGCCTGACTGGTTGATATTTAGTTCAAGCAAATAACTGACAAAAGAAAACATATACGGGAGGAAAATGAGGGGGTGTATGGGAACTTGCAACAGCTACAGTAAAAAGTTTTTCTATATTTACACAATAAATCAGCAGCAGAATCAAGGAAAGAAAAAAAAATAAAAATCAAACCAGTCTTCTGGTTTCTACTCCAGCCACTTATTCATGGAACCACACTGTCTGTTATGTGCTCAGATATTGCTGTAGGTTTCTGTAGTACATGAATAAAACCCTTCCATCTTCCAAATAAAATTTTGAGATTGTGCTGAATCTAGGCTTTTCCACAAAAATACAAATAACTCATGTTTAATGATGCAAGGGAGAGAAAAGATAAATCTTGGTATCACTGCAATAAAGTGCCTTTTTTATGAACATTCCCGTGTGCTGACTGCCTGACAGTACTGGACATGATCCAGGTCTGTTTACAGTGCCAGCATGTCTGTGTCCCTGACTCCTGGCGCATCTGTACATTTTGTTCTTGGCATATTTGTATCTATGGAGCCAGCTGACCTTGAAACTCTCACCACAGAAAAAAAAAAAATAAAAAAATAGCAGCAGACAGAAAGCCTACCACCCCACACATATTTCATTGTTATTATCAGAGTATTTTTCCTCTGTTTGGTTTGCACAGAGATGATACTCAATAACACTGAAAATGTTCTTACTGTCCCTAGAGAGGCCTGTTCAGAGTAAAACCAAAGGAAATTAAAGACCTATCAAGCAATCCCCTGATACAGGTTCATAAATATAAAACTGCAGCCAGTGACTGGCTAAGACACTAAGGACAAAATGTGCTAAAACACTTTGACTTGGGTCCCTCTGTTCTTGTCTCCCCCATGCTCCCTGTTCCACAAGGAGACAGGGAAAGATGTTCCCTACCACTCATTATCACTGCATATTCACATAAAACAGAGAGAGGATGATGCATTTGCTGTGGGACTAACTTGCCATAGTACACTGCTTCTGTGACAGAAAGGCTTTGCAGGCATCTCTAAAAATACACCTCTTCCAGAGTGCTCTGAGAGCCACTTCTTTCCCTCAGGCAGTGGTTCAGCGCCTGATGGGACACACATAGGGAGCATCCTTGTGCGCCTCGTCCTGATGGTGCTACAGCCCCTGGGGTCTGAAGGCTCAAGAAAACTGAGCCAGACTCTGCCCCCTTACACGGACTGCATGCCGGCTGCTGTGCCTGGAGCACAGACTGCACAATGACTTCTGGCGGATCCTTAATCTGGGGACCCTTCTTCCTTAAAGCATTTTCCCTCCTCCTGAAGAGTCACTCAATGAGTTTTGCTGCGACCTGCTTCCTGACTGTATGAAACCACCACACAGGTCAGTGTCAACCTTCCTGGCAAGTCCTGAGAAAGAGACTGGGATGCTGAGAAACAAACTGGGTCCTCCAGAGTCTTCAGAGCCAAATTGCTCTGGAAGCATGCTGACTACAGTTATGTTATCATACTCACTAGATTGCTCCCTTATTCACTGTAATTTGTGCAGCAACAGCTCACTAAAGTTGTTCCAAATCTGTTGGATTTACCCCGAAGTTATTCAGTGAAGGTCTCCTTTCAGGTCAGATTTGCCTGGGGCTTATTGCTTTTCCACACAGTGTACCAACTCTAAATTTCAGATCTGACTAGTGCTAAAATTGTACAAGAAACGATGCTTCATCCAAATGGATGAAATTTACTTTATTTTTCTTTTAGTCATGAAATTCATCCACTGTTTGATACATCTGAGACCAAGATTAAGGAGATCAGCGGAATCTTAGGCCATTATAAAACTATTTCAGAGTGCAGAACAACCACAGAAATAGCTCAGATGACTCTACAAGTCATGCTGTGCTCTGTTGTAAGAGCAGACGTAAGGAATTATTGACTAGATTTCCCAGAATGTACCAGTGTAAATGAGGCATAACACCAGAATTGTAGACATGTCAAAAGAAGTATAAGGAAGTTTTCCCAGGAAAATATGATGCCATATGGACATGGTAAATCCTAAAGCTTTGTTCTGGTGAAGTTTCTTTCAGTTCCCCAGGCTTTGCAATATCATAACATTTTCTAGAAAGATGACTGGGTTATGTCATCTCAGCACTAAAATTGCCTTGGGCTGTGGTGTTTTCACACTAACAATACCATCAGAAGTTGCAGACTCAGTACTATCCCATTCACAGGAATTGATTCATTTGTGCTGACAGCTTGCATACACCTTGTCATACGATAAAGTTATTGAAACTGAATTGCTAGAAGCGCTATGATCATTGCTTCAGGTGATTTATCAGGGACTTATTCAGCACTGAGCCAATGCCAAGAAAATTCCCTCATGTACCTAGACCAGATGTTCTCATCTGAACTATATTAAATCTGAAACAAAACTAAAGCCAACAGACTTGTGGTGCTACTATAACCCTTATTTCAACTCAGAACTACTCTCCCTTCTGTGCCTCCACAGGCACATCCCAAATCAGCCAAAAAACCACTGCTGAACAAAAGTTCAACCTCCGATTCCACCTGGTTGCTGTGCAAAAAGATTTTGGCATTTAAGAAAAGCTTGAACAATATTTTTTTTTTCTTTTTTAACTGAAGACTCTGGCCTTAATCCAAAAATGGAAGATTGAAATTCGTAGTACTCATGACATATATATATGTCATGAGTACCACGAATTATTTTTTTCTTCCATTTTTTAAAGAGATTTTCCAATCACCTACAGAGCCAGCTGTTAATTCAAGCAGTCCCTGCAGAGGCCAGTAGAGGGTGATGGACAACCACGTTGCTTTTACTACCCTGACCATTTCCCGGGGTAAAGCCACACTCTCTGAGGTTTATCTGAGTGTGGGTGATGGAGACCTAGAGAAAATCTTGCTACAACGGATGAAGGTGCCTGCCTGGGCATAAATCAAGCTCCTCTTCAGAAAGCACCTCATAGCTCTGTGGAGCTAGACATGGCACACACTCACTGCAAAAGGGAAACTTCAGCACAGAGAGATTTCGATCTATGAACACACTGTGAGACAAAGGGCAGATGACTGTCTCCAGTTACCTAACCAAGTCCTGCACAAAGGTAGAGGCTCTAATGCCAGCTGCCTCTTGAAGCAGCTGGGTATCACCTCCAGCAACTTGTCCAAAACCTAACTAGGCACAGTCCAAGCAGAGCTGTGCTATGTGTCACTGCCCCTCATAGACCATGTTTGTTCCAGCCTGCATTTTAAGCCTTGCATACACAAAGACACATCGCTGACCATTTTCATCACTCATGCAAAACCAGCAGGCCACAGCTGATGCGTCAGCCTCTATTACCAAACGTGGTTACAGCTCTCTGCTATCCAGCCTGTTCTTACAGCTCTCCCAAGTGACTCGTTTTGATGGGTTCACTCATTTGTAAAACAGTCATTCTTTACATGGCTGTTTCTAAAGTCCTGACCTTCAAAAGCAAGGCCCAGGGTTTTGAATAATCACCCAGCAAATGTACTTCTGAAAAGACAGTGTGGAGGAGAAGTATCTGCAGTTCTTTGCTTGGGAAAAATAGGATGCTCCATATTTTTTTTTTCCTTTTGATAATAGTAACCACACACAACTTTTATGGGTACAATGCAAGACTATCAGCCCTTTCTGCTGCTCTTAGAAACCAAGACAAAGTTACCACCCAGTTCTGTTATTACTAGTCATTAAACAGTCTGAGGTAGGTCTACCAGAAGGAGAGCAGGTGCTACAGGGGCTATAGTTCCCACTAGCACTGCCCGCATGGCATTAGGTACTCCTCAGCCATGCTTGCAGCTGCTCAGATGTACAAACTTGCATCCTGAATCCAGCTCTCCTTGTAGAGGCATTGCCCAGATCTCACAAGGCCAGGTTCCATGGGACTGTGAACCAAACTCAAACAATAATCAGGAATAACCTTTTTCCCAGTGGAAGAACAAAAAGCATAATACATGTAAAGAGAACGTGCTGATTTCTTCACCACCCTGTCCTATGTCTGTGTTGCCTCTGGGACCACATTCTTACTCTTGGGAAATAACTAAACAAGAAATTACTCCACACAACTTGTTTGCATCTTTACTCTGCCTGACACTGTGGTTCCATCCAACCTATTTTTTGCAAAGGGAATTCAACAGAGTCCTAATTCTTTCAAGTGATATGCTCTCAGCTTTCTTCATGACTCCCATGAGAGATCAGTACCTGACTTGAGTATGTCAGAATATCAGACCAGGCTTTCTACCTTGTTTTGCCTTTCTCTGCCTTGGTTGCCATCAGTGAAAAATAGGATGATGACTACTTCCTTTACTTCTCTCTCCCTTCCCTGCATTCCAAAAAAGAGGGTAAATTTCATTTATTAATGCTGATAGAGTACACTGAGACTTGTAGATAAAAGACTCAGTTTGCAGCAGAATATAATGTTCTATCTTGCAGGAAGCTTATGCTTTACTATTTATTTTCAAAGCACCTACTGACATTGCTAGGCAACTGGGACATTGTCCAAAATAAAAACAGCTATAATAAGGAAAGAAACGAACAAATTCTGACTCTAACAGTCTATACAATGCAGCTGAGGTCTGTCAGGAAAATAGACAATGGATGGAATTAATTCCTAAAGTTGGAAGAAAGTGAAGGTCAAAATGATCAGTTGTGGGTTGCCCAAAGAGTAAAGTTATAGATGCATTCTAAGAGGGACACAACCACCATCCAGAAGGTCCTGCCACAGAGGACACCAGGTCCTTTTACCATGGTAAAATTTTGGAACTGCTGAGCAGCAGCAAGATCAACTTACTGGATTTTCAAAGAGATTTTATACTGTGGCAGTACAAGGAATGGTCACTGTTGCACAAAGAATAAGGTAGTGTTATGTCTACACAGAACTCTTCATTTCTTCATTTGCAAAGTACAGTGGGTAAAAAAACTGAGGCACAGACCACAGCCTTACCTACAGTTTATGCTCTGTTCTCCAGAACCCTGTTCTCCATATCTAAAGTTCATATTCTGTTCTCCAGAAAATGAATTTTGCTGGTGATACACAGCCAAGAAAGGCAACTTGCAGGCAAGGATAATATATCTTAATCTGCTTATTCCTGTTCATGTACCTGCTTTCAGGCAGATGTCCATGTAGGTATGCCTGGCTGTGCACTGTGCCACCCCCCTCCTTATCAAGCTATCACGTTTGCTCAGGCAAGCAGGGTCTGACATGTTTCATATAACGCCTTTGGCTAGCTGTGCTCACAGCAGACCTGGACCTGACAGCCTCAGGGGCTCTCAAAGGTTGATGTAGGGACAACCCCTCGAGACCAGCATTTTAGAAACATCTCATGCCCTTGAGAACTTAGACTTCCATGAATACGTTTCTGTAACTTACAGAAGCATATCTATTTGGAAAAATGAGAGAAAAAGCACACAGAGGATGAAACGAAGCGTGCTCCCATTTCAAGGCTTCATAGCATTTGATCAACCTTAGTTCAAAAAAACTTGCTAGAGCACAGTGTGTACCTGAGACATCTGTGCTTGTTCTACAAAATTAATAAGCATTGTCACTGAATTGCAACTATTTACTAATTTTAATACTATCATAAATAACAGGCATGAGAGCTCTAATGTCTAATGCAGAAGCCTGATACTAGCAGGCAACCCGAAACGAAAATGTAGAAACAAAACTTCAACCGGTGTTAACTGGTGACACCAGCTGTTCAGCAACATGAGATGTACACTTTCCTACATAGCATTTTAGCCTTTTGTTTTCCTGGCATCTTGAAAAAAGATTTCAGACAACCCTGAGTCAGATCCCAAAGTCACTGTTCAGAGCCACCACTAGATTGCTAAAACTGTGCACTCATATTTTCATCTCAAACTGTCCTGTTTAAGAGTGCAGAAGAGAAGGGGAAAGCCGACAAGGACACAGCTGCCAGTATAAGAATATGGTGCTCCCTATCAATAAAAGTCTGGTTTTCTCCTCTGTATGCTTAGTTTAACTTTTTAAATGAAGCATTCAGTGACTAGAAGGTAGAAGCAACACATAACTGCTAACATCTGTCACTATTCTGCATGGCTATTACAAACCCTTACCCAGCTGAGGCTGAGGTGCTGATCCAGATGCACTGCTGGGTGCTGAGCTGCTGAACTGCTGGGTGCTGAACTGCTGGGTGTTCAGCTGCTGTCCTGGCAGGCTGTCCAGCAGCTGAACAGCTTCTGCTGAACACCCAGCTTAGCATGAGCAGGAAGGAAAGAAGTGCCTTTGTTGCAGTCCACCCATGGCCTACATTTTCAGGGGAAGTAAGGACCTCTCTGGCACTAACCTCTGCCAAGAAGCTGAATTACAAGTAAATGCAGGTAATGAGCTTTAGTACTTCCAGCGAGAAGCTGGCATAATTTCCTCTATGAACCATGTTGCATAAAAACTGCTTTCCCCATGCAACCTTATCAGCAGAGGTGTTCTACCTTGCAGGCTTGACAGGGGTCTGGGGGGGATTTTAGGCCGCATTGTTCCACAAAATCTTTCTTGCAGCTATGTTCTTCTAGCATAACAGCTTAAAGAGAGTGCTAAATTCTTTTCAGAAAGCACAGAGAAATTGTGACAAGTCACAGAAAAATTAAGTATGTGAGCGTGTCTCTAACATGCACAAAACAATTCAGTGGGCAGCCAAGTCTCTCTCTCAGCCTACGAATTCATGACTACTTTTTTCCCCTCTCCCAAGCTCCCCTGCACTGCTCTGTAATGAACAGGGCAGGTAACACCTTCCCACAAATGAGGCCTCTGTTGCTGTGCGACTCTAATGACTTGAAGGAGTTAAATAACACAGGTCTCCGCCTTTCTGGATTTCCATGTGCACTGGCACAGCCAGCACTGCAGCTAGCTTTGTTCTTGAAGTTAAAGAGCCTATGCATTTATATTCTGTCGTTACAGTTAGCAAAGCAGGCCAAGGGCTTCAGCTACCTGCTGTCTAAGAATAAGGAAGGCTGAAGTGATTATGAACCTTTTCCTTTCATTAGTAGCAATGCCAGAAGCAGCTGGAAGGGACGATGGGTACAATCATTTTCAGCCGTTATACCATTCTTCCATTTCAGACACTTGCCCTCCTAGAGATTTACACTTTCTTCAAGCTTATCTGTGTGCTGGCATGCATGGCTATTTATTTAAGGAAGGGTGTCAGTGACACACACCCTGCTAAGAGAAACAAAAAGCCAGTTCTCATATTTCTCTCAGTGTATGATGGTGCTGGTTCACAGAAAAGAAAGTTTTAGGAATGAATCACAACAGTACATACATCAGAATGAACATTCAGTCTCTTGTTATTTCTATATGTGCTGCTACACTACTATCTAGAATATGCTCAGCATTTTACAGATAGAAAATGAGACGTAATTGGAAGGATGGAATCACCTCTCCAGGGACCCAGAATGAAACTGTAATGGATTTCAAATCCCTCCCCATGGTAAGCACAAAGTAAACCAGTACTGGGAGGCTGCCAGCCTAGTTACACTGAGGTTAATGAATAAACATCTGCCTGCAGTACTGACTTCCCCACCACACTTAAAATATGCATCTTTGATTACATCTTAGGGAGACTGCTTCTTCCATAAATAATCATTTCTGAAGATAAAGGCATTAAATCTGTGTGTTTTTCATTGACAAAACACATAGAGATTATCAATATTTATATAGAAAAACTGCTACTAGGTGAGCTGACTTTTCGCAGAATACTTGCTTTTAACAGAAAATTTTGACTTACTGTGAAAAACAGAATGCTAGAAAACAAACAAAAAATGACTTGCAAATATAGCAGGGGACATTCTGAGAACATTAGCTCAGTCACACCTTGTTTCCTATTTATTCTTTATAGGACAGTCTCCATGAGAATACATTTTGGATAAAACAATAAAGCAAGCTCAGAAAAGGGGAGATGGTTATGAATGAGGAGAGCTCTTGGCTACTGGCATACCAAGGTCACTTCTGAAAATGTGATTTAATTCCTTGGTTATGGACACATCTTTGGAAGTGCTATCCTAGGAAAATAAATCAGCTGAACACACATAATATCCTAAATTTCCAAGAGTGTCTTGGATAAGTTCGAAGGTCCAACATGAGAAACAATACAGAGGAATCATTTTGGAGTTTAAGTTCTCAGCACTTCATGGGGATTACTGCCATTTAGGGGATCTCATTTGTCACTTGTGAAAATCTAGGTCCTTTACTCCCCTCCTGCTCTGCCTTTTTCATGCCAAATATAGGAATAATTTTCTGGCCTCAGACTGAATAAAGTTGTTAATTACACTCTTTCCTAAAAACCTGCAATTGAAATTCATTCCATGAGCTTCTGAAAGCTAGGGAAAGCTATTCTTTTTTATAATACTCTTTTGACATGTCTTAGTGGAAGAAAGAAGAAAGCCCATTCACTTTTAATTTCTCAGTTTTGAGGATAATATTTAACAGAAGTAAAACCCTTGAAGGGCTCAACGTGCTCTTTGAAGCTAGTGGGGTAAAAAAAAAAACACACCATTGAATTTCATTGCAGAAGAATTAGCTTCTTTCTTCAAAAAAAAATGTGTTAAACAATCTGTAATATGTTATTTGAGGCAAGAAATTTAATTTGTGCCGTTATGAGCTGCCAATAAAGTGACCAGGACAGGATTCCTGCAGGTACTGGTATAGTATAATAATAACCAGATTTATTATTTCTGAGTATACCACATCAATTACTTAAAATGTAAAGTTATCTGCAGCAATTCCATCATCAGTGTTTCTGGTGCTATAATAGCCTGTATATGTTAGTATTACTAACAGCATACCTGCCTCACAGGAGTGTTAAGAGATAGATGGATTAAAATACTTGGGAGATGAAAAGTGCTGTTTAATTAAAATTAAATTAAAATTAAATTATCAATTTTATTATTAATGACTGAGCTATTGAAACAATGCAATGGCTAATAACCAAACTCAACTCCTTGTATCAGTGCTTTTTGTCTTCAGAACACTCTGGGGCAAATGCTCTGTCACTGAGTCACAAAGCTCCTGTTTTTTAATTGTTTGAACAACTCTGTGTCTGCCCGAGTGTTAAATAACTTTTTAATGTACAAATCCTATTTCCAGCCTCTTCTAAGCCTCTGAGAAACTGAGGAGGTCCTGCCTACAGGATGTCCTCCACCCACCTTTGGTGGGTAGCTGGAAGCACTGGGTTCCTATTGCTGTATAAACCAGGGAAGACCAACCTCCTATCTGAGGTTTTTAATGTTGAGGGTAGAACTCAATTATTTATGGCAGGCATGAAAAGATATAAACTGCTTTATCCACCTAAGTTCTCTCTCTATTGATGGAGAAGAATGTGCACCTCTAGAAGAAAAGACATTCTTAGACACCTGTATTAGATTGAGAAGAAATGCCTTTCTAACTTGAGGGAACCAGAAGAATTAACTTAGATATGCCATTTTTTATGTGCATATAGGTAAGTTGGATGATTCTGGGCTTAAATCACTTAATCCCTTAACAATAAGATATAAAGGCTCTACCAAAGGACTGAGAAATACTAGAGATACACATTTTTTCAAGCTCCTAGATCACAGCAATGCAGAGAGAGTAGCAGCATCTTTACTGCAAATAGTTAACTCCTGCAGTCCCTCTGCAAAGATTTCAGATGGACTCCTGGTTCCAGCTCAGATCTAGGAAGGAAACCCTAAACAAGGGTACATACATCTAATACAATTCAGACCAAATAAATCAAATTGCAAAGGGTTCTGCAGAATAAAGAAGGTATGAAAGACCTCCTCCAGTGTGGTTCCAAGACCACAAAGCCCATATAAAACAAAGGCATGATCCTCAAGTAGTCAAGGCACTTCTGTTGGCCTTATACTGCTGGGATGGGGCAAGAGACTGGGAGATGTTGCTGATAGTAACATCAGCTTCTTTGGGTAATATTACACTGCTTTCCCTAAATTCAGCAGCTTAACCCTTCTGCTGTATTTTTTGAATCCCCCTAGCAGCCACTCCTCTGCCTTTCACACAGAATACATAAACTGAGCCACAATGTTAATGAGCCATTGCATATAGATGAGCTGGCAACCAGTCTGAGCTGACACGGCCGCACATAAAAGCCAAGGAGGGCCTTGGGCTGGCTTCCGTTGGTACAGAAGCTGTTGGACCAAAGTCCTGTGGGAATTACATGGTCTAGGGGATACAGGAAGCTGGGCAGCTTTTTCTCCCACCTCCCTTCTGCAGTCACCTTTACTGCCTAACACCCAAGGTAAGAGGCTCAGTGCCACAGTATTTTCTTGGAGGCTGCCAGTGACACCAGGCTGGAAGGGCCTTGAAATATGGCTATGCAACAGAATACAGTGGGATAAGCTGATACGAGTTAGCAGCAAATTAGCTATTGTGGTTATTGCCAGTATTGTTGTTTTAACCCTGTATTAGTACCAGACAGTCTGTCTTGACCTCATAGTTACTGAAAGGCTAAGTATGTGCACCAGAACAGTTAACAAGAAATAGCTAACGATCTTTACAGCTAGACCGTAACTTCACTGTGTTTCAGTTTCAAGCAGTAACTTACGCATACCAGAAGTGCATTCAGATGCACTGTGAGATGCTCAGATGCTACAGTAATGAGTTTCTCAAAAGTACTGTTAAAAAAAAAGTAACCACCCTTAAATTCTCTCCCATTTGGTGCATGACAACATGTAGTGCATGGTTGACTTCCCCAGCCTCTTAGTCTATTACTTTTCTCAACTCATATAAACATCAACAGGGAAAAAGAAAAATCTGCATATGTGTTACTAATAAATTTAAAAATCAGGACATACCACTTAAGGGTTGACTTGTCAGAAAATGGTAATTAAAGTGTTCCAGCTGACAGTGCCCCTTTAATGAATTATTAGTTATGTTCTCTGAGAACATTTGATGAAAGACACCAAAGTTCTTACTTAGACAAACCAATTTTCTGCATGATGCAATTTTACTGCACAAGAGGGGAAAAATCTCCATTACAGAATCAAACTAGAAAATAACCCAGTAATGGTTTGAATGATCAGGAAGTAACAGGTGCCCCTTCTGTTCTGATCGCCACTATGTCCTCCACCACAAACTTTTTCGATAGGTGCTTATCTAATATTTACCACTGTTTCCTTAAATTCTGTTAAAAAACTTATTAAAGTGCAGCAGAAGTTTAGGTCATCAGCTGCTAACTGTTAATAAGCACTATACATAGGTACCATAGTGACTAACCAGCTCAGTTTTAACACAAATACAGCAATGCCCAGGGACTGGTCCTTTTCATCTAATACCCAGGCACAGCAGAGGCTTCCAAACAGCGATACGTGCATTACACAAATGTCAAAATAGCCCACTTGTGCTGGACAGTGGCAGCAAGTTCTCTCTCCTTGCATACAGAGTCTTATAGGTGATTTTGCATAAGAGCCTCAGCGCATGCCAATATGTCTGATTAACCATAATTTGCTGTTGTGCATACCAGCAGAGTTCAAGCTGCTGGATCCTGACCCTGCTTTGCAGTACTCCTGATTGAGGACAGGGGAGCTGAACAAGGCACAGAACATACGGGTGAGGAGGGGTGCGCTTGAAATGGACCAACAGCGGGCATCTCTTCCCCTCTTGGGTTGGTCTCAAGATGAAAAGCAAGTAGTTGGGAGTGAGTCTGTGAGAACTTGGAAGCACAGCCTTTGTTAGTGGAAGCAATCTGTGGAGTGGGGAAAGAGGAGGGCAAAAGGGCACTAAGTCTTTAATCATGGATTTTATTTGGGTGTGAAGGAGAAGGAGGGCTGGGGGTGGTACATAGGCTTGGGAATGTGGTAAAGAAAGGGGAAGGTATGGGTTATACTGCATATAAATGCCAAAGAAAAAGGAACTGGGTAACTAACATAGAAGAGTTTGTTTGGTTAGGTCAGAGATCTGCAAGACTCTCTGGCCTTAATTACTTTTGTTATCTTAAGCATTTCTTTTAATACTCTATTCACCTTCAAAATATGTATTCTCACCTTCCCTGTTTTTCCCAGGAATCTTTCAGAGTATCTGGGACAGAGAAGACAGGCTCCAGTACCTGACTTGTCATGTGAGATTAGGTTCTTCAAAGCTTTTCCTAAACACTTACCCACTAGGCTAGCTAAATATGAACAAAAGGGACAATTACTAAAAGTGAATACAGGTATAATTCATCTAATTTCAACAGAATCAGTCCAGTGTAAAATTGGCTCAAAGCTGTGAATCAGGACCAATGAAGCACTTAATTCTTTCCCTTCTCATTTTTTAGGCCTTTCTTTTTGTTCTGGTGATGTCGTGCCAGTGTTCTTTGTGCCACTAATCTTTTAGCCTGCTTCAAAACACCTACAATTCAGTTTCTTTTGGTTCAGATCACTAATGTGACTTTTAAAGTAGTGCTTACCTTAAACCAATTCAGCAGCCTAAAATTCCCACTGGTGTCAAATCCAGATCCCCTCAAGGGACACTAAAGCTTCCTGCTTATTACTTTCCTCTTCAAAGGGGAAGCAACCAGCCAGATTTTGTTTTTGATCTCCCCAAGCTCTCCAAGCTCTCTACCAGTATGGTAGAAGCAATGGGTGGGATTTCCTGTATTGACTCCTACTCTCTTGCCTCTCAGACCTGTCTACCCCAAGACCTTCTGTGTCAATATACTATTTTCAGAAACCAGAAGCTTCCACCCCATGCTCACCCTGCAGACAGTGCACCATAAATGCAGGAGGTGGCTTGCAATAAAAGTTCCTAAGAACCTTCTTTGACCTTTCCTGAAAAGCACTTGTTGATGCTACAGGTTTCTCTAGATTGCTTTCCATTATCACACTCACGCTTGATGTCTTACGCCCCAGTGACGTTTATGTTGGCATCCGTTCATCTGGCTTAACCACCAGCCCTAGTAACAACAGGCAAATTGCATTGCTACCAACCACAGGCTACTTTTGATTTCAGAACTTCCAAGGCATTTAAG
The DNA here is from genome assembly GCF_009819795.1 of Aythya fuligula. Classification (NCBI taxonomy): domain Eukaryota; kingdom Metazoa; phylum Chordata; class Aves; order Anseriformes; family Anatidae; genus Aythya; species Aythya fuligula. The sequence continues at coordinate 1,271,869 of NC_045580.1, read as the reverse complement.
TGAGTTTTAACATGTGCAGGAGCAGCAGGGACACCCCCCCCCTCAACCTTCAGCCACCCTTTGGCAGGGGGGAAGGAGACAGGTAGTAGAAAGAGGCTCACATGCCTCATTTCCTTTCACCAAGTTTCTTGCTGGTTTCCAGCTCCATCCAGATCTGTCTGCCCTTGACTGTTCCAGGAGAAATGTAACAGAGAACAGCTCTGGGAATTCACATTTCTTGGCAGAAGTTCTGTGGACACCTCCCCCTCCCCCCCTCGATGGCTGGTAAGCAGTGATATTCTGGGGTAAATGGGTGGTCCTTGAAGGAGCGTGATAGTGGGAAGCACTTTCCAGCCATGCAGTTTGAGCATCCTGTACCTGAAAGCTACTAATGTCCTCTTGTGCTTCAAATGTAATCAGCAGCTCACCGTAACACTAAGGTACATCCTTACATCTCTGGACTACAGTGGGAATGAGGGAGTTTGGCAGAAGGATGCAGCTTTACCCTCCTTTACATACAATCACAAGACAAAGCAAAGGTGCTACAGAAGTGCCAGGCATCTCTTCCTTCAGCAGCACAGCCCAACAAAAGATGCACTAACACTGTGTAGTCTGAGGCTCTATTTCTTGTCTGCAAAACAGACTTGTGGTTTGGTGGGCATATTGGAGAAGGAGCTTAGCAGCTGAGATTCACACTCTTTTGTTAGCTCACCCTGAATATCTTCACAAGCCTTTTCTACAGAACAGGTAACTTGGACCACATTCAGCCTGTGGGTGGCTGATAAGTTTGCACATGCCATACTGAGTGCTCACAGAGATAAGATTTTATTTGTTTCTTGATTTCACAACACAGAGTTTTGATATGCAAACGTGCCTTCTCTGCAGTATCCCACAATAAATACAAGATAACTTAAATTGGCTCATACTTTAATAAACTCTCTCAACTGCCTTCTGTGCTTCTGTGTAGGGAGAAGTGTTCACAGAGTAACCATGAAGCAGATAACAAACAGCAAAATATTTCCTGTTTGAAGCCCTAGAGCTTTCTGTCCCAAAGAGAAAAACAGGGAATTATAGAAGCAACGTTCACAACATAGATACAGCTACTACAATCTGAACAGCTACTGTGTGTGTAAGGTCAAGAGATAAGGGAGTTGATTTGACTTCATTCACCTGAAATTTGGATATTATATCTAAACTTGTCACTCAGGATGTCCACACAACCTGGTGGTGGGCAGGTGAGATGAGATGCTGTATAGAACAGCTCTTCCAGTCCTCTTACACTCTAGCTCTGGTATCCCAGATCAGCTGCCTGGGCTTTCCTAAAACTCTGAGGGGTAAAGTGAGGAGAAATGAATCCTTCATCAGATTTACACCACTTTGCTAGGACTATGGAAATCTCAAATCACATCCCAAAGTCTGCTTTGAATTCTGTATGAACTAGGACAACTGACACAAGATTTCTTAATGATTGTTAGTAACTGAAATAAGAGCCTTGCTTTTGGAAGTAACTTAGACTTGTGTTCAAATTAGGCACTTAACAGAAATACTTAAAATAGGAATCTTGGTACCTAAAGCTTGTGTAGCTGGAGAGTCAGCTATCTAAGTTTGACAGGAGTGATCAGATGAAAGAAATTTACCTTGAGGTGCCAGTTTTTGATGACTGGAGAGGAACTCTGAAGAACCTGAGCTACTAATGTAGGCTCTTCGATGAATTCCCTCAGGTTGGTGGAATGAATCCACACTGTAGAAAAGATTTTCAGTGAGATTTAAGCTCCTAAACGCAAGCAGGACTGATGCAAGATGTCTATGCAAATTAAGCTATGCTTTTCACTGGAAAAGAGGCAGTGGGTTATTTTTAAAGGGTATCTAAGAATGCAACAGTAATCTCATGTCTGTATGGCTTTGTCTGGAATACAGTGACCTTCTGCTGGAAATGCAATAGGTGTTGAACATTATGAGGCACAAAGAGCCACCGGGCACTTTGTTGATAGGATAATTTAAATACAAGACTTGCCCAGTGTGAGCACTCAAACTAAAGACTTTGATCTGCTTAGTACCTACTAATCAGCTTAATATTTGTCCATCTCAGAAAAACATTGTATATGCCCCTCTTTTCACTCCTTACTGAGAATATTAAGATATTAGGCACACAGAAGCTTTTCTTCTTCTTAGATGATAATAAATAAATTTCTACCAATATGGCAGTTGGGCATCTTCTATCTATGTATTCTCCTAAAACCAGAGCTCCATTAAAATACTGTCTACGGTAAACTGATGCTCTTTGCAGTCACTGAATTCATCCACATGACATCCTAGTTTTACTTCCATATTATGAGTAGATGGGGAAACAGACACTAAGAGGAGAGAGCACTTGTCCCATAGTACACAAAAAGAAGGGAAAAACTGGGAACTAGGTTCAAATATTTGGACTCTCTAGGGAATATTTTAACACTTGATTATGCTTCCTAGGTGCTGCAGCCAGAAGCCTTCTTATTAGGACAGATCAGCTTGCTTTATGGGTTGAGACACAATATATTCGCTAAGTTTACTCTTTACTGTGAAATAACAAAGAATAGAATGTGCTGAATACTAGTCTCTGACCTTGGTAATAAGTTGATTTAATTGGATTTGATTTTTCAAATGTAGCATCTTAAGTCAGCCATAAACTCTGGAATTAGCATATCACATCTCAACACAGGAGAGATTTTAAAGTAGCATAAGGAGATAAAGTCCATGCCCAATGAATTTCAAATTACATTGAGGATGAACTCAGCCATATGCATGTTAAACTAAAATTGTGCAGACTCTGAGTGCATCAAGCAAAGTTATTAATGGCTTACATTTGCTATAAAGAATGCGAAGTAGCTATTTTGTATCCAGTTTGTTCATATGTCTCTTCACATCAATGACCCATGTGATGGGTCAATAATTCACTCAGTGTGCACTGAAAGCCAGAAATGTCTTGCAAGTCAATTACACTTATATAAATAATTAGGAACACAAAAGTAACTGAAGGATTGGAACAGAAAAAGCTGTACTGGTGAAACACTGCATACCGCAGGGACAGAAGACTGTCTTTAGATTTGCAGCTGGTGTACCCAAATACCTACAAAAGGCACTGTGCATACCCCTGAAAGCAGAAATTACCTTGAAAGGGGCAGTTCGGGGTTTTAGTATTTCAGAGAATAATCAGGTTTCTTTCTGCAGGAGACGTGGGAAAGAAAAAAAAAAAAGAAAAAGGAGAATATTAGACAAATAGCTGACATCTGAGATTTGATTCTCAAAACTTGCTCCTGAAATGTTTAGCTTTAATGGCATTCAATTGTAGTAAGTCACAAGAACATTTTAACCAATCTGTTAGGCACAGGTGGGCTCTGTCTCTCTAATTCAGACAGACAAAAGTTGCTTCAGCAAACCTCATATTAAAGAGCACAAAATGTCTTTGATACCTTTGACTTCAGCTGAAAACCTCATAAGTCAGACTTTTTCACAGTCCAGAACTTGTGACCACAAACTCATTTTAAAAGCCGTGGCATTGGCTGCAGGACATGCTATACGTCCCTTCAAAAGGCACTGGAATAACTGCTGACACCCACCTCAAGATGCAGCAGCCAAGCAGAGATGAGGGAAAAACTATTGAGATGAGACTGTAAGGGGACAAGATGCATCTAGACAGCTTGGTTGAACATCATAGAAATCAGACATCAGGAACCAGAGGTAGGACATAATCTGTCATTCAAAGTTTGCAGTGCTGTCAGCGCTTGTGATCAGAGCACTGAATGACAGAAAGAAATCTTTCAAACTACTGATGTCTGATACTCTTACTGTTGAACCTCAACTGATTAAGCATGCAGCATCAGCCAGCAAATGCCAATCTACCTTGCAGCTGCTGTGTGACAGACTTGCGGGCGCAGTGAGCAGAAAAAGCAGAAAAAGGAGTATGGCAGATCAGCAGGTAGGTGATCATGTGTTTCAGTAAGCGCAGAATGTCAGATGGGCAGATTACTTTATGACTTTGCCATGAACTTCAGTACCCTATGCCTTTTTTTTTTTTTTTTTTTTTTTTTTACTGCTTAAGGGACACATTCTGGTAGATAAGGGAAAACAAAAAAACCAAAAAACCAACAACAACAAAAAAAACAACAGGTGTCCCACAGAATATTTGAGGGTTGTAGTCAAATGCATGACTGATTACCTCCTTTATGAGAGAGTCTAAACTATCCAAACAGGTACAACTGAATGTGCATCTCTTCAGAAATGCAATGAGCCATTTCAATTTTTAACAATTTTATGATCTCACTGTTTGCTTCTTTGCTTTTTAGACACACGGTAAGAAATGAGATGCTACATTGTCCCTCCTAGATGCTCCCATTCCCTTTTACCAGCTGTAGCCCACCTCACTGATTACAGGAATCAGGGTCTCTCTTTATCCTTCTGGAGTAAAACAGGAAGTTCAAGGAAATAAGGCCAGAATTCCTATTAATGGAGAGCAAATCTGGAATGATACTCCTTTGATAAATCTACTGGAAAACTTCTGAACATCACTTCTGAATGTCAGACAGGCCACAGTCCTTCAGAGGATCCTAACACATGCTCATGAAGGAAGTAGTCTGCTAATATTTCTTACAAAGAGAAACTATAATCTTTGGTACAGAGACTCAAGAAACCAGGAGAACTGGATTACAAAACAAAGCCAAATAAAAGCAATTAGCAGAGAAAAGCAACAAATAGATGGAAAAGTAGTAAAAGAACTAATAGTAGAAAAAAACTCTCATAAAATATACATGGGTTTCACTTATGAGAGTACTAGTTACCAAAGGAAGGGAAATGAGAGGTTCTAAGTATTAAGCCTTATAGAATTTGTGCTGCAATGTAGCAAGTCTTTAATGTCTGGCAACTGATTTGTGCAGACTGGAAACTACTATACACACGGTTCAGTGATATAAATTTTCCAAGGAGAAAGATACACATGAACACACACTTTCATCTTGAGAAAAGACCTTCCTCACTTTGTTCTTTATCTTAAGAAAGCAATAGAAATAAATATGAAAGAGCTGCCCTCTCTATGGAAAAAATAGCAATAATTTGTATTCATAGTGCACCATTGCTCCTGAAAGATCCAAAAAAACTTTATAAATGACAGCTGTGTTCAGGGATCATTTCAGTTACTACTAAAGCAACATGCTACTCAGTGCAAGAAATCCGAAAGTTGCTTTGTAATAACATAACATTCTACAGCATGAAAAAAAAAAAAAAAAAAAAAAAAAAAAAACCCACAACAGTATCGGTACTAAAATAGCCTTGCAGTTGCATATAAAGTAGTGGAATTACTGTTATTTCCTTTGCAGCCAAGGAAAATGAGTTAGAAAGCAATGGAAACAGTCTGAGACCACACATTCAGGACTACAGATTAAAAACTGCTTATTTCCAGACCAGTGAATCCAACTTTATTCTCTTCACATCCTTAACCGTTTAGGTGGAACTGCAGGCTACTGCTGCAGAATGCAGCTACCATATATCAGATCATCTGGTACATCTCCAATTTCTTTTTTTCCTCACAATCTCGCTATCTGAGAAATGCCTGAGGCTGAGGCTCCCAATGGCAACCTTGCAAAGCAGGGATTTGAATTTGGTTTATCAAGATCAAGGTTCCAGCTTTTCTGATGTGGTTGACTTGATGGTTTAGCAATGTTAAAGTCACCTTGCTAACCACAAACGATTGGGAAGCTAAGTTTACAGCCTAGCTAAGGTAAGGACTGCAGTAGGACAGCATTCTTAACGCTACATGAAACTATTCCCAGTTGCTGACTGGGACAGCCACCCACTGCACTGTTTACCCCGTTTCTATAAGCAGCTGAAAGATTGCAGCAGAGCAATAACACTGCAGCATGCAGTTCATACCATGAGTTGCAAACATTTGTTTGAAGTACTGCTAAGCTGTGTGCAGTCTTTGTCATCAAAATACAGTGGCAGAATTCAACTCTTCCTACTGCAGTATAATCCAGGTTAGGTGCTCATTTGCCTTTCTCTTATGTTCCTCAGTTTCACACAGAAGGAGTGTTACAGGTCTGTCAAATAGTAAATCCAATCCTGTCTTTAAGGCTGACTGAGCATGCCATGTGTGACCACACAGCAGGGCATGCAAGGCTGTTGCAGCCTGTTCTGAGTATTCTCTTACTGCAGCTCTACTCAAATTAGCTATACCCTGTGATGTGAACTACTGTGAGAAAACTTGGTATCATGGCAACATTTAATTTCTTCCTTTTCTTTAGTGCTGTGCAGAGTGCAAAGAGAGCAACTTCATGCTTTTCTTGTGCATTGAGCCTTCTTCCAACCATGCTGGGAGCTGTTGTAACCATGCCAAATATTTTCTGTTGGTTCTAGGTCCTTCTGTCATTATTTTCTGTCATACCCATTGCTAGGTATTTTTTTTGGGGTGGTACAGAGCCACTATCAATTTAAACTCACCAACAGGTTGGACAGAAAGAGCGTACGTGAATGGAAGCTCTGAAATGACAGGGTAAAGCTGAGACACCTTGAGATTAGATGCCAAATCGGTGTCAGAACTGTCACAGTGTTCAAAGGTGGTCTCGCCTTGGGTAGCGGCTGTCTTCTAGCTTTGTGGCTGATGCCTGAGTCAGCTGCCTCTCAGCCTTCAGGGCGTTTGCAGAAAGCCCTTTCAGTGCACCGAGCTGATGACTGAGACTTGACATTGCCAATCTGCAGAAACAAATTGTAAGTTAATGATTCATCCCCTTTAATAATTCAGCAAAGAATAACAAAATGAGAGTGTGTGCAGAATTGGCTCACATGACTGTGTCCATTTTCACCGTGACTTTTATAGGTGGTGTTTATGCTGTACAGCCTTCCCAGCACACACATTACTGCAATAAACTCTGTGGTTACAGATTGCTTCTGCTCAGTCACACAGGTGAGACTTATTACAGCCTCCATCCCCACAGTTTTGGAGTGTAATGCCTTTTTCTGGCAACCAAAAAGAAAAGTGACTTGACAAAACTTGCCTTTCTCCTTTGAAAAATTTAACAGAAAGCAGAATATTTTATTTTCAAGATTTCTCAGTAAATCAGTAAGTGGAATACTCAACTAGCATAACACTTTGGGTATATTAAAGCTCCAGTTTTTTCTTTTGCAACTGCAATGACACATCACACACAAAAACACTGCAAGGAGAATCTTTTTCTTTTGACCAAAGAGAAATCCCAAAAGATATAATTTGCTTGAGAAATAATTTCTCCCAGAGAGCCACTTCCTACTGAAAAATTAATGTTTTCAGTGAAAACCTAATTGTCTGAAAATAGAAATAGTTCTGCTGGGAAATCCCGCTACATGGTAAAGACAGCTTAGCTCCCAGTTCTCTCTTCTCCAGAGGCAAGATACCCAGCATGAGTGCATATCTCATGACATATCCTGAGGGTGAAGTGGATCATCTGCAACATGGGAATTCTCTATCATAGTAGAAGGTGCTATGGGAGATGCAGTCTAGCTGAGAAATTAGTCTGGCACTGCAAAAATATATAATCAAATAATGAAGTTTCCTTTAGTCCCTATGAAGTGATCATTGCTAGAGAGTGCTGGCAAATGTTTTTGTCTAGACAGCTGTTTTACAAGTGCCACGTTTCCAGTAAGTGGCAGAAAGGGAGTATCTGGGCTGGCCTCTTGCCTCCGTGGCTCCTAAGGCAGGAAGAAATGCTGCTTTTGTATGTTTACCAAAGCCTTGATCGTGTTTGCATATGAGACATATGCTCTCTACGCAGCTGACCTCTTCTCCCTCAGTAAATGCAGCCATGGATTAACTTTGTGTGCAGCACTAAGTGCCATAATATTAATTGCTAACAATGACAGCACTGGCTTTACTGCTGTAAACCTTTGTACACCTGAAGTGTTTTAACCTTTGAGGACCCCAAAGAGTCCCAGCCTCCAAGGAAATATGATTTCTCAAGTGCCCGTTGTTGTGGTGCACGTTCTTTCATTTACTCATTTGCCTGTGTTCTCATCTGTGAATTATTCTTTCAAGTCAGCTTTGTGAGAGGAAACTGCAGCCTATCTTTTCAAGCTATGTGCAGCAGGCATAGTGTGAGCAACATTTCTGGATGCAAGCAGCTACTGTGAGTTATCAGACACCTCTGTGAAAGGTATGGCTCCAAGGCACATTCAAGTGAGTGGCACTAGGGGTGCTCAGCAGAACAAAGCAGAGAGCAAACTCCATAAAGCACGCACAAAGTACAATGAGAAGGAAGATCCAATTAAGGTAGTGGGTTAGAAACCCCTACACTAACTGGATGACAAGGCATTACAGACATCTTCCTGAAGTCTTAGTCTCTTACATAATGATGGTTCCTGGAGAGTCCATACACCCCATACATCAGACCATACGGGTTTCCTTCCTTTAAAAACCAGGGCATGGGGCAAGCAAGGCAGGAGACGTTACATGTACTTGTGCTATCACTGCCAGGGGTGGCTGGAACACTCCTGATTCACACAGTTTGAATGACAGAAGGATGAAACCTTCTTCCCCTCTTACTACAGAGGATAAGTTGGGCACTCACGTAAATTGGACTCACATAAAGCTGGATAGATCATACCTATGTGTTTACAGCAATCTGAGACAAAAGGTCATGTTCTAAAGATATTTCATATTCACAATGATTACAGAAAATGCAAAGCCCACAGGTAGGAAGAGGAAGGTACCACCTTGCCTCTCTTGCTTGAAAACAGCCATCACTGGAATGGGAATGGGAATGTTGTAGTAATTCTACTTTGCAGGAGAGGGGACAAAGCAGTGGATAAAATCCTTTGGTGTACCCACTAGAAATTCCAGTTGGACTTTAGGTTAGCAAAATATAGTCACTTGGAATGAGGCTGTTCCAAGACTCCCAGCTAGCATGCCGCACCAGACTGAAGGATCACATCTCCCAGGTGTAACTGGGATTTCAGTCAATGCTTTGGAAGTACAGCCACAGTGTTCAGCGTTCAGATCTGATATCAGGAATAAATACCTAACAATGACATTGCCAAGTCCAAGAAGAAAGCTTGCCTGTGTCATTTTGACAGTACCAGCATTTCTGTTCCCTATGTTAACATGTCTGTCATAGATCAAGTGGGCATAGAGGATGGTGTAAATCAGATTCTTTTTAGAAAAATCCCTAGGGCTAACTGTAACTGGCTGCTGTAGGCAAGGTTATATTCTTGTTATACTTACAATCGATTTAATTCAAGGCCAGCTGTCTTTGGCAGTCCTTGATTCTGATATAATTTTGATAAAAGCAGTGAGACAGGGAGTTGGGATACTGCTACTGCCTTCCCATCCCAGCAGGCAAATTCCTGCTCTGGCCAGGGCATCTACTGAAAAGCAAATGAGCTGTAATCTCT